>NC_092174.1:28055234-28705234 GCF_045791955.1 Oncorhynchus clarkii lewisi
AGTGTGATGGGGGAGTCAGAGCGGGGATAGGAGGATAGGAGAGAGGTAGAGAGTCAGAGAGGAGAGGGGTGTCAGAGAGGGGATAGGGAGGATAGGAGAGAGGTAGAGAGTCAGAGAGGAGAGGAGAGGGGGGTCAGAGAGGGGATAGGGAGGATAGGAGAGAGGAAGAGAGTCAGAGAGGACAGGAGAGGGGGGTCAGAGAGGGGATAGGGAGGATAGGAGAGAGGAAGAGAGTCAGAGAGGAGAGGAGAGGGGGGTCAGAGAGGGGATAGGGAGGATAGGAGAGGGGTAGAGAGTCAGAGAGGAGAGGAGAGGGGGGTCGGAGAGGGGGTAGGGAGGATAGGAGAGAGGTAGAGAGTCAGAGAGGAGAGGATAGGGGGGTCAGAGAGGGGATAGGGAGGATAGGAGAGAGGTAGAGTCAGAAATGAGAGGGGTGTCAGAGAGAGGATAGGAGAGAGGTAGAGAGTCAGAGAGGAGAGGGGGGTCAGAGAGGGGATAGGGAGGATAGGAGAGAGGTAGAGAGTCAGAGAGGAGAGGAGAGGGGGGTCAGAGAGGGGATAGGGAGGATAGGAGAGAGGTAGAGAGTCAGAGAGGAGAGGGGTGTCAGAGAGGGGATAGGAGAGAGGTAGAGAGTCGGAGAGGAGAGGGGGGTCGGAGAGGGGGTAGGGAGGATAGGAGAGAGGTAGAGAGTCAGAGAGGAGAGGGGGTCAGAGAGGGGATAGGGAGGATAGGAGAGAGGAAGAGAGTCAGAGAGGAGAGGGGTGTCAGAGAGGGGATAGGGAGGATAGGAGAGAGGTAGAGAGTCAGAGAGGAGAGGAGAGGGGGGTCAGAGAGGGGATAGGGAGGATAGGAGAGAGGTAGAGAGTCAGAGAGGAGAGGGGAGGGGGGTCAGAGAGGGGATAGGGAGGATAGGAGAGAGGTAGAGAGTCAGAGAGGAGAGGGGTGTCAGAGAGGGGATAGGAGAGAGGTAGAGAGTCGGAGAGGAGAGGGGGGTCGGAGAGGGGGTAGGGAGGATAGGAGAGAGGTAGAGAGTCAGAGAGGAGAGGGGGTCAGAGAGGGGATAGGGAGGATAGGAGAGAGGAAGAGAGTCAGAGAGGAGAGGGGTGTCAGAGAGGGGATAGGGAGGATAGGAGAGAGGTAGAGAGTCAGAGAGGAGAGGGGAGGGGGGTCAGAGAGGGGATAGGGAGGATAGGAGAGAGGTAGAGAGTCAGAGAGGAGAGGGGTGTCAGAGAGGGGATAGGAGAGAGGTAGAGAGTCGGAGAGGAGAGGGGGGTCGGAGAGGGGGTAGGGAGGATAGGAGAGAGGTAGAGAGTCAGAGAGGAGAGGGGGTCAGAGAGGGGATAGGGAGGATAGGAGAGAGGAAGAGAGTCAGAGAGGAGAGGGGTGTCAGAGAGGGGATAGGGAGGATAGGAGAGAGGTAGAGAGTCAGAGAGGAGAGGAGAGGGGGGTCAGAGAGGGGATAGGGAGGATAGGAGAGGTAGAGAGTCAGAGAGGAGAGGAGAGGGGGGTCAGAGAGGGGATAGGGAGGATAGGAGAGAGGTAGAGAGTCAGAGAGGAGAGGGGTGTCAGAGAGGGGATAGGAGAGAGGTAGAGAGTCGGAGAGGAGAGGGGGGTCGGAGAGGGGGTAGGGAGGATAGGAGAGAGGTAGAGAGTCAGAGAGGAGAGGGGGTCAGAGAGGGGATAGGGAGGATAGGAGAGAGGAAGAGAGTCAGAGAGGAGAGGGGTGTCAGAGAGGGGATATGGAGGATAGGAGAGGTAGAGAGTCAGAGAGGAGAGGAGAGGGGGGTCAGAGAGGGGATAGGGAGGATAGGAGAGAGGTAGAGAGTCAGAGAGGAGAGGGGTGTCAGAGAGGGGGTAGGGAGGATAGGAGCGAGGTAGAGAGTCAGAGAGGAGAGGGTGTCAGAGAGAGGATAGGAGGTAGAGAGTAGAGGGGTGTCAGATAGGGAGGATAGGAGAGAGGTAGAGAGTCAGAGAGGAGAGGAGAGAGGTGTCCGAGAGAGGAGAGGGTAGCGTCAGAGTAGCAGTAGTGATCACAGGTCTAGGACCATTACACCCCAGACAAACAGAGAAACACTCAACGGTCCTCCCTCCTGGTGAGAACCCCCTTGTAGGCTTGAAGGAGGAAGAAAAAATGAAACAAATTCATGTTTCTAATTTGTGACAGTGTTAAAATAAAATAAAAACTGTTCTGATTGTGTCCTCTTTTATTCTCGCCTGGGTGGAGGTCGCACAACGCAACAATCACAAGGGTGTTACCCAAGATGCCCCACAGTGAACAGGACATTCTTGGGTGGTGGTGGTGCTGCTGATTTCACTAACATTGTCTATTGATGGATGGTGATGCATAAAGAAGACAGCCTTAAATCAAGTTGACAGAGACATATCCCCATTTTTCACAGTAAAAGAAACCTCAGTAAAAACAGCCCTAACTCATCATGGTGAAGATTGCTCCGACCAGTCAAACAGAGACTGATGAGAGAAACACAAGAGATCTGAGAAGGCTGGTTTGTGCTGTGTAAGACAGGCCCACTTTGTGTTTACGCCAGAGCCCCTTCTTTCAACAGGACCTGCTCTCAGATTCTAAACTCAGAGCAAAGGAAAATGACATGGAGAGAGAAAGGAATTAAAAGACCCAACATCCGATATGAACACAAACACATTAATTGGACTGAACACGAATCCACCAGACAAACACAAAAATGTCAGCGAGAGGAAGAACATGGAGACGCTGAGAATGGTAAAGTGTAAGCAAGTGAAAAACTGGGTACACTGCCACTTTGATCACACTTACGGGTGACAGGGAGGTACAATTACGGCCGTGGGAAGGCAATTACTCATACAACGCACAAGGAGCAGACAGGAGATGGAGGGATGGAGAGGGGGGGGATGGAGAGAGAGATAAGTGATAGGAGAGATATTAAAGATAAGCCAAGACATATTGACTGACAGACAGGCAGGCAGATAGACAAACAGACAGGTGAGTCGAGAGGTAGAGAGACGGATGGGCATACCGACAGGCTAATAGACACACAGGCAGATAGACAGGCTGGCAGATGGACAAACAGACAGGTGAGTCGAGAGGTAGAGAGATGGATGGGCATACCGACAGGCTAATAGACACACAGGCAGATAGACAGGCTGGCAGATGGACAAACAGACAGGTGAGTCGAGAGGTAGAGAGATGGATGGGCATACCGACAGGCTAATAGACACACAGGCAGATAGACAGGCTGGCAGATGGACAAACAGACAGGTGAGTCGAGAGGTAGAGAGATGGATGGGCATACCGACAGGCTAATAGACACACAGGCAGATAGACAGGCTGGCAGATGGACAAGCAGAGAGACAGGTGGACACGTTGTGCATACAGACAAGCCAACAGATAATCACAGACGGACAGACAGCCACAGGCATAACACCAATGCTACTGAGCATACTGTGGACACTTTAAGAGGTAAAAGTGTCTATGTGGAACCAGCAGGTATACAGTACCTTCATATATGCCCTGCATGTCCTCTCTCTCTTTTGAAGCTTTTTAACACAAAGAGAAGATCAAGAGAAACACTATTAGGAAGTAAAAAGCTTAGGGGAAAGAAAGAGGATCGTCTGTGTCTTTAGAAAACACCTATCCTAAAATACACCACTTACCCAACTCCAATCAGGAAGGAAATTAGAATATATAAACCTTATGTTAGGTAGATGAAATAAGAAGCTCACAATATATTATGGAGCACATTGTAAATGTGTTTCGGAAGCTGTATCTGAATATGTATCTAGCTTACATAACTACAAGGTCCTGGCTGGCAGAGACAAGGCTGCACAGCATTGCTTTGTAGAGGGGGAATTGCTGAGATTAAATTCCTATGCTTTGCATTAACGATGCTTTATAAAGCATCGAGACAATAAACAAAGCCAGAGGGGGTCATTTGGATTCCATGGCACTGAGGTTATAACAGTCTGCCAGCTCTGGGGTTTATTTAGAGGCTTAGTTGGCCTGTCTCGGTCTCAGTCAAAAGAGACGGATTCATTATTCCCACAGCCAGCTAAATCGTGGCTGAAGGAGTGTAGCATTGTGCTGTTGTAAGACAGTACAGTTAGAACATAGACAGAAAGGTTCAGTCTAGGACTAGCTACGAAGGGAACAAAGAAAACACTACGGACGTGCCTTTTGGTCCAAATCCACTTTGCTTTCACCTTTGCGTTCTGAATAGCACTGTAAAACTGTCATTCATTTCTATGACTGTGGAAGTTAGGCCTTAAGATTCCTGCTTGTACCTTTCACTCAGAGAGACATGGTAAGTGCTCTGGAGGAGGGAAGGCAGCTCTGTTCTTGCCTGTCTGGTGGTAGAGAGGAGAGTTATTCTTTGTGTTGGCTAGCGGGGGGCTACTATCCATTAGCTCTTAGAGCTGCCAGGTGAGAAAGCTGCATTTCAGAACCCAGTAATTTCTAGGAAAAGGTGGAGCTAGAAGCTGGAAGAATAAGCTCCCTCCTTACCCTCAGCCACAGCTCCCCCTCAGGGCTGGGAATGCCTTACCCCCTCCCTCCTTACCCTCAGCCACAGCTCCCCCTCAGGGCTGGGAATGCCTTACCCCCTCCCTCCTTACCCTCAGCCACAGCTCCCCCTCAGGGCTGGGAATGCCTTACCCCCTCCCTCCTTACCCTCAGCCACAGCTCCCCCTCAGGGCTGGGGATGCCTTACCCCCTCCCTCCTTACCCTCAGCCACAGCTCCCCCTCAGGGCTGGGGATGCCTTACCCCCTCCTCCCCCTCACCTGGAGAAAGACTTGTGGTTGTGGAGGGGTGGGTGGGGGGGGGTTGGGGTTAAATGAGTGACTCATAATTCACTTTTTTTTTTATTTTGTTTTTATGTTTCTTCGTACCAAGCGAAATTATGTAACGTGATTGCCAGATCAATTTGTTTATTTTAAGCTTAAAACGGCTTTATACAAGTAACTTATATTAAGATAAATGATCTTGAAAATTACATTTAAAACATATAAATGATGTGTATAAAGCCTTGTTAAGATTAAAATAACAGAATGATCTGCCAATGACGTTAGATAATTTAGCTTGGTACAAAGAAACATAAAAGAAGTGACTTATCACTCCAAATAAGTTATTTAGGCTTGATTGGAATGAACTTTCTGCAGTGAGACGACCTTGAGGAGAGCAGGGAATACTACCTACCTAGATATATACACGCATGTTCATACAGTATATGGCACTCGTATTAACTAGCCTACCTGGGGTCACATACAGTGCGTTCAGAAAGTATTCAGACCCCTTCACTGTTTCCACATTTTGTTATGTTACAGCCTTATTCTATAATGGATTAAATTAAATAAACATCTCATCAATCTACAAACAATACCCTATAATGACAAAGCCAAAAGTATTCAGACGCTTTGCTATGAGACTTGAAATTGAGCTCAGGTGCGTCCTGTTTCCATTGATCACCCTTGAGATGTTTCTACAATTTGATTAGAGTCCATCTGTGTTAAATTCAATTGATTGGACATGATTTGGAAAGGCCCACACCTGTCTAGATAAGGTCCCACAGTTGACAGTGCATATCAGAGCAAAAACCAAGCAATGAGGTCGAAGGAACTGTCCATAGAGCTCAGAGACAGGACTGTGGCGAGGCACAGATCTGGGGAAGGGTACCAAAACATTTCTGCAGCTCCCCAAGAACACAGTGGCCATCATTCTTAAATGGAAGAAGTTTGGAACCTCCAAGACTCTTCCTAGAGCTGGCCGCCTGGCCAAACTGAGCAATCTGAGCAAAAATGCTGAAATTGTTGCAACTCCTATTACTAGCCTGTTCAACCTCTCTTTTGTATCGTCTGAGATTCCCATAGATTGGAAAGCTGCCGCGGTCATCCCCCTCTTCAAAGGGGGTGACACTGTAGACCCAAACTGTTATAGACCTATATCCATCCTACAATGCCTTTCTAAAGTCTTCGAAAGCCAAGTTAACAAACAGATTACTGACCATTTTGAATCTCACCGTACCTTCTCCGCTATGCAATCTGGTTTCAGAGCTGGTCAAGGGAGCACCTCAGCCACGCTCAAGGTCCTAAACGATACCATAACCGCCATCGATAAGAGACATTACTGTGCAGCCGTATTCATCGACCTGGCCAAGGCTTTCGACTGATTGCCTCGCCTGATTCACCAACTACCTCTCTGATAGAGTTCAGTGTGTCAAATCGGAGGGCCTGTTGTCCGGACCTCTGGCAGTCTCTATGGGGGTGCCACAGGGTTCAATTCTCAAGTCTTTTCTCTGTATATATCGATGATGTCGCTCTTGCTGCTGGTGATTATCTGATCCACCTCTACGCAGACGACACCATTCTGTATACCACTGGCCCTTCTTTGGACACTGTGTTAACTAACCTCCAGACTAGCTTCAATGTCATACAACACTCCTTCCGTGGCCTCCAACTGCTCTTAAATGCTAGTAAAACTAGCTTCAACCGATCGCTGCCCGCACCTGCCCGCCTGTCCAGCATCACTACTCTGGACGGTTCTGACTTAGAATATGTGGACAACTACAAATACCTAGGTGTCTGGTTAGACTGTAAACTCTCTTTCCAGACTCGCATTAAGCATCTCCAATGCAAAATTACATCTAGAATCGGCTTCCTACTTCGCAACAAAGCCTCCTTCACTCATGCTGCCAAACATACCCTTGTAATACTGACCATCCTACCGATCCTCGACTTTGGCGATGTCATTTACAAAATAGCCTCCAACACCCTACTCAACAAATTGGATGCAGTCTATCACAGTGCCATCCGTTTTGTCACCAAACCCCATATACTACCCACCACTGCGACCTGTACGCTCTCGTTGGATGGCCCTCGCTTCATACTCGTCACCAAACCCACTGGCTCCAGGTCATCTACAAGTCTCTGCTAGGTAAAGCCCCAGCTTATCTCAGTTCACTGGTCACCATAGCAGCACCCACCCGTAACATGCGCTCCAGGAAGTATATCTCACTGGTCACCCACAAAGCCAATTCTTCCTTTGGCCGCCTTTCCTTCCAGTTCACTGCTGCCAATGACTGGAACGAACTGCAAAAAACACTGAGGCTGGAGACTCATATCTCCCTCACTAGCTTTAAGCACCAGCAGTCAGAGCAGCTCACAGATCATCGCACCTGTAAATTACCTCATCCCCATACTGTATTTATTTATTTATTTATCTTGCTCCTTTGCACCCCAGTATCTCTACTTGCACATTCATCTTCTGCACATCCTACCATTCCAGTGTTTAATTGCTAGATTGTAATTACTTTGCCACCATGGTCTATTTATTGCCTTTACCTCTCTTATCCTACCTCATTTGCACATGCTGTATATACATTTTTCTACTGTATGTTTGTTTATTCCATGTGTAACTGTGTTGTTGTATGTGTCAAACTGCTTTGCTTTGTCTTGGACAGGTCGCAGTTGCAAATGAGAACTTGTTCTCAACTAACCTACCTGGTTAAATAAAGGTGAAATCATTTGTTTTTGTTCATCGGGGGGGGAAGGGCCTTGGGACAGGGAGGTGACCAAGAACTTGATGGTCACTATGACATAGCTCCAGAGTTCCTCTGTGGAGATGGGA
The DNA here is from genome assembly GCF_045791955.1 of Oncorhynchus clarkii lewisi. Taxonomy (NCBI): domain Eukaryota; kingdom Metazoa; phylum Chordata; class Actinopteri; order Salmoniformes; family Salmonidae; genus Oncorhynchus; species Oncorhynchus clarkii. The sequence goes on from NC_092174.1 coordinate 28,062,849, forward strand.
GAACCTTCCAGAAAGACAATCATCTCTGTAGCACTCTACCAATCAGGTATTTATGGTACAGTGGCCAGACGGAAGCCACTCCTCAGTAAAAGGCACATGACAGCCCGCTTGGAGTTGGCCAAAACGCACCTAAAGGACACTCAGACTAGACAACAAGATTGTCTGGTCTGATGACACCAAGATTGGCCTGGTTTCTGAAGGAAACCTGGCACCATCCCTATGGTGAAGCATGGTGGTGGCAGCATCGTGCTGTGGGGATGTTTTCAGTGGATCTTACAGGGAGACTAGTCAGGATCAAGGGAATGATGAACAGAGCAAAGTACAGAGAGATCCTTGATGAAAACCTTCTCCAGAGTGCTCAGGACCTCAGATTGGGGCGAAGGTTCACCTTCCAACAGGACAATGACCCTAAGCACACAGTCAAGACAATGCCAGAATGGCTTCGGGACAAGTCTCTGAATATCCTTGAGTGTCCTTGATAAAAACCTGCTCCAGAGCGCTCAGGACCTCAGATTAGGGCGAAGGTTCACCTTCCAACAGGACAACGACCCTAAGCACACAGTCAAGACAACGCAGGAGTGGCTTCGGGACAAGAATATCAGAGCCCGGACTTGAACCCGATCAAACATCTCTGTAGAGACCAGAAAATAGCTGTGCAGTGACACTCCCCATCCAACCTAACAGAGCTTGAGGGGATCTGCATAGAAGAATGGGAGAAACTCCCCAAATACAGATGTGCCAAGCTTGTAGCATCATATCCAAGAAGACTCGATGCTGTAATCGCTGCCAAAGGTGCTTCAACAAAGTACTGAGTAAAGGGCCTGAATACTTATGTAAATGTATATATATATATATATTGTATAAATAACATTTCAAAAAATGTTTATGGACTATTGTGTGTAGATTGATGGGGGAAAAAACAATTGAATCCATTTTAGAATAAGGCTGTGAAAAGTCAAGGGGTCTGAATACTTTCTGAAGACACTGTATTATTTTATATTACCTTGTTGAAGCTCCGCCCGGCCGAGTCTTTTTCGCTAGGCCGTAGCTCCTGGAGCTGAGCATCCAGGATGTCAACCAGCTGCTCCATGAGACGCACTGATGAGCTGACGTCACCGGCGAACACCGGGCCCTGTGTGTGGTGGGCCAGCTCATTGGCTAGGTTAGCCGCGTTCTCCCCACTACGGATCTAGAGTTGGAGGGAAAAAACGTAAATGTTAATGGACTGTTTAAGCTTTTAATTACTTGTTTCTTACTAAATACAGATGTAAGATCTGGATTTGGTCACTCTTTTGTTGCTGCAACTTTTCCTGCGCCACTATTCCACTTTCCATGCAGCCTCATTTTGACCAGATAACAGCCTAACCACCTGCAACACTTTGGACTAAAAGGTTCAAATCTGGTTTCTGCAGGATTATTTAGCTGCGACAATACAGGTCAAATGAAGATCCTACATCTGTACCTGGAATGTGGTACGTTAACTATGTGATAACAATGGATACTGCTGATTTAATGTGGAGAAAGGAAGAAAAACAGCACAGCAGGAAAAGGCTCAGGGTCATTGGTGCAACGTCTCTGGAGGATCGGCATCACAGTGTCAGACCAGTATACAAGTAATGTATCATATACTGATTAAAACTCAAATCAAGATTAATGCTGCAAGCTATAGGCTACAGAGAGCAATTCAAAGTGTCAGAGAATTTTTTTTACAGAGAAAAGTGCATTGAATGTCTGTTTTTGTTCACATCTAGAAGTCATGCAGGGGAATACAGAATGAATGGGCAAACCGCGTCTTTAGTGTTGCAACCAACAAGATGCTAATACAAATACAGATACACTTTTCCCTTTCAGATAAAGAAGTAGAGAAAAGTTGGTGTTTAGTTCCTTCCCTCCCTGCCACCCAGGAGCTATGGGAGGACACTGCTGACCAACCTTTTGTGCCACTTGAGCGACCCAGTGGGAGGTACAGTTGCTGAGGTCGGGTCCCTTTGGGTTCCAGGTCCCCCCTGCTACCGTGCAGAGGTAGGAGGCGATGCCTGGAGAAACACACAACAAACAACAGTTACACAACCCTCTATTGTCTGTTTCTATTGTGTATTGAACAGTATGTGTGCATTTATTTGTGTAACTTTTTGTGATGTTGCTGAACACTGCCATCTTGAATACACGGTTATATCCCCTGCAAATGAGATTGTATGACAATGAGAATAGGCTGTTTAAATAAAGGTTCAATAGAAATAAATGAAACCGAGCCAGGACATCTATTTGTCCTGCTCCTGCTCCTCTTACTTACCTGGCTTCTCTAGAGCAGGACAAACAATTGACTGAGGGCAGCCATGGTAAAAATAAATAAATAATTAAGTATGATGTGAAACATGTAGGAAGATTGCCAGCTTTGTGATATCTAACTGAGTGGACACTACACAGTGAGAGATTCTCATACATTTCAGCTGTATACTGTAGGAATCACGGGTTGCCAATGAATAAAATGCTCTGTATCATATATATTACTGCATTCTCGTCAACAATGAACAGTGTTGCCATAGTCTTACTACCTATTGGTACACCTTCATATCCGACATGTCTGCATTCCATACATTCCATTTCCATATGATTGAAATAACAGTAACTCATCCCCCTCATGCCACCTACTGTTTTTTTATCTTCCTATATTGTCTGTTTTGACAGTTCATTCAAGGAACTATTTACTATTTGGAAGTATTAGCATATTGTAGGTAATGAACATTACATTTTGGCACCTTGTTTAACATATGGAAGGCTATATGTGTAAACACACTAACATGTTCATACAGAGGAACACACACACACACACACACACCCTCCCTCCCGGTTCCCGATAGTACCTCTGGTTCCTTTGGGGCAGGGTCTTTCCACTGTGGCTCCAGTGTGTGTCTGGGGCCAGGAGATACCCCTCATCATCCCTCCCTCACAGAAGCGCCTGGGGGTGGGAGGGATCTCTGGGGTGGTGGGGTCAGCTGTACCATGGGGGTCCTCCGCTGGTTTACCCGCCTCTCTCTCTCTCCCATCCCTGGGGTCTGCTGGAACTGTGGTGTTAACTGGGACCTTGACTATGACCATGGTGGTGGTGATGATAGTGGTGGTCTCGGGCAGGGCCGAGGAGAGGGAGACGTCTTCTATAGTTGGCACTAGGAGGACAGCAGAGAGAAAAGTGGAGGTTATAGCTTTAATAAAACCCAGCCTTACATTGAACTCCCTCTATACCTTTCAGACATACATCAGATATAACAGTCAGCAGGGAAAGTTCAAGGTACTTTCAGTGTTTTAGTTCCACACCGCTTGGAGGGATGGCTGCTCTATGCTCTACTGAGTCACGTCTACTGCAGAGTCTACAGCAGCACTCAGGTATTACTCCACACTACTCCTACTCTCTCTGTTCTGTTAGGAGGAGGAAACCTGTAAACACTACACTATCTCAGCTATTTTAAACCTTTACCCAATCTTGAAAATAACAGGAGGACAGGTAGTGTAGCAGCATCAGCCTGGCCTGGCTCTGCCCAGCAGTGATGTCCTTCGTGAGGGAGAGTCAGTACCGTGGGCTGATTAATGTCAACAAGGAAGACAAAGCCTGTCTGCATTTGACTATTTTCTCCTCCCGTTCATCTCTCCCCTTGATAAAGCCGGTGTAAGAAAACTAAAACTGGAATGCTCTGGGCAAAAACCATACATCAGCTATAATGCTCAGCTGCTGTATTCAATGTACAGCTATAAAGAACATCTGTGTGTGTGTGTGTGTGTGTGTGTTGTGGTCACCAAGAAGGCGTGGTCTCTAGGCCTTTTCTACAGTGTCTACCCATTTGTATGGTCACAGCACTGTGAATGTACAGTAGAATGAATGAAAGAAAATAAGAAAATAGATATAAAAGAATAAAGAGAAAACAGTATATGCATACAGCCTGCGTATGAGCATGATGACTACACTGACTGCCTCTTGCCTGACTGATTATATATCACAGCCACACGATTGCTAGCGCTGATAAGAGGTGGCTTCCCACAAGGTCTGCTACTCTGAGAGTCCTGCAGTGCCGTCTTCAGAGGCTCAGGGAACAGGCAATATCATGCTATCTGATGCTCCATCATCAGACTCATATCTCCATTTCCACCTGAATGGTGACAATGCCCACATTTAGCGTCTGGGCTCTGGAGAGACTCGTCGTCTTTGTTTTGTGTTTCTGTTTCAGTGGAATATTGAAGTTCATAACAATGTCCTGTCTGTGCTAAGGGAAAAAAAGAGCTGAAAGTGCATAACCAACAATACATTAAATCTAGCATGACGCGGTTCTCAGAAAAAGAGGGGGGTAAAAAGGGTCCCAGGCAGCGACACATTTCTATTTAGAAATGTCAGGCAGGATCAGTCAGCCGTGTGGCAGTGTTGTTGTGTTATGACATTTCACTCAATGACCTTTTCTCCCATGGCAGAAGCAGTGTTTAATTGGGCCGTACTCATTCCTTCATTGTGCGTCCGTCTGTCTGTCAGCCACGCACTCAATTGCTCGTTCACACATTTCTGAGCACTAAGTAACTATGCAAATGACACATGTCCAGTTTATTGTTGTGAGAACAGATGTTAAGAGGCGCTTATAATCTGAACAAAAATATAAAAGGCAACATGCAACAATTTCATCAATTTTACTGAGTTACAGTTCATATGAGGAAATCAGTCACTTAAAATAAATTCATTAGGCCCTAATCTATGGATTTCACCAGACTGGGGAGCCAGGCTAAACCAATCAGAATTAGTTTTCCCCCGAAAAAGGGCTTTATTACAGACGGAGATACTGGGCTGGCATGGTTATACGTGGTCTGCGGTTGTGGGGCCGGTTGGACGTACTGTCAAATTCTCTAAAACTACGTTGAAGGCAGCTTATGGTAGAGAAATTAACATTATATTCTTTGGCAACAGCTCTAGTGGGCATTCCTGCAATCAGCATGCCAATTGCATGCTCCCTCAAAACTGTGGCATTGTGTTGTGTTACAAAACTGCACATTTTTAAGGGGCCTTTTATTGCCCCCAGCACAAGCTGCACCTGTGTAATGATCATGCTGTTTAATCAGCTTCTTGATATGTTACACATGTCAGGTGGAGGGATTATTTTAGCAAAGGAGAAATGCCCACTAACAGGGATGTAAACTAATTTGTGCACAACATTTGAGAGGAAAACGTTTTTTTTTGTATGTCTGGAACATTTGGGGGATTTTGTATTTCCGCTCATGACACATGGGACCAACACTTTACATGTTGCGCTTATAATTCTGTTCAGTGTAACTCCCGGTCTCTCTGTCGGTGTCTCTCTCTCTCTCTACCACTCTTTCTGTCCCTCATTCTGTCCCTATCCCAAGTGGCTGTGAGAAACTAAATGCTTACGGAAACTGCAAAATACCAGCATACTGAGAAAAACACTCATACCGCAGTGTCACTATTCTCTGTGCACCAGTCTAATGTACGCTCTAGAGACTATTATAGCTATTGATGTGCACTGGAATTCTGGTTTAGTTGTAATTTGGAAGTGCCTGAGTGTGAGCCCCTGACTACCTCCTTTCTACAGCGATAGACAGATGAAGGAGGAAAATGGAGAGAAAAAACAACAACTAAAGAAATAGAATCTAAACCACTTGTCAAAGAGGCCCATTTTCCTGTTACATTTCTCTTGATGTCTCCATCCACCGCCCGGCCACACACTACAATTTTCTTTTGATTATGATGAGCCATTTCACCAATGGCGGTTGAAAGCCGTGTGTCCTCTGCTAGCACTCAGCCCAAAGAGGGGCCATCTCAATTAGCTGTCATTTCACTCAAAAGCCTAAAGGTTCAATTCAGCTCTTTTTATCTCAATATCAAATCATTTTTGGGTAACAATTAAGTACCTTACTGTGATTATTTTTGACCGTTTTAATTTTAAAAACAAACAAAAATATATTCTTAGCAAATAGCAATATCTCAAGCAAGAATTTAGCTAGGAGTGTCTGGGAGTGGTCTGAGTGGGGAGGGGAAAACTAAACACTAGCTGTGATTGAACTGGTTTGGAACTCCTTCTTATAGGAACTCATTTACCGCCTGCTGATGTCAACAGGCAGGCCAAAACTCCCTCCCAAACAGCTCTTACACTAAAAGGGCATTATCATCATTTTCACAATTTCACAGTATAATTCCAACCTCATAAGCCCAATTCATATGGGATTCATTTTACTGGGGAAGATAATTACATAACTCTATGTGCACAAGCACAAATCACCAGATCTGTATTTTTTTTCAAGTCAAGTTCTTCCACACGATCTCGACAAACCATTTCTGTATGGAGCTTGCTTTGTGCACGGGGGCATTGTTATGCTGAAACAGGAAAGGGCCTTCTCCAAACTGTTGCCACAACAGTTCTTGTGCTGACGTTGTTTCCAGAAGCAGTTTGGAACTCGATAGTGAGTGTTGCAACCAAGGACAGATGATTTTTACGATCTACGCGCTTCCGCACTCGGTGGTCTGAGCTTGTTTGGCCTTCCACTTTGCGGCTGAGCCGTTGTTGCTCCGATACGTTTCCAGTTCACAATAACAGCATTTACGGGGCAGCTCTAGCAGGGCAGAAATTTGACAAACTGACTTGCTGGAAAGGTGGCATCCTATGACGGTGACACGTTGAAAGTCACTGAGCTCTTCAGTACGGCCATTCTACTGACAATGTTTGTCTATGGAGACTGCATGGCTGTGTCATCGATCCACTAATTTGAAGGTTTGTATACATAGTGTATGAAGGGAATACATGTTTTAACTTTCACAGTGAATGCTTTCCTTTCTAAGTTTTGTGCCAATGAATTGAACATCGGCAAATGCGTCAGTAAAATATATTGCGCCTATTTAATGCAACCCTTGCGGTTAATTGATCGTTAAGCAGCATTTACAACTGAGCTTCATTTGGGGGAAATGACAAGTTCCCTTTCTCATCCATAGCCTAAAAACACATCTCAAGTACAAGTGCACTGTTTAGTTCACATCTGCAGGCTGGGGTGATTAAGAACGTCTTCTACTGCGGATAGCAAAAATATGATCATATTTTGGCGACAGTATACCAAAGATGGTTTGGTATGGTTTAGAAACTTGGGAGCCAAGCTGGAGTTATCAGTGTATCCTGTTAACACCTAGACATGTTGAAATATCTCCAGGCCTAGAATAAAAACCTCCAGGCTTCTGTAATAACTGTCAATTTATTTAAAAAACTGTCCGTTTGTAAAGAATTTATCCCATCCGAATCATCCTCTGAAATAACAGACATTCTGGGGTAATAATTACGTAACAAAGTTCTCTAGTAATACCATAGAGATAGATAGAGGACTAATCGTTGTATCTGTGCCACTATAGCGCAGCGCCACTGAGGAAATCTCAATTTTGAAGTAGTACAATTTGTTATTCATGATTGGCTAATCCCTCCTGGTGACATGCTTGGACATAACTCCAAACAGGGTCACCAAGAGGGATCAACCAATGAATTTGGAAGTCTCACCCAGTTGACTACATTAAAATGGTGGAAGCCCTCAATGGAGCCCCCTTGCTAATATGGCCTTTTGGCCACTAGAGGCCTCGATCATTCTCTATGACTAATACTAGTCCAGTGAGAATAGGACTACAGTGTGAAAAATATAAAAACACAGGAAATCACGTTTTTGACTGCACTGGGCCTTTAAAGTCTCTCTTGGTGGGAGGCAGAAGCCTAGGACACTCTGGGTGGCATATGTTTAATCTGTGATAAATAACACGAGGTGCTCAGGGTCTGAGCAGCAGTATAATTTTTTTTTTTAGGAAGTTCTGAAAACTGAATAGAAGTAACTAGATAGAATGGAATCAAGTGCAAGACACTGGGAAAGCAAAGGGAATACTGTCCACTGAAAAACGTGTCCAAACTAGATACAGCTAAATAGAATGAACTAGACACAATCCATCACAAATAGAAGGGACCTTTGAGGATGGAGGAAAGGGTTAATTAAGCATAAGTAATACTCTTCACTAAAATTCAAGATGATAAATGAAGATAAAGTTCCACATTTTAACATCTTTCCAAAAATGAAATAATAATTAAATAAACCATGATAAGATGATCAGAGGCATAGCTATGCTGTTTGTCTAAGATAGCTATTTCCGTTAAAGGCCTAGTCTCCCCCCCGCCCCCCCCTCATAAAAGCCAGATTTCCCATGGCTCTGGAGTCTAGACATGTTTGCCATTATCTCTGAAGAATTGGGAAAACGTCGTGAAGGTTATCTAAGAAAGTTTGACAGGGAAACAGCATAATAATGGGCTATCACCATCAGTGTGTCTGTGGTCTGGAAGAATCAGACATCTTCTGACTTCTGCAGAAACAACTTATTTCAGTCTTTACCACAATTTAAGGTTTGTTTTGAAATCAATGATTGTTGAAATGAAAGGGTTGATTAAATAGTCGACCGACTGAAAGTAAATGTAAAATACCGAGTGCCACTATATCAGCGTAACGATATAGCCAAATAATTAAGCTAAGTCTCAGTGCACTTCCAAAACTCTGAATCCTCCTAACTTCAAACTTGAGGGCGTTATGACATTATCTTAATTCACACAGTATTTGTCTAAGTGTGAATCTGGCCACCTACGTGGACTGCAATAAGAAGACAAAACAGCCTGTACCAAACTGTTGGATGTCACGCCAACGCACCACCATCCTACACTGCAACGCCATGAATAAGGAATGGTGTGAGGGTGAGTGTGTCTGAATATCTTAAACTTAAAGGAAGTAAACAGCAGTACTTGTGAGCCACAGTTTTGGGGTTGCTTTTTTGAAGATCCCTACGCCAGTAGCTAATGATAGAGAAACAACAACACCCAGAAGACATGAATATTACATTAGTTTGTTTTTATGCCGTCTCACCCTGCTCTGCTCGAGCCTATGTGAGGCGCTTATGTGAACATCGGTCCTGTGTAGCTAGTAGCTTCGGTAATGGGTCTAAGTGAACCACCGGGTCACATACGGTAGCCTTTTTATACTGCCTTGGGAAGACTGGTTTTTCCAGACTTTGCCTTTAGTACAATTTGGAATAAATGATGGGTCTTCCTGGCAGAAATTAGCAGAAATTACTGCCATCACACAGTGGATGAAGTGAATAAGTGAAAGGTGTAGGTTGTTTTCTTCCTAGTGTGTGCTTATTACCTGTATTTAATGGACTATGGCAAATACCACGTCGAGCATCGGAGTTGCATTGCTGTGTGCGTTCTTGACACTTGTTCTTAAAGATCAGGAGACAGAAAAAGCCCTGCCACTGCCAGCCAGACAGGTTCTGGAGCTAAGTGTTCGGATTTACACGAGTTCAAAATGAATGACACCTCATACCTCCGGCAGTGACACCAGCCCATGGACCCACTTTGATAGAAAAAAGGGAGGTGGCTAGCAGCACAAGCAAAAAACATGCTGTATTATTTCATGTTCACTTCAGCTATCAACAGCCTCTCTTCCAGTTCTTTAAATGTCCAATTGAACAAGTCAAAATATTACTATCCACTAATCATGAAGTCAGACTCATGAAGACTTGTGCCATGTCAACAAGAGGAACAAATGGAGTTGTTCCAACCATACGCTTGGCACCTTGATCCAGGACACACACACACACACACACACACACACACACACACACACACACACACACACACACACACACACCTCGACCCTGGTCAGCATGAATCTCCTTGCTGATGTGTTAATTCCTCCGGATCCACCAAGTGGCATGGACCAACCCATGAGATCTGGGTAAATATTCCCTTTGTTTCTGCGCTTCTAAGAGTAGAAAGCTCAATCTCCAAAGCCTCACTGTGTGTCTGTCACAATACAATGTATTAATGAGCCCAGCAAGTGCTTCTTCATCATGCCACACTTCAATGTTTAAAAAACATCTAAATCAATATGCATAGCTGAGTTTTATAAGCAGCCATATTGAATGAGCCGAATGTAGATATGATATTAGCAAGCTTTGTAAGGCAGAATAAGATTTAAGCCATTAGAAGATTTAAGCCACTTACTAGCCTTTTCCAAGTTCATGTACAGATGTAGGACCTTCATTTGATTACCCTGTTGCAGGAGAACTTTGCTGCAATTCAGGAAACGTAAGACTAGTGTACTTGAGGTTTAAAAAGGCTTCTGAACCCCTACAAAAATGTTAATTAATTATAATCCACATAATAATAAACATTTCCTGTTGCTGCAGGATTGCTTTCCAGCTGTAGCAAACTGTCTCAAATTAAGATCCTACATCTGTATGCAGTGGCATGGTCTTCTTTCTGCCGGTGTCGTCGGATCTCTTCATGTGACTTAACCCGACATTTCTCCAGTGGCACTGCTCCTCTCATTGAAGCCATGAATTTAACGCTCAAATTTAATACTTCTCAGATCAATGCTACCTCAAAAGCAAATTAATGTTCTCCCTTCGTTACTTTGAAATGCTCCTGGCAATTATAGTCTCCCCTGATTAGTCTTTTGAATTCACTGGACCGAGACCCAAGTCGATGTCTTTGAGGCATCTCAGACAATACCTTCTAAGTGTCAATACAAATGTTGTAATGGGCGACACTAAGGGATGCATTTTATTGGCACGTCGGAGCAAGACAATCTCTTAAATAGTGAGTCTTCTACTTCGGAGTTCGAACCATCAAAATATTGATCACTGGTGTGGTGTCTGTGTGTTGAGAACCTATGTGTTTAAAAACTCATATCCCTGTAGTGAATTCAAATGAATACTTGAAGAGTGTTCAATATATCTTTGAGGAATTAGACAGGTATCAAATACACATTTTTTTTTTTTTTTTTTTTACATAGTAACACAAAAAAAGTATTTAAAAAATATATATATAAAAATACTACATAAAGATTTTTAAACATACAATTACACACACAAACAAGTTTACATACACCTTAGCCAAGTACATTTAAAACTCAGTATTTCACAATTCATTTAATCCTAGTAAACATTCCCCGTCTTAGGTCAGTTTAGATCACCACTTTATTTTAAGAATGTGAAATGTCAGAATAACAGTAGGGAGAATTACTTATTTCAGCTTTAATTTATTTCATCACATTCCCAGTGGGTCAGAAGTTTACATACACTCAATTAGTATTTGGTAACATTTCCTTTAAATTGTTTAACTTGGGTCAAACGTTTCGGGTAGCCTTCCACAAGCTTCCCACAATAAGTTGGGTGAATTTTGGCCCATTCCTCCTGACAGAGCTGGTGTAACTGAGTCAGGTTTGTAGGCCTCCTTGCTCGCACACGCTTTTTCAGTTCTGCCCACAAATGTTCTATAGGATTGAGGTCAGGGCTTTGTAATGGCCACTCCAATAACTTGACTTTGTTGTCCTTAAGCCATTTTGCCACAACATTGGAAGTATGCTTGGGATCATCGTCCATTTGGAAGACCCATTTGCGACCAAGCTTTAACTTCCTGACGGATGTCTTCAAAAGTTCCTTCAATATATCCACATAATTATCCTTCCTCATGATGCCATCTATTTTGTGAAGTGCACCAGTCCCTCCTGCAGCAAAGAACCCCCACAACATGATGCTGCCACCCCCGTGCTTCACGGTTGGGATGGTGTTGGCTTGCAAGCCTCCCCCTTTTCCTCCAAACATAACAACGGTCATTATGGCCAAACAGTTATATTTTTGTATCATCAGACCAGAGACATTTCTCCAAAAAGTACGATCTTTGTCCACATGTGCAGTTGCAAACCGTAGTCTGGCTTTTTTTATGGCGGTTTTGGAGCAGTGGCTTCTTTCCTGCTGAGCGGCCTTTCAGGTTATGTCAATACAGGACTCGTTTTACTGTGGATATAGATACTTCTGTACCCGTTTCCTCCAGCATCTTCACAAGGTCCTTTGCTGTTGTTCTTTGATTGCACTTTTTGCACCAAAGTACGTTAATCTCTAGGAGACAGAGCGTGTCTCCTTCCTGAGCACTATGACGGCTGCGTGGTCCCATGATGTTAATACTTGCGTACTATTGTTTGTACAGATGAACATGGTACCTTCAGGCATTTGGAAATTGCTCCCAAGGATGAACCAGACTTGTTGAGATCTACAAGTATTTTTCGTGGCTAATTTCTTTGGATTTTTCCATGGTGTCAAGCAAAGAGGCACTGAGTTTGAAGGTAGGCCTTGAAATGTATCCACAGGTACACCTCCAATTGACTCAAACGATGTCAATTAGCCTATCAGAAGCTTCTAAAGACATGACGTAATTTTCTGTATTTTTCCAAGCTGTTTAAAGGCACAGTCAACTTAGTGTATGTAAACTTTTGACCCACTGGAATTGTGATACAGTGAATTATAAATGAAAAAATGTGTCTGTAAACAATTGTTGGAAAAATTACTTGTGTCATGCAAAGTAGATGTCCTAACCGACTTGTCAAAACTATAGTTTGTTAACAATTCATTTGTGGAGGTTGAAAAACTAGATTTAATGACTCCAACCTAAGTGTATGTAAACTTCCGACTTCAACTGTATGTACACATTATATATATATACACACACACACACATACCTACATACAGTGGGGCAAAAAAGTATGTAGTCTGCCACCAATTGTGCAAGTTCTCCCACTTAAAAAGATGAGGCCTGTAATTTTCATCATAGGTACACTTCAACTATGACAGACAAAATGAGAAGACATTTTTTTTAATGAATTTATTTGCAAATTATGGTGGAAAATAAGTATTTGGTCAATAACAAAAGTTTCTCAATACTTTGTTATATACCCTTTGTTGGCAATGCAGAGGTCAAAAGTTTTATGTAAGTCTTCACAAGGTTCACACACACACTGTTGCTGGTATTTTGGCTCATTCCCCCATGCAGATCTCCTCTAGAGCAGTGATGTTTTGGGGCTGTTGCTGGGCAACACAGACTTTCAACTCCCTCCAAAGATTTTCTATGGGGTTGAGATCTGGAGACTGGCAAGGCCACTCCAGGACCTTGAAATGCTTCATACGAAGCCACTCCTTCGTTGCCCGGGCGGTGTGTTTGGGATCATTGTCATGCTGAAAGACCCAGCCATGTTTCATCTTCAATGCCCTTGCTGATGGAAGGAGGTTTTCACTCAAAATCTCACGATACTTGGCCCCATTCATTCTTTCCTTTACACGGATCAGTCGTCCTGGTCCCTTTGCAGAAAAACAGCTCCAAAGCATGATGTTTCCACCACCATGCTTCACAGTAGGTATGGTGTTCTTTGGATGCAACTCAGCATTCTTTGTCCTCCAAACACAACGAGTTGCGTTTTTTTTTCTTCTTCATATGGTCAGTTTCATCTGACCATATGACATTCTCCCAATCTTCTTCTGGATCATCCAAATGTTCTCTAGCAAACTTCAGACGGGCCTGGACATGTACTGGCTTAAGCAGGGGGACACGTCTGGCACTGCAGGATTTGAGTCCCTGGCGGCGTAGTGTGTTACTGATGGTAGGCTTTGTTACTTTGGTCCCAGCTCTCTGCAGGTCATTCACTAGGTCCCCCCGTGTGGTTCTGGGATTTTTGCTTGTGATCATTTTGACCCCACGGGATGAGATCTTGCGTGGAGCCCCAGATCGAGGGGGATTATCAGTGGTCTTGTATGTCTTCCATTTCCTAATAATTTCTCCCACAGTTGATTTCTTCAAACCAAGCTGCTTACCTATTGCAGATTCAGTCTTCCCAGCCTGGTGCAGGTCTACAATTTTGTTTCTGGTGTCCTTTTGACAGCTCTTTGGTCTTGGCCATAGTGGAGTTTGGAGTGTGACTGTTTGAGGTTGTGGACAGGTGTCTTTTATACTGATAACAAGTTCAAACAGGTGCCATTAATACAGGTAACGAGTGGAGGACAGAGGAGCCTCTTAAAGAAAAAGTTACAGGTCTGTGAGAGCCAGAAATCTTGCTAGTTTGTAGGTGACCAAATACTTATTTTCCACCATAATTTGCAAATAAATTCATAAAAAAATCCTACAATGTGATTTTCTTGATTTTTTTTCTCATTTTGTCTGTCATAGTTGAAGTGTACCTATGATGAAAATTACAGGCCTCATCTTTTTAAGTGGGAGAATTTGCAGAATTGGTGGCTGACTAAATACCTTTTTGCCCCACTGTATACACACACACACACACACACACACACACACACAGTACCAGTCAAAAGTTGACACACCTACTCAATCAAGGGTTTCTTTATTTTTCGACATTGTAGAATAATAGTGAATATCACATTTTATTTGTCACATACACATGGTTAGCAGATGTTAATGCGAATGTAGCGAAATGCTTGTGCTTCTAGTGCCGATCATGCAGTAATATCTAACAAGTAAGCTAACAATTTCACAACAACTACCTTATACACACAAGTGTAAAGGAATGAATAAGAATATGTACATAAAAATATATAGATGAGTGATGGCCGAACGGCATAGGCAAGATGCAGTAGATGGTATAGAGTACAGTGTGTATATATATATATATATATATATATATATATGTATGAGATGAGTAATGTATGGTACGTAAACATTATATAAAGTGGCATTGTTTAAAGTGGCTAGTGCTAAATTTATTACATCAATTTTTGCATTATTAAAGTGGCTAGAGTTGATTCAGTATGTTGGCAGCCGTCACTCAATGTTAATGATGGCTGTTTAACAGTCTGATGGCCTTGAGATTGAAAAACAGCTTATGTCTCTCGGTCCCCGCTTTGATGCACCTGTACTGACATCGCCTTCTGGATGATAGCGGGGTGAACAGGCAGTGGCTCGGGTGGTTGTTGTCCTTAATCTTTTTGTCCTTCCTGTGACATCGGGTGCTGTAGGTGTGTCCTGGAGGGCAGGTAGTTTGCCCTCGGTGATGTGTTGTGCAGACTTCACTACCCTCTGGAGAGCCTTACGGTTGTGGCCGGAGCAGTTGCCGTACCAGGCGGTGATACAGCCCGACAGGATGCTCTCGATTGTGCATCTGTAAAATTTTGTGAGTGTTTTTGGTGACAAGCCAAAATTCTTCAGCCTCCTGAGGTTGAAGAGGTGCTGCTGCTCCTTCTTCACCACACTGTCTGTGTGGGTGGACCAATTCAGTTTGCCTGTGATGTGTACGCTGAGGAACTTAAAACTTTCCACCTTCTCCACTACTGTCCCGTCGATGTTGATAGGGGGGTGCTCCCTCTGCTGTTTCCTGAAGTCCACGATCATCTCCTTTGATTTGTTGACGCTGAGTGTGAGGTTATTTTCCTGACACCACACTCCGAGGGCCCTCACCTCCTCCCTGTAGGCCGTCTTTCGTTGTTGGTAATCAAGCCTACCACTGTAGTGTCATTTGCAAACTTGCTTATTGAGTTGGAGGCGTGCATGGCCACGCAGTCATGGGTGAACAGGGAGTACAGGAGAGGGCTGAGAACGCACCCTTGTGGGGAGTATTGAGGATCAGCGGGTGGAAATGTCGTTTCCTACCCTCACCACCTGGGGGTGGCCCGTCAGGAAGTCCAGGACCCAGTTGCACAAGGCGGGGTTGAGACCTAGGGTCTCGAGCTTAATGACGAGTTTGGAGGGTACTATGGTGTTAAATGCTGAGCTGTAGTCGATGAACAGCATTCTTACATAGGTATTCCTCTTGTCCAGATGGTTAGGGCAGTGTGCAGTGTGGTTGAGATTGCTTCGTCTGTTGGAGTGGGTCTAGGGTGTCCGGTAGGGTGGAGGTGATATGGTCCTTGACTAGTCAATCAAAGCACATAATGATGACGGAAGTGAGTGCTACACGGCGATAGTCATTTAGCTCAGTTACCTTAGTGTTGATGTCTTCACTTCGCTATGAAATAACACATATGGAATCATGTACTAACCAAAAAAAAGTGTTCAATCAAATATATTTTATATTTCAGATAATTCCAAGAAGCCACCCTTTGCCTTGACAGCTTCGCACACTCTTGGCATTCTCTCAACCAGCTTCATGAGGTAGTCACCTGGAATGCATTTCAATTAACAGGTGTGCCTTGTTAAAAGCTACTTTGTGGAATTTCTTTCCTTCTTAATGCATTTGAGCCAATTAGTTGTGTTGTGACAAGGCAGGGTTGGAAGAATGTATTTTACCAATAAGGCTAATTCCATATTATGGCAAGAACAGCTCAAATAATCAAAGAGAAACAATAGTCCATCATTACTTTAAGACATGAAGGTCAGTCCATCGGGAAAATTTCAAGAATTTCAAGAAAGTTTCTTCAAGTCAAGCGCTATGATGAAACTGGCTCTCATGAGGACCTCCACAGGAAACGATGACCCAGTGTTACCTCTACTGCAAGGTCATTAGAGTTACCAGACTCAGAAATTGCTGTCCAAATAAATGCTTCACAGAATTCAAGTAACAGACACATCGCAACATCAACTGTTCAAAAGAGACTTCATGAACCAGGCCTTTGTGTTTGTATGTGGGGCGTTGTCCTAAGATAATCGCATGGTTTGCTTTCGCCGTAAAGCCTTTTTGAAATCTGACACAGCGGCTGGATTAACAAGAAGTTAAGCTTTATTTTAATGTATTATATTTGTGATTTTATGAAAAGTAAATATTTATAATACTGTAGTTTGAATTTCTCGCTCTGCAATTTCACCAAGTTTCAGCGGCACGCCTTCACCAAAGAGGTAAACACTTTTTTGGCTACTATATGATTCCATGTGTGTTATTTCATAGTTGTGATGTCTTCATTATTAATCTACAATGTCGAAAATAGTAAAAATAAAGAAAAACCCTTGAATGAGTAGGTGTGTCCAAACTTTTGACTGGTATTGTATATATACTTTTTTCTGACTGCACTCACACACACAAGTTTGGGGTCACTTAGAAATGTCCTTGTTTTTGAAAGAAAAGCAAACTTATTTGTGGCAGCTTCATTAAATAGCATCCGCAAAACACCCGTATCAACGTCAACAGTGAAGAGACGACTGCGGGATGCTGGCCTTCTAGGCAGAGTTGCAAAGAAAAAGCCATCTCAGACTGGCCAATAAAAATAAAAGATTAAGATGAGCAAAAGAGCACAGACACTGGACAGAGGAACTCCTAGAAACTGCCTAGAAAGCCAGCATCCCGGAGTCGCCCCTCCACTGTTGACTGGTGTTTTGCGGGTACTATTTAATAAGCTGCCAGTTGAGGATTTGTGAGGCGTCTGTTCCTCAAACAAGACACTAATGTACTTGTCCTCTTGCTCAGTTGTACACCGGGGCCTCCCACTCCTTTTTCTATTCTGGTTAGAGCCAGTTTGCGCTGTTCTGTGAAGGGAGTAGTACACAGCGTTGTACAAGATCTTCAGTTTCTTGGAAATTATGGAATAGCCTTCATTTCTCAGAACAAGAATAGACTGACGAGTTTCAGTTCTTTGTTTCTGGCCATTTTGAGCCTGTAATCGAACCCACAAATGCTGATGCTCCAGATACTCAATCAGTCTAAAGAAGGCCAGTTTTATTGCTTCTATAACCAGCACAACAGTTTTCAGCTGTGCTAACATAAAAGCAAAGGGGTTTTCTAATGGTCAATTAGCCTTTTAAAATGATAAACGTGGATTAGCTAACACAACGTGCCATTGGAGCACAGGAGTGATGGTTGCTGATAATGGGCGTCTGTACCTATGTAGATTTTCATTTTTTTTTTTTATCAGCTGTTTCCAGCTACAATAGTTATTTACAACATTAACAATGTCTACACCGTATTTCTGCTAAATGTTATGTTAATGTAGAAAAAAACAAGGACATTTGTAAGTGACCCCAAACTTTTGAACGGTAGTGCACACAGTGCCTTCAGAAAGTGTGTTTAGACTTTTTCCACATTTTGTTGTGTTACAGCCTGAATTTAAAATGCATGAAATGTAGATTTTGCGTCACTGATCTACACAGAATACACCATAATGTCAAAGTGGAATTATGTTTTCAGAAATGTTTACTAATAAATAAAAAATGTAAAGCTGAAATGTCTTGAGTCAAGAAGTACTGAAAACCTTTGTTCAACCCCTTTGTTAGGCAAGCTTAAATAACTTCAGGAGAAGAAATATGTCTAACAAGTCAGATAATAAGTTGCATGGACTCACTCGGTGTATAATAATGGTGTTTAACATGATTTTTTTAATGACTACCTCA
Organism: Oncorhynchus clarkii lewisi; assembly: GCF_045791955.1. Taxonomy (NCBI): domain Eukaryota; kingdom Metazoa; phylum Chordata; class Actinopteri; order Salmoniformes; family Salmonidae; genus Oncorhynchus; species Oncorhynchus clarkii. Next base: position 28,081,010 of record NC_092174.1, read on the forward strand.
TCTCTGTAACCCACACATGCAATTTTCTGTAAGGTCCCTCAGTTGAGCAGGTAATTTCAAGCACAGATTCAACGACAAAGGCCAGGGAGGTTTTCCAATGCCTTGCAAAGAAGGGCACATACTTGTAGATAAAGACATTGAATATCCCTTTGAGCATGGTGAAGTTATTAATTACGCTTTGGATGGTTTATCAATAAACCCAGTAACTACAAAGATATAGGCGTCCTTCCTAACTCAGTTGCCGGAGAGGAAGAAAACCCCTCAGGGATTTCACCATGGGGCCAATGGTGACTTTAATACAGTTACAGAGTTTAACGGCTGTGATAGGAGAAAACTGAGGATGGATCAACAACAGTGTAGTTATTCCACTATACTAACCTAAATGACAGAGTGAAGCCTATACAGAATCAAATATATTCCAAAATATACATCCTGTTTGCAATAAGGCACTAAAGTAATACTGCAAAAACAAAAAGTGGCAAAAACAGCATTATGTTTGGGGCAAATCCAACACAGCAGAGTACCACTCGTCATATTTTCCAGCATGGTGGTGGCTGCATCATGTTATGAGTATACTTGTCATCGGCAAGGACTATGGAGTTTTTTTTATAAAAAGAAAAGGAAGAGAGCTAAGCATAGTCCTAGAGAAAAACCTGGTTCAGCCTGCTTTCCACCAGACACTGGGAGACATATCCACCTTCCAGCAGGACAATAACCTAAAACACAAGGTCAAATATACACTATTACTTACCAAGACAACATTGAAATGTTCCTGAGTGACCCAGTCACAGTTTTGACTTAAATCAGATTGAAAATCTATGGCAAGCCTTGAAAATTGCTGTCTGGCAACGACTAACAACCAACTTGATAGAGCTTGAAGAATTGAAATTGAATAATGGGCAAATATTGTACAAACCAAGTTTGCAAAGCTCTTAGAGACATACCTAGAAAGACCCCCAGCTGTAATCACTGCCAACGGTGATTCTAACATGTTGAATACTTATCAAAATTAGTGGTTTATTTTCCATGAATTAAAAAAAAAGTTTCTTCCACTTTGACAGAGTATTTTGTGGAGATCATTGACTAAAAAAAAGACAATTAAAACCATTTGAATTCCACTGATTAACACATCAAAATGTGGAAAAAGTCAAGGGGTATGAGTACTTTCTGAAGGCACTGTAGGCTGTTGGCATAGTAGGAGAAGACACATTGGTGGTATTGTACTGATTACTGTTCTCTATAAAAAAGCAGAGAATTGTAGCGATTCGGTTCTTCAAGGAACTTTAACTGTGGGGCTCCATGAATCTTAATGGACTAAATTAATTTCCTCTCTGCGCCTCAAGTGCTTCTCAGTATCAGTGAGAGATGTTCTTTTAGCACCATTAGATCACCCTGCAGAACAGGTTGTTTAATCCCCATCTATACTCTGAGAGGCGCAATAAATCCTAATAGCGGTGTAGTCAGGGCAGTTAAAGGTGTAGATCTGAGCAACCTAATAAACATGAACCAATTTCTTTCATGTGCCTGCCTGTGCCATTCACAATGGCACAGGCAGAATCTTGCTGTAGGCACAGCCATGCTTCTCTATTTCCCTCCCTCTATGAGCAGCTAAGGGCTTTTGTTCTCATAAAACTTAACGTAATGATCTGCAGAGGGCAGTTATGAATGCAAATACATTGTAGCTGTATGCATTCAAGTTTCAATTCCAGCAGCAGAACCGTAGTTGGAGCAAGGGTTCTTAAACTCATGTGTAAACTCAACAACTATGTAGGCTAGTGTGTGGCTGTGTGGTTTTCATCATTACATCTTTCGCATGCAGTTAAGCCAGTGAGAGTTTGTGTGTCTGTTTGGGCTGACCCCAATTATTCAGCCGAGATTTTGTTGTTGAGGAATTTATTTTAAAAAAATATAAAAAACAGGTGTCTCCTGTGCCAGAAAAAAAATAAAAACAATTTTGTGTGTGTGTGTGTATATATATATATTTTTTTTTTATAGCAGAGGAGACACCTGTTTAATTTGCGCCCATCTCAGTGAACTAATCCATTGCGGAAGCCGAGACTAATCCATTGTGGAGGTACAGTCCAAGAAGAGGGGGAGTGTGGCTGCACAATGCATGTCTCTCTCCAGAGTGTGCCCTCTCCCGACAATTTGTGTACATTCATTGTTCCATAACTTCGTTGTGTGAATTGTTAGTGTCTATCAATTCCCCATTACATGTATCACTAGTAGTACATTTACCGTTAATTCCTATCATTTCTAATCTACCATTTGGGGATCTGATAGTATTCCGGATTGGTTTAATGCAGCCCCATTAATGAGCTGTGGAGCTTCTCAATGTAATGTTTTCTTTACCTCAAACAGCAATCAAATTAAGTCTATTTTTACATCCATTGAGAATGACAATTCCTCAATGCATTTGAAAAATCTTTCCAGCTCTCTCCCTTTCCATAACCACTCATCGTGAAAGGGAAAAATGTAATGCTCTGATCCTGTGGAAACGTCATAAAATAGGCCTACCTGAATAATTCTTATCCCTTGCGCAAATTGCCTACAGGGATGTCTGTCCCGAGCTCACTGGCGCAGGAAACTAACTGTATGTTGCAACCGGATGGACCCAAGTTAATAGTTAATACAATGTTTCAAATTGGTTGCAGACAGGCCATGTGTAGCCAATGTGATTTATAGGATATTTATTTTTAAATCGGGATATTTTCTACCTGCAGGCTGCATTGTTTTTATTAGGCTATTTTATTGTTTTAATTAGGCTTTATATAGGCTATTTTTACATAGTTGGCAATGTTAATGGAACTTACAAACCTAAAAAGTATCATTTTCATTTAGATTTGAATAGAATTTTGATTAACCACTTGACAATGCTTTATGAAGACGTGATTATAAATTAAATGAAACTGTTCCACAAAAAATGTTCATATGAAAACCATTACCGGCACGCAGATCGGTAGAAATGGTAAGATAAATTGGCCTCCCACATGAGAAAGTTTGCCGTCTCCTAGTGTAGCCTATTACCGGCAACATCATGAGAGTAATGGCAGAATCTGCAAAAGCCAGCCGGAGAGGGAGGAGGATGGTCGGGACAGGTTAAGGTTTGAATCTTCTGGTCTTGATCTCCCTCTTGAGTCATTTGTGTCTTGTTTCATCAAATAGTGAGCTTAAAGCATCAGACAAGCTCAATGCATATACAGTTGATTTTATCAAAACACATAGGGTGTGTCTATAGAGGGAAAAATACACATTTTAACATTTTGACCAATTGATCGGTCGAAAGAACAGACGACTCTCAGTTGACAAAGATTTATATTAGGTCGGGGACAGCCCTAGCGTCGGTCTTTGGCATTTGCGTTTGCTGAAGCATTAGCTGAGAGCAGAACAGAGTAAAGCCCCTTGATTGGAAATGCACTGCCATGCTGACTTCTCTCCTCTCTGTGTGGCTGTTATTAGGCATGAAGGGGAATTATGATAATTCACTTGTTAATTACATTTACATACATCTTATCCTGAGCAGCCAGAAGAGGCCGTTTGCATGCAAATACATGCCAATTCGGCAATGGAGAAACAACTTAAAATTCTAGTATCTGGTGTCTATCTATTCTACATGGTCTTAATTGACTGCTTTGGTTGGGTTGGGCACACAGAGACTGAACCTCTAAGACCGTCGCGAGCTCAAGGCTTCTGTCTGCCTGTTTGTCTGTCGCGTTGACACGTGATCAGAGTGCACACACAGGTCAGGGATCACATTTCCTTTGGGAAAAATCCTTAACATTAACCTAGCTATACACTGGAATGCCAACTAACTGGATATCGCTTCATTTTCAATATTAATTTTCTTTAAATCAGCGAAAATGTGAGAACTCAGTCAGAACTTACTCTTGTGCAGGGAGCAGCACTGTGGAACAACTTGAAACCCCAATGGCAGCGTGGTAGCATGTTCCCCCAAAGTGACTAGGCAGGTACTTAGCCTAGCTTTTAGCGATAAGGAGGAGGCTCCACCCCAACACGTCACAGCATCATGGTATAGAGTTGATAGTTCCTTGTTGTGCAGAGCGTTAGCAGGGACTTAGCCTAGCTCTCAGGGATAAGGAGGCTACAGGCAGGTAATTACACCCATTATCAGACACTGTGATGTAAGGGCCCTGACTGATGACATGCACGTCCGTCTCCCATCAGACACTTCACAGATTCATTTAAAACCCTACAGCGTTAGACAGGATCATCAGCCGTTATTGATATCTTGATCGTATTTTTTTCTCCTTTTCAACAGCGCTCAAGTCATTCTTCTAACCGTGTCATCCGGCCATGATTCACCGGTGTTACCGCCATCTAGCCACATGGTACTTTGACTCTACGTTTTAACACCGACCGCCAGGCCATAATATTATGGAGATTGTCTCAATCTAGGGTAAATGAGGGGCCGTCAACGAACGGTTGATGGGGTAGCCATGGCAACAGATGTCCGAATCGGCTCCAAAGGCAAGGCAAGGAAAGTGGGATAACCTTCTGTCATACTGTATGCAATATTTCAGAATCCCATTCCGGGGCATTAAAAGGGAAGTTCACAAGGCCACTGTTCATAAAGGACTGGGATAAGACCTGAGATTAGAACATTTGATAGGGTCCAAGCTTCAAGTGGAGAGGGAGTTCTTGAGCTTGCCTTATGGTAATAAAGGAAGCAGGGCTTTATAGCTGATGCCTTGTGCCAGAGTATGAAGGCTCCTGAGGGAGTTATACCTCGTTCCAAGGTGAATCTGTCATTTTCTATTTACAAATTAGGTCTTTCCCCAGGACAAACACAATCTCCTATTCTCTGAATCACACTTGAATTGTGTTCAAAATTAAAAATCAGTCATCTGTGACTTCCCATGCAGCAACACACACTCAACACACACAGGGATATATTCAGCACCTGACGCAAATACAACACAAAGGGCTGAATCTCAACCTGAAATATGTGCATGTAACTCAGTCTTTTTACATAAATCCTGTTTTGATTTCAATGGGAGGCTTGCTTGAAAATTCAATGTACACATACAGATCTCAGATCAGGATTCATCTGAAACAGGCCGTACTGTGACTGAGGCTTACCGTCAGCAGGGTCTTTCTCAGTGTCATACTCCAGGTCGTAGCGCAGGATGTAAAAGTTATTCCACACGTACAGCTGGTTATCTCTGGGGTTGTAATCCACAGCAGCGATGTACTGGTACTGGTTGGGGAACAGGATGTCCGTGTACTCTCCCTGGCTTAGCTTGGTGTTGTAGATGTAGTCGATGTGGCTCTTGGCCGTCTCGCTCTCGTTCTCCTCGTAGGTGGACCGCACCACGTGCAGCACGCCACACACCATGAAGGCATTGGAGGCGGATCTCTTGTCGTACGCCGTCTCCCAGGTGGCCTCGAAGCGGAGCGTGTATGGGTTGAGCTGTGAGATCACGATTCGTCCGTTGTTTTGCTCCGTTGCGTAGATCACCCACAACCCCCGCTCGTCGACGCCGAGGTCTATGTCCGTCTTGCCGCCCCAGCGGTACGGCGAGGTGTCGTGATAGTTGGCGTTGGCCACAATGGCCTCACCACTCTTGATGCGCGTGCGGAGATCAAATTTCACAATGTTACGCGTGCGCTCCTTGTTAAAGAAGATGGCCCCGTCGTAGGCCACAAAGCCCGTACCGTCAACACGATGTGGGAGTTTATAGGTCGTAGTCTGGCGGCCATTTTTTAAGTCCTCCAGGGAGGCATACTCAATAAGGGTGTCAGTGCGGTACGGTGTCCAGGGCATGAAGAAGACCTTGTCTCCTGCCTGCAGGGGGTCTTTAGACCACGCCCCCGCCTGTTGCTCCACCTCAAACACAAACGTGGGCTCCCCCACCTCCTTCAGGGTCCCGGGACAAATGAAAACTAGTGAGGGACAGAGAAACAGAAAGATGGGTTTAAGTTTTTTTTTTAAATATGCAGAATATAAACAGATATTTCATCACGGTATGTAGTGTGTATATTGTATAGTTTTCGCTGCTGTCCAAGTAGAGTGTGGGACAAAGATGAGTGACAGTCATTTAACTAGTGTTTAGTGCTATTGCTTATGAATAGAACGAAAAATCAAAGGTGAAGCCAAGAAAATGATGTGTAAGAGTGAGTAAAGGACTTGCTCTTCTTTATAGAGTTTGTCTGCCGTACACGTTAACTGTGTGGGACCAAACAAATCCAAAAAGTCAAACCAAAGGAGGATAAACCCTGTAAATGCAAGACATGTAAGGGATGGGAGAGGTAGGGATGAAGTGTATACTGGAACCCTTGTTTTAATTGCAACTTCTACCTGGCATCAAACAGTGACACTGACAATTGTGTAAATGGCAAAACTGCACATGCTTACTGAAAAAGCACACAGAGACAGAATGATAAGGGATAAGACTTGTGGAGAGAACCAAAACAACATTCTGGATGGAGGAGGTGGCAGCGAAGCTGGGGTAAGATGAGGGTAGGGTTTGGAGAGGAGACAGGACAACAACAGCAGAGGTCTTTTTGGCTTCTTGGGTTTGGGGTTTTGTTGGGCTTCTTTCAGTTTTTGCCAACCTCACTCTCCCATATCTGCCAACAGGTGACCATCACACATGTAAGTGTGTATTATAAGCATTTGTGAAATGTAAAATGTCTTTTTTTGCATATCCCAACTCCCCGAGATACCCCCGGAGGGTGGGGTCAAGTCGAGGGTCAGCCATTATCAACAGTGACCCTGGAGCAATTAGGTTTCAGTGCCTTGCTCAAGGGCACAGACAGATTTTTAACTTTGTCGGCTCAGAGATTTGAACTGGTGACCTTTCGGCCACTTGCCCAATGCTCTCACTGCTAGGCTACCTGATGCACAGCATTATTTGTTTAGCTTGCTACCGAGCTCAGTACAATGCATATGATACTGTATGATAACATTTATGCATTTCTGTATTTGAGAGCTCTAGCTAATAGTTTTTTATAGTTAGGCTTGGTGGTAGCTTAGTTATGTTGTTGTGTCAGACTATGTCATTTGAATTTAAATGGGAAAATAACCCTCTTAAAATGTCTTCACGTGCTTGTGAATTGGTGTATCTGTATCATGTTGTATTATTGAAATGTATAATGGTTTAGATGAGAAACTGCCTTCATAGCATTCTTCCAAACTGTCTACTGCGAGGTTTGCGGTACTAGAGGTGCGTAGGGAGATGTAATATCTGGTGACGTATGAGACCAGCACTGGTAACATGTCTAGTGAATCTGAACGGGCTCCATCTCTCAAACCTCAAGACTGCTTTTACAAATCGGCTTTGAAATTCAAATTGTCTCCCAGAGTTGCAATCAACACCTCATGGGGGTTTGGGGCAGGCGTTTTGACAAGAGGCAATCAGGAGGGAGGAGACAAGAGGGAGGGTTGTATTGAACACCACATTACAGGGAGCTGGGGAAGGGTGGGGCTGGGACGGAGGGAGGACTGGACCACTCATTTACCTTTTTGTTCCACTTCTATTTTAGGCATTGAAAAAGAAAGAAAGCAAACAAGAAAGAGTGCAAGAGGGAGAGAAAGGTTATCGTGAGTCAACTACCAGGTAGGCTACATGAGTAGAGAAGGTTACAGGATATGATCGATAGAGGACCAAGAGATGGCTGTTTTGGGGGAACAAGAAAAAGCAGCAAACATAGGGAGATTATCAGGCCCTATAGTATGAAAGCATACAGGTTAGGGCTGGAGACAAACTACACAAATTGTTCAACCAATCACGATTCCATGCTTTTCTAGCCATCAAAATAATATTTGTTTTGCCTAGCCACTGATTGCATCAGTAATAAACAGGCCGAATTACTGTCCAAGTGAATTGTTTGACATAAAGAAACAGTGTACTGTTTCTGAAATCCCTAATCAGTTTAAAATCAGATAACATTCTTAGAGAAACAGCAAAAGGGTTATTTCTGGCAGTATTGTCTGGGGCGGTATTTACTCTAAAACTTTATAGACACAATTCTAAATTCCGTAGTCCACTTCGCCCACACACAGAACATTACTGCCAATGTTACAGGCACAATTTCCCGAATGAGCCAAAAAATACAATTGCAAGTGAACAATGGCTGATGACGAGCAACCCAATATTGAGTTCCTTCATTAAAGCAGTGAAGCAACAAACGGAAGAGGGAAAAGATCCTAGCGAGACAACTAAGGAACAAGAAAGACTGAAACTTAGAAGGAGAGAGAACATAGAGGTTAATACAGAAAAGATACAAGAGGGGACGGAAAGTTAGATGAGAAATGGAGAAGAGGTCAAAAACTAAATATTATTTCATGAAAATAAATCTTCAGCGAATTACATACCGTAACAGCAACAAGAGTCAGATTATTATTTTTATAAATACATTTACTATTTCATTTAAAATATCAACTTTTCATTGTTTTATAACAGACAGAAAACAAACTTTTACACACAGATAACACATACCCCCCCACCCCCCCTCCGACAGGACCCCCACTTAATAAGTAAAGGATCTAATAAACCTAACTATACATTCAAGAAAAAACAGATAGTTGCACAGCATCGTTAAATGCTGAATACTTACTATATGGGACACATTCATACTGGACCTCTAGGTACTTGTAAGTGCCAGGACAAGGATCAGGGAAGACATCAGAGCCAGTCACAACCACACACTGGGTACGGTTGTTGCACCTGGAAAAGATGGATCACAAACATTTCAGCAATGACACAAACTACTATAACATCCCCAGAGTGGTATTAGAATGAGAGAGACACATGAATAATACATAGGCACTTCCCTCTTCCCTCCACACACTCATCCAAATCCAGTTTGCAGTATTGCTGTGGTGAAGGATATGAAAATCATATTAATCCGAGCAGGGCAGTAAATATACTGTACTGTTGATGCTATTAACACGTTGAGGGAGGAAGAAGAGAATAAATAGAGGGAGATAAATAAGAGAGAAACAGTAAATAGATAGAGAAACACACACACACACACACACACACACACACACACACACACACACACACACACACACACACACACACACACACACACACACAGTAAATAGATATAAAGAGGAATACAGACACAGTGTGGAAGAATGAGGAGTTGAGCTGAAGAAAGGTAGGGAGTATATTATGGGATGTTCATGTATATGAGATGAGAATATCAACCTTATCAGTTCCAGCCACTAAGCACCACTCACCCACACAAAGAGCAATTAAAATGTGCACAACAGGCGGCTGCAGAGGGTAATTGGCTGAAATGACTGTTTCTAGTGGGTCACAGGAAACACATAAGTCTCATCAAGTGAAAACCATGTACTGTTTATCAAGTGTTGCCCGTGTATTTGTTATGGGAGACTCCCTAGCCTTTGCTATGGGAGTTAGTTATTTGCCTCATAACTTGAAATGACCTTGGCTATGAAGTTTTATGTACTACTCTTAAAACTGTTACAACTGTGTGTGTTTGTGTTTGTGAGTGAAAGATGGAGGGGGAGAGAGAGGGGAATAGAATAACTGATTTTGTGTAAATATAGGATGAAATTGGCCTCACTTCAATCAAGCTCTCTTGAGGCTGAGGGATTGAGAAGGCATAGCATCAACAGCAGCCGCAGAGGCATCCCAGCTAGCACTTTTGGTTCCTAGGAAGTTGTGAGAACGTATGTTTTTGGTTTCACATTGGATGTGGAAATGAAGCCATACGTTTCATGACTGGTAAAATGGAGCGTTTTTTGACGTTCTAAGAACAGAAGTGAAAATGTCTTTATTATTAACCCTCTATGAACAGAAATTATAGGTTATTTGGAGGTTTTGAATAACTTCCTTAAAACTAACTGAATGTTTCAATAAGATTTCACTTTTTTAAACTCCAAGCACAGATCAGACACTTCCATAGGCATTAATCATGCAAACATTTATTTTGACATGGTATCAGTGAGATTCTAACCTATAGTCTTTTGTTCTCCATCTATGGAATTAGGCCACTGCGTCACCAGGATGGAGCTAGCATGCCATGTTTTTTTACGCATACAAAGGTGGTCATTTTAGTCTATTTAAACAGGCCCCATTTCAAAAGAAACAAGCACTCATTAAGATCAGGTGTGGTCAATTATTGGGGGCAGCTAACACACCTGAACACACTTAAGAGGATAGAGAGAGAGAGTTTTGTTACAGCCCTTGGTTCACTCTGCTGTAGCTCTACTTTCACATCATCATCTGCTAATTTATCACTCCAGTGTTAATCTGCTAAATTGTAATTCTTCGCTACTGTGGCCTATTTATTGCCTACCTCCTCATGCCTTTTGCACACACTGTATATAGACTATTTTTTTCTACTGAGTCATTGACTTGTTTATTGTGTTAGTGGCTTGTTTATTCCATGTGTAACTATGTGTTGTTGTCTGTGTCACACTGCTTTGCTTTATCTTGGCCAGGTCGCAGTTGTAAATGAGAACCTGTTCTCAGCTGGCCTACCTGGTTAAATAAAGGTGAAATAAAATTTTTAAAAATAAAAATTGTTGATGCTAAGAATGGAATGTATACATTCTTATAGAACGTTCTGATTGTTAGAAACGTTTTTTTATGGAAAGTTTTAACGTTCTCAGAATAATTTGAGAACATGAATTTAAATAGAACCATTGAACTTTTAGGAAACGTTCTGTTAAAGTAATGAAATATCAAGAAACTTAAATTAGATTTTTTTTAAATGAACTTATGTCACATGCTCGTAAACACAAAAATATAATAACAAATATAAAAAGTGACAGGAGGAACAAAGTCGTATGGCTTTGTGTGTGCGCGTGTCGTCAATATGCATGTGTGTGCATGTTATATATATGTGTTGGTGCATGTGTGTGTGTGTGTGTGTGTGTGTGTGTGTGTGTGTGTGTGTGTGTGTGTGTGTCAGTCTAAGTATGTGTGAGTGTGTGGGTAGAGTCGGTGCAAGAGTTATAAAAAATAAAAAAAAGGGGTCAATGCAGGTAGTCTGGGTAGCCATTTGATTGGCTATTTAGCAGTCGTATGGCTTGGGGGTAGAAGCTTTCCAGGGTCCTGTTGGTTCCAGACTTGGTGGACTGGTACCGCTTGCCGTGCGGTAGCAGAGAGAAGAGTCTATGGCTTGGGTGGCTGACCATTTTTTCTTACTTCCTCTGACACCGCCTGGTATAGAGGTCCTAGATGGCAGGGAGCTCAGCCCCAGCGATGTACTAGGCCATAATCACCACCCTCTTGCAGTCGGGTGCCTTGCCAGTTGCCGTACCAAGCGGTGATGCAGCCAGTCAAGATGCTCCCAAATGGTGCAGCTGTAGAACGTTTGGAGGTTCTGAGGGCCCATGCCAAACCTTTTCAGCCTCCCGAGGGGAAGGGGCTCTGTCAATTCCTTAGTGATGTGGACACAGGAGGAACTTGAAGCTCTCGACCCGCTCCACTACAGCCCCATCAATGTGGATGGGGCGGGCTCGCCCCTCCGTTTCCTGTGGTCCACGATCAGCTCCTTTGTCTTACTGATGTTAAGGGAGAGGTTGTTGTCCTGGCACCACACTGCCACGTATCTGAACTCCTACTCCTATCGTCATCGGTGATCAGTCCTGCCATGTGCTGAGAATGTTCCAAAGCCAAGCAACTATTCTGCACCCTTCTCAGAAAGTTGTGGGATGGTTGTATGCAAAATACCCAGAGGACAACCACGCTCTCACCAAGCTCTAAGAAACATGAGGCTCTCATAACGTTATGTGCTAGCTGGAAACAGTTATCTATTACAAAAAAAAAGCTGAAAGAATTGCACGCCGTTTAGTGATAAATATTTGAGAAGGTCAAATGCAAAGTCGTGCAAGTTGGACAGATCTCTCACAGAATCACAGCTGAAGCAGAAAGCCTAGCTGTCCCTCAAAAGCCGAAAAGGAGAGCTTTCAGTGTGACAGCCAAAGTAGAAATTAGGTTGTTATCAGACCTGCCATAAAACTTCCCTGCAGTGAACCAGTAACCTTGTAGGAAATCCATGTGTAGTTATAATTACGTACAGATAAGAAACGCATAAGTAAAATGCTAAGAGTTTATTAACCAGCCACTCGCTGCCTATTACTGCCTGCTTATAAGTATGTGATTAGCATTGAAATATTGGACAATTACGTCCAACTTATGTACGGTCGGTAGGCTAATCAATTTTTTTCTCCCATTACGTCTCCATTGAATCATCTATTCTACAATAGCAGCCGGCAGATCATCTTCATCATCATCATCGTCATCACCATCACAATGACATTATAGGAGGTTTTTGGGGATGCAGACAAGACAGTGGCGTCTGATATGTGAGCTACAGTCATCCACTCCCCTCCGTCAGAAAATATTAATTATGAAAAATGTCATTATCCCCCGCCCAGGGCTATTACCCTGTCCTACTCTGAGGGGAGAAATAGCGATGACAGGGAAAGGGTGTGAAAACCCCTACAGACCTTTCCTTGCAATTAATCTGTAAGCTAGCTTGCTACCGTTTTGTTTTTTTCCTCCAATGACACCAGAAATTATGAAACCAAAGAAGTTAATTTATAGACATGACTCGTGTGTTAACACTAATTTCTCTCCTTTGAAACAGTGATTAATTTCACGTATCATATTTTTCTGTTAATCATCATATTTGTGTGGTTTTTGTTTATGACCAATTGGCTGATGGGTTCTTTTAAATTCTTCAAATACTTAGTAAACCAATAGTGGCATCCATGGTCACGGACAAATCCCCACCATCATTTTTGTATTTATCTCCATTGTTTCAGCCAGCATGCGTCAGACAATCACGACCGTTGTCCAGGAGTTTCCCTGCATTGTCATAATCGGTGGTTTAAAGTTTGTATCCGTACATTTTTTGACACGCTGATCATATCGAAAAAATAAAATACTTCTGCATTTCCTGCTGTGAACACATTGCAAATAGGCTCATGGTAACTCCTGATAAAGTTGGGTAGCTGATATTCAGAGCTTAAATAGCCAAACTGATTAGTCACAGGTATCAGGACTAATAAAGCCAATGCAACAGCCTGTTTTACAAATGGTGGGCCTACCACATGGATGGGCATTCATAAAATTCCATTGTGGGCCGACATGGTAGACTACACCCCAGCCGACGTCTTTTTTTGTCCTGGCAGACCGGACATATTTTTGGGGTGTTGTAAAAACGGTAGGCTTACCACATAGATGGCTATTCATAAAATAAAAGTTCAGGCAACACTGTAGGCTACACCTCTGTAAGCACGGGCTGATGCTTTTCGGACGTCTTTTTTTGGTGCAGTCCGGACGGGCCTTGATTTCCACATCCACGGACATTGGATTTTGGTCCGGACCAAATCTGAAACAATCAGACGTCTATGTTTGATTTAGATTTTGTCCGGTCTGGACCGGCCTGATTTTGGACAAATATAGATATTTATAAATGACGTCTTTCCAACTTTCATTCAAACCAAATACAAGCCTGATTTCAACATCTGGAAAAAAAACAATTTTCAACTTTAATTCAGAACCGAAAATGAACCCGATTTCAACGTCTGGAAAAATTTCCTTTTCAACGTCCTGGAAAAAATTTATTTAAACCTACAGAAAATGCTTATTTTCACCTTTCATTCAGAACCTAAATTGAACATAACTTAAACACCAGAAAAATACGTCTTTTCAATGTCATTTTGCTTACTGGGACTATTCTAGTTCTGTGGAGGCAGCATTTATTTTGTCTCACCTAGGGTGGCAGAACGGGAAGAACCGGCCCTGTGCGTGCGTAATGGGAGCGCACTTGTGCGCGGCTGTATAAGTAATACTTTTTGCCGCCTGTTGGCCTGCAGAACTATTGTTATGAAAATGTCTATTCATTAATGGAAAGTATACCTGCTTTGAGGATAAGCCAGGAATGTTTAAGATGTTTATTTAGACGGAATATGCAGATGTGGGTACAATGAAGGTGTCTATTACATGATTTAATATGTCATATTTGGGTAAAGAGCTCCATGGTTAATGGTATGGTCCATAGTGAAGGGCTATAGGTATAAAGGTACCTACCTACCTGTTCAACCTGTGAGCTGGTGTAGTGTTCTAGCTCTAGTATGTAAGCTGTGTGGGGAGGCCGTCCATAGCCTGGTATACCCCAACCTGCTACAGTATAGATGGTTTGACAGGGTAGGCCTGATTTCATTTAGATTCCAACCAGTATTTTGAGTCTGTTCATTTTGTAAATACCTTTGGAGATTATGTAAATAGTAATTGAATTTTGTCATTCAACTGGAACCACCTTTCACTGTTAATAAACTGGACACTATTGTGCACCTGATCCTGCTGCCTCCTGCTACTTACTGCCCTTAAGGCTGCTCCAACAACCGGTCCGTACGACATGGGGTCCTTAAATATACACCGCCGGGCTGGGGCCGGCACAACAGCAGAGTTAAAGTGATGAAAGCAGCCTAGTGACTGTACTGTAGCTAAATGCCCTGGGAGAGTGTTACTAATATAAATTGTATTAAAAGGGGGAAGGGGTATTGCTCAGGGCGTTGGGCTGGGCCGTGTCAATGTTGGAAAAAAGAAGCCAAATGTTCGTGTGGCTCTTTGGGTCCTTTTGAGATGGACCGGCTGGCTGGCTGGCTGGCTGATTGTGCAGCTGCAGTGGTACTAGTGCAGGAATGCATAGACCATATGGTCTAGGGTTGCTACTAATGACCCCCTGTCCAGTTTTTAAAGTCTAGAGTTTCACAACAATACCCCCTAAAAACCATCTGATTATTGAAAGACAGGGAGGTGTGGGTAAACTGTCTGTTTTTTTGTCCACAAGTTGAGTATGTGACAAAAACGCTAGTTTATTAGGGTTACCACCCAAACCAAAACCACTTGTTTTCATTTGCAAGTTGTGGATCCAGAATTACTAGACTGGACTCTAGAATATTGTGCCACCACACATCCATAACTAACTCCAGGTTTTATTTGTGTAACGAGACCTCTCTGTTCTATAACCTTTGAAATACAATATTCTAGGCCTTGGGTGAGGTAACAGTTGACTCTTACCTTTGTGATATGATCTTGTAGGCATCGGGGAGGTAGCAGTTGATGTTCTCCATCTGGAACGGGTCGGCGTCGCAGATCTTGTTGTCCGTGCGGCCGTAGTTGGCCGTCTCGATCATGATGACATCAGCACCGGGGCAGCGGAGATCAATGGCGTAGCCCTCGCAAGAGAGCTCTCTTCTGACCAGGCCAAACGGCAGAGCGGCACGACTGAATCCTGGGAGAGAGGAAGGATGGGAGGGATGGAGGGAGCGAGAGAAAGAAATATTAGGACATTAGTACAAAAAATATAATTACCAATTTCTCTACGGTCTCGTTTTCTGGCAAAGATATCACATCAAAGTCGTAGGATATCTGAAGTTATATAGTCATCGTATAAAAGTCAATGTAACAACCCAGGGAACAAATTCAAATACACCTAAACACAAAACTATAAATACACTAAATCCCTCTCTCACTTCCTCCTCCAGGACCATAGTTCAACTAAGTTTGAATGGTTTGTTTCGACAATGGGGCACAAGCTCCCTCATTAGATTTTTGGTTTATGTGTTCTGTTTTTCTATCAGTAAAGCAACAGGCAAAAAAAGAGCCCGAATCTGACAGCAGTAACATGGAGTGTAATTTAATCAATTTTACAGTGCCAACGATCGAAGAGGGGACTGTTTGGAGTCCACAGAGGAGAAAGAATCTATACATGGAGCTCAGCAAATGTGAACACCAGCCAAGTAGTGGTGCTTTGGGGAAAATGTACTATTTAGCTAAATGGTTGCACCCCCATCAACAAATTATATTGAAAGGGATTTTCACCCTTGCTTTTTTACCTAAAAACAATAAAACCTCAAGCCAAAATACCTTGTACAAATAGAACAAAGTAAGTACAAATAGATATTTAGAAAAAGAAAAGTGAAAATCAAAAAAGAAAAAAGGTAATCAACAATGAAATCTAGGGATGCACAATATATCGGTAAGCATATCGGAATCAGCCGATATTAGCTAAACATGCCAGCATCGGCCTGATGTCTAGTTTAACGCCAAAAACTGGTGTCAAAGCTGACGTGCATACCTATATAACGTAGGTAGATGACGTAATGACGGCACTAAAAAATATTGCGCTACACGTGCAACACAGCATTCCTAACCGAAGTACAATGTCTGCTGTGTGAATCGAGCAGTCATTTGAAAGAGTAAGAACATTTCAGCGAGACAACACAAAGGCGAAATCCATTAACCCCAAGATAATAGAATTCATTGCTCTTGACAATCAACCACTCTCTGTCGTGGATGATGTTGGCTTTCGCCGACTGGTCGAGCCCCGGTACACACTACCGGAGTTACACAGTAATGTTGAAACTCACATCCATGAGCTACTTGCTATGAGCGTCACTGCTATTAGCTTCACGACTGACATTTGGACCAGCGATGTCAGCCCCATGACGATTATGAGTCTAAAGCACAGTGGGTCCACGAGGATTTCCTACTGAGGAAAGCTGAATTACATGCTCAAGAATGTGCTTGTTCTCATACCGCTGCTACCATTTCAATGGCATTAGAGAACATGTTTGAAACTTGTAAACACGAACACTCCTAGCTCCATTCGAACAACTGACCGGAGAAATAAACTCAACTGTGTCTGCAGCAGACGTGACACCCTTTGTCCTGTCATTGAAACGCCTGCTCAACAAAAATGCCAACACAGAACGGCGGGTTAACTTGGAAAAGTACTCTACCAGAGGCTGTGAACAAGCGATTCGGTGGCACTCTCTCTGAGCCTCTACTGTGTTGCGTCAATGCTCGATACTAGGTACAAGGACCACTACTTCGATGCAGACAAGAGACAGGGTTAACGTGAAATGTTACATACACAGCTGGACAAGATGGAAACGGACGTTTCGGTGGCACTCTCTCTGAGCCTCTACTGTGTTGCGTCAATGCTCGATACTAGGTACAAGGACCACTACTTCGATGCAGACAAGAGACAGGGTTAACGTGAAATGTTACATACACAGCTGGACAAGATGGAAACGGACACAGTGACAGTGGGCACCGAGGAAGAGAGGCCACGGACAGACAGAGCTGAAACTTCACCACTTGACATGTATGATGAAATCCTGGATGAGACTGAACAATGAAACAGCACAGCCAGTGAAAGAAATAGGTTTTGATTATGTTTTACTGGTAATGGGGACATACAGTTGAAGTCAGAAGTTTACATACACTTAGGTTGGAGTGATTAAAACTTGTTTTTCAACCACTCCACTAATTTCTTGTTAACAAACTACAGTTTTGGCAAGTCAGTTAGGACATCTACTTTGTACATGACACAAGTCATTTTTACAACAATTGTTTACATGCAGATTATTTCACTAATAATTCCCTGTGTCACAATTCCAGTGGGTCAGAAGTTTACAAACACTAAGTTGACTGTGCCTTTAAACAGCTTGGAAAATTCCAGAAAATGTCATGGCTTTAGAAGCTTCTAATAGGCTAATTGACATAATTTGAGTCAATTGGAGGTGTACATGTGGATGTATTTCAAGGCCTACCTTCAAACTCAGTGCCTCTTTGCTTTGACATCATGGGAATATCAAAGGAAAATCAGCCAAGACCTCAGAAAAAAATTGCAGGCCTCCACAAGTCTGGTTCATCCTTGGGAGCAATTTCCAAATGCCTGAAGGTACCATGTTCATCGGTACAAACAATAGTATGCAAGTATAAACACCATGGGAC
This sequence comes from Oncorhynchus clarkii lewisi, assembly GCF_045791955.1. Lineage (NCBI taxonomy): Eukaryota > Metazoa > Chordata > Actinopteri > Salmoniformes > Salmonidae > Oncorhynchus > Oncorhynchus clarkii. The sequence goes on from NC_092174.1 coordinate 28,098,772, forward strand.
CACGCAGCCGCCATACCGCTCAGGAAGGAGACGTGTTCTATCTCCAAGAGATGAACGTACTTTGGTGCGAAAAGTGAAAATCAATCCCAGAACAACAGCAAAGGACCTTGTGAAGATGCTGGAGGAAACAGGTACAATAGTATCTATATCCACAGTAAAACGGGTCCTATATCGACATATATAAACGTCAGTAATTGTGAAAAACTGAGTTTAAATGTATTTGGCTAAAGTGTATGTAAACTTCCGACTTCAACTGTACGTAAATGCCAACAAAATTATTTTTTGATCTGTGGGTGTGTTTCAACTATTTAACTGCACTAGAATGCTTACAAAGGCTGCTAAGATTTGAAATATCGGTATCGTTTTCTTTTTTTGGCAAAGAAAATATCGGATACCAGGCAAAAATCTCATATCGGTGCATCCCTAATGAAATCCATTAATTATGTATTCAAACTTTGAAGTATATACTGTCACAGGTTGCAGTTTACTTGGAGGCAATCACAAAGAAAAGTCCTCAAGGTCCAGAAATGCATCTGGTGTTCCACTAAAGAACTAAGTTTGAGGCAGTAGCACTGCGTGAACTGTCAATAATCACTGTTGTCCATGGCAACAGTGTGCCTCCCCAAGTGGCCAGCTGCCATTTGTGTTTTCTGCCACTGCTCTCCTCTCCTAATTAGTCTCTGCATTCAGCATGTTACCTTCTCAGCACTCACATTGGCTCCTTGGCATTGTCATGTAATAACACAAACCACCCCAGGTTCGCTTGCACACGCCTGCTAATTGCACCGACACACACACACACACACACACACACACACACACACACACACACACACACACACACACTTTTGACACCCAGGGCCTGACGCAATTAGCAATTGTTTGAACGAATGGCTCAAAGTTGAAGTGATTTCGGCTTGAAATTCTAACTACCCTGAGACACCGACCTTGGCTCAAACTTCTGTCTGTCTGCTTGTCATAATCTAGCCTGTAGTGGTGCCTTGCCTTGTTTTATTATAATGATATTCTGTGTCGGTCCACAAATGTCACAGACAAACGCTGACGAGTGTCGAGCAAGGTTTGAATACAAACTTGGATATAAAGCACCTGTAAGCCACGAGGTGAGAAACTCTGAGGACTTGGATGCACCAACCAGCTCTCAATAAGAAAATACCTTATGTATTAACCACTTTACAAAATAATGCTATGGATTTTCATACAAGACTACTTCAGAGAGATATACACACACACACACACGTTCAACATTTTGGGGTAACTTAGAAAGTGTAGACATTGCTAATGTTGTAAATGACTATTATAGCTGGAAAGGGCTGATTTTTCATGGAATATCTACATAGGCATGCAGAGGCCCATTATCAGCAACCATCACTCCCAATGGCATGTTGTTTTATCTAATCCAATTTGATCATTTTAAAAGGCTAATTGATCATTAGAAAACCCTTTTGAAATTATGTTAGATCACAGTTGAAAACTGTGGAGCTGATTAAAGAAGCAATAAAACTGGCCTTCTTTAGACTAGTTGAGTATCTGGAGCATCAGCATTTGTTTGATTACAGGCTCAAAATGGCCAGAAACAAAGACCTTCCTTCTGAAACTCGTCAGTCTATTATTGTTCTGAGAAATGAAGGCTATTCCATGCAAGATATTGAAAATAAACTGAAGATCTGGTACAACGCTGTGTACTACTCCCTTCACAGAACAGCACAAACGGTCTCTAACCAGAATAGAAAGATGAGTGGGAAGCCCCGGTGAACAACTGAGCAAGAGGAAAAGTACGTTAGTGTCTAGTTTGAGAAACAGACGCCTCACAAGTCCTCAACTTGCAGCTTCATTAAATAGTACCCGCAAAACTCCAGTCTCAACGTCAACAGTGAAGAGGCGACCCCCGGGATGCTGGCCTTCTAGGCAGAGTTGCAAAGAAAAAGCCATGGGGTATTGTTTGTAGATCGATGAAGAAAGCTTTTCATTTCATCAATTTTAGATATTCAGAATCACAGTAACAAACTGTGGAAAAAGTCAAGGGGTCTGAGTACTTTACAAATGCACTGTATATCAGTGCCAAAAAGAAACAAAAAGTATTGTTACCCCTGGACTTATTCAACATTTTGTTGTGTTACAGCCGGAATTCAAAATGAATTATATACAGTACCAGTCAAAAGTTTGGACACACTGACTCATTCAAGGATTTTCTTTATTTCTTACTATTTTCTACATTGTAAAATAATAGTGAAGAAATCAAAACTATGAAATAACACATATGGAATAATATACTAACCAAAAAATGGTTAAATCAAATATATTTTATATTTGAGATGTTTCCAAGAAGCCACCCTTTGCCTGGATGACAGCTTCGCACACTCTTGGCATTCTCTCAACCAGCTTCATGAGGTAGTCACCTGGAATGCATTTCAATTAACAGGTGTGCAGTGTTAAAAGCTCATTTGTGGAATTTCTTTCCTTCTTAATGTGTTTGAGCCAATCAGTTGTGTTGTGACCAGGCAGGGGTGGAAGATGGTATTTTACCAATAAGGCTAAGTACATATTATGGCAAGAACAGCCCAAATAAGCAAAGATAATCGATAGTCCGTTACTTTAAGACATGAAGGTCAGTCAATTCGGAAAATTTCAATTACTTTGAAAGTTTTAAGTCAAGTGCTATGATGAAACAGGCTCTCATGAGTACCGCCACAGGAAACAAATACCCAGTGTTACCTCTGCTGCAGAGGACAAGTTCATTAGAGTAACCAGTCTCAGAAATTGTAGCAAAAATAAATGCTTTGCAGAGTTCAAGTAACAGACACACCTCAACATCAAATGTTCAGGAGACTAAGAATCAGGCCTTCATGGTCCAATTGATGCAAAGAAACCACTACTAAAGGACACCAATAATAAGAAGAGACTTGTTTGGGCCAAGAAACACGAGCAATGCCATTAGACTGGTGGAAATCTGTCCTTTGGTCTGATGAGTCCAAATTTGAGATTTATGGTTCCAACCACTGTGTCTTTGTGAGACGCAGAGTAGGTGAACGGATGATCTCCACATGTGTGGTTCCCACTGTGAAGCATGGAGGAGGAGGTGTGATGGTGGTTTGCTGGTGACACTGTCAGTGATGTATTTATAATTCAAGGCACACTTAACCAGCATGGCTACCACAGCATTCTGTCATCCCAGCTGGTTTGCGCTTAGTGGGACTCTCATTTGTTTTTCTACAGGACAATGACCCAACACATCTTCAGGCTGTGTAAGGGCTATTTGACCAAGAAGGAGAGTGATGAAGTGCTGCATCAGATGACCTGGCCCCAATTGAGATGATTTGGGATGAGTTGAACCGCAGAGTGAAGGAAACGCAGCCAACAAGGGCTCAGCATATGTGGGAACAACTTCAAGACTGTTGGAAAAGCATTCCAGGGAAGCTGGTTGAGAGAATGCCAAGAGTGTGCAAAGCTGTCATCAAGGCAAAGGGTGGCTACTTTGAAGAAACTCAAATATAAAATATATTTTGATTTGTTTAACACTTTTTTGGTTACTACATGATTCCATGTGTGTTATATCCTAGTTTTGATGTCTTCACAATTTTTCTACAATGTACAAAATAGTAAAAAATAAATAAAAACCCTTAAGTAGGTGTGTCCAAACTTTTGACTGGTACTGTACGTGCCATTGAGGGTTATATGTTCATTCCATCTAGTCCAACTAACTGCAACAACCACTGTAATTATCCATATACCCTTTCTTTCATGAGAAACCTGTCCAGAATAGGGAATGATGAAACACAGACTGTGCGGCTTCAACTTTACCGCAAAGACTAATGAACAGGTTCCGCGGCCATTCCTCATGGAGGGAGTGACAGCTTTATCACACTGGCTACAGAAAGCAGACATAAATAATGCATTTCATGGGGTTTTAGAGTTTCTCAATGGAGAAACCCTCCTTTGAGCAGACTGTAGCTAGCTATCCCCTTCACTGTATTTCCCCTCCCTTCCCTTCTGTCCACCAGCTTGCTATAGTCTATCTATCCGTGCACTATATGGTCTGATCACACACAGCTGCTATCAATTGAGGCCTAGCAATTGATTAAGCCTGGGGCTCACTTGCCTCCTCCTCCTCCCCGGTACTGTATAGATACATCTGGTCATAGGGCAACAATATATCAATTAAGGGAGAGTATCTTCACTGTCAGGCAGCCCACAAGTACAAATTGTGGTGTCTCCTGGCTCTCTTCACTCTTCAGATAGCATGGATCTCATTAATGACCATCTTACTTCCTGGTAATTGGACACGTATCATGAAAAATCTTTCCCAAAACGTAATATTTTGAGAAAATAATGTTGTTTTCCTAAAGGGGGAAATAATGGAATAAAAACATTATTTGCTTCTGTTTGAAAACTGCACATCATGTTCCCTCAATCATCATTAGATCCAAGCGTTCGCAATACAATTAAGTGAACAGTATGGGAACAGTTGTACTTTACAACGTAGCCATTTTTAGGAACATCACTCTTATTAAAAGTACAAATGAGGCAGAGAGGTTTACACAGGGGGAGGGAAAAAAATGGTGTGCATGATGGGTTGGGGAAGTGTGAAAGGAGTTTTATCTCATGGCTCCATGTAGCTTTGTTTGACTGCTCTGCTACAACTTTGCAGTGGTAGGAAAATAACTGCCACAGGACACAAGCACGTTGGGCAGCCAGCTGCAGTTCACAACAGTTCAGAAGACGGGAGGGAAAATCGATAGCACATTCTCTGTGTGTAAAAAAGAACGAAGCAAGTCTACCTCCCTCTTTATTGGTCCTTCAGACTAACATTAAATCCTCCTACGGCTGCATCCAACAGGCCAGTAAATCCAGTCAATAATATATTTTATACAACGGGTGGGTCTAATCCTGGATGCTGACTGGTTAAAACCGCATTCCAGCCAGTGTCTATTCCACAAGTACCACTGGCTAAATCTACGATGTTAAAATGCCTATTTACTGTTCCATCTCACTGCTAAATCCACTGTCTCATCAACCCAGCCAGGTAATTTATAAACTATTTAAAAACTTGATCTCCACTATAAAAAGCATATAGACATTATTTCACATTTATTTTAGACTAGCATTTGATTTTCAACAGCGGAAATTTGTATAAACCTTGCTGTCTGTCTCTGACATTTGTAAAACTGCTTCAATGTTGAAATCCTGCTGTCCCATAGTATTGTCTCCCCAATTTCAAGGTATCCAATTGGTAGTTACAGTCTTGTCTACTTGCTGCGACTCCCATACGGACTCAGGAGAGGCAAAGGTCGAGAGCCGTGCGTCCAAGCAGCTCAACCAAGCAGCACTGCTTCTTGACACAATGCCCACTTAACCCGGAAGCCAGCCGCATTAATGTATCGGAGGAAACACCGTACACCTGGCGACCGTGTCAGCATGCACTGCGCCCGGCCCGCCACAGGAGTCGCTAGGGCGTGATGGGAAAAGGACATCCCTGCCGGCCAAACCCTCCCCCAAGTCGGACGACACTGGGCCAATTGTGCGCCGCCCCATGGGTCTCCAGGTCGCAGCCGACTGAGACAGAGCCTGGACTCGAACCCAGAATCTAGTGGCACAGCTAGCACTGTGACGCAGTGCTATAGACCACTGCGTCACTCGGGAGGCCGTCCCATAATAATGAACGTGTCGAGACAGACAGACAGCTTTTCTCAGCCAGTCGAAATCATGAATCAGCTGGCATAATGTTTTTGGATATATACAAAGACATGTCAGTAGAAAACAGGCCAATCTAAATTAAATGCAGCAAGTTTGCTGTCTTCAGTTTGAAGTGATTGTGTTACCTGTGTTGTTGGCTAGCTCCTCTGAACAGCAGTGTCATGACAAGAGAGCACATTTTCTATGCCAGGCGAAATCATGCATCATTAGCTCATTGCTATGGATGTATCCAAATAAAATGTCACTAGAAAACAGCTTAAACTCAAATGCAGATACTTTGCTGTTATTCTTGCTGCAATGTTTGACCTGATGAAGTTAGCTGTAGTTGGCTAGCTAGCAAGCAAGGAATAAGAATGTTGCCAGCCAGTAAAGCAATGGAACATTTAGAAACCAACGACTGGGTCACATACATAGATACAGAACACAAAGACTTAGCAGACTTAGCGACTGGGTCGCGTCCATGGTGACCAAACCGATAGAACGAATAACCAGCCGGCTTGGGTAGCAACTTTAGACTTGTGTCGGGACTATATCTCGTGGAAGGATGAAAGTGTGAATAAATTCATAAAATATATTTTTTTGTGAAAATATGTCAATCATTATTTGAATATGATGGTAACATATTGTATAGATTTGCAGTGGTTGCCATGGAGATTCCATTGGGCATTCTATATTTAAGCGATAATGGCCTAGAAGCTGGTGTTTGGAGGACATATTGCCACGGTTTACCGGCCCTCGACGAACAACACCCATGCCATTATACACTCCAAACACCGGCTTCTCTGGCATTATCACTTAAATATAGAATGCTCAAACAAATCACCATGGCAACCATTGTGCAAGTCTACTCTGTCCCATAATTGACCGTGATCCCTTACTCCTGGCCCTGTTGACACAACGCCTTATCAAGCATTCTGGTCAGTGACTGACTGACTGACTTGGGGGGGGGGGGGGGGGGGGGTAGGCTTTTCAGATTCCTCCCCCTGACCAGCCAACGGTAAGCCTGCTATTGAGCTTCTGAGCACTGAGCAGCCAGGCGGGGCCAATACTGGCTCACAATGTGTTGCATTCTGAGAGCGTGGAGTCCCTCTTCTCTTCGGTCCGCACCCTATTACTCAATGGCAACAATCCCTTCCATAATACAGATTTTGTTTTCTATCAACACCCTTGAAATTGTAAGTGGCACTGAGGCTCAGATGGGTGGTGCAGAATACAGGCCCAGTCTGTGGCGCGCTGCAATCGTCTTCATGCTTTTAAAACCCAGAGAATAAAAGACAGAGAGAAAAAATCTACAGAATTGGGGTTTTGGCCAACTGGGGGGCAGTTTAGAGCAGCAGACATGACACACAGTACACAGTCATGTTTAGCCCCTTATCCTAACCCCTTAATTTCTTAGCATTGTTTTGTCCTTTAAAAAGGCCTATCCAATACAACCTTAGAACCGCTGATGTTAAGTCCCCTACTTAGAGGACTTTAAGCGATTCTGGACTTGTTACGGCTGACATTTTAGTTTACAAAGCGTTCGCAGGATCCAGTGCCTTAATGCCGACTTGTGCTTGATACGGCAATGCGGTCTGGAGGTTCCGTATGGAAAGTGTGATGCAAAGCAGAGCTTCCGGAGGCTTGTAGAGGCCAAATCAACATATGTACGGTAATACCGTGTGCCTCCCAAACTCTAACAATGCCGAGGGCTCCATATACAGTTGAAGTCAGAAGTTTACATACACCTTAGCCAAATAGATTTAAACTCGGTTTCACAATTCCTGACATTTAATCCTAGTAAAAAATCAGTTTTAGGTCAGTTAGGAGCAACACTTTATTTTAAGAATATGAAATGTCAGAATAATAGTAGAGAGAACGATTTAACTTTAATTTCTTTCATCATATTCTCAGTGGGTCAGAAGTTTACATACACTCAATTAGTATTTGGCAGTATTGCCTTTAAACTGTTTAACTTGGGTCAAATGTTTTGGGTAGCCTTCCACACTAAGTTGGGTGAATTTTGGCCCATTCTTCCTGACAGAGCTGGTGTAACTGAGTCAGGTTTGTAGGCCTCCTTGCTCGCATAAGCTTTTTCAGTTCTGCCCACAAATGTTCTATGGGAATGAGGTCAGAGCTTTGTAATGGCCACTCCAATACCTTGATTTTGTTGTCCTTAAGCCATTTTGCCACAACTTTGGAAGTATGCTTGGGGTCATTGTCCATTTGGAAGACCCATTTGCGACCAAGCTTTAACTGATGTCTTGAGATGTTGCTTCAATATATCCACATAATTTTCCTCCTCATGATGCCATATATTTTGTGAAGTGCACCAGTCCCTCCTGCAGCAAAGCACCCCCACAACACGACGCTGCCACCCCCGTGCTTCACGTTTGGGATGGTGTCCTTCGGCTTGCAAGCCTCCCTCATTTTCCTCCAAACATAACGATGGTCATTATGGCCAAACAGTTCTATTTTTGTTACATCAGACCAGAGGACATTTCTCCAAAAAGTATGATCTTTGTCCCCATGTGCAGTTGCAAACCGTAGTCTGGCTTTATGGCGGTTTTGGAGCAGTGGCTTCTTCCTTGCTGAGCTGCCTTTCAGGTCGATATATGACTCGTTTTACTGTGTATTTAGATACTTCTGTACCCGTTTCCTGCAGCATCTTCACAAGGTCCTTTGTTGTTGTTCTGGGATTGATTTGCACTTTTCGCACCAAAGGACGTTCATCTCTTGGAGACAGAGCGCGTCTCCTTCCTGAGCGGTATGACGGCTGCGTGGTCCCATGGTGTTTATACTTGCATACTATTGTTTGTAAAGATGAACGTAGTACCTTCAGGCATTTGGAAATTGCTCCCAAGAATGAACCAGACTTGTGGAGGTCTACAATTTTTTTACTGAGGTCTTGGCTGATTTAATTTGATTTTCCCATGATGTCAAGCAAAGAGGCACTGAGTTTGAAGGTAGGCCTTGAAATACATCCACAAGTACACCTCCAATTGACTCAAATGATGTCAATTAGCCTATCAGAAGCCTCTAAAGCCATGACATCATTTTCTGGAATTTCCCAAGCTGTTTAAACGCACAGTCAACTTAGTGTATGTAAACTTCTGACCCACCGGAATTGTGATTCAGTGAAATATAAGTGAAATAATCTGTAAACAATTGTTGGAAAAATGACTTGTGTCATGCACAAAGTAGATGTCCTAACCGACTTGCCAAAACTAGTTTTTAAAAGAAATGTGTGGAGTGGTTGAAAAATTAGTTTATTAACTCCAACCTCAGTGTACAGTGCCTTGCGAAGGTATTCGGCCCCCTTGAACTTTGCGACCTTTTGCCACATTTCAGGCTTCAAACATAAATATATAGATAGATATAAAACTATTTTTTTGTGAAGAATCAACAACAAGTGGGACACAATCATGAAGTGGAACGACATTTATTGGATATTTCAAACTTTTTTAACAAATCAAAAACTGAAAAATTGGGCGTGCAAAATTATTCAGCCCCCTTAAGTTAATACTTTGTAGCGCCACCTTTTGCTGCGATTACAGCTGTAAGTCGCTTGGGGTATGTCTCTATCAGTTTTGCATATCGAGAGACTGAAATTTTTTCCCATTCCTCCTTGCAAAACAGCTCGAGCTCAGTGAGGTTGGATGGAGAGCATTTGTGAACAGCAGTTTTCAGTTCTTTCCACAGATTCTCGATTGGATTCAGGTCTGGACTTTGACTTGGCCATTCTAACACCTGGATATGTTTATTTTTGAACCATTCCATTGTAGATTTTGCTTTATGTTTTGGATCATTGTCTTGTTGGAAGACAAATCTCCGTCCCAGTCTCAGGTCTTTTGCAGACTCCATCAGGTTTTCTTCCAGAATGGTCCTGTATTTGGCTCCATCCATCTTCCCATCAATTTTAACCATCTTCCCTGTCCCTGCTGAAGAAAAGCAGGCCCAAACCATGATGCTGCCACCACCATGTTTGACAGTGGGGATGGTGTGTTCAGCTGTGTTGCTTTTACGCCAAACATAACGTTTTGCATTGTTGCCAAAAAGTTCAATTTTGGTTTCATCTGACCAGAGCACCTTCTTCCACATGTTTGGTGTGTCTCCCAGGTGGCTTGTGGCAAACTTTAAACAACACTTTTTATGGATATCTTTAAGAAATGGCTTTCTTCTTGCCACTCTTCCATAAAGGCCAGATTTGTGCAATATACGACTGATTGTTGTCCTATGGACAGAGTCTCCCACCTCAGCTGTAGATCTCTGCAGTTCATCCAGAGTGATCATGGGCCTCTTGGCTGCATCTCTGATCAGTCTTCTCCTTGTATGAGCTGAAAGTTTAGAGGGACGGCCAGGTCTTGGTAGATTTGCAGTGGTCTGATACTCCTTCCATTTCAATATTATCGCTTGCACAGTGCTCCTTGGGATGTTTAAAGCTTGGGAAATCTTTTTGTATCCAAATCCGGCTTTAAACTTCTTCACAACAGTATCTCGGACCTGCCTGGTGTGTTCCTTGTTCTTCATGATGCTCTCTGCGCTTTTAACGGACCTCTGAGACTATCACAGTGCAGGTGCATTTATACGGAGACTTGATTACACACAGGTGGATTGTATTTATCATCATTAGTCATTTAGGTCAACATTGGATCATTCAGAGATCCTCACTGAACTTCTGGAGAGAGTTGGCTGCACTGAAAGTAAAGGGGCTGAATAATTTTGCACGCACAATTTTTCAGTTTTTGATTTGTTAAAAAAGTTTGAAATATCCAATAAATGTCGTTCCACTTCATGATTGTGTCCCACTTGTTGTTGATTCTTCACAAAAAAATACAGTTTTATATCTTTATGTTTGAAGCCTGAAATGTGGCAAAAGGTCGCAAAGTTCAAGGGGGCCGAATACTTTCGCAAGGCACTGTATGTAAAACTTCCGACTTCAACTGTAGCTCCACATTGACATGATTGGTTGACGGTAGGTGGGGCGGTACGTCCTGTATAAACACAAATTCACTTCCTTGATAACTTCCTTCACAACTGCTTTGCGAAGTGCAAGGAGCATGAATGCCCTGACTTCTGCAGAGGCTGCATCGCCGTATATACTGTACGGCCAACGGAGACGCCGCATTGACCATCAAATCATTTTGTTTATAGTGCCAGTAAGCCCCATCTGTCTGCTTCCCGCTACCACTGTCAGCGGAGCTGACTTGAAGTGTCAGGTTGCATACTCAACATTTGCATAGAGAGTGACACGTCACATTTTCTGGCCTATCCAGACAAAGAATCTAATTGCTCTCCCTCTGAGCAACTGAGCCCAGAAACGGCATATTAAAGGGGCCAGTCCAGCGATTTCAGCAATCATGGTCTGATCTTCTCTGCCAAAATTAGTGCTCTCAACATGAAAACACAAAATTCTAAAATCAATTTGTGCATAAAGCTAAAGTTATAACGAGTCTAAAGACATTTGAATGGTGTCTCTGCGTCGCTCAGAGGAGGCTTGGCAGGAGGCTCTTGGCAGGAGGCTCTGTCGTCAGTTATATAAAATGGGGCCAAATTTGTTCTGTCACTAAATATGAGCATATTTATTTTACAGTTATAAGGTGAAATCTTACAGTAAGTAATTTATCATTTGATTGTTACTATATTTATAAAGCTTTTCATTTTAAGCCCTATTCTTCATTTTAAGCTCTATTCTTGTACTTTTGTTGAATAGGATTTGTATAATATTTGTACTACTTCAGAAAGTATTCATATGCATTGATTTATTCCACATTGTCTTGTTACAGCCCGAATTCAAAATTGATTATAGATTTTTTTCTCATCCATCTACACAAAATGAAAACATGTTTTTAGAAATATTAGCAAATTTATTGAAAATGAAATATATAATTGACATAAGTCTTCACACCCCTGAGTGCATACTTTTTAGAAGCACCTTTGGCAGCGATTATAGCAGTGAGCCTTTTTCGGTACGCCTAAGAGCTTTGCACACATGGATTGTACAGTATTTGCATATTATTTTTGTAATTCTTCAAGCTCTGTCAAGTTGTTTGTTGATCATTGCTAAACAGCCATTTTCAAGTCTTGACATTTTCAAACTGATTTTAGTCATAACTAACAAGGCCACTGAGTGTATATGACCTTGTTATTGTCCTGCTGAAAGGTGAACTCCCAGTGTCTCCCAGTGTCCTCTAGGATTTTGCCTGTGCTTAGCTCTATTCCGTTTCTTTTAATCCTAAAAAAAACTCCATAGTACTTGCCGATGACAAGCATACCCATATCATGATGCAGCCACCACCATTCTTGAAAATATGAAGAATGGTACTCAATGATGTGTTGGATTTGACCCAAACATAACACTTTGAATTCAGGACAAAGTTAATTTCATCAAAAAAAATCAGTTTGACTTTAGTGCCTTATTGCAAACAGGATGGATGTTATGGAATATTATTTATTCTGAACAGGCTTCCTTCATTTCACTCATTTAGGTTAGTATTGTGGAGTAACTACAATGTTGTTGATCCAGCCTCAGTTTTCTCCTATCACAGCCATTAAACTCTGTAACTATTTTAAAGCCACCATAGGCCTCATGGTGAAATCCCTGAGCGGTTTCCTTCCTCTCTGGCAACTGATGATGCCTTCCTCCCCAGCAACTGAGGACGCTTGTATCTTTGTCGTGACTGGGTGTATTGATACACCATCCAAATTGTAATTAATAACTTCACCATGCTCAAAGGGATACCCAATGTCTGCTTTTTTATTTTATTTAATCCATTTGAAAACGTAGGCTGTAACACAAAATGATGGAAAAAGTCAACGGGTGTGAATACTTTCGGGGAGGCAGGTAGCCTAGTGGTTAGAGCGTTGGACTTGTAACCGAAAGGTTGCAAGATCAAATCCCCGAGCTGACAAGGTAAAAATCTGTCGTTCTGCCCCTGAACAAGGCAGTTAACCCATCAACCTAGGCCGTCATTGAAAATAAGAATTTGTTCTTAACTGACTTGCCTAGTTAAATAAAGGTAAATAAAAATACTTCTGCACTGTATGTTGGCACTACTTGAGCTTTAAAAAGCTTTAAAAAGTGAGTACACCTCAGCAATTTATAACTATTTTTACCAAAAAGATGTGTTCCAAACCTTTCTAGAACTATGCAACAATACTAGTTATTGTTAACGGCCATCTCATGACAAATATTTACCTTTGTCTTTTTAGGCAGAAATAGAAATGGAGGTTTTACTCCCAAAACTCCCTTCCTCTCCTCTCAGACAGAGGAGCCGCAAGAAAAAGGGGAGGGAAATACCAGAATGTTTGATCAGTCTGGGAAAAAAAGGCCAGTTTTTTGGGGGGTGGGCGATGCAGACGAACGGCGAGGGCTTTCACAAACAGACAGAGAACACAGCTAGGAGTTGGTTGACACTTGTCATCCTCCATTAAGGCCTCTTTGATTAGTCTTTGTTGTCGTGGAAACAGCAAACAGCTACATGCAAATGGCCTGTTCCCGCCCCAGGCTGGCCCCCATTGTTCTGGGCCCAGGCTTGACAGGGACACTTTCTCCACATGATGAAGGCGGGAGTAGCCCTTTAGGAATAGGAGTGGTCCCACCGCGGACACAGCATGAGTCCTTCAAAATTGCCTGTCTTTTTTGTCGTTTTATTCTTCAATATTACTGGTAGCCACATCTCTGGAAAAAAGAGGGGATCTTCCAAAGCCAGCATTCCTCGCCAACCGAGCTGGATGCCTCCATAATCCAATATCCGGAATTAAGAAAGGGGAGTTGGGGGAATCTAAAGCATATCTGAATACTTAACACGTGAGAACAAAGCGGTAACAAGGTTTCGCCTATTTTTTCCCTTTCTGTTCTCCTCAGTATTTCCAATCTGCTCAATGGAATGTATTGATTGCAGGTCAAGGAAATCATTTAAAAACAATAGACTAGAATAATTTTGAAATAAAACACATTGAAGAAAATAAATGGTGACTTCAAAAGGCAATTGCATTTATTAAATAAAACATAACTAGTCTCAAATTGTAAATATGTCCACGACATTCTAACGCTCAAGCCGAAAAGTATTATATTTTGTTAAGAGATCATACAAGTCTCTCTGTTTAAAACCCTCTGCATCACAAAATAAAATGAATTCTACTGCAACTGTCTGCTGTTTGACATGTTTGATACAATCTCACAAATACTATGTAACATGAAGACACACATTAAAACACATGGGAGTGAGGTGGGAGATGAGGAAGGAGACTTGGGGAGTTACAAAATAATAAAACATCTGCTTTAAAAACAGGCGGTTTAGACTTGACCACTTTACAACAGGCCCGCATTTCATTACAACCACCAAAACTGCCATAATATAAATCGACAAAAACATATGGCACCATCTCCATGACACTCACCCCCCCTTGTCTCTGTTCCACCTTGCTGGGAATCGTTTGTAAAGACAACGTCAGACAAGACCACAGAGCAAACCCCAAAGGCTAAACGCTGCTTCCCAGACAGACAACTGCTATCAAACACCCCCAGGTTCCGATATACTGTACCATAAGCATTCTAAAATAGAACTGTATAAGCCAGTCAGTTCATTTGTGGTGAGAGCCATGCTCTTAGTAATGCTTTTTCTCTCTTTAATATGGATCAAATACAATGGTGTTGGCCGTTCTCTCCAGTTCATCTCCTAGACCAGGGGTAGGCAACTAGATTCAGCCATGGGATGCATTTTGTCGTAGAGGATAGTTTGGGGGCAGGAACCAAATTATAATAATTAGTATACTGCACATTTACCAGAAATAAGCCCAAAAAGAGATTGTACTTGAAACTAACAATAATTTCATACCTTAATTACACTGAGAACAAGACCACGTCTATTTTTATTAGTATGAATACTGGGGAACAGATTTCTTAAACTAAACAAATGTTTTGCTGAATTCCTGGTGATTTTAGTCTTTTTTGACATAGGGGCTAAAAATAAATCACCTGCGGGTCAGTTTTCGCAGCAGGCCACCTGTTGCTGACCTCTATCCTAGACTGTGTTTTCTGTATAAAAAAATGTTTTATCAGAAAACCGTACAGGGGGAGAGCATTACATGGATAGCATTTTGATGAGTCTCCATCTGGAGAACTTAAGGGGAAGGATTTGTCATATCACGGGGCTAAAGCGTGATAGAGTCAGGTGTCTCTTACGGCAGGAGATAGTGTGTGTGTGTGTGTGTGTGTGTGTGTGGTAGATCCTGTCACGACAGACACTCAGGTGCCATCCCTCTTTTCTCTATCCTGCTCACAGCCATGGTGCAAGCCTCCTTTAAAGCCCAACCTAAAATGTGATGCAATAGTGACTGATGTTCCTATTGTCCTCATTTTTACAACAAACGCCATTTAGTAACCTGCATAACCTGTTTTGTTGTCTTCAAGTTAGCAATGAAAAAACATGACAGTTCGTGACCAGTTTTAAGGAGGTCATACCATGGAGCATTTAGCTATTTAATTTAGAATTTTAGGACCCCTGTATATATAAAAAAACATACAGTGCATTCAGAACGTATTCCGACCCATTGAATTTTTCCACATGTCAGAGCAAAAACCAAGCCATGAGGTTGGAGGAATTGTCCGTAGAGCTCCGAGTCAGGATTGTGTCGAGGCACAGATATGGGGGAAGATACCAAAACATTTATGCAGCATTGAAGGTCCCCAAGAACATAGTGACCTCCATCATTCTTAAATGGAAGAAGTTTGGAACCACCAAGATTCTTCCTAGAGCCGGCCGCCTGGCCAAACTGAGCAATCGTGGGAGAAGGGCCTTGGTCAGGGAGGTGACCAAGAACCCAATGGTCACTCAAAGAGCTCCATAGTTCCTCTGTGGAGAATGGAAAGAACCTTCCAGAAGGACAATCATCTCTGCAGCACTCCACCAATCAGGCTTTTTGGTAGAGTGTCCAGACGGAAGCCACTCCTCAGTAAAAGTCACATGACAACCCACTTGGAATTTGCCAAAAGGCACCTAAAGGACTCTCAGACCATGAGAAACAGGATTCTCTGATCTGATGAAAACAAGATTGAACTCTTTGGCCTGAATGCCAAGCGTCACATCTGGAGGAAACCTGGCACCATTTCAGCGGCAGGGACTGAGAGACTTGTCAGGATCGAGGGAAAGATGAGCGTAGCAAAGTACAGGGAGATCCTTGATGAAAATCTGCTCCAGAGTGCTCAGGACCTCAGAATGGGGAGAAGGTTTACCTTCCAACAGAACAACGACCTTAAGCACACAGCCAAGACAACGAAGGCGTGGCTTCAGGACAAGTCTCTGAATGTCCTTGCTTGGCCCAGCCAGAGCCCGGACTGGTACCCGATCGAACATCTCTGGAGGGACCTGAAAATAGCTGTGCAGCGACACTCCCCATCCAACCTGACAGAGCTTGAGAGGATCTGCAGAGAAGAATGGGAGAAACACCCCAAGCCTGTAGCATCATACCCAAGAAGACTCCAGGCTGTAATTAATGCCAAAGGTGCTTCAACAAAAGTACAGAGTAAAGGGTTTGAATACTTATGTAAATTTGATTCAAGTTTATTTATTTTTAATACATTTAATACATTTTTAATACATACATCAAAAATGACTAAAAACCTGTTTTTGCTTTGCATTAACGGGTTATTGTGTGAAGATTGGTGAGAGAAAAAAATACATTAATTTTAGAATAAGGCTGTAATGTAAAAAAAAAGTGGAATAAGGTCAAGTAGTCTGAATACTTTCTGAATGTCATTTAACCATACTGCTAATAGCCATAGAAAGGCATTGAATAACAAATTCATACAAAACAGATAGTCCAAAAATGAAATCTAAAAATAAGTTAGTTTTGAAGTGTCAATCCTATTTCTAAGAGATAGAAGATCAGGAAATTATTTCTCTCTATTTTTTTTTCTACACCTATTTAACCCCTTTTTTGGACACTGAACTACTTCCATATACATCCATACATTTTTTGGAACTGGTACCGGGCTACCTTTGAATGAGAATTGAGAGGCTTGTGGGCATCCAAAACCTCCGGCGTGTACGTGTTGGTGAGAGATTTACCTTTCGATGGTGTCGTCCAAACTTTTCGGACGCTATAGACAGAAGTCGGACGATCAGCGGTTCCGACTTCAGACGAGTCCCGTGACGCTGGTCGTAGAGCAAAACAGAGAACGCCATCGTGTTCATGAGGGTCATCTTCCCATAGAGGGATTTGTATCCCAAATGGTTTGGACGCTACAGACGTTTTGGTGAAAAGACTGATTTTTCAGGAAGTCTCCTGGCCTGACAAACACTGCTGTAGCTCTACCGCTTTCAACCACTGTGGATTATCTCTAGTTTAAAGAGACATTTTGATGGGGATTTTTTTAATTATTATGGCAATTATATTTACACACAGGCGCAGAAATCGACTCTAGGGGGTTAAATTAAGACACGTTAAAAGGAAGCCATCTAAGAACGAAGAGCGACATCCTTACATAGCTAATGCATATAATCCTCTCAGGGTCACCCATTAATATAGCTCATACTGACAGGGATGACACATGTTAAAAATATGTCTTTGAAAAACATCTGCTTCTGTCCATCTGTATCCAGACCAAACACCTGTTGGATTATTAGTGCTTGGCAAACCAAACACCTTAGTTTTAGTAAAGAAAAAGGAAATGGTTCCCTTTGCAAAGATAAGTGTCACAAGGTTTAAAATCACAGACTGTAGGGTTAAACTTTTTTTTTTAAATCACTCAAGGCTGTACTTCAGAGTTCAGATGAAAAACCTACACACACACGGGAGATCATCACGTTGACAGAATTAGTTCACTGTTGCAAGACGCAAAGAATATTGTTGCATGCTTTTTTTTGCACAGGAGTTGATGAAACACACAGAAAGAGGAGAATATGGAAGGAAAATCTCCCCTGTGTAGCAAGCTTGGCACTTTATCTCCCCTGAATTATTGTGCTGCATGCTTAAATGTTCTCAAAGCCCTATTCCTAACCCCTCACACTTAAACCCCAGCTGGGCTTTCTGCTTCAAGTCCCGGAACCAGTCAGCAGGTGCTTCCCTAAGGGGGGTCCCCTCCTCATCACATGGCCCTGCATGTGTGTATGTGTGTTTTGAGCCTGGCCCAGGAGGCTCCCTCAGTGCGGCACAGACAGAGTGTCAGGAGAAGTGGTGACTGGAACAGGGATTAAAAGTGGTTCTGAATAATGAGGCTGAAACAGTAGGGCTGACTGGTAACTAACCAGCACCAGGAGGCTACAGGGCTAGGAGAAGACACACACACACACACACACACACATTACACAAACAAAAACACAGCCGTGAAAGCCGTACATAATATATTCATGATAACAGATACTCTAGCATGTGTTAACTTGTCATTACAGTGAAGGTTACAGTGAAGGTTCAGTCACCTCCCGACATACAGTACAACCACGTCCCATTCACCTCCCGGCATACAGTACAACCACGTCCCATTCACCTCCCGGCATACAGTACAACCACGTCCCATTCACCTCCCGGCATACAGTACAACCACGTCCCATTCACCTCCCGGCATACAGTACAACCACGTCCCATTCACCTCCCGGCATACAGTACAACCACGTCCCATTCACCTCCCGGCATACAGTACAACCACGTCCCATTCACCTCCCGGCATACAGTACAACCACGTCCCATTCACCTCCCGGCATACAGTACAACCACGTCCCATTCACCTCCCGGCATACAGTACAACCACGTCCCATTCACCTCCCGGCATACAGTACAACCACGTCCCATTCACCTCCCGGCATACAGTACAACCACGTCCCATTCACCTCCCGGCATACAGTACAACCACGTCCCATTCACCTCCCGGCATACAGTACAACCATGTCCCATTCACCTCCCGACATACAGTACAAACATGTCCCATTCACCTCCCGACATACAGTACAACCATGTCCCATTCACCTCCCGACATACAGTACAACCATGTCTCATTCACCTCCCGACATACAGTACAACCATGTCCCATTCACCTCCCATGTCCCATTCACCTCCCGACATACAGTACAAACATGTCCCATTCACCTCCCGACATACAGTACAACCATGTCCCATTCACCTCCCGACATACAGTACAACCATGTCCCATTCACCTCCCGACATACAGTACAACCATGTCCCATTCACCTCCCGACATACAGTACAACCATGTCCCATTCACCTCCCATGTCCCATTCACCTCCCGGCATACAGTACAACCATGTTCCATTCACCTCCCGACATACAGGACAACCATGTCCCATTCACCTCCCGGCATACAGTACAACCATGTCCCATTCACCTCCCGGCATACAGTACAACCATGTCCCATTCACCTCCCGACATACAGTACAACCATGTTAGACATAAGAACCCCACATACAGTCATATTAGGTGTCCCTTGGTCAAGGAAGTGATTGACAGAATCCAGACACATTCCAATGCAGTAGCATCGGAACACTAACTGACCACTGATTGACTAGTGTGATGACTGGGATGACCTTGCCCCCTCCACCGGTCAATACGAGCAACAAGCAGCCTGGCCACTGATAAGAGATTGGCCAGATGGGGAGACCTTGGTGACAGACAGCTTCCTGGTTCCGTGCTTTCCTCCTCCTCTTGGATGAGGAGCCATTGTGGGCTGGCAGCCCTGCACACTCAACAGGGGAGTATGCTACAAGAACAGGTCAATACTGATAACGTACCAGGCAAACAAAAACGCTCTTTGTGCCTTGCTCTCGGTCTCTCTATTTCTCGGTCCCCTGATTCGCGGGACTTTTCCCCCTCTTACCACACATAATACATTTCCTGCACAACAGAAGGGTTTCTTATCTTGGGCTGTTTATACCTGCAAATCGTCCAACTGCCCGTTTGTTTGCAGGTGACCCACACAGAGGTTACATTTCATTCCTGGACAGAAAAGTGTGGTCATGCTCCATGGCACAGCCTCCCTAGCCTTGGTGTCTACTAATACAATGCTGCTACAAGCAGAGTGGTGTTCATTCACCATCAATAGTAGACAGACCTAGCAGACGGACAGAAGCACACAAAGAAAATGTGCTACTGCTGCTAAAACATGAATGGAAACAGCCCAGTGACAAACGAATAGTAATCAGTATGTATACTTACCTATCCTACACTGGTTAGAACAGATAAATGCACAACTGATAGAAATTCAGTCCACAAACATATGATCATATTTCACTTTAATGACTTCACACCTTTTTTATTTTTCCTTTGCCCATATCCTATTTTTGGAATAATCAACATCTGGGGGTGTAAATCATATTCAACGCTGCCCCAAAAAATAATCAACTCCTTTCAAAAACAACTGCAGCGTAAAAATGTGAATGTCAACAACAAATTCCTCTAAATAGGGATAATTTCTGGACAATTTTCACAGTCTCTATGGATACAATATAATTATAGTCTACTTTCCCTTTGATACCAGCAAGCTCCTTTCTTCCTATAACAAGAGAATATTCTTTTAGAAACAGGATGTTTTTCTGAACTAAACTCCCCCGGACACATTAAAGCTCAAAATCTATGTCAAGATGAAGGAGGAAATGTCTGACAATGCCCGTTTCAAATATTAAATAGCACAGGTAGAAATAGTCAGGGCGCAATAGGACTCTGATTGCATTGTTTGCATTGATCATTGCTATTCTTTGGTCTCACCTGTAATAACTGATTTTTTCTTATTTGTTGTCTAGTATTTGCTATACTTTGTGTAGATTGTTGATTCACTGTGACATACTCTTGGCTTGAATTAATCTCTATGTAAATATTACCATACGAACTGGAAATTATACTGTAATAAAATCTGACATTGCCATTACCTTCAATTGTCTTATTCTCAAGTCTCAACGCTGTTTTGCGAATATATAAAGACAACCTACGTGTTGTTACAGGCATACTCTGATCGTTTGATTTCACTTAAAAGCCTTATGTTTCCCCTCTGGATTAAATGCATTACTTTGTCATGACATCTGTAAGCCCTAGGAAGAAGTGACTCGTGAAAACCGACTCCAGGAGTTTACATTCAGGCAGGGGTTTTCAATTAAACTGAAACTCCTCTCGACCGTAGGGAACAATATTAGTAGGCCACCTCAATGATTTGAGCTTGGTTGTTTGAGACTGAGGAACCTCCGTTGACTCTAACTGTAGACCTCACGTCTGGAGTGGAAAAAGTGAGGCAGGGATCGGGTCCCATGTGTTAATATCCACCTGAGACGGTGAGGCTGTGAAGTGAGCTGGGTTGAGTCGCTGCCAGCAAACAAGATTTAGGGGCATGCTAAGCTAATTAAATCAACCTGTCAGGCGCCTTAGCTCCGACCCTATTAGATTGAGTGTCTGTTCATCATCGGGGCATATAACAGAGAGGTTTACAATCACATCTAAATACACAATAAAAGCAGACTAGGCTTCTCCTCTCCCAAAGGCCTGCGCTCTTAAATCGTCGTTGTACATACGGACAGATGGGAACATTCTTGTTGCTGCTTGTGATTTACCAAAGACCCAGGAAGACCCAAGAAATCACTCCTGCTCTTAACTTAGGGTTACCCCATCAAGGGTGATATTCTTGAATGAAATACAGATCCTATTCGATGTAGCTTCGTCTCATTTTAATTCCATGTTTTGGTGAAATAGTAGCTAGGTTTCCCCAGTTTCTGTCGTTTGAATCTTTGGTTATTATTATAATGGGAAATTCTAAGAGGTTACTTTCAAAAAGCCACTTTTCAGAAATATGAACACGGTGAGAAAGCATTGTGAGGTAAAGGATTGTTATATACTGTATGATGACTGTAGTTTAATAAACATATTAAGAATGTGATGGATAAGGATGTCTCTCAGCGACACCCCCATGCCTCTGTCACGGCCAGATGAAAAGTCCAAACAATAACACCAGACGTCCATTTGGGCCAGAATGCGCCATGAGAAAGCCATAAATCAGAGGGCGTCCTGTGTGGATGTTCACAACACTGAGAACGCAGTCTCATCAGTCATCTGTGAATCTAACAGGGCTCGACTGATAATTCATGATAGCCCTGTCATAGACCCGTACCGTTCAGATATGAATTATAAAAACACCAAACCAAGCATATCAGTCAGATGACAGACTGGACGTTTATAGCTGGAGGCCAGTGTGGAGAAACGAGACACAATGCTTTCTCTCCATTCATTCTGCTCTGACGACTGGAAATACCAGTGTGACACATGGGAGACCATTCCATCAATACACAGCCAAGCTTACTTATGGCTTGTTACCAATAATTTTGGTGAGTTGGGACTTATAGTTGACCCTTATAACCATCTGGATATAATAAAATTACTCAAGTATGGGAGTTGATAGAATAATATCATCACTTTCAGGCAAGATCTGCTATTGAAAGCAACAGTCTAATGCATGGGACATTGCAAATGATGTGCAAATAGTTTAGGTTAAAATGCTTCAGCCCTTCATATCTATTAAGGAGATACTTCAGGATTTTGGCAATGAAGCCCTTTATGTCCTTCCCCAGAGTCAGATGAACTCGTGGATTCCATTTTTATGTCTCTGTGTGAAGTTTGAAGGAAGTTGCTAACTAGCACAATTGCTAATTAGCGCAATGACTGGAAGTCTATGGTATCTGCTAGCAGATAGCTAGCAGATAGCATAGACTTCCAGTCATTGCATGAATGCTAGTTAGCATTGGCTCACGAAACCACCTCTAACTTCCTTCATACTGGACGCAGAGATGGTATCCACGAGTTCATCTGACTCTGGGGAAGTAGATAAAGGGCCTCAATGCCAAAATCCCCAAGTATCCCTTTAAGAGTGACTACATTTTGGCAATTTTCACTGACTGAAAAAGTTGGTATATAATTCAAACTATGAATAGGTGTCAGATGAGTAAACCATGTAAAAAATAATTAGATGACTGTCTGCTTCAGTCCTCAGAAACTTTTCGTAAAGGCTGGTATTTAAATAGACAAAACATTGACACCTTTTGTCTAGAGCATTTTAATATGCTTGACAAGTACACATAACAACTTGGTCTTGAAACAACATCTGAAATATATCGCCTGCAACATTCAAACACTTGTTGGGAACAAAGAAAAACAGTGTTTCCTAAGTTATACTTGATCCCCGTCTACACAGAGAGACGACACAGATAAAGATAAATGACTTCATCTGATTCATCTTCCTGTTTTAAACATGTTTGGATGTTTCGGTTGAGGGACCTATTGTACTCCTGGAATGAACAACACAACAAGGTCTACAAAATGTCTACACAAAATAAACCGCAGGATATAATCCCCCGAAATCTTGGCTTCTTTTCTTTTGAAGTTCATTATAACTACCATTGTGAGAGGTACTTGGCATGCAGGAGCATGTGCGCCCTGGCCCTACCTTTCTAGGGTTGGCTGCTTGTCTTGCTCTGAATCTAGTTGTCAACTTCTATCTTCATATCTACAGGCTGGGCGGTCTAAAACCACCCTTGACTAGCATGATACCCTCCCAGTTTGCTGCTCCATGAATGATTTTGCACTACATGACCAAAAACTATGTGAACACCTGCTCGTCGAACATGTCATTCCAAAATCATGGGCAGTAATATGGAGTTGGTCCCACCTTTGCTTCTAGAACAGCCTCCACTCTTCTGGGAAGACTTTCCACTAGATTTTGGAACATTGCAGCACAGACTTTCTTCCATTCAGCCACAAGAGCATTGTGAGGTCGGGCATTGATGTTGGGTGATTAGGCCTGGCTCGCAGTCAGCTTTCCAATTCATCCCAAAGGTATTCGATGGGGTTGAGGTCAGGGCTCTGTGCAGGCCAGTCAAGTTCTTCCAAACTGATCTCAGCAAACCACTTTTGTATGGACCTCTTTGTGCACAGGGGCATTGTTATGCTGAAACAGGAAAGGGTCTTCCCCAAACTGTTGCCACAAATGCAGAGGCACAGAATCGTCTAGAATGTCACTGTATGCTGTAGCATTAAGATCTCCCTTCACTAGAACTAAGAGGCCAAGCCCGAACGACAAAAAAAAAAGTCCCAGACCCCTATTTCTCCTCCACCAAACTTTACAGTTGGCACTATGCATTGGGGCATGTAGCGTTCTCCTGGCATCCGCCAAACCCAGATTTGTCCGTCAGACTGCCAATACGTGAAGCGTTATTCATCACTCCAGAGAACGAGTTTCCACTACTCCAGAGTCCAATGGCGGCAAGCTTCACACCACTCCAGCCAATGCTTGGCATTGCGCATGGTGATCTTTGGCTTGTGTGCAGCTGCTCAGCCATGGAGACCCATTTCATGAAGCTCCCGCCAAACAGTTATTGTGCTGGCGTTGCTTCCAGAGGCAGTCTGGAACTCGGTAGTGAGCGTTGCAACCAAGGACAGACCATTTTTAAGCACTAGGTGTCCTGTTCTGTGAGCTTGTGCGTTCTACCACTTTGCAGCTGAGCTGTTATTGTGAGTGAAAACGTTTAGGAGCAACAACAGCACTTACAGTTGACCGGGGCAGCTCTGTCACTGAGCTCTTCAGTAAGGCAATTCTACTGCCAATGTTTGTCTATGGAAGATTGCATACCTATGTGCTTGATGTTACACACCGGTGAGCAACGGGTGTGACTGAAATAGCCGAATCCACTCATTTGAAGGGGTGTCCATATACTTTTGCATATACAGTAGTGTACTTAGTCAGTATATAGCCAGTCAAGATCATTTGAAAAAGCAGTGCAAATACAGAACAGAAAACACATTAATAAAATATTTAAAAAATAATTGTGGATAAATAGAGGGAAACAGAGATACATTTTAATATAAATATAATATGCGCTGAACCATCATTTGATGATCTGATTATCTCTGCATCCAATTATATCCCTATTATGCTAATACGAATGGGACTGCCATTCATAATATATTTTCTCCCTTAACACTAAAACATCATTTTTATTCATAACTACTTGCCATATTAAGGTACAAAATATGTTGGGTGGTTTTAAGAAAACCCACCAAATTGCATTTTTTGCAAGCGTTAATCAACACCGATGGAATGAGGAGACAGAGTGTTTGTGCTGACTCCATTTCTCTTGTAACAAAAACCCAGCATGAGCATTCAATAACCCAGAGACGAGAGAGAAAAAATATTTTTCTGCTCAAGTATGTCATTAAGGATTTTCAAAGCAAGAGGAATGTTCATGGGTGTACATGATCACATCATGATACTAGGAAGTCATTATAAAGAGGGGGGCCTTTTTGTGGGACGGACATTCATGGAAATTAGGTTCATGATTCAAAATGTCATACACACACGGGGGGCGGGGGGGGGGGTGTAATGGTGAGTGGCATGTGGATGGATCTGACATTGGCTTTCGCTCTAAAAACAGACACATTCCTTCTTTGATGAATGGGCAAATATGTATTCATAGGCCTGAGAGCCCACGCCTTTGTCAAGTGAAACCCCAATCCTTGACTTTCTTTCTGCATACCAAAGCAGGAACTCCTCCCCAAAAAGAGAATCACCAGGACCGTTCAGCACAGACCATCTCCAAGCTCAAATCAGAGGCCCATTCTTCAAACGTTTCTGGAGGCACTATTTTCATTTCTTCTGGGAAAAAGACCCTGTGATTTATTTTGTGTGGTCTACAATTGCTATAAATCTACAAAGTGAGTGTCTCTCTTTCTGAATGTTACGCCTGGCTCGACTGTTCCATATCCATCTCTTTTTAGTTAATCACCTCACACAGTCAGATTTAAATATAAAACCAAACGACAAGTGAAATCTATGCAAGTGTGAAATAAAAACATGAGAAAAGAGAGAAATGTAATTTAAAAGAAACCCCGAGTTGTTATTCTTTGACGTTTGGCTGTAATCAATGTTTGGCACGCTAGCATGTGACTTGAGTACAATGAGAGTGAAACAGAGCAGACATGTAATGATTGTCATTAAGCAGACATACTAACCAACCGACATCAAAGCCTCTGATGGGTATAAGAGAGGGAGTAGTTTGGGGACAGAACTTGTAATTACAGTCAAATGTACTAATCTAAAGTAAGACAATGAAATGAAACTAAAAAAACTAATGAGATGACTTTGGGTAGCATAAAGAAAATAAAACCCTGCTAGTTCCTTCCAAAAGTCTTCTGTTTGGCAAAATGCCAGCTCCTTCAATTGAAGGTTCAAGATGCAGGTACTTAACGGAGTCAGCCAATCAACATAAAAAAAACTGTTTTCTGAAGCACAAAAGCCTGGGTGCACTGCACTCAAATATTCCGCTAGAAAACCCACTTCCAGTGTTATTGTCAACTTTTAAAGAGAAAAGTGAATTCACTATATAACAACAACTCTTCACTCCCATTAGAAGACGGGAAAATGAGCCAAATCAACACTTTCATGAACCACATTCGAAAAGCACATAGTATTCGACACAAGCGCAGACACACATAAGGACTTACCTTCTGAACAATGGAGATGAGTGAGGGTGAGCAGTAGACCATGGAGAACTAGACACCTCCATGCCGCAGGAGTCATCGTTGCTGAGTACTGAAGCCGCTTAAGATGCCTGCTAGCAAACCACTGTGGCTTTAGGATATAGAATAGAAGAAGAGGAGTCTGGGAGTAGTCAGCGATCCGTGGTTCTAGGAGAAGCCTCTCCAGTCATCTTGTCATCTGAAAATACAGAGAGAGGAAGAGGAGGGTGAGGAGGAGGAAAACTGTGTTTTACTGCTACCAGTCGAAACGTGGTCATCATCACAAAGGCTATGCCATCACAGCTGCCGTCTCTAAAGGTGGGATTGAAAAGATTGAGAGATACATTAACAGAAATATTAAAACAGTGCAAATGGTGAATAATCATGGTGAGACATAAGTATGCTGAAAATGTGTGATAACTAAGTCTCTGGATATATTGGATCTGCTAAAACAAACACAAAAATACATCAAACCAGTGAGATATTCAGCATGCAAAAGGATGGGTATGACAAACTCATTAGGGAACACCTGCTCTTTCACAGACAGACGGACCAGGTGAATCCAGGTGAAAGCTATGACCCCGTATTGATGTCACTTGTTAAATCTACCTCAAATCAGTGTAGATGAAGGGGAGGAGACTAGGAGGAGGTTAAATAAGGATTTTTAAGCCTTGAGAGAATTAAGACATGGATTATGTATGTGTGCCATTCAGAGGGTAAACGGACAAGAAAATATTTAAGTGCTTTTGAACTGGGTATGGTAGTAGGTGCCAGGCACAACGGCTTGTGTCAAGAACTGCAACGCTGCTGTTTTTTTGACGCTCAACTGTTTCACGTGTATCAAGAATGGCCCACAACCAAAAGGACATCCAGCCAACTGTGGGACGCATTGGAGTCAACATGGGCCAGCATCCCTGCGGAACGACACCTTGTAGAGTCCATGCCCCGACAAATTGAACCTGTCCTGAGGGCTCAATATTAGGAAGGTGTTCCTAGGGCTGTGGTGGTCACGAAATTTCACCAGCCGGTGATTGTCGAGCAAATAACTGTCAGTCTCATTGTAATTGACCGTTAATTAACAAACACATTAAGCATCTCTTGGCTTCCACACAGCCTACAAGCCATTAAAAAAATTATAATAAATCCATGTAATATAGCCTACACCTTCACAACAAATCTATTATTTATTTTAGACAGGTCTAAAGAAGCATGATATGACGAAAACAAAAGTATATTTCTGAAGAACAGAATAGCATACTCTAAGTTGTCTTTATGTTAGGTCCTGATCTGGCCATGGCAAATGGCTGTGGACTACACTAGTTCATTTAGCAGACAAGATTTGCTTATAATTACACTGCATTATTTTATATTTTATTGAACAAAGCTTTATAAAATATAAATATTTTCTCAAAATGATTTGAGGGAGTGCATACATGCAGCTATTCTGTGTTGAGCGGTTAACAAAGAAATAGGTTCTCCTATATGCTTAATTTAAAGGTATTAATGTCATTTTAGTTGTTCTACAAACACTGGGCTACATGTTTTGATTTTTAATACATTCTAAGACCGCATGATGCGACTAATGATGATATGAAAAAAGTTGCTTGAAAGGCATGAGCTCTGCTTAGTTTTTTGCACCGGCTGTACACACTTCATCAGTCTCTCTATATAATTCACAATGATAGGTGACAATATTAGCCTATCAGACTATTCTTGATTCAATCTTGTCTTTAAATACACTAAATAATATATGTGTGACATTTGTAATGATTTAGAATGGACCATTATCCTGCACCTGTATCGAAACAGGGGCAGCAGGAAAAAAATACATAACCTCATGCACTTAAATAGCGAATGGAGGACGCTATTCCAGTGTTTAATTTTCATGCCAGCCAGGTAGGCTATACTCCTGTTGTAAAGAGAAGCAATGTGTTTAATATTAGGAAAGTTGAGAAATAAATATAGTAGGCTTAGCCTATAGAAAGCTGATAGGATCCTCCTCTTTTTAGTAGTGGCCATCACTCTGTTTTCTCATGCAATTGCAGAACCTATAGAAATGTTGCGCAACATGAGCTCATGGGTTCTCATGAAGCGATGGATTACATTTGCATTGATGTCAGAGTGATTATAGGGACAATAGAGTGCTGAGTACCAGGCAGTTAAAAATGTCAGTAGGCTAGAAATGACCATCAGCAGCATCAGAACTTGAAGATTAATTACCGTGACTAAACGGTCATGTGGAATTTGACTGCCTTCATGACTCGTGACCGCCGGTGTGGCGGTAATACAATCACAGCCCTAGGTGTTCCTAATGTTTGGTATACTCAGTGTACTCAGTCTATCAAGTCTTAATATATGTTTATTTTTCACTTCTGACAGGAAATACTCTTGGGTAGAGGAGAGCATGACGGAGCACTCATCCCTGGGTTACAGGCTACATGTTTACACTGACTGCCTTCACACCGCATTCCTCCCTCAACTCACTACTACCCCCTTCCCTCCCTCCCCAGAGGTCTACTGCCTTATCCCCACAGGAGAGGACCCTGTTGCTCAGGCAACGCGCTCACAGACTCACACAGCAAACCATTAGAGACACAGCTCCTTTGTGAGGTACTTTTGTCTGCTTCCTCCTTATCTTGAGGGCAGCCACAAACTAGCGGGAGGAGGGCAGCCACAAACAGTCCACACGGCTTTGTCTGCCTCAGCTAAGGTTAGGCTCCACTCCCTAAAATGCTCTCAATGCACCAGATAGAGAGACTTGTTAGAACACAAGTCAAATACTCCGGATCGATGACATGTCAAATATACACGTTAGTACACAGACAGACACACACCTTGACTTGCACATAAACAAAACCAGCAAGAAGACATCCATCTAGTACAGATAACTTAACCTAGGCCATGATGTACCTATCTACACTATATATACATAAGTATGTGGACACCCCTTCAAATGAGTGGATTCGGCTATTTCAGCCACACCCGTTGCTGACAGGTGTATAAAATTGAGCACACAGCCATGCAATCTCCATCGACAAACATTGGCAGTAGAATGGCTTTGCTGAAGAGCTCAGTGACACCATCATAGGATGCCACCTTCCCAACAAGTCAGTTCGCAAAATGTATGCCCTGCTAGAGCTGCCCTGGTCGACTGTAAGTGCTGTTAAAGTGAAGTGGGAATGTCTAGGGGCAACAACGACTCAGCTGCAAAGTGACACACAAGCTAAAAATCATCTGCCCTCGCCTGTCCCAGTTCCAAACTGCCTCTGGAAGCATCGTCAGCACAAGAACTGTCATGAAATGGGTTTCTATGGCCGAGCAGCCGCACACATGCCTAAGATCACCATGCGGAATGACAAGAGTCGACTAGAGTGGTGTAAAGCTCAACCCCATTGGACTCTGGGGCAGTGGAAACCTGTTCTCTGGAGTGATGAATGACGCTTCACCATCTGTCAGTCCGACGGATGAATCTAGGTTTGGCGGATGCCAGGAGAACGCTACCTACCCCAATGCATAGTGCCAACTTTTTAGTTTGGTGGAGGAATAATGGTCTGGGGCTGTTTATTATGGTTTGTTCTATTCTTCTTAGTTCTAGTGAGGGGAAATCTTAAAGCTACAGCATAAAATTACATTCTAGACTATTCTGTGCTTCTAACTTTGTGGAGGTGGGGGTCCATACATAAGTGGTTTGTTGAGATCAGTGTGGAAGAACTTGACTGGCCAGCACAGTGCCCTGACCTCAACCCCATCGAACACCTTTGGGATGAATTGGAAAGCCGACTGGCGAGCCAGGCCTAATCGCCCAACATCAGTGCTCGACCTCACTAATGGTCTTGAGACTGAATGGAAGCAAGTCCCCGCAGCAATGTTCCAACTTCTAGCGGAAAGCCTTCCCAGAAGAGTAGAGGCTGTTATAGCAGCAACGAGGGGACCAACTCCATATTAATGCCCATGATTTTGGAATGAGATGTTCGACGAGCAGGTGTCCGCATACTTTTGGCCATATAGTGTATGTTTAACATCCAAAATGTGACCATGTCCATATAAACACCATGCCACCATCCACACAGTACACTGCATTTCACACTTTAAAGAGTGGAGGACACCAAAAGAGGATAATTCGCTTTTCTGTGTGTACTCCTCCTCTCCAGAGCCACTTGTCAACTTCCCTGATTATTTTATAATGAACCTAAATTTGAGCAGCGGAGCACTCTGCTCTGATCGCTCTCTGGACCCCACTAATGCCAAGCTAAGATATTTCTGGCAACGTGAAGGCACACACGCACAAAACATTGTTTTGGGAGCTTCTATCTGCATTGGCTTTCGGAGTCATAAGTTAAATCTCCACATTGGATTCATTTTTTAAAATGGCTCTATAGGTGGCTGGAAACCCCTATTTAAAACAGGCTAACTGAATGCAACTGCAAGTCCTCGCGGAGCAGAGTGCACAGTTTACAGGCCCAAAGGTCATTTATCTTGCTTTGAGGTCAAATGTACCACTAACTGTGGCGCCAAGCTAACACAAGCTAACACACACAAGGCTATGATAATTTATCAGTTAGAAGTTAGGTGGTGCATTCAGACTCGGATTGAAAGAGAATCATTAGACCACTAGATCAGACAAGAGCATAGCGGAGCAGCAGTAAAGCGCTACTTCGTCTCACAGCGGCCCAAAACAGAGTGAGCCTTGCTAATAATCCCTGATTCCCAGGTGTCTGAGGGCTGTGAGGCCTGGCCCCCTGGTTTTCCATTCAACACCCCCACCCCCGGCCACACTCTAGCGTTATACACATTCATCTTCCCCAAATATGAGTTGTAGGGGCAGGGGTGGGAGGGAGTGAGCCTGTAATGCCCTACCCCCTACCCACTAACCTCTCTGCCCTGCTCGGCTGGCTCAGCCGCTGTTCCCCACCAGACACCAGGGGGAGAGGGGCCTGGGGTTTCTTCCCTCTAGGCTCATCTGCCCCAGGGCCCCTTTCTACTCCTGCTCAGTACTACCCAGAGCCACCCGCACCGTCACCCCGCTGAGTAACATGTTCCCTTTCTCCTTTAAGCCGGCCGCTGCGCTCATCTCACCCCTCATCCCCCCATCCCTAAACAGCCGTTTTGTTTGCGGGGGTTTCTGGACTGGATTTGGTCAGACTTGAGATAAAAGGATTAGCCGATTAACATGAAGACGCTTTTCACGAGTGCTGACAGACGTATCATAATTTTACATCAGAGAAGGGGAGATTGTGGTGGGTGGTGGGGAGGAGGCCTCCTCTAGCAGAAAAGAGGTAAGTGAGGCATAGTTAACCCATCAGAGACCGTGTGTGTTTGTGGAGAAATTCTCTACAGCACAGCTCCTTAGAACAGCAAGGAACTCTAAACTAAATCATCTTCAAAAAGATGATTCTGAAAATTGGCTTTACAATTTGAATGGCGTCAGCAATTGTATATTGTAGTTTAACAACATGAATTGGGTTATTCAGAGTATTATAAAGATAGAAAAACAGAACAAGGTTGTCAACTATTTTTCTATCTTTTTTATTTTATTAGATAGAACCTTAACCTAAACTCTCAAATGATTCAGGTTCCTCGACCAGGAAGGAATATTCACATTGGGCTCCAATTCCACCATCGCCGTGGCAGCGGTTATAGTAATAATAGTGTACAGAACAAAGTTATGACTTACTGTCACCAGCTACATTAAATCTTATGGCTTGACGGTTTAATAATCCTGAAATCTTCTAGAATCATTTCAAGTTATTAACTCATCAGCTGCACTTTAAGTGCTAAACTTTCCCTTATAAGGAACAATGGATATTAATCGTCCCTTTACCTGCTTTCACTCTTTCTATTCACAGTATATCAACCCAGACACCAAGAACCCATCACAGGAGATGAAAAATGACATGTAAACATCCAGAACATCTCTTTCGGTTTCTCCACCCATAGACAGTGAGAATAGCCAGGAGACAAATGTATCATCAGTCCGGAGGATTGAAGAAGAAAAAACACCACATTGCAAACAAATGTTTCATATTTCAGAGGAATGACAGAAAAAAATAAGCAAACATTTAAAAGTGGAAGGCAAGCAATTAAAATAATATTAGAATAAATGGATGGAAAGAAACAGGCCACATGTCCTAACATGAAATACGAGGCTAATTGGTGCAGCAGCAGGCTGAAGGAATGTTAAGAGACAAAGCTTGTGGCTGCCTCTCTCAAGCTGGAGAGGCGACCGGAGAAAGAATAGACTAGAGAGAGAGAATGGGAGTCCAGGCTTTTGTAAGAAGGGAGGAACTGAATGGATGGGAGAGAAAGAGAGAGAGGAGAGGGAGAGAAGAATGGGAAGGGAGGAGAAAGAAAGGGGTGGGTCACTGGGAAGGATTGACAGCTTGTGAGTATGGCTTGACCTGCTGGGTTCACCCTCCAATATTTTCAACAGGCTTAACGAAGGACTAAATAAAGCCCCAGGAATGTTAATTTATTTTCAATTGTCAGTGCCAGGGACAGGGAGAGAAATAAAGAGTGCATATATACATATCAAGTGAGATTGGAACACAACTAGAGCAAGTAAGTAGTCATGGACTGGTGTAAGCTCAACGCTCCACGTTGAAATAAAGATGTGGGCCTAGCTGTGTGTTTTGTCTGTGTTCCAGTCTGAACCTCGCAGGCATAATGCTTTAGTTCTTCAGCCCTCTCTGACTAACTAATTTGGGGAACGGTTCACCCCACCCACCTACCCCCACACATGGCCTACATTCAGAACAAAAAGACCAACACGTGAGGGGGAATATCAAACATGAGAAGATGGTAAGAGGGGAGCAGGGAGTCTGGGTTAGGGTGTAGTTGGAATCTACAGGAACTGAGAAAACAAGTCCCCCAGATCCATTGCACACCAACACCTCAATAACACTTTGTCATGACCGACCCAGTCTGTCAGGGATCTCCTCTCCAACTCCTCTCTTAAGGGACATGATGTCACTTCCTTGGCTCCGTCAGTGGTGCAGACAGAGCACATGCCATGGCTGCCAGTGATGGAGACAGGCGCAAGTCAGGCATGGCAGTCAGGTGGGAGGAGGGTTCAGCACCGTGAAGCTGATAATATATTTTGGGATGGGGCATGAAGGAGGGAATGGGGCAAGCAAGAACCAGTAGCAAGCTGCATGGTATTCATAGGCTCAACGATGGTCGGTTGGTGCGTTTCAAGACTCTCTGCCAACAAAGATTGAAATTACACACACAGAGAGAGAGAGAGAGAGAGAGAGAGACAGAGAGACAGAGAGACAGAGAGACAGAGAGACAGAGAGACAGAGAGACAGAGAGACAGACAGAGACAGAGAGACAGAGACAGACAGAGAGAATGTATTGTGAAATTGAGAGGACGGAGTGAAGTAGTCTTCAGAAGATCGACTACAAAAGAGAAAACAACTAGGTCTGTCATTGAGGTTAGCAGAAAGCAGAAGAATGGAAATGAATAGGCAGAAATAGGAGTGAGAAATGGATGCAAGAAAGCCAGAGAGAAGTAGGAATTGTATTGAATGAGCAGAAACACATGTGGGAAGGGTTAAGTAAAAAGTCAGCCAATACTACCCTCATCATTTCAACCCTCACTACTGTGTTTATAAAACCCATCAGAATTAGTGGCCTAAATAGTAAGTTCAGAACCAATTTTGACATTACATTGTCTTATGTTATAGTGAAAAGTTCCTGTTCAAAACATTCCCCATCTTTAGTCTACAGCTTCTCAACAAGACCGATGTATAAAAGGTTACCTGGGCTAAATGAACCCAAATGTATTCTGAGTAATCTGTGAATTTAAAGAAGAAAAATAACAATCAGAGTCAAAAGAATCAGAATCAGTTTCAACTTAACCAATACACCCCTCTCGTTCCGAAGAAGACTCAGAATCAAACTTGGATGAATCAGAGTCAAAATAATCAGAAGGGGAAGAAGCTTTTAAATGTCAGTTTCATCAAGAAATACTACACCCTTCGCTCTCCCACTCCTCCCAGCTCAGTAACACTGCAGAGCTTGGCAGTGAAATGAATAAGCTGACCTTTACACAGTGAGTTAAACAGTGAGGGTCAGTTAGAGAACAGCACCCAGCATCTCATCCTCTGACATGTCACACAGAGCTCCTCTTTTCAATCAGTCAGTCCTTCATATCTTCACACTGAAAGACATACTTCTCCTCATCCATGCCTTGTTCTGGTTCTCTCTCACTCCACTACATGCTCTTTATCCACACACACACACACACACACACACGCGCAGGCATTAACGAACATGCACAAACACATGCAAGCGGGCGCACGCACATACCCCCACCCTCACCTACCCACCCTCGGCTCACTCAAACACTCAATAACAATTTACAAGGGAAATTGTGGTTGGCTTGGCACCCTCACTCACACTCATATTCACAGCAAGTAAAAAATAAGCACCATAAAACGTTTGTGATCATTCCCTGAATGTTAAAATGTTCAAACAGGGCGTGAATCCTGACTGAAGGACAGGAACAGCTAGATTCCCCTGCAGGTAACGTGGTAGGAACTTCACAACTACCAATGTGAAACATATTACATGCTGCTGTGGACATACATGCTCTGCAGCGGAACACCTGAGCCTCTACCTCTCAATCTACACTCTCAGTGAGGCAGAATGTGATGGAAGAGAGGAGTGCAAATGTACACAGTTACAAATAGGAAGGAGGTCGCACAGACACACACGGATAGACAGAACATCCACACGGATAGACAGAGACCATCCACACAGACACACACGGATAGACAGAACATCCACACACACACGGATAGACAGAGAACATCCACACACACAGATAGACAGAGAACATCCACACACAGATAGACAGAGAATATCCACACACAGATAGACAGAGAACATCCACACAGGCAGAGAACATCCACACACAGATAGACAGAGAAAATCCACACACAGATAGACAGAGAACATCCACACACAGATAGACAGAGAACATCCACACACAAATCGGTTCAACACACACACACAATGTATGGTAAACACAATATAGCAAGCAAACAAAAGGAGTTACTGCAAAACCTGCAAATCCATCTATTGAATACCAAGCAGTTTCACTGGAGCTAGCTAGTTGACTGGGGGAGGGGATAGTTAGAACTACTGCATTTCATTGCCAACCCTGAACCCTTCTGGATAAAACATTTGCATTTCCTAGGGGGAAAATAAACTGGTTTGACCCGTTTACCCTGTTGTCTGTTGGCTAATCATTTGCTTATCGCTTTCACCGAGATTCCTACAAGAGAGGGCTAGGTCATACTTAAACCAGCCCTGTTTCTTATGGATATTTTGAACAGTGGGTTGAGGTTCAAACACACACACACACACTTTAACATTTAAATATTCTGACAGATGTAAAAAGAAGCAGAACCAGTTCTTTCTGTCCTCCATTCAGACCACTGACAAAACCAAGAAATAAGAATCAAACAAACAGCCATTTTTCTCAATGCTTCAGACAAAGCAAGAGAGCTACAGCGGCGTTTCCCTTATTCTGTAGCTTAGCCCTAGCCCAGTACTGGGAAGAAGACTGAAGCAGAGCCCTAGCCCAGTACTGGAGTAGAAGACTGAAGCAGAGCCCTAGCCCAGTCCTGGAGTAGAAGACTGAAGCAGAGCCCTAGCCCAGTCCTGGAGTAGAAGACTGAAGCAGAGCCCTAGCCCAGTCCTGGAGTAGAAGACTGAAGCAGAGCCCTAGCCCAGTCCTGGAGTAGAAGACTGAAGCAGAGCCCTAGCCCAGTACTGGAGTAGAAGACTGAAGCAGAGCCCTAGCCCAGTACAGGAGTAGAAGACTGAAGCAGAGCCCTAGCCCAGTACTGGAGTAGAAGACTGAAGCAGAGCCCTAGCCCAGTACTGGAGTAGAAGACTGAAGCAGAGCCCTAGCCCAGTACTGGAGTAGAAGACTGAAGCAGAGCCCTAGCCCAGTACTGGAGTAGAAGACTGAAGCAGAGCCCTAGCCCAGTACTGGAGTAGAAGACTGAAGCAGAGCCCTAGCCCAGTCCCTGAAGCAGAGCCCTAGCCCAGTCCTGGAGTAGAAGACTGAAGCAGAGCCCTAGCCCAGTCCTGGAGTAGAAGACTGAAGCAGAGCCCTAGCCCAGTACTGGAGTAGAAGACTGAAGCAGAGCCCTAGCCCAGTACTGGAGTAGAAGACTGAAGCAGAGCCCTAGCCCAGTACAGGAGTAGAAGACTGAAGCAGAGCCCTAGCCCAGTACTGGAGTAGAAGACTGAAGCAGAGCCCTAGCCCAGTACTGGAGTAGAAGACTGAAGCAGAGCCCTAGCCCAGTACTGGAGTAGAAGACTGAAGCAGAGCCCTAGCCCAGTACTGGAGTAGAAGACTGAAGCAGAGCCCTAGCCCAGTACTGGAGTAGAAGACTGAAGCAGAGCCCTAGCCCAGTACTGGAGTAGAAGACTGAAGCAGAGCCCCTAGCCCAGTCCTGGAGTAGAAGACTGAAGCAGAGCCCTAGCCCAGTCCTGGAGTAGAAGACTGAAGCAGAGCCCTAGCCCAGTCCTGGAGTAGAAGACTGAAGCAGAGCCCTAGCCCAGTACTGGAGTAGAAGACTGAAGCAGAGCCCTAGCCCAGTACTGGAGTAGAAGACTGAAGCAGAGCCCTAGCCCAGTACTGGATTAGAAGATGCCCTGCCATCTTTTCATTCTCAGGGCACCTCCTCTCCTACTCCACCAGCAGGCCTACATCATTCCTTTGGGTGTTTGTGTAGTGTCCCTTAGTTACCTCTGACGAGACCTGGCCAGGTCAGCAGCAGCAGAAAGGCAGCTCAGAGAGTTAAAAGCCTGCCCGGTCCTACTCATAGGTACAAGGCCATCAATAATTCACCGTCATCGGGAAGCATTATCTAACAGCCTGATAAAATATTTAAAATGGTGGGTGACAACACAGAAACAGTGAAGAAGTGCTCCATAAGAGGACGAAAGAGAAGGACACTGCAGGTGGCGACAGAGGGAGGGAGTTCGCAACAGATGTGACGTTGCTGCGGCAACTGAAGTGGGAGAAGTAGTCTCCCTTCCAAAGGTATTCTGATGTGTTAGCTTAGCTAGCTAGTCTAATCCTCTGAGGCCGATTTAACCATTACACATCAAGTACAGAATCTGCCTTGCTTAATATAGGCACAGACAGTGAAGGTACTCTAATGTGTCAGCTAGCTATAGCCTGGTTTAAGCAGATGGAACGCTACACAGAATTCCATCTGGTTTAACCAGGCTAAGCTAGCTACCCCTCGGAGGTGTAAATAAATTATACTAAATAAACGGCACAGTAAGTGAATGAACAATCAACCCCCTGCATTGCTGTCTCTTTCATTTTTCACCATAACAGTGGAAGTACAGGCTCTATGCAACAGTGGACGTACGGGCTCTATGCAACAGTGGACGTACGGGCTCTATGCAACAGTGGGCGTACGGGCTCTATGCAACAGTGGGCGTACGGGCTCTATGCAACAGTGGGCGTATGGGCTCTATGCAACAGTGGGCGTACGGGCTCTATGCAACAGTGGGCGTACGGGCTCTATGCAACAGTGGGCGTACGGGCTCTATGCAACAGTGGACGTACGGGCTCTATGCAACAGTGGACGTACGGGCTCTATGCAACAGTGGGCGTACGGGCTCTATGCAACAGTGGACGTACGGGCTCTATGCAACAGTGGACGTACGGGCTCTATGCAACAGTGGACGTACGGGCTCTATGCAACAGTGGACGTACGGGCTCTATGCAACAGTGGACGTACGGGCTCTATGCAACAGTGGACGTACGGGCTCTATGTAACGGTGGACGTACAGGCTCTATGTAACGGTGGACGTACAGGCTCTATGTAAGCGCAGGTGGAAGCATTTACTGGCCTGTACTAACAAATAGGCCTTTCTCAATGACAGAGAAATCCCTCCAA
The DNA here is from genome assembly GCF_045791955.1 of Oncorhynchus clarkii lewisi. Lineage (NCBI taxonomy): Eukaryota > Metazoa > Chordata > Actinopteri > Salmoniformes > Salmonidae > Oncorhynchus > Oncorhynchus clarkii. Next base: position 28,136,901 of record NC_092174.1, read on the forward strand.
GCCTAGATCAATTACACCCAAGCTCGGCTGTAATTAAATTGTCCTAACAAAGGTCCTGGAACGCAGGACACAAACCTGCACGCTGAAAATAAGCCCTGTTCAATCTACAGCACTATCTAAAAGCATTGGAAAGGGTTTGAGTTTTAGATTCAGCTCAGGTTTCCTGTAGGCACATTGAATGGTATGCTAAACTTCAAGGACATTTTTTCATGTTTCTTCGTGTACACAAACAGTTACATATCAGGATATTATTTTTGACAATATATCGTATCTTTTTGACAATATCACAATATTATTTTGCGCTAGTTGTCTGTACCGGCACCATTTTGCCTTCATTGCTTGTCTCCAGTCATCTTTTTAAACAGGGAGCCAATTTGTTTTCAGCACTTTTATTTCTGACTGATCAAAACTCATTTTCTCATGGCTCTGTCTTGTCCCTCTGCAGCAGACATATGTTGAGCAATATGTTTGAAACATCGAATTGCAATAAAATCACAGTGTAAAATCGCAATACATATAGAATCGTCAGAATCACAAAACAAAAAGTATCAGCACCTAAGTATGATGACAATATGTTATTGTGAGGTCCCTGGCAATTGACAGCCCTATAGGATAGGGTTAGACATGGCACATCATATGCAATAAGTTCATGAGCCACAAAGCCAGTTTACAATCACATGAAATGCTATATTTAAAATCGGCCTATTGCCCCAAAATCATTTGCACTTATTTTTTTTCCCCTTCTCATTACTCTAGCTGTCAACAAATAATTATTTGTTTCCTTTAACATGTTTGATAGTAGTTGTGTTTAGCAGAGAGAAGACAGGCTGCTTAGGACTCTCTAATTAAAATCCCTCTCTCTCTTTTTGAAGGGGGGAGGGGGGGTGGATGCTGTCTCTCTGAAAGCATTGTTTTTGGGTGGAAAACAGTCTCTTTGAAAAATGTCAATAACAGTCTTCTGATGAAAAAAAAGAATCCCGCCAAATGCCAGCAATATCGTGGGAGGTGACATTTATGTTTGGGACTTAGACAATGCACACACAAAGTAAATAAGCTTTCACTGAACCTACAGAGGACACAAATGTGGTTTCTACTATTATGCAATGTGTGAGCAAAGCACAACAATTAAAAAAACATAAAAAAACATAATTCTCAAACTAACCCCAAATATCATTCTAGCTGAATTTGGATTAAGGTGGTGTGTCGTTGAACAGAAAGACCCTGGAGCCTGTTAAAATATTCTTGTCCGACAGCTATTTGCTCAAGTCCTTCTCTGAAATCATTTTACAGATGAATTCAGTCTATCACGAGTACAGGCCCCAGAGATTCATTCAATGGCACAACATTGGTTTGATTGATGGAGTGTGAATGGCTATCTGAGATAAGTAGATTCTTTGTCTTACTCGCCAATGCAAATATTAAAATAACAAACCTTGATGTGATGGGAGAAGTGATTGATATAGACATACATTTTCATTAAAAAAAAAAGAGACACAAACAGACTAATCTACAGCTATGAGACTCGTTAAAGCCTGAGAGGATGTACGGTAGTCCTTGGAGAAGACACTAGAGGTCGACCGATTAAATCGGAATGGCCGATTAATTAGGGCCGATTTAAAGTTTTCATAACAAATCGGAAATCGGTAATTTTGGATGCCGATTTATTTAATCTTTATGAAACGAGGCAAGTCAGTTAAGAACATATTCTTACTTTCAATGACGGACTAGGAACGGTGGGTTAACTGCCTTGTTCAGGGGCAGAACGACAGATTTTTACCTTGTCAGCTCAGGGATTCAATCTTGCAACCTTACGGTTAACTAGTCCAACGCTCTAACCACCTGCCTCACAAGGAGCCCGCCTGTTACGCGAATGCAGTAAGAAGCCAAGGTAAGTTGCTAGCTAGCATTAAACGTAATCAATCATAATCACTAGTTATAACTACACATGGTTGATGATATTACTAGTTTATCTAGCGTGTCCTGCGTTGCATTTAATCGATGCGGTGCACATTCGCGAAAAAGGACTGTCATTGCTCCAACGTGTACCTAAGCATAAACACCCATGCTTTCTTAAAATCAATACACAGACATATATATTTTTAAACCTGCATATTTAGCTAAAATAAATCCAGGTTAGCAGGCAACCAGGTGAAATTGTGTCACTTCTCTTGTGTTCATTGCACGCAGTCAGGGTATATGCAACAGTTTGGGCCGCCTGGCTCATTGCGAACTAATTTGCCAGAATTTTACGTAATTATGACATAACATTGAAGGTTGTGGAATGTAACAGGAATATTTAGATTTATGGATGCCACCCGTTAGATAAAATACGGAACGGTTCTGTATTTCACTGAAAGAATAAATGTCTTGTTTTCGAGATGATAGTTTCCGGATTCTACCATATTAATGACCGAAGGCTCGCATTTCTGTGTGTTATTATGTTATAATTAAGTCTATGATTTGATAGAGTAGTCTGACAGTGATGGTAGGAAGCAGCAGGCTCATAAGCATTCATTCAAACAGCACTTTTGTGAGTTTTGCCAGCACCTCTGCTGTTTATGACTTCAAGCCTATCAACTCCCGAGATTAGGCTGGTGTAACGATGTGATGTAAAATGGCTAGCTAGTTAGCTGGGTGTGTGCTAATAGCGTTTCAAATGTCACTCGCTCTGAGACTTGGAGTAGTTGTTCCCCTTGCTCTGCATGGGTAACGTTGCTTCGAGGGTGGCTGTTGTCGTTGTGTTCCTGGTTTGAGCCCAGGTAGGAGCGAGGAAAGGGACAGAAGCTATACTGTTACACTGGCAATATTAAAGTGCCTATAAGAACATCTAATAGTCAAAGGTTAATGAAATACAAATGGTAGAGGGAAATAGTCCTATAATAACTACAACCTAAAACTTCTTACCTGGGAATATTGAAGACTCATGTTAAAAGGAACCACCAGCTTTCATATGTTCTCATGTTCTGAGCAAGGAACTTAAACGTTAGCTTTCTTACATGGCACATATTGCACTTCTTCTCCAACACTTTGTTTTTGCATTATTTAAACCAAATTGAACATGTTTCATTAGTTATTTGAGGCAAAATAGATTTTATTGATGTATTATATTAAGTTAAAATAAGTGTTCATTCAGTATTGTTGTAACTGTCATTATTACAAATACATTTTAAAAACCGGTCGATTAATCGGTATCGGCTTTTTTTGTCCTCCAATAAATCGGTATCGGCGTTGAAAAATCATAATCGGTCGACCTCTAGAAGACACATTCATCTCCAGTCCACTCAAAGGAAAGAGAAACATGACTCCAATAGTGTGGAACCTGTATATTCTAAACTTGCCATTTCTAGAAATCATGGAAGGCAGCAAAAAAATATTCATAGCAAGCCTCAGATCTGCCTCAGCGTGATCCACCCTACCAAGACAAAAGCATAGCACCTGAGCGCTATAAGCTCCACACTTCCTGTGACCTGAAGGTATAGAAGACCACCAAATAAAGCACATAATCGGTCTACTCCCCTGAGACAGTTCCAGAGCAGTGTCCTCTTACGCTAATGCCCTCCAGTCCAGTGGTGGTAGAGCATCACAGAGCATCTCTGAGGGCGGTCCAGACAACTCACAGGTCATTGCTAATCTCTTGATAGATGAAGCCTAAGGACCCCCGGCCATCCATCACACCCCTGCGACACGTCTCCCACTGGGCCAGCTTTACACACTCCAAAGAGTTAAACACGGACCCAAAAGACCCAAAGATCATCCATCACTCAAAAAACTAGCAGCCCCTCCGCTCCCTTCCAGACGATGTGGGCTTTAACAACACCAAGGGGGCTTGCTTTCTTAACAGAAGGAAAAGCGTTCTGTGTTGTAGGGGCTATGGAGGGTAGGCAGGGAGGGAGATGTTTGGTGAGAACATATCTAGGGCTGCTCTGCTCTATAGCTCAGCTCCAGGGCCTCTGTTGATCATTAAACATCCATTTGAGAAGCAGTGGGGGAAAGTTAACTGTCATTTAAAGCACAGAGGGTGGTGAGGGAGATTTTTACCCCTTTGGTATTTCTAAGGCATACATTAATCGAGCGGGTCAGCTAACACAACCTAACACAATGTCATTTGTTCCAGTCTCCATCCATTTATCTCAGTTGCTATAAAAAGGAGGAAGACGGATGAAAAAGCTACAATGAACATTTACAATTAACTACCAAATCAAACAAACTCATCACCCTCCTCTTCCTCCTTACGTATCCCTCTTTCCTCCTCTTCCTCCCATTCTCTCCTTCTCCATCTGTTTGTTCCTAACTTTTGACAGTGAGCGTGTCAGAAAACAGAAAAAGACAGCTGTCAAACCGGCCCCTTGTGATTGAGGATGGCAGGTGAGCTTCTCTCTCTCCCTCTGTGTCTTCTCTCTCTCTTTCTCTGATGCGATTGTGCGTGAGCACAGGAAGCAGGCATCTCTTTTCATTATGTGTCATCTGGGTTGTGGCGGGCCGTAGCGGGCAGAGGAGAGCTGCGTTCACTTTATTACCAAAAGGCAGGATGATCAGGGCCACTAACCCTTGGGAGAACGCTACCCCTGGCATTTACATCCACCGCCTGTGGGGCTTTTGTCCCAAATGGCTCCCTATTCCCTATATAGTGCACTACATCTGACCAGAGCCCTGGTCAAAAGCAGTACACTATATAAGGAATCGGGTGCCAACAGACCATCACCATTGACCTGTCCTGTAGGCCGGCCCTCTGCGTTACAGCAACCTGGGCTTCAACTAATGGATGTGAGCGATGTACATTTCAGAAGAAATAGAAACAAAATGAAAAGAATGAGGGAGGGAAGAGGCTTTTCCTCTTTCTTGACATAAATTGTCATCCGTTTGTAAGGAAGGAATGGTTTGTGTGTGTGTCCATCTGTTTGATTCCTCATGGTTTCATTGTGTTCGACATCCCTATTAGGCGATGTTTGACAAGACATTAAAGGAAATAAATCTAAATAAACTCAGCAAGGCTACACTCAGCAAGGCATTCTTTCACAGCAGAGCAACAGCTGCATTGCATAGAAAATAAACAATCTTTATGACAGAAAAACAAAAGGCCCTTGGTTGCTCAAAACAGTGCTTCCCACAAAGCTTTCGAAGAGGCCTCCAGAAATCTAGTTGGATTTTGTAAATAACCAATAACTCAAATAGAAGTTCAAGAAAGTGGCTTAATCCATTGATCTTTTTGCTTATTATTTTATTTTACAATACTATAATTACACAAGATGCTACTTGAAGCATGTAGGCCTATTGTGTAGTTTCTTCTTGAGTTATCTTTATAAAAGAGCTGGTTTTGATGGTCATATCAAGTATAGGCCTAGTGTATACTTTTAATGTGAGAGACAATAGCAAACAAAAAGTGTGCTGTAAAGATTTTAATCTTAGATCCTATAATTATATTTTTTTATGTCAGAAAATAAATAAATACAAGTCAGCGTATTTAAATAAGCTCCCACCAAAACCCCCAAGTGGACACTACTCACACTGCAACAAGCACTTTTCACATTTCTCTACTTACACACCTTTCAAACCAAGACGTTTTCCCGCGAAAAACAGCATCCAGACAACCTTTTGACGACATTTCTTTATATATAAAAAGGTATTGCCGGCGACAAAGCCTCTACGCTGCTTTTAGACAAGCGTGGAGACTCGTCTTGATAAACCAATCCATGTCAGATTTTATTTTCACTGAATCTCCATTTGGATATTAGTTAAGCTGCAATTAGGCTGTGGAAATGTTAGCTAAGTTGAGGTGAATGCTGCTCATGATCATCTTGTCCATTTGGCTCATTAAAAAATAAATAATAATATTGCCAGCACGTTATGTAGTTTAACAAGTGGATTATTTTGCTCTTCACTTGCAAGTCACTTAATAGTCGAGGCCTAGTCCCTACCAAAAGCTTGTGATGGGTCTTAATCAATGGGATTTTGTTTCACTGAATCTCCATTTGAACATTTGGTTAAGTCTCTGGCTGGGTAAATAAGGGGAGGTAATACAGCTTGTTAGTCATTTGTTCATCGATCACTGAATAAGAAATATTTAGCATGCAATAATGTAGCTTAAATCAAGTGTAGGTTTCATTTTTTGCTGGATCGCATTCAGGGCAACTCAAATAGCCTGCGGAGGTTGTGAAATATGAACACGAGACTCACATGCTTTTGAAAATATAGATTGCTATTATTTTCTATTGGTATCATGATGACAATACCCTCAATGTAGGACCCTATTCCTGCTCCCTAACGAAGTGGAGCGAGGGTAGGAAAGAGATGAAACCCTGTATCTAAAAAGCATAGGCTTGCCTTGGGGCCCTGTTTTAAAAATATTACTTTTTATATGAGTCAGTTCCACACGTTGCCATGTGTGCAAAATATTATTCAAATGTATTTCTATTTTTCTCATTATAATTCTTAACCTACTATAAAATATGTGTGTTGACTGTGATAAGGGTCTTGTCTGTTTAATTAACAAAATAACTTTTGATATCATGTACATGGCGCTACCATGTAGCATATAGGCTGCACAGACCAGCAACATAATTGAACTCAAAATATGCCATTCTATTCTTTTGAAAATAGATTTTATTAGTCTTATAGTGTTTCTTACGACCTGTCCAAAACAAATGAATAATGGATTTCTTAGTGATGGTGTATATTCAATGGATTTTTTCAAATAGACGTTTACCCACATCAGCCCACGTCTGCTCCCACTCCAAAATGTGCCGGCATGTGCACTGGAGATAGAAACAACTTATCCCGGCAAGAATGTGGTAAAATTGGACTGTATGAATTGGACTCTTAAAAAAAACATTGCCTACATTTTTTTTTACAGGCAACATACTATAAAGTCTGTCTGTAAAGGGTATTACTTTGGGGATTTTGGTTTGAATTATGGCAGCCTACCAATTCTTGTCAATCCCAACTAAATCTGCATTTGCAATCCAACATAAGCACTCTCTCACACAAACACATACGCACAGAATATTGATGCTGCATTAAATAACTGGCAAAAAAAACATTTACAGTGGTCTGCAATGAACAGCATTCCTATTCTATAGCCCAGCAGCACCCTTCCCCTCTCAGGACAAAACTGGTTGGGGGATGGGGGCTGGTAACTCAAGTTCTCTCCATTGAAATGCAGCCACTTTGATATGTAAATCGACAGTTACAACAACACAAAAATGCTAGAAATCACACTAGCATAGGCCTACATTGAAGCCATTTGCACCCGAGCTGATGTGAGATGAGATGGCACTTCCCCTGGAGACCCCGGGCTTCAACAAATGGACCAACCCGCAGAGAGAGCATCTGGGGCAGGGGAGTGGGGGCATGGGAGGGACAACGGAACATTTGTCCCAATGAATTCCCCAAGCCCATCCCAACACTGACATGAAATGAATGAAAGTTACTCCTCCGGTTCCTAGACAGGTATTTAAAACAAATGAGTAATGATTTAGATTTTACCATCACTTGTAAAAAAATTAAATTAAATAAACACACCTTTATTTAACTAGGCAAGTCAGTTAAGAACAAATTCTTATTTACAATGATGGCCTACCCGGGGTAGGCCATCATTGTAAATAAGAATTTGTTCTTATTTACAAACCCTAACCCGGACTACCCGGACTACGCTGGGCCAATTGTGCGCCGCCCTATGGGACTAGTTGTGCAATACAGCCTGGAATCAAACCAGGGACTGTAGTCTATAGGCCCTACCAGCAGCCGATTTTCTCCAATAACCTTGTTAAAAATGCTTACATTTTCTAAACTGCATTTCCAATCCTGATTTGACCTAGTTAAATAGACTACATCACCAGCATAGAAAATGGAATGGGCCAACACACAACATTACCCTCCTGTAGTGAGTTGAGTGGTGTGTCTACAGGTAAGGTATACTGCCTCACCTCTGTGATATATAGGCTAGCTAGAGCTAGACTAATCACTAATGAACTTATAATGACTGGTCAAGCTCTTTGCCAGATGTATGCTCCGCTTGGAATCCTATGCTATTTGCATATTGCTTCCCATAGAGCCCAATATGCTTGTTAGGGTGCTTGCTTTGGCATTTGGCCTCGTTTATGTTGACTTATGATGATGATGATTCATAAACGGAATCCTCCATGAAAGATAATGAGGACTTTATATTCTCCCTTCTCTTATTAGATGGCCTGCCCAGCTCTAAAGGACGAGCTAATCTATGGAATTAGTGCACGGTAACTGTGTGAGGACTGATTTAATGCAATTCTACACATTTTGTCATGAGGCTAGGACAGAATGTTGCAGTTTTAAAGCTAATTTCCTGCTATTCTACACTTTTACCATGGGGCAGAGAAAGAACATGTGCTGTTTTATAGCTTCTCATGCTTTTGTTCACAGTTTGCCATGAGGCTGAGATAGAATTCTGCAGTTTTAATGCTAATTTCCTGGAATTCTACACATTTTGCTACCATATGCTATCTGGGGGTTTTGTTGTGCGTGTGTCCCATCACACATGGCTGACTTAGATATCTGTGAATTATACATGTTCAGTGAAATGATCTCATTTTACAGCCGCAGAATGGAGAGGAAGATGAAGACAGCAACTGACTTGCAGCTACTTAGGTCGTTGTGTCCTCGAGATTAGGCTGTCTAATGGGGTAATGGGAGATGTTACATTTATTTGACAGTCTATTGCTCCACTTCTGTACTTGACAGCGTGTTACCTAGACAAAGAATTTGCCAAACCACCCTACTGCACATACATTTTTATTTTATTCCTAATCCAACATGACTATGCTACTTGTCTCTTTTACAGTGCTAACCCAAAACCTCATCTACACAGGTGACATCTAGACTAATTACCAAAGCCAGGTCAACAACGCTTCATTCAGAGACCAACAGAATAAAACCTAGAATAATATATTTCAGGTAGTAGGCCTAGCCCTCAATCCATCCATTATAGCCTAACTAGATTTTTAAAAGCACAGTAGTTTGAATAAACCAAATTCACTGAATTCAGAACAACGATGGCCGCCGAAGAAGTCCACATCTGGATAAACCTCATGCAACTTTTCCAATATCCCAAGGCCCAGAATCGCTTAATGTAAGAACCACTGATGTCTGTTAAAATGCAATTATTTCAGGTTGTAAAATCTTTAGGCTGGTATACCAAGCAGTAGCAGATATACCTAATTTTCACAGATTGCTTGGCATTGACATCACAACTATAGACCAATCTGTAAGTGTTCTTAAAATGGAGTGAAATTCGGTAAAATGTCCGTTAGTGACCGCAACGATATCGTTAGGAATGAAGTGTATTTTCTCAACTCAGCCTAAAAAAAAACCCCATCGAAAGACACCCTCATCGCAAGTAACCTAACTAGCACCCAGACGGCAGGACGGCGTGTTAGACCAATGTTGGAATACTTACATTTGGGGGCGAATAGTCCTAAATGGTGATTGACAAATATTGCAGTTCGGCACCGAAGTAACACAGAGAGAGTGGTTACCCCTTCAGCAGGCTATAGGCCACCCTCAAACTCGGTATACGCAGCGGGCAACACAAAGACGTCCGTGGTTCCGATGCATGCTCCCCTTACGAGGGACAGATCGTGTTGTTTCTTGAGGCAGGTATCTCTCTCTCTCCATGTCCATGCGCCCCCAAGGACCTGACGAACTCTTCCATAGCGAGCTGATGTTCGGAACTATTAGGCCTAATCAATAGGTTTCTTCCATATCCCTCTCTCACGCATCCACATTTTCCTTTCGAGGGGACGCAATGAATTCAACAACTGCACGGCTGTAATTTTAGGCTATAGTAAACGATGCGAATGAGAAGCAAATCAGCTCATATCCTAAAACAAATGCAGGGAGTCGTCTTCCACGATGATGTCAATGTATTCTGAAAGTCGCCTAAAACAATGCTGAAACATTCTAGAATGAGACTTCAGTTCGGGGGTCTCGGGTCGGGCTTGTGCTCCAGTCAATCTCTTCCCTCCTCTATCTACACACCGCTGAGCCAGAGCCAGTCGAACTCCCCATACAAACAAGAGAAGAAACCGTGAGCCGGTTCTCTGCTCTGCAGCAGCTGGCTTTCAATGGGCCAGCCTAAAACCTGGCGTGGATCTGGCAGAAGGCAGGGACTGGTGATTTTAGCAGTTCTGTATAGGACCTGCCTTAACACTAGAAGGAATATGGCCCCCAAAGTATGTGATGGACCTGGTGCCTGGATTTTGATAGTGATAATATTATTAAAATATATATATATTTCACCTTTATTTAACCAGGTAGGCCAGTCGAGAACACGTTCTCATTTACAACTGCGACCTGGCCAAGATAAAGCAAAGCAGTGCGACAAAAACAACAACACAGAGTTACACATGGGATAGACAAACATACAGTCGATAACACAATATAAAACATCTGTGTACAGTGTGTGCAAATAATAGGCACAGTCAAATACATATTTCTAAATTCCTCTAAACACAGTGTTTCATATAGGGCTCTGTTAAATATGTAATTCCTTGCAAAGTGGGCTATTGTTGCACTCAGTATCAGCTAATAGCTTACAGAAGTTGTCACTACTAAAGACAAACTATAAAAGGGAAAAGGCAGCTATGTTATTACATGATTAATCCCAACTGGACCTGATGAATAATCTGGACAGAGGGGGGAAAGCCACACCGGGAAGGTAATAAGATTATGTGGGGCCACTGCTGATGGAAAAACATAAGCAATCCACCCAGCACATGAAGCCATAACATCTAAACACATCCAACTTAAACACAAACCAAACAACATCCCTCTAGTAATCCCCGGGCCAATAGGAACTGTTTGTCTACCTGTTTATATAGTTTTCCCAGCTGTGTCTGTATGCCCTGTCAACATGACCACAATGTCACTGCTGTGCATAACTCCCAAAGCAAGTCCTCTGATGACAACATGTCATATTGGATTACAGACAAGAAATTGTAATTTCCTGTTGTTTTATTATAGCCTTGTTATGTGGGAACATTAAATGTGAACTGTATATGTCTTGTCGTCGTTATAGACAACAATGGATGCACTGGAGGGCAAAATGATATCCGTCAACTGGATTGAGCTCAACAGGTTTATGGTAATTCTTTTCAGTTTCCCAGAATTCCCAGGCTGTTTCCCTTTGAACATAATATCACACTATTATTAATACCAGTGTCAGTTTCTGGACCATTACTTTCCACTATTTATAGAAGTAATCTTTGTTTAAACATTGTGAAATGAAATAACAGAATTACAGACTCTGTTACTAGTGCATGTTGACACAGAATACATTATTACCCCTCAAAAAATGGAGTCTACTTTCTAACAAAAAAAAAAAAAAAAAAAAACACAACAGCAAAGTTTGAAGCAAAGTTATTGTCCTGAATGAAGATGAATTTCCTCTCTTTTCTCCCCCTAGCCAAAGTACATTGCTAGGTCAGTGGGCTCTGTTACACGTGGCTTCAATAAAAAGCCGGTCTCCTGGCCGCACAGGGGAAATGCGAATTTGGGTCAAATTCACCAGGTGGAAAGTGAGAGGATTAGTGAAGAGCTCTCATGTTTTCCACAGCATAATTTTACATAATAAAGAATAGCGCAGTAAGACAAAACAGATGTAGGCTAATGATGGTAATCCGCTGGCACATATTCCTATTTAGAGAAATAATGTTTATGTATAGAGTACTATTGAAAGTATAAACACTGACCTGCGAAGTGCCTGAAATATTTGTGTGTTTTATATTCAGGGGCTTGTGATCAATGCCATATTGTATATGTCCAAAAGACACACAAGTAGCCACTTCCCTGTATTTTCAGAACACTTATGGTGCTCGCAGAAAATGCTTATTCTTGCTGTTACACTGTAGCTGCATGTTGTTGCCCTTACTCAACACGATGTTTCAGTATAATTGTTTCTTTATTCGGTGCAAGCTTGTGAAGAATAGCTCAGCTCCCACCCATACATATGCATCAACTCACCCTGGAGTCTTTCTCACGATTGTCAGGTTTCCCTGTTTTCCTCAGTAATGAAGCCACAGAATGAGTGAAAGGAAGAAACCAACAGTAACAGAATACTGTATCATATTGAAGCACTAAGACAGTCTTTCCCTTCCCACTGCTTGTGTTGCACAATATGATAATCTCAGAGATCCGTTATCATGTGTTTTTATCCTAAAGTGTATAACAAACAGAGCACATTGAGAGGAATTTGATGATTTGATTTGAACTTTAAACACTCATGTAGCCTATACGAAGAGGGGGACTACATATACAATATTTCATATTTCATCTGAGAAATAATCTGATGATGAATCTTCAGATGCTATGCTCAAGTGTTTTGAATTTTTGTGTGACTGTCTGAAAAAAAGTCCCATGTCTCACTGTCTCCCATTCCTCCACCCCTACATATTTTCTTTGATTTCACTTCCCATGGACGTGTGTGTCCCCCTCCCCCAATGCGTTGTTCACATTATGGACAAAACCTCATGCAGGATTGTGGACTGTTTCAACCAACCATAACACAGTTAATAAGAGAGTACTGGAGAGTGTTGTGGTAAATATGTCTTGAGTCATTGTTCTGTGGTTTTACTCATTATGATCAAAAGCCCGACAGTTCTAAGGCAATCTGAAGTGAGAGGGAAAAATACCTAAATTGAGGCTAAAAGTAGGTTGGAGGGATTTGCCCTGGCATTCGATAAATGCTTGTTCCATTCAGACAACAAACACTCAGTTGAAGCCAGTTCCATGTGCCCCTCGGATTCACAACATATTTCCTTTTCAATCTATTATGTGTGCTTCTCTTTAAGTTGAATTATTATCAGCGGTACCAAACACGTTGCCATAGTGCTCCAGGATAAACCACCTGAATGGCAATCCCATTTTGGACCAAAAGGAGAAGTCTTTCAAGATTGATGGAAAGCTATGTCAAGGAAGATGTTATTGTATCACTAGATTATCACTAGATTGTGTGGTGATTATATTAATCTTCTTGTTTGTGATAGTCATTTCTATTCACGATACAGGGCAAAAAGTTCCTCATTCAAAATCAAACGTTCAATCGTAGATCTGACTCAATTTAAACCATCAACTGAATTGCAGTACTTGCAAGGAAGTGACTCTACAACACCCTCTTTTGTGTTTCAAAAGCGCACAGCTATACTGCCATACTCTCCTTTTCTGAAACCCATTTCTATTCGTCCTCCACATCTATCCCCACAGGACTTCCTCCGACTGCAGCCAGCCAGGCAGCCCCAGATGACAGAAGTTAGATCAAGCATAGAAGAAGAATCCAGGTCTTGAGTCCACATCGGATGAAATCTGACAAGCAACACGGATCCAGACTTGTCCACTCTCAAGATCTTCTTCCTTGGCTCACATACCTTTTCCTTCCCTCTATCATCCAAGAGAGTTTTGGACCTACGCAAAATGTTCTGAAGACTGACATAATAAATAAAGCCATGCAAATAAACTGGGGGAAATCATTTTATCTTTCAAACTTTTGGGCTGTACTTCAATCATCTAACATTATAGTCCCTGATCATTGAATATGTCCCTGATCTTATTAATATAATAACCTGTGCCATAATTTTGGACTTTGAATATAAGACTGGATAAATAACCACTTTTATCAACATGTAAAAAAAAATTAAGCTAAGACGGTGTAAACAAATAAAAGGTTGATAATAGCTTCAAGTTTCAGTTTATTCGCCTTGTGCACAGGATACAACAGGTGTAAAACAGTACAGTGAAATCCATACCTTGAGAACTCTTTCCAACAATGCAGTGATAATGATAATAATAATATAGATAATAATAGAACATAGAATAACAATTAAAAAGCAATAACTAGGATGTGAGTTAGAAACACGAGAATGCAAGTTTATACAGTACAGGTCAGTGCCAGTACCTTATTCAATGTGATGGAGTGGTTGAGGTGGGTTTATACATAAAAAGTGACTGGTAGTAGGATATGCATATAAACAGCTGAAAAGTGACAGGTAGCAAGAATATATAAATACGTATGGTAATATACTAATGGCAATATATACTGTACATGTAAACAGGAGTAATGGTGACCAGTAGCAGGATAAATAGATACATACTAATGGAAATCAATAATCAATGGACAGCAGTGTAATGGAGTAAGATATCTAGTCAATAATCATTTTAGCAGCAGCATTGGTTGTGTCTGTGTGGGTAGAGGCCTGTGGATGGACATAGAGTCAGTGTGGACAGTGTGGGAGAGGGAGAGCAGAAGTTGTTAGCCATTTAACAGTCTAATGGCCAGAGGATAGAGAAGCTGTTTTTCGGAGTCTGTTTGTCTGAGCCTTGATGTACCGGTACTGACTGCAGGACGAGAGCATAGAGAGCAGTCCACGTATTGGGTGGCTGGAGTCTCTGGCCATTTTTAGGGCCCCAGTGATGTGCTGGGGCACGCGCAGCACCCTCTGTAGGGCCTTCTGGTCGCGGGCGGTGCAGTTGCCATACCAGATGGTGATATAAACAGTCAGGATGCTCTCAATGGTGCAGCTGTAAATGTTCCTGAGTATCTGAGGGGCCATGTCAAATTGTTTCAGCCTCCTGAGAGAGAAGAGGCGTTGCTGTGCCTTCGTCACAACTGTTCTGCTGTAAGAGAATGTTAAGTCCTCAGTGATGTGGACACAGAGGAACTTAAAGCTCTTGACCCTGGGAGTACAGGAGGGGGCTAAGCACACACCCCTGGGGGGCCCCCGTGTTGAGGATCAGTGTGGCTGAGGTGTTGTTTCCTACTTTCACCACGGAGCGTCAGGAAGTCCAGGATCCAGTTGCAGAGGGAGGTGTTCAGTCGCAGGGTCCTGAGCTTGGTGACAAGCTTGAAAGGCGCTATGGTGTTGAACACTGAGCTGTAGTCGATGAACAGCATTCTTACATAGGTACTCCTTTTGTCCAGGTGAGAAAGGACAGTGTGGAGTGCAGATGAGATTGCATCGTCTGTAGATCAGTTGGGATAGTATGCAAATTTGATAACATTTCTAAAAACCTGTTTTTACTTTGTCAATACGGGGTATTGAGTATAGATTGATGAAGACAAACATGTATTCAATCCATTTTAGAATAAGGCTGTATGTAATGTGTTGTTACAGACCTAACAACACATTACAAACTGTTACAGACCTATATCTATCTGACCCTGCCTTTCTAAAATCTTCGAAAGCCAAGTTAACAAACAGATCACCGACCATTTCGAATCCCACCGTACCTTCTCCGCTATGCAATCTGGTTTCCGAGCTGGTCATTTAGGACCTCAGCCACGCTCAAGGTCCTAAACGATATCATAACCTCCATCGATAAAAGACAATACCTTGCAGCCGTATTCATCGACCTGACCAAGGCTTCGACTCTGCCAATCACCGCATTTTTATCGGTAGACTCAACAGCCTTGGTTTCTCAACTGACTGTCTTGCCTGGTTCACCAACTACTTCTCAGATAGAGTTCAGTGTGTCAAATCGGTTGTCCAGACCTCAGGCTGTCTATATGGGGGTGCCACAGGGTTTAATTCTCGGGCCGACTTTTTTCTCTGTATACATCAATGATGCCGCTCTTACTGCTGGTGATTCTCTGATCCACCTCTACGCAGACGACACCATTCTGTATACTTCTATCCCTTCTTTGGACACTGTGTTAACAAACCTCCAGACGAGCTTCAATGCCATATAACACTCCTTCCGTGGCCTCCAACTGCACTTAATTGCAAGTAAAATTAAATCCATGCTCTTCAACCGATCGCTGCCCGGATCCGCCCGCCCGTCTAGCATCACTACTCTTGACGGTTCTGACTTAAAATATGTGGACAACTACAAATACCTAGGTGTCTGGTTAGACTGTAAACTCTCCTTCCAGACTCACATTAAGCATCTCCAATCCAAAATTAAATCTAGAATCAGCTTCCTATTTCGCAACAAAGCATCCTTCACTCATGCTGCCAAACACACCCTCATAAAACTGACTATCCTACCGATCCTTGACTTCGGCGATGTCATTTACAAAATAGCCTCCAACACTCTACTCAGTAAATTGGATGTAGTCTATCACAGTGCGATTCGTTTTATCACCAATGCCCCATATACTACCGACGACTGCGACCTGTATGCTCTTGTTGACTGGCCCTCGCTTCATATTCGTCGCCAAACCCATTGGCTCCAGGTCATCTATAAGTCTTTGCTAGGTAAAGCTCTGCCTTATCTCAGCTCACTGGTCACCAAAGCAGCACCCACCCATAGCACGCGCTCCAGCAGGTATATTTCACTGGTCACCCCCAAAGCCAACTCCTCCTTTGGCCGCCTTCTCCTTCCAGTTCTCAGCTGCCAATGACTGGAACGAATTGCAAAAATCACTGAAGCTGGAGATTCTTATCTCCCTCACTAATTTTCAGCATCAGCTGTCAGAGCAGCTTACCGATCATTGCACCTGTACATAGCCTCTCTGTAAATAGCCCACCCAACTACCTCATTTGATTTTTTTGTTTTTTTTGTTGCTCCTTTGCACCCCAGTATCTCTACCTGCACGTTCATCTTCTGCACATCTACCATTCCAGTGTTTAATTGCTATATTGTAATTACTTCGCCACCATGGTCTATTTATTGCCTTACCGCTCTTATCCTACATCATAGTTTAGTGCCAATCTCAGTGTTAATACAGGGCTTTTGATTGGGGAAGCAGCGAACCTTCGCTGTGGGGACAACGTTGGCGATGCATTTCCTGATAAAGCATTTCCTGTTAAAGCATTTCCTGATGAAGTCTAAGACGGAGGTGGTTAGCTCGTCAATGCTATGTAATAGTTTAGATAATATTCTGTGGTAAAAACTTGGCTTGCAGACATTGCGATGTTACTGTCCTTGCTAGGTGTTTTTTATGGGTTTCTTTACACTACAGTACTTTGACAACACAAACTTGGTCCAGGGGAGATACTTGTGTAATGTAAAGAGAGGGATCTAAATTCAAATCTCTCCCACACTACTTCTGAAGGTAGTGTGGGAGACGTCTACACCATATACCCACCTCTGAGAGGTACAGTGTAGACAACAGCTCTCTCACACCACGTCCCTACAATAATTATCTTAATTACTTTAATACCAGTAGACATCATGTTTGCTCTCTTAGCCAAATTGAAAATGGAAGGTTTTTAAAATATCCACACATTTGTGAATCATTGCATTAATCAAGTGTGTAGAACACTATGTGCAACATGGTTTAGATGAGTAGCTTCTGTACAGTATGAATTGCTATCCTTCTTTATTAATATTATGATATTTACGGTATGCTAATAGCTGCACATCCTATGCTAGTGTAAATGGAAAACTTGATCTTGATCTTCAATCTTATATTGAAGAGACATAGATCTCACTAGACATATTTTACTCATGTAAATCCACTCTGCTCGTGTGCTGTTATGTGACTTGGTTTAGGAGAGTGTGATGTGTCCGAGGGGGTTAAGGTTCTGTTGTTGTGAGTCTGATCTCTCTTTTTTTCTTTCTCCCCAAGAAAATGCAGAGACACAGTCAAATGGAAACAGATGCTCCTCCTGCCACTGAAAAAAAGAAAAATAGAAAGAAAGGGGGAAAAAAATAGATTTACAGTGTCTAATTATTCCATTCAACAGTGACTGACCCCCCAGTTCGCTCCACTCTGTTGAGATGTGCATTAGCCTGTACTGATATGAGCTTCCACAAAATAAGCATCTCTCTCTTTCTATCTCTCTGTCTGTCTGTCTGTCTGTCTGTCTGTCTGTCTGTCTGTCTGTCTGTCGGTCTCTCTCTATCTCTCTCTCTCTCTCTCTCTCTCTCTCTCTCTCTCTCTCTCTATATATATATATATATATTTATTTTCCCACCCACCCACGCACGAACGCACGCACGCACGCACGCACGCACGCACGCACACACACACACACACACACACACACACACACACACACACACACACACACACACACACACACACACACACACACACACACACACACACACACACACACACACACACAGTCAAAATAGGTACCCTTTTCTTCATGTCTTACTGTTCATAGTTAATTGTCAGAACATTGTTATTAGTCATCAGAAAGAAGTAGCAGAATTCCAAGGCAGCTCAAGGCGGAGCTCTGGCGTCTGGGACTGTCTCTAATTTTAGCACCTGGAGTTCAGAAGCATACCATACAGTTTAGCCATGACACGCTCAGACACAATAAATCATAAAACCAACCACCAGACATGGAGAGGTACAATATGTTTCTCATGACTTAAAACGATTCAGTCATTTGAAATGCTAATAAGCTCCTTTTAGAGTAAGAGAAACGACTAAAGAGAAATTCAGAAAAAGTGCTGACTGAAGTATACAAGGCTGGTAAAATATGGATTTATGTATCACTGTCATTTTATACTTTTCTTATAGAATGTAATGAAACCTAAAACATTTAATATGGACAAAAATAGCTTAAATAGCCCACAAATCCATCCTGCACCTCCCTGTATTTCCCAGAAACTGTCCTGAGACCCCTTATAACACTTGCAAATGTTTATGAGGAAATTAATACAAAATTGTATTCTTCAAAAAATATTGGTTCAATCATTCTGCAGAGACTTTTTACACATCCTCAAATATAAATCTATATGCTCTAGGACCAAAAATATTTGACAATTTATGGGCATCTGATTTTATTCATATCCTTGTTTCTCTATTGGTTTTCTTGACTTACTCTATATTTCACTTGACTTACTCTATCTACAAGGTCTCTAATAGTTTAATCAATAACAACGCCAACAACTTCAATGTCCTCCACTGACTGACCACCTTTTATGCTGGCTTATGGCTCTCATCTCCCGCTCATTCTCATGTGAGCACAAGGCACAGCTTTGAGCCCTGTCTGTTACTCAGCCTTTCATAGGAGCTGTACATTTTGCTTTTGTGTGATTGCTCTGCTTCTGTAAAGGACATGCATTACATTTCTCAACCTGAAGTGTAGGAGCACAAATAGAACTGTACAATGGGGGGCTGTCAAATGAGTTTAGGTTCCAGTGAGTCATCTGCTGTATGTGCAGGCTCTCATCTCAACTGCTAGGAATCAATATGCTATTTCCCCTACCTGTTAGAAGTGTGCAGAGACCCGGATAGTTGTTTTTTAGTTGAACACATTTCAGGGTATGTGTGCTGGGTTGTTCCATGAAATGAGTGCCTTCAATATTTGAAGTAGAAATTGTGCACAAATATAGAATTTAAAACCCAATTATATTCAATGAAGGGCCCTTTAATATAGACCACATGAAAAGTGCTATACATGTTATTATGAATAAAGACTTGCTAAAGTGGAAGAATGTAGCATTTTGACATGTCCCTCTGTGCACCTTCACCTAATTCTAGGAAGATTTAACCCACGAATCTCCAACTTTCTTCTAGGAAGATTTAACCCACAAATCTCCAACATTCTTCTAGGAAGATTTAACCCACGAATCTCCAACTTTCTTCTAGGAAGATTTGACCCACGAATCTCCAACTTTCTTCTAGGAAGATTTAGCCCACGAATCTCCAACATTCTTCTAGGAAGATTTAACCCACGAATCTGGTGATTATTATTTATTTAAAATGATTAGTGATTCATTTTAATAAAAAATAAAAAACTGTCCTTCATTTTAAGGTCAACCCTGTTACTTGAACTGAACTCTCATTTTAATGTGGTGAAACTATTCCTTTTTAAATATGTTTTTCAAAAGAAACATTTAACATCTTATAGTCAAACCTTGTGCAGTTGAGCTGGTTCTACTCTTTTTGGCCATTTTCTGGTGTTATGTGGTGGAAAGCTGAGTTTGTCGAGTATAACACGTCAACCCTGTTACCCATAGATAGACAGGCTAGAAATGTATTTTAACAATGTAAAACAAATTGGTGATTACCCATAGATAGACAGGCTAGAAATGTATTTTAACAATGTAAAACAAATTGGTGATTACCCATAGATAGACAGGCTAGAAATGTATTTTAACAAGGTAAAACAAATTAGTGATTACCCATAGATAGACAGGCTAGAAATGTATTTTAACAAGGTAAAACAAATTAGTGATTACCCATAGATAGACAGGCTAGAAATGTATTTTAACAATGTAAAAAAAAAATGGTGAAGCTTGCATTCAATTGGCCCTCCCTGTTGCACACAACAAGTTTCCATTCCTCTTGTCAAAAGGGTATTCATGGCTGATGTAAGGGCGTTCGTCTGTAGGAGGAAGAGAAGCGGACCAAAGCGCAGCGTGGTGGTTATTCATGTTTTAATAAATCGCTACACATGAACAAACTAACAAAAACAAGAAATGTGAAAACGCAAAACAGTCCTATCCTGTGACACCAAACACAGTGACAGGAACAATCACCCAACAAACACACAGTGAAACCCAGGCTACCTAAGTATGGTTCTCAATCAGAGACAACTAATGACACCTGCCTCTGATTGAGAACCATACTAGGCCGAAAACATAGAAATGCCCCAAAACACAGAAAAACAAACATAGACTGCCCACCCAACTCACGCCCTGACCATACTAAATAAATACAAAACAGAAATAGAGGTCAGAACGTGACAGTACCCCCCCCCAAAGGTGCGGACTCCGGCCGCAAAACCTTGACCTATAGGGGAGGGTCTGGGTGGGCGTCTGTCCGCGGTGGCGGCTCTGGCGCGGGACGCGGACCCCACTTCACCATTGTCTTAGTCCGCCTTATTGTCCGCCTCCCTGGCTTACTCACCATGACCACCCCTCTCAATGACCCCACTGGACAGAGGGGCTGCTCGGGACAGAGGGGCAGCTCGGGACAGAGGTGAAGCAGCTGCTCGGGACAGAGGGACAGCTGCTCGGGACAGAGGGGCGATAGCAGCTCGGGACAGAGGGGCGATAGCAGTTCGGGACAGAGGGGCGATAGCAGCTCGGGACAGAGGGGCGATAGCAGCTGCTCGGGACAGAGGGGCGATAGCAGCTGCTCGGGACAGAGGGGCGGCAGCTGCTCGGGACAGAGGGGCAGCTGCTCGGGACAGAGGGGCAGCTGCTCGGGACAGAGGGGCAGCTGCTCGGGACAGAGGGACAGCTGCTCGGGACAGAGGGACAGCTGCTCGGGACAGAGGGGCGGCAGCAGCTTGGGACAGAGGGGCGACAGCTGCTCTGGACAGAGGGGCAGCTGCTCGGGCGGCCCCTGGCTGACTGACGGCACTGGCGGCCCCTGGCTTACTGGCGGCACCTGGCTTACTGGCGGCCCCTGGCTGACTGGCGGCCCCTGGCTTACTGGCGGCACTGGCGGCCCCTGGCTGACTGGCGGCACTGGCGGCCCCTGGCTGACTGGCGGCACTGGCGGCCCCTGGCTGACTGGCGGCACTGGCGGCCCCTGGCTGACTGGCGGCACTGGCGGCCCCTGGCTGACTGGCGGCACTGGCGGCCCCTGGCTGACTGGCGGCACTGGCGGCCCCTGGCTGACTGGCGGCACTGGCGGCCCCTGGCTGACTGGCGGCACTGGCGGCCCCTGGCTGACTGGCGGCACTGGCGGCCCCTGGCTGACGGGCGGCACTGGCGGCCCCTGGCAGACGGGCGGCACTGGCGGCCCCTGGCAGACGGGCGGCACTGGCGGCTCCTGGCAGACGGGCGGCACTGGCGGCTCCTGGCAGACGGGCAGCACTGGCGGCGCTGGGCAGACGGGCGGCGTTGGCGGCGCTGGGCAGACGGGAGGCTCAGCTGGTGCTGGGCAGACGGGAAGCTCAGCTGGCGCTGGGCAGACGGGAAGCTCAGCTGGCGCTGGGCAGACGGGAAGCTCCGGCAACGCTGGAGAAAAGGAAGGCCCTGGTAGCGCCGGAGAGGCGGGAGGCTCCGGCAGCGGCGCCGGACAGGCGGGAGGCTCCGGCAGCGGCGCCGGACAGGCGGGAGGCTCCGGCAGCGGCGCCGGACAGGCGGGAGGCTCCGGCAGCGGCGCCGGACAGGCGGGAGGCTCCGGCAGAGGCGCCGGACAGGCGGGAGGCTCCGGCAGAGGCGCCGGACAGGCGGGAGGCTCCGGCAGAGGCGCCGGACAGGCGGGAGGCTCCGGCAGAGGCGCCGGACAGGCGGGAGGCTCCGGCAGCGGCGCCGGACAGGCGAGAGGCTCCGGCAGAGGCGCCGGACAGGTGGGAGGCTCCGGCAGCGCTGGAGAGGCGGGAGACTCCGGCAGCGCTGGAGAGGAGAGAGCCCCTGTAAGGATGGGCCGGAGAGACAGCCTGGTACGGGGGGCTGCCACCGGAGGGCTGGTGCGTGGAGGTGGTGACGGATAGACCGGGCCGTGAAGGCGTACTGGAGATCTTGAGAGCAGGGCTGGCACCAACCGCCCTGGCTGGATCTTCACCCTAGCCCGGCAGATGTGGGGAGCTGGGATGTAGCGCACCGGGCTAAGCACGCGTACTGGGGACACCGTGCGCACAACTGCATAACACGGTGCCTGACCAGCACCACGCCCGCCACAGTTAGCACTGCTAGGAGCACTGTAGTGCTGAGATGGCACAGGACGTGCAAGGCTAGGGAGATGCACAGGAGGCCTGGTGCGTGAGGCTGGCACAGTCTTCACCAGACCCCTCGCACGCACCTCAGGATGAGTATGGAGAGCTGACCCCGGTGCCATTAAATCCCTGACACGCTCCGTCGGGCGAATGTCGTGCCTCATGCACCAAACCAGCAAGTCCCTCATATCACTCTCCTCCAATTCCCCCATTAACTCCTTCACAGTCTCTGCTTCGCTCACCTCCAACACCAGCTCTGGTTCTGAGCTCCTCCTTGGTTCCTCACGATAAACGGGGAGAGTTGGCTCAGGTCTGACTCCTGACTCTGCCACACTCCCCCTGTGCCCCCCCCCAAGAAATTTTTGGGGGTGACTCTCGGGCTTCCATCCGCTCTGCCGTGCTAGTTCCTCATAATGCCGCCTCTCTGCTTTTGC
Organism: Oncorhynchus clarkii lewisi; assembly: GCF_045791955.1. NCBI lineage: Eukaryota > Metazoa > Chordata > Actinopteri > Salmoniformes > Salmonidae > Oncorhynchus > Oncorhynchus clarkii. The sequence continues at coordinate 28,159,873 of NC_092174.1, forward strand.
TGCCTCCAGCTCGGCCTTAGGGCGGCAATATTCTCCTGGCTCTGCCCAGGGTCCTTTCCCGTCTAGAATCTCCTCCCAAGTCCATCTCTCCAAGTAGTGCAGCCTCTCCCACTGCTGATTTTGCTGCTGCTGCTGTTGCTCCTCCTGCTGCTGCTTTTGCTGCTGCTGCTGTTGCTCCTCCTGCTGCTGCTCCTGCTGCTGCTGCTGTTGCTCCTCCTGCTGCTGCTTTTGCTGCTGCTGCTGTTGCTCCTGCTGCACCAGTCGCTTCTCCTGCTGCTGCTGTTGCTGCTGCCTCTGTTTACCACGCCGCTTGGTCCTTGGTAGGTGGGTGATTCTGTACGGGCGTTCGTCTGTAGGAGGAAGAGAAGCGGACCAAAGTGCAGCGTGGTGGTTATTCATGTTTTAATAAATCGCTACACATGAACAAACTAACAAAAACAAGAAATGTGAAAACGCAAAACAGTCCTATCCTGTGACACCAAACACAGTGACAGGAACAATCACCCAACAAACACACAGTGAAACCCAGGCTACCTAAGTATGGTTCTCAATCAGAGACAACTAATGACACCTGCCTCTGATTGAGAACCATACTAGGCCGAAAACATAGAAATGCCCCAAAACACAGAAAAACAAACATAGACTGCCCACCCAACTCACGCCCTGACCATACTAAATAAATACAAAACAGAAATAGAGGTCAGAACGTGACAGCTGATTTAAGATGGAATCATCAACCCTGTTACAGTCAACCCTGTTATTTTACTTCTCACTTAATAGCCAGTTACTATAGTCATGTTTTATTTAACCTCTTGAGATGGGAAAACAAGTCGAACGTCTCTCTTTATGACAGAATGTCATATGACAGAAACAAAAAGTTATTTTTTACCATGTTACACTACTCAAAAGGCAATCAATTGGTGGAGCGACCCCCACTTTAGATTCTGTCATTGAATTTATTTGAACAAATGCCTCATTGGTACCAGTAGACTAGTCTGTTGTAATGTAATGCTCTCTTCTTCAGCAAATGCCAATGTTTAGGTCGCTGGTTTTCTCAACTCCACGATATGTACATCTTGGTGGAGTTGGTTTGCGACGACTGTGGGCACAGTTTACCTCCGACTACATTGAGTCACTATCAATCGGTACTAGTAAACAGTTTGTGGTTGTATTTGACAAACGTTTTATTAAAATGTATTGATTTTAGCATGCAAAAAAATGGACAAACATGGCACACGGCAAGGGATTAATAATTACATTTTGTACAAGTTTCGACTGACAGGGACTCGATGCAGTCGTAAGTACAGTCCGACCACAGTCGTCTCCGCTTAACTCCATTGATGTACATTGTGGAGTTGAGATGAACTTGGCTAATGTTTAGGGAACACTTTCAATTTCCCTTGTACCTGCATAATAACACTCAGTACTATAGTACGACTATTGTATTAACATATTATTACATGGTAATTTAGTAATTATTTGTAGTTTTTTTGAGGAATAAGACCATATTTTTGTTGGAACTGCAGAACCGTCATATGGTGTGATGTAATTTCCTTTATTTTCCTATGTGTGGAGCTCCATATCAAGTGACAGACAAATTAATAACATGAGTGGATATAAACAGCTCACTGTAGGCATGTATTGCATGTAGGTCTGTATGGTTGCATATTGTATACCGGTAGCAGATGAGGTGATTCTCCCTTGACGACGTGAAGCACTTTCAGCTCATTGGAAAAGCCTGTATAAATCCAATCCAGATATATGGCATTCAAAAATGCCAGATGGCAAATGTGATAGCTTCAAATCAACCTGAGTGCATTTTTATTGTCATTTATGAAAGCTGCAATAGTATTTACCAAGGTGTCCGTGGGGTTTGACTGGTCAGCCCAGTTATTTCCCTATTTGTTTAGTGCTGGCTGTTTTCTCCATTTCATTTGACTTTATTTGTGAAGAAATAAAAACGGAACAAATATGGCTTGTGTCAACAACAAAAGACATGTCATGACATCTCTCTCGGGGCAACATTGACAGTTAGAAAATGAGTTGAATAAATATGCCACTCACTACATCCCTTCTGTCAAAACCTCATTGTGCTTGACTATTGTGTGTCTTGTGCCTTCAAACGGATATATATATATATATCTCTTAGCATATCAATATTTCTCCACTGTTGTATTTCAGTCTTCCCTTTCATATGCATACCATGTGTGGACTGGAGGCAGGGAGGCAGGCTGGGCTATTTGACTTGGTGTTAGTGCGGTAGTTCTCAGGCGTAAGGCCTCATGACAGATACTTTACACATGCCAGACTCTTAGACAATGGAAGACTGTGAGACAATGATAAAATGTTCATATCAAAAGCATTTACCCCTCTCCAGGCGCCAGACTGTCTAACACTGGCTGAAATTGATTCTTAATTGGGTTTGTATGGACCCTCGGTCTACTGTTGAGGAGCAGCACACAGAGCTGTGCTGAGGAGGAATGGACTGAGACTTGCTCTGTTCCTGCCGACCAACCAGGAAATGTGATAACACCAAAGGCCCGACCCCACTGGAAGAAAGAAAATACATCACATTGTTTTCTTTTTTTTTATCTTGCCGGAAGAAATTATGAAATGGATTATCTAGCGCATCTTGAAAAATAATTCAAAGGAGTGTTCCATCATTTGGACACGCTTGAGCAAAGTCTCAAATTCAAGACATGTCATTACTCATCAGCAGTCACAAGCAGTTGGTGTTAACCAGCTGTGGTAGCTAAATGTCCTTTCTGGAAGACCTGTCTTTTTATTGTTGCAATAAATCCCTCCAGGTTGCTGTGGAATGTGAATGCTGGACCAGGGCTCCAGAACAGCTCGGTCTTGGTAAAGGTGATGTTTTTTTTCTAGGCTGACCTCCTCATTATCTATTTTGGCTTGCCATGTGTACACACTGAGTTGTGCTGCAGAGGCCTGCCTGGTTAAAAAGTGAAGGGGCCATTTTGCTTCCCAGCGTTTTTTGACCCTGGTCCTCCAGTGAAGCTCAGCATGCCAGTGCCTCTCCCGGAGTGGGGGGGAGGGAATAAGGGAGGGAGGTTACCCCCACCTTGTTTGAGCTGATGAATTATTTTTTCCCCAGTCACAGAAGGAGCTTGTTAACAGTACAGGTGGAGGGGCTGCAGGGAGACTGAAGAGCCGCTCCACAATACCTTATTCAGTGAGAGGGAGAATCTGCTGTGGATTATGTCTCATCTTTGGCCTCGTCTGGTCTCAATTTCATTTATTTTATTCAGACTGAGGGGTGCTTCTTGTTAGTTTCCCATTTTTGATGGCCCAACGCAATGTCATATAATTCAGAAGCATGACCTGGAGCATGTTATAATAATGATAATTATTATTATTATGATTATATAACAACATGCTCCAGGTCAGATAAGCTGCTTAAGAGTCATAAGAAGTCATTATTATAATAATAATAATAATAATAACAATTATGATTATTATTACTATGATTATGATTATTATTATACTTTATCTAGCGTCCTGGGTTTTTCCTAGTCAGGTCAAAGTCTACCGGCTCTAATTATCACTATTGTTACTGTTGTCATTGTTGTTAATATTTTATAATTTACCATCCCGCTGTGATCCCCTTGATACCAGCAGGGTGGGTATTGTTGAACATACCCGTGCCGTACAGCACAAAGCTTTGTACATTGCATTGCCAGACACCTGCAGAGAGCAGGTGAGCAGTGTGACATTGGATCATACCCTCCCTGTGTCTGTCACCCTCACCCCCGCCACCTCCTGCTGCCCTGCAATCAGCTGGTGGGGGTGAGACTGTTGCTGTAACCGTAAATTGGGCCAGTGACCCAGGGTGGTCTTCCTCACCCATCCCAGCCAGGGTGGGCCTGCCTGGGCTTGGATCCCTCTCCCTCTCCCTCCCCACCGCAGGCCCAGTGGCCTCGTCAATGTCACTTTGGCCCTTCTATTCTATTTTAGTCCACAAGTCAAAACAAATGAGGATAGGAAAATAACCTGCTTTAAGTAAAGGTATGTGCTGTATGTCTTGTCTTAAGCACATGGTGGTCCCTGCTTCCTGTCCCCTTTTACACCTCCAGAACACATTTTACATATGTAAAATGGGAGGGAAGAATTTACAAGGCAACACTGGAAAGCACCTCTTAAATTTACCTCTTAAAATTTCTGTTGAGAATTAGGAGCCACAGACCGACTATGGAATAGGAAACTCTTGTTTAGGTCTGTGCTAGGTTCGGTAGGTGGGTCAATATCACAGTTGTTCCCTCCTGGATTATGATCATGAGGCAGTTGGATGAAACTCAAACTAAGGCCAGTTTTGACTTCTTAAGCAGCTTATCCGCTCTCCAGCCAAGATAGTGAATACTTCCACTATTGTCATTGCTGGACTTTTTACCTCCCGGTTTTCTAACTGGTCTCCATGTCCATAAGCCCTCCCTCATTCCCTCTCTCTGATCCATGGAAAAATAATAAAGTATCTCTCTTTCTTTCTCTTTCCTTCTCTCTCTTTCTTTGTTTTATAACACAGTTGTCATTAATCCTAAAAAAAGACTTCAATAATATTAAAAAAAGGGATTGTTGCCAAGAGAGTATGGGTTGGGCGTTTTCCCAGCTACGGTATTTTTCTTCTGTAGTGGTCCTCTCTTCACTATTTGAAGGGCTATTTCTCATACTGCGTAGAACAAAGACAGAATGCGGTGCCAAGTCAGATTCAAGTGTTCCTGTTTAACAGGCTTAAATACATGATTGTCTATTCAACTGTTGTCTTTTTGTTAATGGGAAAATAGAGTATGGAGAGGGGGATACATACCATTATGTTCTGTTAGGTGGTAATAAGCAGATTAATAATCAGTCATTATTTGTAAATAAATGGCAATTAATTTAAGGGAGTTAGTACTCAATACACGATTAATTAATGAACAAGAATTAAATGTCATTTCAGAAATCTCTTCAATTTTTCTAGAACAATCCAATGGTTGGCGAGAAAGTTATTGTTTGGTTGCAATTTAATTATGTGTATGATAATCACAATACATTTTTTATATTTTTCACAACTGCAATAATTCATTTTAAGGTTTTCTATTATAAATATTTTTTTTCTATGATTATGGGATCATGCACAACCTTCTAACAGGATAGATCTGTCAGCAATTGTTTCTTCATATTCCATAAATAAACACTTCCTCTTACCCAGTTGTTCCTATATGTCTGTTTTTAGGTTCTTAGATGTTCTGAGGCTCTTTGCGTAAATTCAAATTGGACTTTTTTTGATACTTTATTGCATTCCATCCTTAACCAGATTGCTCTTGTATTTTAACGGGTAGAGTGGTCCTCTGTAGTTGTGCTCAGAGGCAGCAACCGATGCCAGATTTGTGACCAGTTGTGGTCCAAAAGAACAGCACCACAGGGAACTTCACTCAGATTTCAGTTTCTGTAATACAGTCCCTGCCTGGGGGAACAGACCCTTTCTCTGTCCAACATGTCAAATCGGAGATGGGGTAGGGCTGTATATAGGCTCCACTGGAGAAGACCAAAAGGAAAAGGAAGAGATCTACATGTAGAAAGAATCCAAAAATCATTAGAGAAGTAAGAGGAAACCAAACAAAGCTAGACAGACAGTATGAGATCAGTTGAATAGACTACGTGTTGCTTGGTGCCCATAGCTACAGCACCACACATGAATGACCCCTGGACAGGTGCAGAGGTCTTACGAGTCTGGAGGGAAGCTTAAGGGCTCTCTGCACTTTTACAAGGCCAGACTGGATTTTATGCTAGATTCACCCATGTCTTTATTTAACAGTGCTCTGGCACGTGGTATATGAGATGTGTCTCAAACTCTCAGCTTCATTATGCACTTGTGTCCATACAATGGATGAATGGCATCATTGTGTCACACAGAACCCATTCCGTTTGTAAAATGTATGTTGTGTAATATGACATGTATTTTTGTTCTCTGGCCCCTTAATTCCAAGTTAATGCTCTGCAACAGACCAAATGAAAAATGAACTGGAAGGAATAGCTCTCTGTATGTCTGTATATCTTGAATTACAAATATATTCATCCATGAGACAGTCTAGAATGTTCTTTAACGGGCCTTCTTCCTTTACTTCCTGTGAAGTGGAAATGAAACATCCCGTTGGTGAAGCAGCCAGCTGCATTGTGTGTACACAGCATACATTGATTTGTTCCAGTGTGGAATATTTCTTTTCACTTCTTTAAAAGTCCCTCATTGTGAATATGCTAATAGGATCCGTCACGATCATTGATTCCCTTTGAACTTTTTTATTTAGTCGCGGGCGGAGCATATCACAGAGGTAGAGAGCAGGAGGTTTCTGCCACAAGCCCACGGCCCCTCTCTCACCATCTGCCGGACCTCATTTCATTTGAATGATAAATTATAGATTTTTCTTTCTCCTCCAACTCGGAGGCACTTGTTTTGGTTCACTAACATGTTTTTGCAGTTCAAGGCAACAGCCACCAACCATCAGTGAGGATTGTTTTTTCATTTTCTCAGTCAGAGGCTCCCTACCCTGGGTCTAAGGCCGCAGCATAGCATACAGGCTTCCATGAACCCAGAAGCAACCGGCAGCATTTTAAAATGGGATTCAAACCTGAAGATATTCTGAGCCTTGCTGTGAAAGCATTGTGTTTTTCTTTATTTGGAGTAACTGCGGATGAATGGAAAAAGGAATAGGCATCCTGTTTGTCTTTGGAACAGAGAGAACTGGAAAAGTATTTCATGCTGAGTTAATTCATTCAGAAAGAAAATACTATTTCAAGACAATACCATAAGCACTAACCAGAAATAGAATATGTAGCTGGATCTACTGGGTATGGGCTTACCTATATGAACAGAGGACTATCCAATCATAACCATCCTCATTCATGATGATTGTCCTGGGTATAAGTGGAGGATGTTGGTAGCAGCACTACCAGTAGCAGAACCAGTAGAAGCAGTTAGAAAGGCACTATAAACTTCAGCCTTGCACATATAAAGGTGGCTCATTGATTTAACATAGGCCTAGTCCCCAGCTGGAGGTGTACTGAGGCAAATCAGATTGACTCTTCCTCAAAGACACACAGCAGTGCCCCACACAGCCACAGAGCTCCTAGCCTCTGCCCTCGAGCATGTCTCCCAATCTCCACACTCCACAGCCCTGTTTCCTATATAAAGCTTCTAAAGGCCCAGCACACTGAAAATTCAGTTTTCCTATTATTTGTATCATTTTGTACAACAGCTGATGAAACTAACACTCTAAAAGTGTGAAAATGTTTTATTAGTATTTTTTTCTGATAGTTGCTGGTTTAAAATACAATCTACACATCTTCTAATCAACAGGTTTGCATGGGTGCGAGTTGTGGCTTTCCATGATAAATTAGTTAATAGACCAATAACAAAGAGAGTTCCAAACCTCTCTGTCAATAGCAGCTAGTTTTCAGTTTTCCCCTCGGCACTCCCAGAAAGTCCTAGTCAAATTCTTGCTTGATAAATAGCTTTTTGCTAAAAAGCTATTTTTGCCCATTTTAATGGAAATCTATTACAGTAAGGTATTTAATTGTTATCCAGAAAGGATTTGATATTGATATAAAAACAGTTGCATTGGGCCTTTAACATGTGCTTACAAATGGATTCAAATCCAGTCATCGAGAGCCTCGTCCCCTGACAGAGAGGAGAACAGCATGTGGCTTCTCAAATAACCGCTGCAGTGTGTATCTTGCAATGGTTAATATTCAAATACTTGGCCATGATTCAGTCAACTATAATTTACAGCTCATTCGTGCAAAATATATCTGAATATAAATGACATCTTGGTTAATCCCCTTTCCCTGGATGGAATACAAAAACCAATCAACTGACAGCAGAATTTGGAACACTCTCAGAATCCCATATTCTAGTATGCAGTATTGTAGATGGAGAAGAGAAGGACTCAACACCGTATCCACTACTTCATTGCCAGGGTTTCTGGGAGTATGACTTCTTTTAGTTTTTCGGATAGAGTACCTGGAATGGGGAATGCCCCTGATACACTGGTCATGATGGAAAGAAAAATGAGCGGAAGCCCCTGGGATCAGTGTGGGTAGTGAACCAGACCGTTCCATTTCCCTCTCCTATAAAAGCACACCCTTGCCCTCTGCACACTAGGACCCACAGGCCCTGGACAGAACAATAGGATTCAGCTTGCCATAATTAAACAATTGTCAGTAAAGCTTTAAAAAATTAAGCAACTTCCCAAATGATTATGCAGTCTCCTGTTGCTCCACAGAATCACAGAATATGTTGGAGTGAAACATACATAGGTGCCATAATGGAACAACACTGAATCTTAGACTCCGAGGCCCCCAAGGACAGAGCAATGGGCCCTCCTGTTTCACCTTCCCATCTAAACCATTAGGGGTGATAATGACTAAGCTGCTACCTTGAAACAGCATCATAAGGAGCTGGTTGTTTAAGTCTCCCATTATCATACCTAAAGTGTTGATCTCCCTAATATACTATCTGAGATCCAAGCAGCACTCCTAGCGGCAATATGGCGCTAATCATGGGATAAGCTGGAGTGTCACACTGTGAAAACATATCACATTGTCACCTTTGATTCCCTACCACCCAGCTACATGAGAGGCAGGCAACGCTGGTGGCACTGAGCTGAAATAGCAGGGTGGCAGTTTGTTGCAGCGTTGTGAATTTGTTTCAAAAGCCTGTTCTGATCCCAAGAGGGATTTTCAATATGAACTGACAATGTTGCTGCAACACCTTGGGGGTAGCTATTACGTCTAGTTTCATGGTGAGTGGAGTGTAGCGCATTAGTCATAGTGGACACTGAGCCTTCTAAGGCTCTATGGTAGAAGTCTAAAGCCGGGGGAAATTCTCAATTGGGCAGAAGTCCCGTCCTCTCCTCGTTAGCAAGCGAACCAAGGAGTATGCTCCCCTCCTCATTTACCTACTTCTGCAGAAGATGCACAAGAGTATCCTTTCGATAGCTACCGCGGAAGTGTTTTAAAATCCGCCACACCCCATTTGAATCAGCTCTTGTTTTCTGTAAGGAGAAAAGAATGCACACAGCTGGAAACCATACACTACTTATCCTTTTATCTATAAAATGTCTTGCGCAACTAGCTAAATTGGTTTTCATCACTTAACACATTTTGGGATTCCACCCTTGTAAACATAATTTGCCTGAGGAATGGATAAGGAGAGTCTCATTTCATACAAGCGCATTTGTTTTCAAGTTTCCTCTCCTCGCCTCCACTTCGATTACCTTTAACCTTTTTCAAAGTGGCGAGAAGTCGAAGGAGAGGAGGCGCGCAAAACCAATTGAGATTCTCCCATAGACTTTCATTTTAGAGTAGACATGTAACGGCTTTCTTCCTGGGAAGGAGAGGAGGACCAAAACGCAGCGTGGTTGAAGTTCATGGTTCTTTAATAAGAGACACTTAACATGAACAAACTACAAAACAATCAACGTGGCAAAACCGAAACAGCCCTATCTGGTGCAGAAAACACAAAGACAGGAAACAACCACCCACAAATCCCAACACAAAACAGGCTACCTAAATATGGTTCCCAATCAGAGACAATGACTAACACCTGCCTCTGATTGAGAACCATATCAGGCCAAACATAGAAACTAACAAACTAGACACACAACATAGAATGCCCACCCAGCTAACGTCCTGACCAACACTAAAACAAGGAAAACACAAAAGAATTATGGTCAGAACGTGACAAGACAGCCTTTATTGCAACACAGTTGACGTCAACACAGTTGAGCGTCGCTGGTAAAAAATACCCCAGAAACAGTGGAGGCTGCTGAAGGGAGGACGGTTCATAGTAATGGCTAAGGGGGAGGACAGGTCATAATAAATGGAATGGCATGGAATGGCATCAAACACATGAAAACCATGGGTTTGTTGTACTCCCCATTCCACTAATTCCGCTCCAGCCATTGCCACGAGTCCATCCTCCCCAATTAAGGTGCCACCAAACTCCTGTGCACAGAAATACCTCAAGGACACAGTGTGCCTGCTGCCACTGAGACTGTACTCACTGTCCAATTTGCCTAGTCATGTGTGGAGAATAAGAATATCCTTCCAGTAAATGTGAGATGTGAAGATGTGAGATATCTTCCTTGCTACCCAAATTCAATGCTCTGGCCAAATGCCACACCCGCAAACGTTTCTTCTCCGAAATGAGTCTGGATTTGAGTCCCTCTCCGAGGATTTCTAGAACGCAAACACATTCGAACCGTTCTGATTGCTCCCAGAAAATGATGGGATGGCCAGAGCCAGAACACACGTGGGTAAAGCAGCGGTTTGAAAATTTGTCATTGACTTTGATCCTCTAATTGGTTAGAGATGATCCAATCGCTGATACGTTTTTTTTGTACAACACCCCTCATTTTGACGTCACCACAAACAACTTCAATGATGACAGTCTCAGACTGAAGTACTGTATGTAGCGAACATAAAGCAGCAGAAGAATTCAGTCATCAGGCAAGTGAGAAATACCAAGTGTCCAAATTCATCATATAGTCTTCCTTAAAACATTTTTTATTTATTTAAACTTTTCCATTACTACAGAAAAATATATATTGTCTGTCATGCATGGATGGGATACCACCTAAAGGAAGTGTATGGGGTCACAACTGTGGTAAAAGATTATTAATAAACAGACACATGAGCATTGTATTTCAATGCATATTAAAAAAGCACCAACACCTGCTCTGGAAGATGAGTTTGAACCATATTCTCTTTGGACAGACATGTTCACTGTCCTTTTCATCCTGCTTTTGAAACTGTGGTCAAGGCATTTGTATTTGTTTGTTTAACTGCCAAGTTTGCGGTCTTGTGTACAAATACAAACAGAATGGAAGGACTTGTGGAGGGAGCATCAGGCGGTGTTGCGTTTTGTCTGACAGTACGGAATTATAGGGGCAGACTGGATCCGGACCGGGAGGAGGGAGGGAGGGGGAGAGAGAGAGCCAGGCAAGCTGCCCTGGCTTTGTTTACAACAAAAAGCCATTGTTTGATGTGGCCGCGCAGCCCGCTCCAAAGCTCCCGCTCCCACAGGATGTGCTCTGGGTAACATGCCAGACGGAGGCCACTGCTGTATGACTTCCACCCTGGCCATTTCTACTGCTGCATGGGACTAGCAGTCCAGGCCTCCTGGGGCCTTCCTGAGACTTCTTTCTCTCCATCAACCCAACTTATAGAACAATAGCAGAGTCTGTCTACTCAATCGACCAGAAGTATGTGGGTAATGTTTTTCATTTGTTGATAGGCAATTGTACTTGAGCTTCCTTATTTTACCTGCCTGTGCTATGAATGCATCAGTGGAAAGTGGAAAATGAAGACAAAAACATCAATGCCTGACCTGAGCATGTTCCCGAGACAACACTGATTACAGTATCATTTTACAACAACAAAAAAGTAACTTGTTGTGTTTGTCTGTTGATACAAAGATTTACACGGACTCCTTCAATTGGTTTGTTTGTATTCTTTGTTCAAGTGTTCCATACTGCTGTTTCGCTTTTCAAAGGACCGAACAGAAGTAATGAATTCATAAGTGGTGCAGTTTTCACACTGAGACGAGTCAAGTGTAATTAATTTCCATACAGACTTTAGTTTTTGTGCCGTCTGTCTAAGGTTTCTCTCCCCCTGCATTCTACAGGAAACATGAGTGGATTTCATTTTTCATTCAATGGAACATTTCTCTCTCAGCCTGAGCCTAGCCTACATCTGCCTGCCTGTGTTTCCACAGAGCCAATTCATTAACAGAATCAGGCTACATGCTCCTACCCAGCTACCTCACCGGCCCAGCCACTGGGAGACCAGAGCAGACCAGAGCAGACCAGACCAGTGTCTCGTTTATGCCATGATTGTTTCATTTAAACAGTAATGGTCTGATGTATAGGTGGCCTGCTAAGCGTTCAAATTATGTGCATTTAGAAACAAAAAACATATCCTGGTTATTCTTTTAATCTTTTATCACTGCAGGACCTTAGAAGAGGTTATCGGCCTTATGTCTGCCGCCCGCCCACCTGCCTTGCCGCTAAATCTTGCTATGAGTAAGTTGCTCTTTTTTAATCCCCTCCCCATTAATGCATTTATTGGACAATAAAGAGGAAAGGCAGCAGTTACATAAATGTGCAAGTCAACGTAGGATAGATATAGTATAGGCGAGGCGTCCAATCAGCGTGTTAGCAAGGAGCTGCTGTGCCATAAAGACACAAAGGTTTGCTGTAACAGTAGCCAGTGTGGGGGATAATCTGTGCCTTAAAGCAAGACTGGGCTAGTAGAGACACACATGGTGGTAAGCCAAGCTTAAATCCCATCTGACCTTACCCCATTCCCTTCCTTCCCTTCCTTTCCAGCAGCCAGGAGAGGAGATGAAAGGGGGTGGCGATGTCTCTACTGCCCCCCAGAGGATGGTACACAGACTGGTAGGGTAAAACAACATCTTCAAGGCAACTCTTCTTCAAACGCATCTCTTGTGATTATGCACAAGCCAGTATCATGATATGCTATGGAAATGTGCTCATACTGAGAACAGTTCATGTGTTCATTTGGGTTTTATGGGTATTGAATATAGGTTTATCATTAGTGATCTAAAAAGCACTGAATGGAAAATAATTTAACAAAGCTTGATTTCATCCAAATAGAAGCATTTAATTAATTATGTTCCTAACAGCATTATTACTACAGTAATTACAGTGTTACTACACATATTGGATTCAGTGCGAATTTCTGAATGTGTTCCTTTATTGAATGTGTTCCTTTATTCGTTTTTGATAACACCAGCAGTGCGCGAAACATTTTGGCTGATTTTGCAGTCTCCTTTCCTCTGGCATAGATCAACCTGTAATGTCCTTCCTAGATCTTAGTCAAGGGAATCATCATTCTGAACATAAAATATCCTCATACCCTTTGCCATAAATTGTGGTGTAGAAAGAGAAGTGGTGGCAGTGAAGGGATGTAATGCGGCTAGATAGAGGAAGTAAAATCACTGAAACAAAAGAGGAGACTGACGCCGGTCAACCGGCTCCTTTTCATTTCACGTTGTACAAGTTTGTCACTATGGTTTATGGACAGCCGTTTCACCTCCCAGCAGCCATAGTTTGGAATGATTAAATCGCCTCTTAAAGGCTCACAGCTGTGAATGCTCTATGGCTTGTGGCAGACTATTCGCCGTTGGTATTTTGATATGAAGAGACATCCTCTAATATATGGCATAGTGTTTCATCTTGCCTATATCCCCCCGCCATACGACTTGCTCGACCACCAAGCGCAACAAAATTATTTATATTTTCCTGAGCTGTCTCTGACGAAAGCTTTCTATCTTATTGTATTATAGCTTAACATAGTTATTATTGAAGACAGACCAAGTGTAAATCTAAGCCATAAATATCTTGTCAGTATAACTATTTTGATGAATGGAATCCAAACACTAAGAACATTTATTTTCTTGTATTTAGTTAACCTTTATTTTAACAGTGAGACATGCTGAGACCAATCTCTTATACAGATGAGCCCTGTATACACTTCAATATACGTCAAAACACATCAATATACTATATACATCAACATACAGTGCCGTTCAAAAGTTTGGACACACCTACTCATTCAATGGTTTTTCTTTATTTGTACTATTTTCTACATTGTAGAATAGTGAAGACATCAAAACTATGAAATAACACATATGGAATCATGTAATAACCAAACAAGTGTTAAATAAATCAAAATATATTTTATATTTTATATTCTTCAAAGTAGCCACCCTTTGCCTTGAGGACCGCCATGGGAAAGGAAGACCCTAATGAATTTATCCTCTGCTGCAGAGGATAAATTCCTTAGAGTTAATTGCACCTCAGATTGAAGCCCAAATAATGCTTCACAGAATTCAAGTAACAGACACATCTCAACATCAACTGTTCAGAGGAGACTGCGTGAATCAGGGATTCATGGTCAAACTGCTTCAAAGAAACCACTACCATAGGACACCAATAATAAGAAGAGACTTGCATGGGCCAAGAAACAAGAGCAATGCCATTAGACTGGTGGAAATCTGTCCTTTTGTCTGATGAGTCCAAATTTGAGATGTGTGGTTCCAACAGCCATGTCTTTATGAGATGCAGAGTAGGTGAATGGATGATCTCTGCATGTGTGGTTCCCACCGTGAAGCATGGAGGAGGAGGTGTGATGGTGTTGGGGTGCTTTGCTGGTGACACTGTCTGTGATTTATTTTGAATTCAAGGAACACTTAACCAGCTTGGCTACCACAGCATTCTGCCGTGATACACCATCCCATCTGGTTTGCACTTAGTGGGACTATCATTTGTTTTTCAACAGGACAATGACCCAAAACACACCTCCAGGCTGTGTACAGTAAGGGCTATTTGACCAAGAAGGAGAGTGATGGAGTGCTGCATCAGATGACCTGTCCTCCACAATCACCCGACCTCAACCCAATTGAGATGGTTTGGGATGAGTTGGACCATAAAGTGAAGGAAAAGCAGCCAACCAGTGCTCAGAATATGTGGGAACAAGACTGTTGGCAAAGCATTCCTCATGAAGCTGGTTGAGAGAATACCAAGAGAATACAAAGCTGTCATCAAGGCAAAGGGTGGCTACTTTGAAGAATCTATAATTTAAAATACATTTTGATTTATTTAACACTTTTTTGGTTACATGATTCCATGTGTTATTTCATAGTTTTGATATCTTCACTATTATTCTACAATGTAGAAAATAGTCAAATAAAGACAATCCCTTGAATGTGTAGGTGTGTCCAAACTTTTGAATGGCACTTTACATACACCTCAATATTCATGTCAATACATGAAAAGCAAAACCAAATCATAGAAAACAAAACACATTCTTCAGTAAAAAAGGTTCTCAATCAGCTTTTTGAATTGAGCAGCCTGGCCTCAAAGACATAGTAAATGTAAATCTGTGACACTCAAATTAGTATTTTGCTGTATGGTTGGTATGGCTCAAAGGTTGCGTGTTCCATCACATCACATACCTAACCTTAACCCCTAAACCTAACCTTAACTCTAACCCCTAACCCTAACCCCTAGCCTAGCTAATGTTAGCCACCTAGCTAACATTAGACACAACAAATTGAAATTCATAACATATCATACGTTTTGCAAATTTGTAACATATTGTACGATTGGAAATTTGTAACCAACCTATCATATGAATTGAATTGTAATTCATAACATATCATATGAAATGGATGATGGACATCCACAAATTCATACATACCAAACCATATGAAACGTAACATATCATACTAAATGGAAGGAGACATATTTACATTTACTATGTTATGTCTACCTCTGAGTCCAGGTTGCCATGAGAGATGTGGAGAGCCTCATTGCAAAACACACAAAAGCTTCACACCTAAGAATATAATACATTGACACAAACAGTCAAAGTCAACTGACCAATAAACGTGACTGATATGAAACAGTTTGAAAGTATATGAAATCCGGCGATGACGTCCCTGAGCAATGATGCTCTTTTCATGTCAAACCTAGCACACACAGTCCTTGTCTATCCTTGTTTTGTGTAGCCTACCTTGGAGAAACCCATCAATTGAATATGGTGGGTATTGCTGATGCTGACAGCATAATTGCAGTCTGAATGTTTTTATTTATTCCCGATTCAGATGACACCAGAATGAGTGTGGGTGCAGCTGCACTGTATCATTCTTTTGAGCTCTTAACTACAACTTGTATTAGGAAGGTGATTTAATAAGTATCATCACATGTACTCTCAGAGGGCACCTTGCTCGGGGAGGGGAGAGGGGGGGGGGGCATGCCTGTCAAGATGTTCACTTCAGGGCATCAGACAGAGTTGCTCTCTTCAACCAATATTCTTGGGGAATATTTGACAGCAATATTGCTTTTTAAAGTGTGGTTACAGTAATTACATAGAGCTGCTTTTCAGGAGAAACCGAGGACAGCTTTGAATGAACCGCTGGAATTTCAATCAGACCCATAACATTACCCACCAAGGATATCTTTCTATTTCTTCCCCTCAGCTCTTTCTCAGAAGCTACCACTTCAATGGACACATTTACATGTTAGTCATTTAGCAGACACTCTTATCCAGAGCTACCTACAGTAGTGACTGCATCCATTTTCATACTGGTCCCCCATGGGAATCGAACCCACAACCCTTGTATTACAAGCGTCATGCTCTACCAACTGAGACTCACTTTTCCTATGAAATTAATGGAATTGAATATGGACAATCTCTATGGCATCGAATTTGTATCAAAGCAAATTAATTGTACAGTAAGTGTTGACTTGAAAAATAAAAATCTTGCCTTGCTGAAAAAAGCAGCTGGCTTGGAGGAGATGAAAGAACAATTTCATACATGTGCAATATGTAATGATCATTCATTCGTTCACTGTGCAATTTGAAAAGGTATGGAAGCAGAGGAGCAGAGAGATTGCTAGCCTAGTCACACCTGCTGCAGTGAGACTTCTACAGACACATCCAAACCCCTATAATACAGTTTGATGCACAAAAATCACTTACACATCTATTAGTAACAAAAATATGTGGTTGGAATCATCATTCGGTATTAGTTGTGGTAGTAATAGAGGTATCAGATATAGTAGTAGTAATTATAAACAATGTAATTGTGTAGCAGTGGTATAAGATAATGTTATTGAAAGTCATTGAATGTGAAATGAATGACTGAAATAAGAGTTGCTGATGCTAGCCTGTCTCTCAGCCCAAGAGAGGGGCCCAGGGATTAGCCTGAAGCAATGCTGCAGTGGGAAACAATGGATGGCCTGGGGCTAACACAATACAACTGGGATCTCTAGGCAGCCATCACACTGCAGTAGCAGAGTACACCCGATAATGTGTCACACAGCGGTATGTAGGTTTCACAAAGTCTGTTCTGCGCACTGTCAAGAAAGCCTTCACATAGCAGAATGAAAGACAGCCGGGAGAGAAAGAGTGAGGGGGAGAGAGAAATAAATTCTATTTTTTAGCAGCTCTTGAGAGAAGGTTAGAAAAGGTGAGAAACTTGCTGGGGTAGAGAATAGAGTTTTGTGGTCCTTTTTGTCAGAATTTGAAATGGTTGGAGGGATAATATAATTGGTTCCACGATTGTGAGAAGAGGAGGAGGAGGAGGGGGGCACGTATACATACCCGCAAAAACCAGATAGAACATACTGGGGGGAAAAAGAAAAGGAAAGCAAAATAAACGCAAGTTGACAAGCAAAATGGGGGACAGTGAGGCTTAGTGTTATTACCATGACAAAGAGTAAAACAGTGATGTGACTACTCTCTGCATGGAGGGGGAAGGGGTTTAAGGACAGAGCAGCAGGAGATGAGGAAGTGGCATGCCGGGATGCCCGTGTGTGTGTGTGTGTGTGTGTGTGTGTGTGTGTGTGTGTGTGTGTGTGTGTGTGTGTGTGTGTGTGTGTGTGTGTGTGTGTGTGTGTGTGTGTGTGTGTGTGTGTGTGTGTGTGTGTGTGTGTGTGTGTGTGTGTGTGTGTGTGTGTGTGCGTGCGTGCGTGCGTGCGTGCGTGTGTCTACGTGTCTGCTCCTGGTGTGCACTGGTTTTTAGATGAAATGGTTAAGTATGTTACTTATTACTACATAGGAGACTTGAAGTGGTGTTAGAGTCAGCTGGAAAAGAGCATATATCAAAGCCTGGTCCCACCTAAGGGGCCCTTCAAGCCAGGCAAGAAGTGTCCTCATTGTTGACTGGGAAATGTTATGAGGAGAGTTTGCAATAGCGCATGCCTCACATGACATACGTAGACCGCATACATTAGTATGTAGACCGGTGTGTCATGTGTGTGTGTGTGGGTTTGTGTGTGTGACGCACACACACACTCACTGCAAGCTGGTGTGCGTGGCCAAAGAGCTCTATTTTCAAGTCATCCAACAAACGTAAACGCTTGGATTCGAACTGGGGCTATTGTTTGATGACATGAAAATAGAGCTCTTTGACCAATCACACCGGTGATGTGTTTGCTTCCGAAAGAAATATGCATAAATAGAAAAGAACCCCATACCTACTGTAAAATATGGTGGTGGATCTAACTTTACCCAGTATCAGGATATTTTAGCCAAAAACCTGGTTGCCTCTGCCAGGAGGCTGAAACTTGGCTGCAAGTGTATCTTCTGCCAGACAATAATGATATATATTTTTTAAATGTAACCTTTATTTAACTAAACAATAACTCCATGCACACGTAAAAATCCACAAAGAAATGGTTAATTGACCACAAAATCAACATTTTGCAATGGCCATCAGTCTCTGGACTTAAATTAAAAACCTGTGGTTTGAATTGAAGAGGGCCGTCCATAAGCAGAGATGAAGGATATTAAGGATCTGGACAGATTCTGTATGGAGGAATGGTCTAAGATCCTTTCTAAAAACATTTTAGAAAAAGGCTCAATGCCGTTATCCTCGCAAGTTGAGGTATTGAAAGGTGTTCATTTTAACACCAATATTTCTCTTGAGCATACACTATAGTTCCGTATTATTAGTATTAGTATTATATATTTTATACTTTTTTGCTCATATTTATCAAGAGTGCCAATAATTTTGGACCTGACTGTGTTTGTCAATGAAGCTGGCTAGTAGCGAGCAGGCACATACAGGCTGGCCACTTTAGCTAAATCAGCTTATCAAGTCACTGGCGAGTGGCAAAGTGCCATTTTGTTTTTCTATCTTAGGGAAGTGTGCATCTGTCTGGCAGTGTTTAATCATGTTACAAAACAGGTCCCAAGATGCTCACAAATGGGTGTTGAAGCAACTGCGCATTGTCTCAATTGTAATTTTGTGAGTGATCCCTATCAAACACATCAACAAGTTGCCCCTCCATAAAGGGCTTAGGGGCCACTGCTTCATAACACAGCACGTATTCAACACGGAAGCCAGCCGCACCAATGTGTCGTATTCAACGCGGAAGCCGTGCACCTGGCAACCTGGTTAGCGTGCACTGCGCCCGGCCCGCCATAGGAGTCACTAGTGCGCGATGAGACAAGGATATCCCTTACGGCCAAACCCTCCCTAACCCGGACGATGCTAGGCCAATTGTGCGTCGCCCCATGGACCTCCCGGTCGCGGCCAGCTGCGACAGAGCCTGGGCTCGAACCCAGAGTCTCTGGTGGCACAGCTAGTACTGCGATGCAGAACCCTAGACCACTGCGCCACCCTGGAGGCCACCAAGTGTTCTTTCTACATAACATTTGCGACATGTTGTCTAATGTACTAATGTAAACAAGTTTGTAGTGGGCAGGTGTGTCTCTGTCTGTCGGCTTTGCCCTACGATTGGATAGAGTGCAATCAGCTATGGTGTTTCTCCGTGCATGACAATTTACCCTTGGCGTTATCGTCCCGTGTTAGTGGGCAAGTGGACATGATTTAAATCAAAACCCAACCTTCAATTAACCAATGGAACTAGGAATGTAACAGCTTCCCTGAGTTTAAAAGGGTAGCTGAACTAAAAAAAACTATGTTTGAAAACAGCCTATTTTACATCAATATTAGTCAGAAACATTGATTCTACTGTAAAAATGTACCACAAAGTGTAAATAGCATATTTTTGGTCATAATCTTCAAAATAGAGATTTGAAAGATTCAGGGTAGCTGAAATCTCTATTTTGAAGATTATGACCAAAAATATGCTATTTACACTTTGTGGTACATTTTTACAGTAGAATCAATGTTTCTGACTAATATTGATGTAAAATAGGCTGTTTTCAAACAGAGTTTTTTTTAGTTCAGCTACCCTTTTAAACTGTTTTAACGGATGGACGTGATCTAGGAGAATAAACTTTACTCCTGACATTGGGATGACATTAACAAGGCCCTGATAGACAACTTTAGGAATGTTGCTGGGAATGGAAACATATCTGATATCGTCCAATAATGTTTTAAATCAACAAATATATCCATTACTAGACCCTATCTGAGAGTGACCACTCTACGAAATATGTTGCCTTGGTTATCTCTTGTGGTTGGTAATATGCTGTTCATTCTGGAATGCACTGCATGCCAACATTTACTTAGGATAGATATATTCCCCATATCTGATTGAAGGTTAAGCCTGGACCAGACCCTCCTGAAATGTTATTATGTCCTTAAATCGAAATTACACTGTTATCATTTTTCTGTGACATAAACAGGCAGGGAATTTATTCTCTCTATTTCAGGACTCAATTCTCAATTATCTGATTAGGTGTTGTGTTTTCTTGTCTGACTGTACAGTACATTATAGAATGAGGCCTTACAGCGTTTCTTATTACTATATTTTCTCTCACTAGTCGACTCCCCACTGACTTTTTCTCCCAGACTTTTTCGCATTACTTTGGATTTAATGTGCTAAGGATTATCAGCTAGGTTGTTCCTCATGCCACCTTTCTGTTATTTCGTATTCCCCAAGACAGCAGCTCGGTAGTTGGTCATGTTTCTAAACTCACATTGTCCTGTTGTCACAAGCAAGACCGTGACAATGATGTGGATGTTGTTGATGGCCTGTCTCTTTCCATTGGCATAGTGTATACACATATGATGACATGATAACTCAGGTTGCGTAGTGTGGCTTTATTCCAATATTTTGTGATTCGGAATAATTGATCCTTCAGTCAACATGGATTTGATAGGATTACAAATTAACCAAACCAACCATAACTCCATTAAATGTGTTGACATAAGGAACAGTCAGAGTCAGAGGACCAGTCTCTCAGAACTAGCAGCCATTATACAAATTCTGCTGCTGTGTACTGGACATGTCCTGGCACCATTGAAAGTAGTGTGCACTTTGTGGCATTTCTGCAACTGTGTGCCCAGCAGCCGTCACATATGCCCTGACACTAATGTCAATCAACTGGATATCTTGTTATGACATCCTCCCTTCGTTTTACTGTCCAATTTCCCAGTGGTAACAGTTTATCTCTACCGGCTTGGCGAACGTTCTGTTTTGAACGGTGTTACCATTGTGTAAACCGCTGTTGTGCTCAGAGAAATTAAATTGTGTCTATTGACAGCTGTATTTCCATGTGCCTGGCCACTCTGAATGTTTACCCAAACTGGCTGATGGATGGAGGAAACGAGGTGGGAGAGTGTAGACTGACATATGTGTTGTGTCATGATGAGCATGTCACCTAACATTGTGCTGGCACAGAGTGTAGGGGGAATTATATTTCCAAGGAACATGACTGTCAAAAAGGAATTAAGTCACATTATTGCAGTTTGGTTACAGTTGCAATAGCTCAATGATTTCTTATTACCTTTCTGTATATGCACATGATTGGTAGAGTTCAATCAGAATTCAGATTCCACAGAATTGAATAATTTCAATTGAAAAAAGTTTATGGGAGAGACACCACCAGATAATGCAAAGGTTTGGTTTGCCCACCACCCAAATCATTGAAAAGCATGACAAAGTATGTCCTCAACTTCTCCCTGAAAACCCCATTAATATACAGTACCAGTCAAAAGTTTGGATACACACTATGAGCAAACCAGATGGGATGGCGTATCGCTGCAGAATGCTGTCGTAGCCATGCTGGTCAAGTGTGCCTTGAATTCTAAATAAACAAACAAACAACAACAAAGCACCCCCACACCAACAAAGCACCCCCACACCATCACACCTCCTGCTTCACGGTGGGAACCACACATGTGGAGATCATCCATTCATCTACTCTGTGTCTCACAAAGACACGCCGGTTGGAACCAAAAACCTCAAATTTGGACACATCAGAGCAAAGGACAGAGTTCCACCGGTCTAATGTCATTGCTCGTGTTTCTTGGCACAAGCAAGTCTCTTCTTCTTTTTGGTGTCCTTTAGTAGTGATTTCTTTGCATCAATTGGACCAAGAAGGCCTGATTCAGTCTCCTCTGAACAGTTGATGTTGAGATGTGTCTGTTACTTGAACTCTGTGAAGCATTTCTTTGGGCTGAAATTTCTGAGGCTGGTAACTCTAATGAACTGCAGCAGAGGTAACCCTGAGCCAGTTTAATCACAGTGCATGATGGTTTTTGCAACTGCACTTGAAGAAAGGTTCAAAGTTCTTGAAATGTTCCGTATTGACTGACCTTCATGTCTTAAAGCAATGATGGACTGTTGTTTCTCTTTGCTTATTTGAGCTGTTCATGACATAATATGGACTTGGTCTTTTACCAAATAGGGCTATCTTCTGTATACCACCCCTACCTTGTCACAACACAACTGATTGGCTCAAATGCATTAAGAAGGAAATACATTCCACAAATGAACCTATGACAAGACATAGCTGTTAATTGAAATGCATTCCATGTGACCACCTCATGAAGCTGGTTGAGAGAATCCCAAGAGTGTGCAAAGCTGTCATCAAGGCAAAGGGTGGCTACTTTGAAGAATTTCAAATATAACATATATTTTGATTTGTTTAACACTTTTTTGGTTGCTACATGATTCCATATGTGCTATTTCATAGTTGTTGATATCTTCACTATTATTCTACAATATAAAAAATAGTAAAAATAAAGAAAAACCCCTGAATGAGTAAGTGTGTCTAAACTTTTGACTGGTACTGTACATTTCCCAGCTTGATCATGAAATCATCCAACTTCTTACAGGTTGTATACATACATCTGATTGTGTTTTCCTTAAAATATGCACATTGTTTCCAAAATCCACCTAAATTTAAAAACTCACAGTGACAGTAGGATCTAGTCCTCACTCCTCATGTAAATTCAGAGGATTAAAAAAAAATGTAATTAAAAAGTCTGTCAGGAGGGCTGAAAAATGAAGACAGGAAAAGTAGGCCATCCTGATTAGCCCCGTGTGTTTTATCCGCCTGGGCTTGAATGAAGGTTTCTTCATTTTTTCAGAGATCTCTTAGATGGAAGGATTTGAATAAAACATCTGAGAGCAGCAGCATTTTGATGGTAAAATGTCAAAACTGACATTAAATGAGCAAGAAAAGACTAAAAGTACACCGTCAGAAAAAGCAGAACATCTATAGCATTCTTTCTTTTTCCATCTAACCGAGGTGCTAACCTTTCTAGATAGGAATACATGCAGACGGCACTTATTGGGCCTGAAATACCGTATTTTGTTTCATGGCAGGTAATTGCTAGAGGGACATTGTCAGAGAAAGCTAAAATAAAGTCATGATGTCTATGTCTATGCACAGCAAGAATTTGAATCCATGGCATGTTTTTCCTGACACAGTACATGATAGCATAATTGCTTTATATAAATGTCAGATATGACCTCCAATAAGAACACATTTTTAGCCATGATGATATATGTCAAGAAGATTAGAGCAAGAGCATGTTGAGAGTTTTAAAACCATCTGCTTTTGAAAATGGTCTTGATATTACTTTATATTCCCAATGGTGTTCTGTCTGAAAATAATTGTTTTCAATTGTCTCTAGTGTATCACTTTCAGACATACAGTATAGTGTGTTCCTTACTTTGGCTGGGTTACCAGTGTTGTGTCTTCTTTTCTCCTGCCTCATAAGAATTCAACTGTGCAATACATTATTACAACCTTCTACGCTTACAGGGAATCAGAGCAGAGTGCATTATACAATGACTTCAGAAAGTGTTCACACCCCTTGACTTTATCCAAATTCTATTGTGTTACAGCCTGAATTTAATATGGATAAAATCGAGATTTTGTGTCACAGGCCTACACTTAAAACACCATAATGTCTAAGTGGAATTATGTTTTTAGAATTTTTTACAATTGAATTAAAAATGAAAATGCTGAAATGTCTTGAGTTAACAAGTATTCAACCCCTTTGTTAAGGCAAGCATAAATACGTTCAGGAGTAAAAAGTCACATAATAAGTTGCATGGACTCACTTTGTGTAGAATAAAAGTGCTTAACATTATTTTTTAATGACTACCTCATCTCTGTAACCCACACATGCAATTATCTGTAAGGTCTCTTAAGTCGAGCAGTGAATTTCAAGCACAGATTCAACCACAAAGACCGGGGAGGTTTTCCAATGCCTCGCAAAGAAGGCCACCTATTGGTAGATGGGTCAACATTTTAAAAGCAGACATTGAATATTTCTTTGAGCATGGTGAAGTGATTAATTACACTTTGGATGGTGTATCAATAAACCCAGTCACTACAAAGATACAGGCGTCCTTCTTAACTCAGTTGCCCGAGAGGAGGGATTTCACCATGAGGCCAACGGAGGCATTGAAACAGTTACAGAGTTCAATGCTGTGATAGGAGAAAACTGAGGATGGATCAACAACATTCCAGTAACTCCACAATACTAACCTAATTGACAGAATGAAAAGAAGAAATCCTGTACAGGATAAAAACATTCCAAAACATCCATCCTGTTTGCAAGAAGGCACTAAAGTAAAACTGCAAAGAATTTGGCAAAGAAATTTAACTTTATGTCCTGGATGCAAAGCTTTATGTTTGGGCAAATCCAACACAACACATCACTGAGTACTACTCTTAATATTTTCAAGCATGGTAGTGCCTGCATCATGTTATGGGTATGCTTGTCATCGGCAAGGACTATGGAGTTCTTTAGGATAAAAAAAGTAGACTAAAGTTATACACAGGCAAAATCCTAGGGAAAAACCTGGTTCAGTCAGCTTTCCAATATACACTGGTAGACAAATTCCCCTTTCAGCAGGACAATAACCTAAAACACAAGGCCAAATATACACTGGAGTTGCTTACCAAGACAACATTGAATGTTCCTGGGTGGCCTATTTACAGTTTTGACTTAAATCGGCTTGAAAATCTATGGCAAGACTTGAAAATGGCAGACAACCAACTTGAGAGAGCTTGAATAATTTTGTAAAGAATAATGTGCAAATATTGTACAATATAGGTGTGCAAAGTCCCTAGAGACTTACCCAGAAAGACTCACAGCTGTAATCACTGCCAACAATGATTTTAACCTGTATTGACTTGGGGGTGTGAATAATTATGTAAATTATATATTTCTGTATTTCATTTTCAACAAATGTTTTGCTTTGTCCTTATGGGTTATTGTGGGTAGATGGGTGAGGGAAAACAAATATTTAATCAATTTTCAATTCAGACTGTAACATAAAATGTGGAATAAGTCAAGGGGTATGAATACATTCTGAAGGCACTGTATATCATATGTTGGCCTCTATAGAGGAGACAACTGTATGGGAATTGAAAAGTAATTAACCCTGACTCCTACCATTGAGAGTTTTCTCCTGAGAAGGATACACATTTATTCAGAGAGTGGATGCTGAACTAAGCCGCTGACCTTCAACCTTTCAATATGAATATGAATTTCATATGAGATATACAATAAGAAACATTCCAGCACTTCAACTAACTCTCTGACCAATGGGTAAAATAAAATGCTTGTTGTTTGTTCTTGATCCAAGTTCAACTATGTTAAGCTGAGTAATTGCAGTTGAATAACCTTTGTAATGATACTGCAACAAGCTATTACATAAAGTTGTATGTACTTAGCTACCACCTTTGATCTCATATGTTTGGATTTACTTCGAAATTAGACATCTATACTGCAGACTATTATTGTATTACAAACCTTGTGCATTGTGATTACATAAATAATTCCCTTTATAGTTACCCTGAAATAATGCCTCTATAGCTACATGGATTTCCCAAATTAAATTGAGTGTTTGTGTTATCATTACTGAAATAATATTTATCAATGTATTTTATGTATTTATTTATTAATGCTGTTATTATTGTGTGCTTCAACAGTGCATAGCAATTGGACAAAAATCAATTCTGACTTTCCTTTCATACTATACAGTGTAGTTCACAGGAGGAACCACAGAATGAGTCTTTGGTGTAGCCTATCTATGTGCACCAAGGGTGTTAGTTTGACTCCAGGACACAGAGTAGAGCTCCTTTCCGAAATGGAGGGAAATTGAGAAAACGCAAACACATGTCAAATGAATGTCAGACCATGACCCCTGCTATGATTGACATGACACCTATGAGACGGTCTTTCCATGCAGCCTTCCAGCTGAGTTAAACAATTCCCTCTGGGTATAGTCACTGTCTTGTTAAAGGATGTGTAAGGGACCTCACATCCCTTGTATAACCCATGTTATGTTAGCAGGTCGGGCTCTCCATTCTAAAAGCATGGAGCTAAAGAGAATTTTCCCATGACTGTGAGAATAGCTCAATGACATTGGAAAGTCATCGACAAACTCAGTTAATTTCAATGCCAGCATCAATATAAACTTGACATGTGACATTTTATAATTTAATAACTTGCTTTAATATATGAATATTTTACAGTAGGTTATGATAAATCGGTTATTGTCTGTACATTTTAGGTAACATAAATGACTGGAATAATCAAGGGTATGAGGGAATATAAATGGAGTAAAATTCTTCAAATTCTTCACAGCTTTTAGATTTAAGACAATATTCATGACACTGTTCTTTTATTTGAATTGAATTTCAAAACTCTTCTTAATGAGCAAAGAATATCATTATTTGAAATATAAACCTGCTAGGGTTTTACAATACCCAAAACCACTCTGTGATAGTAGTTGAGCTACTGTGTCAGTACCGCAATACCAGTTGGATTTAATTGAGTTGAGGAGCCTGCTTACAGGCTGGGATTCAATCAAACTTGTGGGGCTCAGGCATCTAGAACCAAAACAAAATACATTTTGATGTTAACTCAAGTGAGTTTGATTGAGTTTGATTGAATATGGCCCAGAGTGGAAGCTTTTCAAAGTTTTCTAGTAATTCTTCTTACAGAATGTCAAACAAAGGCGAGCTGGGATCCTGCCTTGGAAGAGATTCTCTATTTCTGGAGGTATTATAGGAGAATTAGACATGCCGCAGGCCCGCTTTTCCCCCTGGAAATGACCCAAGAAGCGTAATTTAAGAAACATGCATTGGAAGGCATAAGCGTTCCTTTCCCTTGGTAATCTCGCTTAGTAACTGTGGAGACTGTACACACACTGAAACACACACAATGAATCCCACACACTGAAACACGCGCACACACACACACACACACACACACACACACACACACACACACACACACACACACACACACACACACACACACACACACACACACACACACACACACACACACACACACACACACACACACGGTGCATGAGTTTGTTAAATGGTGTGCCTGGTCCTACTTAGAACCTAATGTCAAGAAAACCAAGGATATGGCTATTGATTTCCGGAGGAGGTCACTGCCACCAAAGCAGAATCTGACAGATGGTGAGCCAGTGGAGACCAATGATCAATACAAATATCTTCCCAATATTAATATAATTAATTTGGCCTCCTATTTATAGGGCTAATGTTAACTACTTCTTAACTTCCAAAGGTTAAATCAAACATAGATGAATGAGGGTATACCTAGCTACATGTTGAAATGATGGTGTCCTTTCTTGGGCAAATCAGCCTGCATAAACCCAACCTCAATCCCAAATGTACTTTCACATACAGCTTGTGTAAGAAAAGTTTGAGGAATTACTTTCAGCTATTACATTTTATTTAGGTAGTCCAAGCAAATGAGCATGGAAGGTGATCAACATCTAAATGTGTTGCCATGAAAGCTCCGCTGAAATGAACAGAGGTTGTTTTCAATAATAAGCAGGGTACATAGAGATTGGCATCTGGATGGTAGACTTGCTCTCACTGAAGTGTGTTACTCCTTATGTACCAATAGGAGTCACTGTTCAGGCAGCAGTTTATGGACCGTGGCTTCTCATTTTATGTCAATATACCTCTTTATTTAGGATGATGGCATGATGTTAAAAATATGACTTTGATTCAAACATACCCTTTTACTATCAACATTGAAACAAGGTCAAATAAAATAAGTCTAATCAAATCTAAAATTCGACATCATTTTAATATAGGAGGAAAAATGTTTTTTACGTTTCTATGTGTATTTTTCGACACCATTTCAACATATACATAGTTCTGATGATTATGATTGATGTCACGACTTGATAGTCAAGTTACGACAATGTATTTAAGTTGAAGTTTTACCCTAATTTCAATGCTTACAACTCTGGTTGAAATTAGATGAAAACAGTACTGGTTGATGACTTTTTGATTCCAATGTATTTAAGTTGAAGTTTTACCCTAATTTCAATGCTTACAACTCTGGTTGAAATTAGATGAAAACAGTACTGGTTGATGACTTTTTGATTCCAATGTATTTAAGCTGAAGTTTTACCCTAATTTCAATGCTTACAACGCTGGTTGAAATGAGATGAAAACAGTACTGGTTGATGACTTTTTGATTCCAATGTATTTAAGTTGAAGTTTTACCCTAATTTCAATGCTTACAACGCTGGTTGAAATGAGATGAAAACAGTACTGGTTGATGACTTTTTGATTCCAATGTATTTAAGTTGAAGTTTTACCCTAATTTCAATGCTTACAACGCTGGTTGAAATGAGATGAAAACAGTACTGGTTGATGACTTTTTGATTCCAATGTATTTAAGTTGAAGTTTTACCCTAATTTCAATGCTTACAACGCTGGTTGAAATGAGATGAAAACAGTACTGGTTGATGACTTTTTGATTCCAATGTATTTAAGTTGAAGTTTTACCCTAATTTCAATGCTTACAACACTGGTTGAAATGAGATGAAAACAGTACTGGTTGATGACTTTTTGATTCCAATGTATTTAAGTTGAAGTTTTACCCTAATTCCAATGTATTTTCCACATTGATTCCAGATCACAATACGTTGACAAATTATGTTGAAACAACATTGATTCATCCAGTTTGTGCCCATGGGTTGGCACTTTCCTTGACAGCAAACTGAGTTTTGACGCCAATGTGGATGTTATCTGTGGAAGGGGAAATCAGCCATCCATTCTGAGATCCATTCTGCATCCCTTGTTTGATGAATTTATGTTGCTTTCCTCAGAACACAGATACAGGCTCCCCAAGTTTAAAACTAACAGGTCTAAACACTTCTTCATGCCAGCTGCTATCAGCTTTCTCAATAAGCTGTAGTAGTACTGGTAGTTATGTACATATTACTATAGTTATTGTTTTGGTGTATATTTATTGTCATGTGTTCAATGTGTTTTTACTAGGTGCTAGAAAATGAATTGCCCCCTCTGGGGATAATAAAGACTCTACACACATGCACGCACACACGCACGCATGCACGGGCACATCCTCCCCCTCCATCCTCAGTGTCTCTGTGTCACCATGGCAATGTGTTTCCTTATCCAGCCAAACAGACTGTTTCAGGTGGTTTCGGTTCACTCAAAATTGCATTTTTTTTATAATAAGAAGTAATTGTGGAGCAGAGATTTAGTTTAATCAGAAGTGTGCTTTTTCATCTGCATACTCACTATACAGTATAACTATGCAGAATCAATCTGTTTCCTATTTTGATGTAATATCAGTCAAGTCCATTGCTTGATTGAATAGCTCTGACTATAAGTATAAAATGTATGTGTTGAAGACATTTTGCATACTTTTAACCTGGATGAGCCACTACCCTTCACTAACAACCACCAATGTCATGGGATTAGATTAAATACAGTCAGTTGATGATACTTTTTTGTAATGGAACAGTCAAGTGGAACAGTCAAGTAGAACAGTCAAGTGGAAGAGTCAAGTGGAGCATTCAAGTAAGACATGTCAGTAAAGAACCCATCACCGTACAGGTGTGGAATCTTAATTTGATTACCCTGTTGCAGTAAAACTTTCCAGCAATGGAGAAAATCTAAAACGTATTGTTTATTTTAGGTTTAAAAAGGCTTCTGAAGTTTACATTTCTACTTTGAAATTTCAGACTTGATTTCCCTTACAATTTTTTTTTATCATAATAATAATTAATAATAATAATAATAAATAATTGAAATGTCCTGTTGCTGCAGGATTATTTTCCTGCTGTAGCAACCTGGCTCAAATTAAGATCCTAAATCTGTATGCTTTGAGTGGAGTGTGTATTTCTGAATACATTTCTGACTCTACGATGTGTTCTGTGAGGTGTATTGCGCCCTGCACCAAGGTTGAGCAGTAATTGGGAGGGTGGTCAGCCCGATAAGTGTTTGAAGTCTGCAGAAAAAAGCCTAAATAGTCTGATTGATACGATTTAAGGAGCTGTTTGAGGCATGGTGAGGGAAATTTTACAATATGTTGGAATGATGATGTCACTGCTATTCCGCTGTAAAACCTCCTCTCGCTGAAATAATGGATTTTCAGTCATTTTATTTATTTATCCACTTTACTATTTCCAGACAGTAGTACTGGCCATGGTCAAAATCAGTAACTGTACTTTCAATGAGAAACTGTACTTTCTATTGTCTATTTTCCATATGAATAGGCAATATACAGTGTATCGCATACTATCATAATTTCCCTAAAACTGTTAATAAATGCATTGCCAAAAAGGTTTATCAGTCAAGCCTATTATTACCTTGATTTTATAATAATGATATGGTTGGAACAATGTCCAGACCTCCTTACCCTCTTCTCTTGTCTATTCTTTAGGCAGGCCTCCCAAGGGGCACGTTCCTCTGCCCAGGCGTTGCTGACGCATACCAGATCTTAAAATGCCTGGATAGGTATTTTAAGTATCAGCTAACCACATCATATGTTACAGCAATCTATCAGTCAATGACACAGTCGATGATGTCAGAGGTGTCATGCCCATAGGGGGCATAGGGCCACGTGCCCCCTCAGATGATTTTTAAAAAAACATTTCAATTAA
Source organism: Oncorhynchus clarkii lewisi (assembly GCF_045791955.1). Taxonomy (NCBI): domain Eukaryota; kingdom Metazoa; phylum Chordata; class Actinopteri; order Salmoniformes; family Salmonidae; genus Oncorhynchus; species Oncorhynchus clarkii. The sequence goes on from NC_092174.1 coordinate 28,190,592, forward strand.
AAGCGGTTAAATAAAAACTACATTTTTAAGCCCATGTTTTATCATAATTATTTATAACAATACCTATTAGCTGTATTTTGAGGAATCGGCACACTGACTGGACCAGAGGTGCTCCCTTCTGAGGTGAACGGATTCCGTCAGTAGAGGAGAGTGTAGAGCAGAGACGGAATAGGAAGTGAGACCTCTGGCTTCCTCATTTTTTTCTGTTTCAATGGTATTCAATGAGCTAAGTAGACCAGACCCAGCAGCTATCACATTGGTGTCTATGGGGGAGCAACAGCCTTAAGTAGACCGGAATAAATGAATTTGATCACCAAGAAGCCATTTCAAGGAATCAAGTTTGAGTGGCTGGCTTGTCTAACTATCTTAACTGGCATGCCTGCTGGCAAGGTTGGTAGACTTTAGAAAAGTAAGCAATTACTAAATGTTCTGAATAAGACTCACATTGCTTTCAATCTTTTACCCAGATTTTAGCAGAGATGCAGAGAAGCATATTTAGTTTCTTTAAAAAAAAGACAGACAACTCAAGAGGTAAGCTTAGATATGCAGAAAAAATTGACATAATTTTACATAGAATTAAACATAATGAATATGGTTCTAGACTGCAGGAACAAGCTGTTTAATAGCCCCCCTCCGGGCCACCCTACAACTGAATCAATTGGTTGATGCATGCAACATCTCAGCAGGAGAATGTGACCATTGTCACGCGACAAGCAGTTGCCAGGACATGAGACTAGGGCCACGTTCGAGAGGATCAAAACCGTAATGTATCATGGGTAAATTGTGACTGACTGACTGATCTACAAATAATAATGAGTAGTTATTTATGATGCAAGGTTCTTTGTAGATCAGTCAGTATGTAGTCGACTGCACTGTCAGCTCCAATGTTGAAGAAGCCCAATGGCAGGCCTCCAGCAAGACAAGTTTCACATCTCAGGCGTTTTTTCAAAGCCAGACAAAATGCATTCCCTTGAGAGAGCTAGCAATACAAGCATTTCGCAGCACCTATGTTAACATCTGCAAATCTGTGTACGCGACCAATAAACTTTGATTTGATATCAGCATACTAATTGCTCCAATTAGGAAAGTTTGACTGTTCATCTTTAGATTTAAACACCTGCTTGTTCAGGACCCTGAGCAAGGCAGTTAACCCTCTGTTCCCCAGGCACCCAAGACCTGGATGTTGATTATGGCAGCCCCCCGCACCTCTCTGATTCAGTGTGGTTGGGTTAAATGTGGAAGACACATTTCAGTTGAAGGCATTCAGTTATACAACTGACTAGGTATCCCCCTTTCCCTTTCACTCTTAGAAAAAAGGGTTCCAAAAGGGTTCTTCGACTGTCCCAATTGGATTCTACATGGAAGCAAAAGGGTTCTACCTGGAACCAACAAGGGTTCTTCAAAGGGTTTTCCTATGGGGACAGCCTTTTTTTCTAAGAATGTAGGAAGAATGTTGGTTTGCACTGTAAGTTAACTGTTTATGTATGTGTTTAGTCTTGGTACCCTAAGCCCAGCATTATCTGTAACGATTAACAGTTATAATAACAGAGACCTTTCAAATCATAATTTAGACTAATATTAATGGAAGTCAAAACCTTGCAATACACACTATTATTGTCAGATTATATTTTCTTTATTTTTGAGATGTTGTTTTCCTATTCTTTATTCAATTAATCCCATTCAATTTCATGCCGGTCTTCAAAGTAGAATAAGTACATGCCATGCTAAGAATAAATACTTGCCATTATCACTAGATAACATATTTGGACACTCCATATTAGTATAATGGAGGAATGTGCTGCATAGATTTGTCACAGTTTTAATCTAAAATATATTTTTCTGAGCAACACAGACTAATGCATATAGTTTCCCCAATAAAAACACACCCTCGTTTTCCTTGTGCTTTGAGGATTCCATCTGGTGCCAAGCTGTTTTGGTCTCAGTTCCTGGTGCGATGTAATTTAGAAACCAATAACGATGGCCGTGGATATTTGTTTTGATTGTGATGACGTGTTTACCATCAACATCTCATGAATATGCATGAGGCTGCTGCTAGGTTTCATTGCTGCAATTTCCCGGAAGGGAAAAGTCTTAACTTCATAATCTCTTATTAGTGAGAGTTAAAAGAACCATCTGAACTGCCTTGAGTGTTATTCTGTTAAACATCAAAGACAATTGTTTTCCGAATATGGAGCCTCTCATAATAAATCATTTCCTGTGACACACAAACACAGGTTAAATAGAACACATGGTACACTTTCAGTCATGTTAGCCTCCAGCAGCATAAAGCCAACCACTGAGACTATCATCATCCCCCTCACCCTCATCATTTTCACTATCACCACCATCGCCATCATCACCATCCATCAACATCACTGTTGCCACCACAACAATAGTTGACATTTTGCATGTGTTCTCCCTACAGTTTTTTGTCTTTGCCTGTCTTTGCCTGTCAGTCACTTCCATTCTAAACAGCCTCATGTTAGACTAATCCCTCGCCCCCTGCCCTGCCATCCACAGGGAACTCCACAGCAGGGCATGCTTGTTTTAGTGGCAGGCTACATATAAATCCACTCTTAATCCGCTCTCTTCCTCTTTTTCCCCTGCAAATATGCCTTTCCCTTAGCTCTTGATCTCATTAGCAGTAGAGATATTCTGCTATTTAGATTCCTATTCAGGCTCTCTGCTGCAGTTTCACAGTCAATGTTGTTGAGAGTCACACTAGACCTTAGAGTACTAACAGACACAAAATACGATGACAAAACATGGCATATCACTTTCCCAATGTGCAATGTGGCTGATTTCCATGCCTTTAGCTGGAGCATAAATGATCCAGTTCGCTGAGAATGCTTTGAAAAAGCTTGGTTATACCCGAATGTGCTGGTTTCCCTCTTCTGCACCTCATCAAGGGTTCTCTCTCTTTCTCTTTGTGTCTGGCCTGTTGAGCTGTGCGGAGAGAGAAGCCTGTACAAAGAGAATCACAGATCAACCTCAGTGTTTGACAGTACATGAATACAGTCAAACACAGTAAGGCACAAACAGGGAAGCCTCTCTCTCTACCTCAACAATAGAATCACAAATCACATAGCGTGAGCTATAATAAAAAATAATCCTTGCACATAATAACAAGTATTAATACTCCTCTTTCTGGCTATTTTTCTTGTGTAGTGGTTAGCAGATTGCATCTTAAACATCAGAAGGAATTTTCTTTGCTGTTTTCTTTAACAACTGCATAATAATTCATTTATTTTAATATTAATGTATTATTTTCAAGATAAAAGGTCACAAATATGTCTCACTTGAACATTTTCATAATGCCTGTGTTTCTAAGAACAATGTATTATCCCTATACAGATTACTCATGCTCATTCTTTGGCTCTCTCTCTGTGGATGCTCAAGATGCTACTGTATCTTTGAATACTATATCTATATACTATATATATACTATATCTTTGAATCAGCACCATGCACAATTATTATTTAGAACATGGTGTTGTTTCTCAGTAAGCTCTTCACTAAACACATTGTATATGAGAGAGGAATTAAGAGCATATACAGTACCAGTCAAAGGTTTGGACACACCTACTCATTTCAGGGTTTTTCTTCATTTCTACTATTTTCTACATTGTAGAATAATAGTGAAGACATCAAAACTATGAAATAACACATATGGAATAATGTAGTAACCAAAAAAGTGTTAAACAAATCAAAGTATATTTTATATGTGAGATTCTTCAAAGTAGCCACCCTTTATCTGTATTGACAGCTTTACACACTCTTGGTATTTTTGTATTTTATTAGGATCTCCATTAGCTGTGAAAGCAGCAGCTACTCTTCCTGTGGTCCACACAAAACATGAACCATGACATAATACAGAACATCAATAGACAAGAACGGCTAAATATTTTTTTAAAGGCACACGTAGCCTACATATCAATACATACACAAAAACTATCTAGGTCAATAGGGGAATAAGGTAGTAACCAAAAAAATGTAAAACAAATCAAAATATATGTTATATTTGAGATTCTTTAAAGTAGCCACCCTTTGCCTTGATGACAGCTTTGCACACTCTTGGGATTCTCTCAACCAGCTTCATGAGGTAGTCACCTGGAATACATTTCAATTAACAGCTGTGCATTGTTATAGGTTCATTTGTGGAATTTATTTCCTTCTTAATGCGTTTGAGCCAATCAGTTGTGTTGTTACAAGGTAGGGGTGGTGTACAGTCCATATTATGGCAAGAACAGCTCAAATAAGCAAATAGAAACAACAGTCCATCATTACTTTAAGACATGAATGTCAGTCAATACGGATACAATGTACAGATTCAATATGTGAATGGTTCGGCGAATGTGGTTGCCGGCGCTCTATCACGGGTTTAGTAACTGGGGAAGCGTTAGGGTTTTTGTGATTGCAAACTGGAAGTTTGCATGTTTTGGGGTGGGCGAGTTACGTTCCCCAGTTTCTGTGTTGTGGGTTTGTATATGTGTGTTTCAGGAAATGGCTTCCTGGATACTAAGCCGCTGATTGGTTGGCCCCATTGATGATTGGAGTTCTGACCCCGCCCTCTCATCAGGAGAACAGCTGTTTTCAGTTACCGACTCCTTTTGCAGCTTTAAAAGCCAGAGTTCCTTTGTTAGGAAGAAAGAGCTTCTTGGTTTTGTTGTTGGTCTGAATTAATTTTTGTAAACCCCTAGCATAGGGGTGGGGTTATATCCTTCCTGTTTGGCCCTGTCCGGGGGTGTCCTCGGATGGGGCCACAGTGTCTCCTGACCCCTCCTGTCTCAGCCTCCAGTATTTATGCTGCAGTAGTTTATGTGTCGGGGGGCTAGGGTCAGTTTGTTATATCTGGAGTACTTCTCCTGTCCTATTCGGTGTCCTGTGTGAATCTAAGTGTGCGTTCTCTAATTCTCTCTTTCTCTCTCTCGGAGGACCTGAGCCCTAGGACCATGCCCCAGGACTACCTGACACAATGACTCCTTGCTGTCACCAGTCCACCTGGCCGTGCTGCTGCTCCAGTTTCTTTCAACTGTTCTGCCTTATTATTATTCGACCATGCTGGTCATTTATGAACATTTGAACATCTTGACCATGTTCTGTTATAATCTCCACCCGGCACAGCCAGAAGAGGACTGGCCACCCCACATAGCCTGGTTCCTCTCTAGGTTTCTTCCTAGGTTTTGGCCTTTCTAGGGAGTTTTTCCTAGCCACCGTGCTTCTACACCTGCATTGCTTGCTGTTTGGGGTTTTAGGCTGGGTTTCTGTACAGCACTTTGAGATATCAGCTGATGTACGAAGGGCTATATAAATAAATTTGATTTGATTTTTGATTTGATTTGATTTAGCATAGCTAAAGTTAGCCAGATAGCTAAAGTTAGCGATCTAGCTGATACATTTTGCAAATTCGTAACATATAATACAAATTGTCATTCATTACATATCATGCGAATTGGTTGATGGACATCCACAAATGAATACATACCATACGAAACATAACATATCATACTAAATTGAGTGTCAAGGATTTACGTACAGAATAATTCAAGTAACAGCCAAAATACAGGAAGCACTTGAGTAAATGAGGGATACAAGGTACAGTGCCTTCGGAAAGTGTTCAGACCCCTTGACTTTTTCCACATTTTGTTATGTTACAGCCTTATTCTACAATGAATTAAATAACTAAATAATCATCAGCAATCTACACACAATACCCCAAAATGACAAAGTGAAAACAGGTTTTAAGAAATGTTGCAAATGTATAAAAAGGTAAACAGAAATACCTTATTTACATAAGTATTCAGAACCTTTGCTATGAAACTCAAAATTGAGCTCAGGTGCATCCTGATTCCATTGATCATCCTTGAGATGTTTCTAAAACTTGATTGGAGTCCACCTGTGGTAAATTCAATTGATTGGACATGATTTGGAAAGGCACACACCTGTCTATATAAGGTCCCACAGTTGACAGTGCATGTCAGAGCAAAAACCAAGCCATGAGGTCAAAGGAATTATCTGTAGAGCTCTGAGACAGGATTGTGACGAGGCACAGATCTGGGGAAGGGTACCAAAAAAAATATTCAGCATTGAAGGTCCCTAAGAACACAGTGGCCTCCAACATTCTTAAATAGATGAAGTTTGGAACCACCAAGACTCTTCCTAGAGCTGGCCGTTCCGGCCAAACTGAGCAATCTGGGGATAAGGGCCTTGGTCAGGGAGGTGACCAAGAATCCGATGGTCACACTGACAGAGCTCCAGAGTTCCTCTGTGGAGATGGGAGAACCTTCCAAAATGACAACCGTCTCTGCAGCTCTCCACCAATTAAGCCTTTATTGTAGAGTGGCCAGACGGTAGCCACTCCTCAGTTAAAGGCACATGACAGCCCGCTTGGAGTTTGCCAAAAGGCACCTGTAAAAACAAGATTCTCTGGTCTGAAGAAACCAAGATTGACCTCTTTGGCCTGAATGCCATGCATCATGTCTGGAGGAAACCTAGCACCATTCCTATGGTGAATTATGGTGGTTACTATTTTCTACATTGTAGAATAATAGTGAAGACATCACAACTATGAAATGACACATGGAATTATGTAGTAACCAAAAAAGTGTTAAACAAATCAAAATATATTTCATATTTGATTCTTCAAAGTAGCCACCCTTTGCTTTGATGACAGCTTTGCACACTCTTGGCATTCTCTTAACCAGTTTCACCTGGAATGCTTTTCCAACAGTCTTGAAGGAGTTCCCACATATGCTGAGCATGTGTTGGCTGCTTTTCCTTTACTCTGCGGTCAAACTCATCCCAAACCATCTCAATTGGGTTGAGGTCGGGTGATTGTGGAGGCCAGGTCATCTGATGCAGCAATCCATCACTCTCCTTCTTGGTCAAATATCCCTTACACAGCCTGGAGGTGTGGTGAGTCATTGTCATGTTGAAAAGCAAATGATAGTCCCACTAATCGATGTCGGCGATGTCATCTACAAAATAGCTTCCAATACTCTACTCAGCAAACTGGATGCAGTCTATCACAGTGCCATCCGTTTTGTTACCAAAGCCCCTTATACCACCCACCACTGCGACCTGTATGCTCTAGTCGGCTGGCACTCGCAACATATTTGTCGCCAGACCCACTGGCTCCAGGTCATCTATAAGTCTATGCTAGGTAAAGCTCCGCCTTATCTCAGCTCACTGGTCATGATAACAACACCCACCCGTAGCACGTGCTTCAGCAGGTATATCTCACTGGTCATCCCCAAAGCCAACACCTCCTTTGGCCGCCTTTCCTTCCAGTTCTCTGCTGCCAGTGACTGGAACGAATTGCAAAAATCGCTGAAGCTGAAGACTTACATTTCCCTCACTAACTTTAAACATCAGCTATCTGAGCAGCTAAACGATCGCTGCAGCTCTACATAGTCCATCTGTAAATAGCCCACCCAATATACCTACCTCATCCCCATATTGTTTTTATTTACTATTCAGCTCTTTTGCACACCAGTTTCACTACTTGAACATCATCATCTGCTCATTTATCACTCCGGTGTTAATCTGCTAAATTGTAATTACTTTGCTACTATGGCCTATTTATTGCCGTACCTCCTCACGCCATTTGCACACACTATATAGACTTTCTTTTTTTCTATTGTGTTATTGACTGTACGCTTGTTTATTCCATGTGTAACTCTGTGTTGTTGTTTGTGTCACACTGCTTTGCTTTATCTTGGCCAGGTCGCAGTTGTAAATGATAACTTGTTCTCAACTGGCCTACCTGGTTAAATAAAGGTCAAATAAAATAAGCACAAGCCAGATGGGATGGCATATCGCTGCAGTATGCTGTGCTAGCTATGCTGGTTAAGTGTGCCTTGAATTCTAAATAAATCAGAGGCAGTGTCACCAACAAAGCACCCCAACACCATCACACCTCCTCCTCCATGCTTCACAGTGGGAACCACCCATGAGTTCACCTACTCTGCATCTCACAAAATCACAGCGGGTGGAACCAAAAATGTGTGTCTGTTACTTGAACTCTGTGAAGCATTTATTTGGGCTGCAATTTCTGAGGCCGGTAACTCTAATGAGCTTATCCCCTGCAGCAGAGGTAATTCTGGGTCTTCCTTTTCTGTGGCGGTCCTCATGAGAGCCAGTTTCATCATAGTGCTGGATGATTTTTGCGGCTGCACTTGAAGAAACAAGTTCTTATGTTACGCACGCCTCTTGGAGGAGGGAACGCAACACCTTGCTACACTCAACTCCCCGTGGAGTGACTGTAGGTGCGGGCGGGTAAGGATAACAGAGGCAGAATATATTACCGTTAACAGGGAATTTATTTCCATCACACGGTAATTTGGGGAAAAGGGGCTGGATGGAACCAAAGCAAAGAAAGTCAAAGTTAGAGAGCCCCCCTCTCCTACCTTACCTACCTACCCACAACTTACCTAACTAGCACCAACTGGCACACTAACCAAAATACAGGGGATGGTCCTCCCTGTTCCTATCTAGTGTGCATAGACATAGCACATACTACGGGTATGTGTATGCCCACAGGCCTCTTGCCTAAGCACTCCCAAGGTGCCTTCCCCTTCCCCCCTGGGAACAAATTAAACAGAATAATACAAACTTAAAGTGAACAATTTCACTAAGCAAAAACACAGTCCTATGGCATACACAAACGTCTGCAGGACAGGCTGCAAAATACGTAGGGTTATGGTTAAGTTTAGGAGTTGGGTTCAGGTTAGGGTTAGCGGAAGGGTTAAGGTAAGGGCAGTGGTGGAAACCAATTGTCATAGTTGAGTAGAAGTATAGATACCTTAATAGAAAGTTACTCAAATAAAAGTGAAAGTCACCCAGTAAAATACTACTTGAGTAAAAGTCTAAAAGGATTTGGTAATATATATACTTAAGTATGAAAAGTAAATGTAATTGCTAAAATATACTTAAGTACAAAAGTAGAAAGTAAAAGTATAAATAATTTTAAATTCCTTATATTATGCAAAGCAGATGCACCATTTTCTTGTTTTTAAAATATACGCATAGCCAGGGGCACACTCCAACACTCAGACATTATTTACAAAAGATGCATTTGTGTTTAGTGAGTCCGCCTGACCATAGGAAGTAGGGATGACCACGTGTTCTCTTGATAAGTGAGTGAATTTCAACATTTTCCTGTCCTGCTAAGCATTCAAAATGTAATAAGTACTTTGGGTTGTCAGGAAAAATTTATGGAATAAAAAGTACAATATTTTCTATAGGAATGTAGTAAAGTTTACTATGTTGCGTCTAGTCTATGAGACCAGGCTGAAATATTTGATGCTCAATATGCCATTGATTAACAACAAATATGCACATGCATTATTGATGTTCGAATTATTAAAATGAAATCAATATAAAACTGCCATATCATTTTGCTGACACCTCCATAAGGACATTACTGTGATCTTCAACCTTTAACTTCTTTTGTTGGGGAGTCAACTCTACGTTGCACACTTTAAGACAGCAACTCTCTGCAATGCTCTATCTCAGGGTTTTCCAAACTCGTTCCTGTGCCCCCCCCCCATTCACATTTTAGTTTTGACCCAGGACTACACAGCTGATTAATAATCAAAAGCTTGATGAGGAGTTGAATATTTGAATCAACTGTGTAGTGCTAGAGCAAGATCCAGCTGAGAGCAGAAACCCTGCGTATATTCCATTATATGAGAACATTGCCCCCTGCTGATGTACACCAGCAAATACTATATACAAAAAAAACAGAAGACTAAATAACGTTTCAAAAACTGGCTGATTGGCTGATCAAATCCTACGACCTATCACATATCCTTGGACTTATTCCATATACTGGAACCTTAAAAAGGAAAGAGTGAAAACCAGCAGTGATGTGGTCTTCCAAAGCTGACTGAATAGGTGTAGGATATAATGACTATGTACTAGTTTCGAATACACTAGTAAAATGCAATTGAATGGTTATTCCTCAAACGTCTCATTGCTCAAACTTCAGTAGGCTAACAGATATGACCTTCAACAAATTATCAAAGGCATATACAAGGAGCTGGAAGCATGCTGCTTAGAGACCAATCATATCAATAGATACGCATGTTCTTATAGGCCCCACATAGCTCTTCCTTCAATGAGTACCACATACTGTTTCACCCTTAGGCCTTGTGTCACAGACAATAATACAAGCTCTAATATTATTACTGATGGAGATTTATGAAAACAGCCATTAAACATAATGGTCTGTGGACCACAATAAATGGGTAACATAGCCCCTAATGAGCAGAATCGGTATTCCAGGAGCAGCACCACCTCCAACCAACGCAGTTAATCTGTATTCAAACAGTCTGTCATGTCAGATGAAAGCATTCAATTAGTAGTCAATTCTATTCAGTATCTCCCATCATGCCATCCATTTAGATTCTCTCTCAGCGCATGAGATAGATCGCTGCCAGACAGACAGTTGCGTTGTCCAGGATCAGCCCTGATGAGAGTAAGGGGACCCCTGCTGTGAACAAACTGTGAAAACAAGTGTTTTATTGTAATCAGGAGTACAGTGGATTGGTATTATGGTAAAATGGGGGACCCTGTAAAACAACACGTTTCATTGCACCTATTCGGTGTGACAATAAAAAAATTAAATACAAATAAATTATACCCCCCCTCACTCCCTGCCTCGTGGCTGTCGATGTGACTAGACAGCAGGTTGAAACAGCATCCTTTTCAGTTTTAGGCCTGAGATTAAAAAGTAAAAAAATCCAGCGAAGAGATGAAACATCCTCCCTATGCTTTGAATTGGAGCATCATGCTGGGGGTTTAGCACAGACCCACAGCGTGACGCATGTCCCCTCACCAGGTGTTCTAAGTAGAGATGAGCATCTGATTTAATTTTTACTCTACCACCTACATGCTTCTTTGGCTGGATGTATTAGCTTTCGCACAATAGCTTCTATCCTGTTAATTCAAGTTAACGCACAAAGGCAGAGTATCAGAGTATCAAGCTAAAGCAACACCAGATTTGACTGAAGTTATGGCACTGACCTTCCATGACCTTAAAGGGATAGTTCACCCAAATTTCAAAATGACTTACCTTGTAAGCAATCCATGGACAAGGTATGACAGCAATCCATCCTTTTATTTAGTTTCCCTGGCACTGTTTCCACATGCTAATGTTTTAGCATTTGTGGCACAAATCCCATTCAAGTCATGGGACCGACATTAGCATTTTCATCAAAGAATCTAAAAATGGGCCTCCCGGGTGGCGCAGTGGTTAAGGGCGCTGTACAGCAGCGCCAGATGTGCCATCAGAGACTCTGGTTTCACGCCCAGGCTCTGTCGTAACCGGCCGTGACCGGGAGGTCCGTGGGGCGAAGCACAATTGGCCTAGCGTCGTCCGGGTTAGGGAGGGGCTGTCCGGTAGGGATATCCTTGTCTCATCACGCACCAGCGACTCCTGTGGCGGACCAAGGTTGCCGGGTGCACAGTGTTTCCTCCGACATTGGTGCGGCTGGCTTCCGGGTTGGATGCGCGCTGTGTTAAGAGGCAGTGCGGCTTGGTTGGGTTGTGTATCGGAGGACGCATGACTTTCAACCTTCGTCTCTCCCGAGCCTGTACGGGAGTTGTAGCGATGAGACAAGATAGTAGCTACTAAACAATTGGATACCACGAAAACAGGGTAAAATTCAAAAAAATAATAATAATAAGATATTAAAAAATGATTGTGAAGCTCAACTAAGTCAATGATAGTTGTTTTGAACATGATGTGTAAAATGCTAATATCGGTCCAATGACTTGAATGGGATTTGTGTCACAAATGCTAAAACGTTAACATGTCAAAACAGTGACAGGGAAACTAAACCAAAGCATGGATTGATGTCATACCTTGTCAATAGACTGCTTACAGGGCAAGGAAACCAATATATCATTTTGTAATTTGGGTGAACTATCCCATCAAGGTCAACTTCTGAGTTTATGAAAGCAGCATTACCATTACCGTAAGACGATTATTAACACCCATAGCTACTGAGTTCCTATAGATGTTTGATTGACCTCTTACCTCTGAGGAGCTTTGCAGGTTTCGTTTCCAGAGAGAACATTGGAGTAGAGGTATCAATCGTCACGCTGAAATGAAATGAGTGAGTTGATAGAATAAAGACATGTATTAGTCTATATGATCTAATTAGCACAAGTGCTCTGTAGCTTATAGCTCAGTAGTCCATAGATGTAGGCCGAAGGGACAAGTGCATAAAGGTCAGGGCAAATCAAATCAGGAGGGATACAGTGGGATTCCACTCTAGTAGAGATAGGTCAGGCCAAGGTCAAAGTTCACTCAACAGAGCCTGGGCAGCTTCGGCTCAGCGCTGTCAGGTCCTGACCCTGTTCAACATTCTCAGATTTAGAACTGATGGCTCCCCACTGGTGCTAGGTCGGGGAAGATAAACAGAGAAGAGAAGATGCATAGCCTATGCACACAATGCAAATATGGTTAGGCCTACGTGGGTGCAAAGATCAGAGGCAGTTGCATGAAACAGCAAAAATGTAAAACCAAGTATGAGCAGAAAAGTAGAGACAACTTAAACCATTAGGTAAAACATTTTCAATATTAAATTATTAACCTATCATCATTAATATAATATTTTATTTACAATGTACTAATAAAGCTAATGGTTTATTTTTATTTTCTTGTTTTTGGCAAAAAGTAAACATCCAGAGAGCCTCTGTAATACACAACCCCTGCTATGGACAACATCATAAGTGACTTGGACACTAGGTTCCACACCACTGCAAAAATTGTAAAATAATTTTCTGCTGTTCTGAAAGTTGGGCAGATTAGTGAGAATAAAGTCCCTTCTGTGTGCCAACCACTGATCATGAAGTATTCCAGAGATTTTGCACCTGAGTTTCAAAATGAAGTAAGACACCTGAACACTGTATATGATGCCACTTTCCCCCCTAACTTGTTCCCTCTTGGTCTCCTGAATGTAAGATGCAGCTACAAAGCATTTTTGGAGAAGTCTGCATTGCTTTACGTATATTTTGTACACTGCCTGTGACTGTTGCTGGTGGCGAGAGAGCTTTCAGTAAGCTAAAACGAAAAAAAAAAATATTTGAGGTCCACTATGTCCCAGGACAGGCTTTGCAGCCTTGCCATGCTTTCCTTTGAAAGTCAGTTAGCTAGAAAGCTGGACTTCAAAGACTTGATCAGTGACTTTGCTAGCAAGAAGGCTCGGAGCTGGGCTCTTGGTGAGTAAGACTGAGCAAGGACCAGTGATAACTGTTAAATGGCATGGCTATGGATATTGGATCACTACACACATGATGCCCAAAGGCTGAGAACAAGACAGAACAATATATATCTAAAAGTAATGGCTGGATTGCCATAAAATTGGTTGTGCACAATCAAGACCCCAAGTGGGAGAAACCTATTGATTTGGTGACCACTTGACCTTTCCTCTAGCGCCATCATCAGGCCTTTTCATTTCCATTTCGCTTTCCATTTTCCATTTCCACTTTTACAGCTGCTTATTTTCTAGCTGGTATGTATACTTAGTTCAAAAATCTGCTGCTGATTTTTATTATTTTGCTTGTTATATCATTCTATAGATGATAATGTTAATTTATTTTAATTGAAAAGGTTCATGTATATTTAAGTTATATTTATTTTAAGTTATACATTAATGTTAATAGAATTTTCCATAAAAATTACATTTAGACTGTAAAAGATGGCCTTTAGCACATTTCTTATAGAGGGTATCAGTCTTGCATCAAATAGTGAATTCCACTGTATGCAGAATTTTGCATGCATGTCTGCACATTGTTATATTTTCACTGCTCACTGTCAGTAAATATCGTACAGTAAATCTTGGACTACAGGAGAGTTGCAAGCCTGCAAATGTAGAGTTATTTAAAGCTTTGATTTAGTTCTGGTGGTGTGGTTACAGCAGTTGCGCAGGGTTGGTGTGGCCTGTGGTGGCGGGGCCCAATGTGATATATTTTCATGGGGCCCAAAATCCCTGGCGGTGCCCCTGACCATGGAAGTTCCAGTGTAATTAAATGTATGTTCAAAACCATATGTTTTCAAATCGTCAAATTCAATTTAAGAAATTGTTCAAGTCAGGGAATTTATTCACAGAGATGGTAGTCAATGTACAATATCTGGTATTTGTAGAGAGGATAATTTCATAATGTTAAGAAATTTAAGAACAATGAAAAATGTGCCACACCTGTTGGGGCAGTATCAAAACATGGGAGTACAGAGAAGGGAATTCAACCAATCAGGTGCCAGTTTAGCGATGCCCTGTCAAGATGTTCACCATCAAAACAAGATTGTTTTATCCAGGTAGTGCGTCAGATCAATTTACGACTGCACAGAAATGTAAACCATTTTGGTAAGGTTTATATTATATTGGTCGTGGTACTAGAAGTGAGTTGATTTATAGTTTATACTGACTGTACACCATATTTTGCTGTGTAGTAACGTTATCTCGAAATCGCCATTTTAACTTGGTTGTGCGGCCGCTGTCAGGTAGCTAGCTCAGCTGGAACTGTAACGTTAGTTAGCTAACCGCTGGGTAACGTGAGCTCACTATTTCAGACGTTGACCTAGCTAGTACTACGAGTTTTCAAAATAGTATGCTACTATAATTGTCTAATATGCTTAGTTACCATACGTGATTGGCAGTTCGTTGTAGCTAGCCTGTTTCAAGTTACAAAGTAAGCTAACTAGCTAACTAGGCTAGTTGGCGGAACCAATCAGTTTATCAACACTAACGCTACTGGCTAACGTTAGCTAAAGGACGTTATTTACAACAACCAAACTGGACAAAACGTTGGATTTGGTCGGGTTTAAGTCGGGCTCAGCGGGTTCGCTGACCCCACAGAAGAAGATGAAGAAGAGGAAGGAGCTTAATGCATTGATCGGACTTGGGGACAGTAAAAGGAAGAAAACCAAGAAGGGGTCCGGCCACAGGCTCCTACGAACCGAGCCCCCAGACTCAGAATCCGAATCAAGTTCAGATGAAGAGGAATTCAGCAACCTTGGTACTGTCGCTGCTTTCGGGAAGTAAGTGATCAAACTTGTACTTAGTCTCAGTAAACCTGTAGAATTATGTTTATTAATGATGCATGAGTGTGACTGTAAAATATTAATGCAAACTATGTGTTTCTAATTAATCATAGAATAAGTTACGTGCAGTGTTGCAATGTCTGCTATCCCTTGATCCTGTTCATCATACTGGCTGCCTGTGTTATGGCTTGTGCCGGGCTGCTATGGATGCAGATTGCTCTGAAAGAAGACCTTGACTCCCTCAAAGAAAAGCTGCATACTAGTAAGCCATCAGATAAGACCTGTCATCTATTTTGTTTAACCTTATTAGCCAACTAGTCTAGCTAGCTGGCTGGCTAGCTAACTTTGTCATTTGAAACAGGCTCGCTACCATGAACAATTGTTTTATTTAACTAGGCAAGTCAGTTAAGAAACAATTCTTATTTACAATGACGGCCTAGGGGCAGAACGACATATTATTGTCAGCTCGGGGATTCGATCTAGCAACCTTTCGGTTACTGGCCCAACGCTCTAACCACTAGTCTACCTACCGCCCCAAGTAACTACTAAGCTTGTTAGACAACTAGCATGCTATCTGTCACCTGTCAACCTTCAGACACAGCCTTTTGGGTTAAATCAAGAATTCAGTTACAATTACAATTCAGTTACTCTTGTGGCTACACACTAACCCTAGTTTACCTTGTAATAAAGAGTAGGATAACCTTTGCACAGCCATCACTTATTGCTGAGTTTTACAATCAAACAACCAAGTAACTGCAGTTTTAGTAAATTGTTATTCACTTGATGTATCTTCTCTCCACAGTGGAATCCAGCCAGAAAGTGTCATCACATGAAATACCAAAACTAAGTGAAGATCTGAAGATGAAACAGAGAAAGCTGGAGGATATTGAAAGTGGAGACAAGGGTCTGAACAAACTGTGGTCCAACCTTACGGAGATGAACAGAAAGGTAAAGTTGTTTTAGTGAAGGGAAAGTGTTATCAATATCAGCATAACTAATTCATGTACGGTCTGTTATCCCATCCACCCCCGTTATGTACACACAAAAGTCTAATCATTCATGGCCATTCATATGCAACCTGCCATATCATGGCAGGTTGAATTGAGGTTGAGGTTAAGAATTTTTCCAAGTCCAAACTTGGAAAAAGTGGGTGTCTCTAAGCTCAGAGTGAATGTGAAGTGAAATGTGTTTCCCAAGTGTTAATGAATGTTCTGCTCCATTCCATTAGATCAGTTTGCTGGACTCTGCAGTGAACCACCTAAAGGCCAACATCAAATCAGCCTCAGACTTGATCAACCTTCCAACTACAGTTGAAGAGCTCCAAAAGGTAAAACAGTTTTCAGATGAAGAAGTATTGGACATACAGTGAGGCACAAAAAGTATTTAGTCAGCCACCAATTGTGCAAGTTCTCCCACTTAAAAAGATGAGAGGCCTGTAATTTTCATCATAGGTACACTTCAACTATGACAGACAAAATGAGGGGGAAAAATCCAGAAAATCACATTGTAGGATTTTTAATGAATTTATTTGCAAATTATGGTGGAAAATAAGTATTTGGTCAATAACAAAAGTTTCTCAATACTTTGTTATATACCCTTTGTCATTGCCAACAGAGGTCAAATGTTTTCTGTAAGTCTTCACAAGGTTTTCACACACTGTTGCTGGTATTTTGGCCCATTCCTCCATGCAGATCTCCTCTAGAGCAGTGATGTTTTGGGGCTGTTGCTGGGCAACACAGACTTTCAACTCCCTCCAAAGATTTTCTATGGGGTCGAGATCTGGAGACTGGCTAGGCCACTCCAGGACCTTGAAATGCTTCTTACGAAGCCACTCCTTCGTTGCCCGGGCGGTGTGTTTGGGATCATTGTCATGCTGAAAGACCCAGCCACGTTTCATCTTCAATGCCTTGCTGATGGAAGGAGGTTTTCACTCAAAATCGCACGATACATGGCCCCATTCATTCTTTCCTTTACACGGATCAGTCGTCCTGGTCCCTTTGCAGAAAAACAACCCCAAAGCATGATGTTTCCACCCCCATGCTTCATAGTAGGTATGGTGTTCTTTGGATGCAACTCTGCATTCTTTGTCCTCCAAACACGACAAGTTGAGTTTTTACCAAAAAGTTATATTTTGGTTTCATCTGACCATATGACATTCTCCCAATCTTCTTCTGGACCAAATGCTCTCTAGCAAACTTCAGACGGCCCTGGACATGTACTGGCTTAAGCAGGGGGACACGTCTGGCACTGCAGGATTTGAGTCCCTGGCGGCATAGCGTGTTACTGATGGTAGGCTTTGTTACTTTGGTCCCAGCTCTCTGCAGGTCATTCACTAGGTCTGGGATTTTTGCTCACCGTTCTTGTGATCATTTTGACCCCACGGGGGGAGATCTTGCGTGGAGCCCCAGATCGAGGGAGATTATCAGTGGTCTTGTATGTCTTCCATTTCCTAATAATTGCTCCCACAGTTGATTTCTTCAAACCAAGCTGCTTACCTATTGCAGATTCAGTCTTCCCAGCCTGGTGCAGGTCTACAATTTTGTTTCTGGTGTCTTTTGACAGCTCTTTGGTCTTGGCCATAGTGGAGTTAGGAGTGTGACTGTTTGAGGTTGTGGACAGGTGTCTTTTATACTGATAACAAGTTAAAAACAGGTGCCATTAATACAGGTAACGAGTAGAGGACAGAGGAGCCTCTTAAAGAAGATGCTAAGGTCTGTGAGAGCCAGAAATCTTGCTTGTTTGTAGGTGCCCAAATACTTATTTTCCACTATAATTTGCAAATAAATTCATAAAAAATCCTACAATGTGATTTTCTGGATTTTTTTTCTTCTCATTTTGTCTGTCATAGTTGAAGTGTACCTATGATGAAAATTACAGGTCTCATCTTTTTAAGTGGGAGAACTTGCTCAATTGGTGGCTGACTAAATACTTTTTTGCCCCACTGTATTTGTTTAGAATTACTGCCAATGTATCATTATTTGCGTCAACCACAAATGTATCTGGAAAGTGACTCAATTTTTTTTATTTATTTGCAGAGTGTAGCTACAATCGGCAGCACGTTAACCAGTGTGCAACATGATGTCCAGACAATGCAGACAACCCTTGCGGACCAGAAGAAAGAAATGGATGATCTAAAGATGACTATGGTAAAGAAAATAGAAATACTAGCTTCCTTTACAGCCCATTTTCTTCAGCTTGTACCTGCACAGTTAGCGTTAGAGTACCAGTTAGTTGTGTCAGTGGCCAAATGCATGAGCTGCAGAATGATCTCAATGAGAGATTATACAACTTCTAGTTATGCAGCGATTTTAGTACCAAAATATTGTATTTTAATTCCATCACTTTAAATTTATTAGGATATTGAATTTGAATGGAATATTTTTGCATTTACCATGTACAATTTAAATCATGAAATTCATCAATTGAACTTTTATTTCCTGATTTAAAACTGAATTTAATGAATATTGCATTTAGTGAATTTTTTACATGTACATTCAAATTCAATATTTATAAATTCAGTTTAAATATGGTAGATATTAGTCATTGTGTGAGCATCCAGTTTACAAATTATTATTTCAAGTTAATCAAAGTTTCATATATTCAACTTCTCAGATGTTTTCAAATGTAATTCTATATATTCAGATTCAAAACCAGAGACAACATCCTGGTACTTTGCCAGCCAGGAAAGGTAGAGGAGAACCGATAGAATCAAACTCTGTGGTAAATAGATGCTTCTGGCAGTTTCTGAAGCCAATGTGGCATGTTGAATGTATTTTCTAACTATGAATTTGGCTCTAGTGTTTTAACCGTTTTGGCTATAAGCTATTCTGACCCCATTCCTAAAAGCTAAGACTCTGGAACATGGGTGTGCCTTCTGTTCCCTGCTTTGATGATCACAGACTGTGTAATACACATAATTTGGCCCCCATAAGAATATAGTTGAATAGCCCTTCTAAGGATAGCCTTTCCACTCCCTATTTAATCTAGCTCTTGTGACTGACTGGGATCGAACCAGGTCTCCTGCATGTCACAAGACTGTTAGCCCAGTAAGCTAAAGCCTATACTGGGGTCGTTCCACAAAATGAGAGCCTTTAGCATCCCTTTGAGTAAAAATTGTGCACCAATATAGAATTTTTAAAAGCCTGTAATATACAATGAAGTGCCTTTTTAATATACCAGTAGACCACATGGAGAATTTTATTTAATCACATTTTTATATCAGTAAATGCTTACTAAAGTGCTAAAATTCTGCATTTTGACATGTCCCTCCGTGCACCCTCTGACTTCTAAAGTGTCCTGCACAGCCTGTGATCATTATTTGGTATTTTATTAGGATCCCCATTAGCTGTTGCAAAAGCAGCAGCTACACTTCCTGGTGTTCAAATGAAACATGACATAATACAGAACAGATAAGTGGACAAGAACAGCTCAAGGCAGAACGACATATATATTTTTTAAAGGCACACGTAGCCTACATATCAATGCATACACACAAATCTAGGTCAAATAGGGAAGAGGTGTTGTGCCGTGAGGTGTTGCTTTATCTGTTTTTTTTAAACCAGGTTTGCTGTTTATTTTAGCAATATAAAATGGAACGGAGTTCCATGCAATAATGGCTCTATAATACTGTATGCGTTCTTGAATTTGTTCTGGATTTGGGGACTGTGAAAAGACCTCTGGTGGCATGTCTGGTGGGGTAAGTGTGTGTGTCAGAGCTGTGTATAAGTTGACTATGCCAACAATTTGGGAATTTTCAACACAATGTTTCTTATACAAAGAAGTGATGCAGTCAACTCTTACATCGCTCGCACTCACCAACGAGCGTCTGCGTTGCCAAGGGCTAAAATAGAAGTCAGTTCTATTTGTGACGCAGATCGCGCTGCAAGTCCTGCCTCTCCCATCTCCTCATTGGTTTTAAGAAGCAGATACCCACGTGCCATCTCCTCATTGGTTATACACACGTGGATGACTGAAAGACGAATGAGGTCAGTGGCGGTAACGCACCTAATTTATGAAAGTTGCCAATCGCAATATAAAGTTGAGAAGAAAAACCCTAGAAGGAGGAGAGATGACCGTTTTATGTGTGGATTAATTGTCGAAGTAGAGGACCTTGTACATTTCAAGTAAAATAACTCAATGTTTATATCCCAGGACAAATTAGCTAGCAACCACAAGCTAGCTAAATAAAGCAAAGTAGCTAGCAAGTGCAAGCTAACTAGCTAAATTGCCATAAATGTTTAAGGCTTTTCGACCTGTCCTCAAATGAATGTAATTGGTTCAGAGTTTGATATTTTAACCTGCGTGTTGTGATTGCGTTTGGTGTGGGGGGACAAAATAAATGTATGCATGATGGCGCACGTGCGCAGCCAGTTTGGGTTCCGTTAGCCAAGAGAGGCTGACATGCATAATATTTATATCAGCTCTCTGATTGCAATGAAGAGCAAGATGTGCCACTCTGTTCTGGGCCAGCTGCAGCTTAACTAGCTATTTCCTTGCAGCACTGGACCATAAGACTGGACAATAATCAAGAATAGACAAAACTAGAGCCGGCAGAACTTGCTTTTTGGAGTGTGGAGTCAAAAAACCAGAGCATCTATTTATTACGGACGGACCTCTCACCCATCTTTACAACCATTGAATCTATATGTTTTGACCATGACCGTTTACAATCTAAGGTGACACCAAGTACTTAAGTCTCTTCAACTTGGTCAACAGCCACACCATTCATTACCAGATTCAACTGAGGTCTAGAACTTAAGCAATGATTTGTACAAAATTCAATGCTCTTAGTTTTAGAGATGTTCAGGACCAGTTTATTACTGGCCACCCATTCCAAAACAGACTGCAACTCTTTGTTAAGGGTTTCAGCGACTTTATTAGTTGTGGTTGCTGATGCTTATGTGGTTGAGTCATCAGCATACATGGACACAGATGCTTTGTTCAATGGCAAGTCATTGGTAGCCTATTGCGGACAGTCTGAGCACTGATGAAGGGATTGTGCGTTCCTGGTGTAACTCGGGCAGTTGTTGTTGCCATCCTGTACCTGTCCCGCAGGTGTGATGTTCGGATGTACTGATCCTGTGAAGGTGTTGTTACACGTGGTCTGGCACTGCAAGGATGATCAGCTGTCCATCCTGTCTCCCTGTAGCGCTGTCTTAGGCGTCTCACAGTATGGAAATGGCTATTTATTGCCCTGGCCATATCAGCAGTCCTCATACCTCCTTGCAGTATGCCTAAGGCACGTTCACGCAGATGAGCAGGGACCCTAGGTATCTTTTTGTTTTGTTTTTCAGAGTCAGTAGAAAGGCCTCTTTAGTATCCTATGTTTTCAGAACTGTACCTACTGTCTGTAAGCTGTTAGTGTCTTAATGACCATTCCACAGGTGCATGTTCATTAATTGTTTATGGTTCATTGAACAAGCATGGGAAACAGTGTTTAAACCCTTTTACAATGAAGATCTGTGAAGTTATTTGGATTTTTACGAAATATCTTTGAAAGAGGGTCCTGAAATAAGGATGTTTCTTTTTTTGCTGAGTTTATGCATGTTTTTATGTTGTATTGTTACAGGACGTAACTCACCTGAGAGAGGTTGTGAGCGAGGTTAACACGACCCAGACACTGTACCACGCATGGACCGGTGACCAGATCCACAGTCTCCACACCTCTGTGTCCAACCTCACTCAGAGGGTGTCTTTTATAGAGCAGGGCTCTGCCCAAACAACACCATTCAGTGTGAGTAATGGGTTGGAAGTGGGTCATGTTTCTGTCAAGGCACACAGAAGATAAGATACAGACTCGTAGAGTGGTATGTAGCAAGAGCTGCTTGACCCTCGGTGGCTATGTGCCTAGATAAGTTCTGTTATTGTTCTAATGTCGAAATGCATTTTACATTGTAACATTCATGATTCCTAGTTACACACCAACAATTGTTATAATCACTTCATGCTAAAAAAAAGTAAAATAATATAAAACTAAAGGTATCTTTCAACCTATTTAAGGACCTTGTGGAGGTCGTTGAACCAGTGCCCGTCAGTGGAGATGCAACCGTACCAGTAAAGGACCCAGTTACAGAGCGAGACACCAATGCAGATGGAATTAACGCAGCAACTTCAGAAGCTACACATGGTATAATAAGATCAGACAGGAGCGCTTATTAGTCCATGACATTTTCATAAGAAATAAGTATAGTGAAGTACAATGTTACCTGTGGATGACTGTCCTGTTCTTTCTCCTCCACAGGTTCAAAGCCAACAAGACGTCCACGGTTTTTGACATCAAATCGCTCCAAGAGAGAGTCTGGAATAGAAAACTTTAAAACTGTGTCATTTCCTGGAGTTAACTCTTTGAAAGGTATTGGATAAACTTGTAGTTATGAAGTTTCATATCTGTGATCATACATCAAAATCTTAGTCATATACAGAGTATCCTGCATCTACAATTAAGGAGAAATGCAGATATGAATCTCTGATTGACAGTGTGCTTGAGCAAGGAATGCGTGCATTTTAATTTGTGGCCAATGAACAATTACCTGAAACTTCTACTTCTACTAGATCTCAATGAGCTCTTTGAGCACACAGGGACCGACCCCACCTCTCAGGGAATATCTTACCAAGTCCTGAGGAAACTCTTTGACACCGCAACACCAGACCACCGTAGCCTGGAACGCTACGACAAAGACGGGGACCAGAGGTTCTCACTGGCTGAACTGAAAGCTGCTGCAGGTCTGTGAGAAGAACTGGCTGAGGCTGCAGAGCACAGTATTGAACAGGGAGAGGTCATCTCTGTTGTTTGTGTATGTGCCTCACAGTAATGATGGCTGCACTTTTATTGAACTGAGTATTTAATAACAAGCTGAATGTGGAACAGTGGAACTGGCATGCTCCCCTACACACTTAAGCTACAGTCAGCTACCCAGATAGGTTTGTTTCTTATTATTTGGCAAAACAGTTTACAAAATGTACATTTCCGAAATCACTTTTTTTGATTGATGACAAGTGAAGTTGATGTGAAATGAATGGTTGAATAGGGACATCATGACTTAACCAAAATATAACTTATCAGAATCTAGTACCTACCACAAACTTTCCCATTTAGGTAAGTTCAGTTAGTCTTTGCTTATTGCTTGTTTTGTTTAGTGTCTTGAGTTATTTTCTGCATTTTATTGTAACACCGAGACTAAACGTATCCTTAACCCATTATTTTTATTAAGTCTGCAAGATTCTAAGGGCTATAAACATGCTCTTTTAACTAGTTTGAGTCACCTTGAAATATTAACTCCTGAAGCATATGTAGAAATAATACAATGTTAATGGATTCATACAAGTGGAGTGTTAGCTTCAATTTGCTGTATATTAGTGTTGTGTGTAGTACAGATGAAGAGACAGAAGTAGGCACCCCTGGTTGTGATAATGTAACAGGTAGTTATAGAAGCACTGATCTCTCTCAACTTAACCTTGTTCTTTTGTGTGGGCCGTTACATTCTAAAATGCAAATGTACAAATCAGGACATGTCAACTCACTCAACACTGTTGTATTATGTAAATATGGTAGACTTTTTAATATGGCATCCTGTAAGATTGACCTGTTTGGGGGGGGGGCTGCATAGAGGTCTGTAGAAAATCCTCAGCATTGTACTTTAATGGAAATGATTGTATTAAGTTGTGCTTTGCATGTTGCTAATAATATAACTGTCTAATGTATCGATTTTAACATAGAGGACTGTTTGAGGGTAATTTGGCTCTGCAGGATAATCGGGTGGAGTTCTGGAACAAAAAATTAGGGCAAACAGATTTAGAATTGCCATTTTGGTTTCCGACAGGAATGTTGTTCCTATAAAGCTATGTGCTTTGGGGATACTGTGGGGATTTTATGAACGCGTTGTGTGAGCACTAATTAAAGTGAAAATGTGGATTACAAGGATTTGACAATCTATTTAGTTTCCATACTTTCAAATGTTAGTATTCTAGTCAAGGTTATTTATAAAGGACTGTTGTTTTTGTTTTGGAATAATGTGTATCATGTAGGCCCACCAGTATGCTCCAAGGTTCCGATAATGACGACCATACAGGCATAAACGGTTTGTTTGTGCATTTGTTCTCAGCTGTGATTGTATATTCATTGTGCAACCACAGCAGAAACTAAGTTGGTGTGCATTTAACCATGGGGTTGATTTGTGTTGAGGGCTCCAGAAATGAGAATTGAGGATTTGGCTCCCAACATATTTTTTAATAAGTGCTGATAGTACAGTATTTCATACGCATGGTGCTTTCTGCATGTGTGTAACATTAGAAAAACAGCATTTACCACAAGAGCAAGTTTTATATACAGTACCAGTAAAGGTTGGACACCTACTTTTTATTTTTTACTATTTTCTACAATGTAGAATAATAGTGCAAACTATGAAATAACACACAGAATCATGTAATAATCAAAAGTTTAAACAAATGAAGGTATATTTCATATTTGAGATTCTTTTAACTAGCCACCCTTCACCTTGATGACAGCTTTAAACACTCTTGGCATTCTCTCAACCAGCTTCATGAGGAATGCTTTTCCAACATATGCTGGGCACTTGTTGGCTGCTTTTCCTTCACTCTGCGGTTCAACTCATCCCAAACCATATTAATTGGGTTGAGGCCAGGTCATCTGATGTATCACTCTTCTTCTTGGTCAAATAGCCCTTACACAGCCTGGAGGTGTGCTTTGCGTGAATGTCCTGTTGAAAAACAAATGATAGTCCCACTAAGCACAAACCAGATGGGATGGCGTATTGCTGCAGAATGCCGTGGTAGGCATGCTGGTTAAGTGTGACTTATTCTAAATAAATCAAGGACAGTGTCACCAGAAAAGCACCATCACACCTCCATGCTTTACGGTGGGAACTACACATGCAGAGATCATCCGTTTACCTACTCTGCGTCTCACAAAGACACGGTGGTTGGAACCAAAAATCTAATTTGGATTTATCAGACCAAAGGACAGTGCCTTAAATTCCAAAGATTGACTTACCTTCATGTCTTAAAGTAATGATGGACTGTTGTTTCTCTTTACTTATTTGAGCTGTTCTTGCCATACTATGGAATTGGTATTTTACCAAATAGGGCTATCTTCTGTATACCATCGCTGCCTTGTCACAACACAACTGATTGTCTCAAACGCATTAAAGAAAGAAGTTATACAAATGAACTTTTAACAAGGCACAGCTGTTAATTGAAATGCATTCCAGCTGATTACCTCATGAAGCTGGTTGAGAGAGTGCCAAGAGTGTGCAACGCTGACAGTCATCAAGGCAAAGGATGGCTACTTTGAATCTCAAATATACAAGGAGAGTGATGGAGTGCTACATCAGATGACCTGGCCTCCACAATCACCCGACCTCAACCCAATGAGTTGGACCGCAGAGTGAAGGAAAAGCAGCCAACAAGTGCTCAGAATATGTGGGAACTCCTTCAAGACTGTTGGAAAAGCATTCCTCATGAAGCTGGTTGAGAGTGCCAAGTGTGCAAAGCTGTCAACAAGGAATGGGTAGCTACTTTGAAGAATCTCAAATATAAAATCTATTTTGACTTGGTTAACACATGATTCCATATGTTATTTCATAGTTTGGATGTCTTCACTATTATTCTACAATGTAGAAAATAGTAAAAAAAATAAAGAAAAACCCTTGAATGAATAGCTGTGTCCAAACATTTGACTGGTACTATAGACATAACTGTACAAGACAACACTTAGACATTCAAAATCCTCAACAAAGGTTTGTCATTGACAGAGGAAAGAAGCTGGCCCCTTTGCAACTTTGCTATTTTATTTACAATCTGGAGAAACATTGACCCTATTCGGTTCAAAAGGACCCAGGAATTTTAAGCAAGGGCCCCTTTAGCCCTCCAGTCTCTTGACAGCAAGTGGAGCAGCTCTTCTTCATCCTCCTCATCGCTTCCCCTGGAGTCTTCCTGGTCTTCGGTCTTCTCCTTCACAACCTTCTTCACCACATCTTGCTTATCTCTCAATACCTCAACCCTCCGGTAACATTCGATTTGCTCATCGATTTCATCAATCTGACGCTCAAAACGTCCCTCCTCGTCATCCTCGGCTACAATGGCCTCTGATTTAGTGTTCACCTGCCGCATTTCCTTTTGGAACTCTTCCCACTCCTTATCCATTTGATCTTTGGGAGCGTCAACATTGCGGACTTTGGCATCTCTCACTGGGTCGTCAAAGAAGCCTTCTGGTAGTGCTTCAGGTGTATTTTCCTTCTTCTCCACACTCTTCTCAGTTTCATCTGGTTTGAGGATAGACCCGGAATGAGAGGCAGCTGGGACAGCTGGAATGGTGCCGTTGTCAAAGAAATCAGCTGGGAGTCCTGGGGCAGGTGTCCCCTTCTGCACACCCGAGCTGGAGGCTGCCCCTAGGTCAGAAGAGTCACCAGCCTCCTCTTCGTCTTCATTATAGACTCCGGCCAGAAGACTCAGTCCAGCAGATGTTTTTTTCAAAATTCCAGTTAGTTTCTTCGGCCCAGGCGGGGCAGGTTTCGCAAAGAAAACATCAGGCAACCCTGACGACGTAGATGCCTGCTCGTTACCTGCCACAGGTTTA
This sequence comes from Oncorhynchus clarkii lewisi, assembly GCF_045791955.1. Classification (NCBI taxonomy): domain Eukaryota; kingdom Metazoa; phylum Chordata; class Actinopteri; order Salmoniformes; family Salmonidae; genus Oncorhynchus; species Oncorhynchus clarkii. The sequence continues at coordinate 28,217,237 of NC_092174.1, forward strand.
GACTTTTTCCCATTCGTGTCTTCAGAATCCAATGCTTTCCTTTTCAGCGGGGGCTGGGGTCCGTGACCTGTTGAACTTTGTTTAGACCCCTTGAGCTCGGCAACTTTCTCCTTATGCTGTTTTCCAAGAACGTGAGTCTGCCACAATATTTCATTCTTTACCCGCTCGTTGCAGAGTACGCAGCTAAGATGATCGAGACTGTTGTACTTGGCATAAGGGGATTCGACACGCTTCTTATCTATCGTTTGCTTTTGTTTCTCTCTCATCAACCGACGCAGTTCATCTTGATGAATCACTTTCTTCTGCTTATTCTTTGGAGGCATTATTTATTTGCGTTCCAAAACAAAATTTCTGAAAGCTTGGCAAACAACAAAAATATGGCGCGTGTAGATGACGTATGTTAATTCAAGACCCCTAGTAGGCGTCGAAAAAATTGCCAGAATCATGTTTGAGAACAAATTCTGTAAATTATATCTTATGCTGGTGCTTTTAAATTGTATATATATCATCATGAGTTTACTACAATATATTTTGTGTGCGTTAAATATTTATTTGGTGTTTCTAAAAAATAAAAGATGCTGTTCAACTAATTATCGCGATATCTAAGGAATGTGGTTTTGATGCTTTTTATTCTCGCGAGATACTAAGCGGAAGATGGCAGATGGTCTTTTCACCACTGAGGTATTAAGAACGCTTTTCAATCGGAAGGTTTCTAATCTTGCGAGCAAACGTTAGCAAGCAAACTACCGCACTGCAAGATGCAATTGGGACATTTTGAAACGAGTTTTATCAAGGATGTCGCCGAATAATTTGGTATTTTCATTCTTAATCGTGTGTTAACGATCTTGAGAGTATCTTTTCCAGTTGTTTTGTTTTTACGTGTGTGTTGTTTCTGTTGTAACACCCACATCCATTATATGGTTGAAAAACTGCAATCTAGCTAGCTAGGTTAGGCAAATAGATAGCTATTAAGGTAGCTATTGCAGCTGTCATTGACAACCATAGTCAACATAATACAATATTCATCTGAAGTAGCTAGTCTCCTTGCTGGCTAGTAACGTTAAATCATGACCGGGGAAAAGATTCGCACATTGCGGAAAGACCATAACAACAAGCCTAGTAAGGATGGGTCTATAACGTTAATGGAAACATTTGATGAATCTACAAATGGAACAATAACCTCTCCAACCCCCAACGGTACCGCCATCACGTACAAATCAAACAAGAACCATAACAAGACGGTGAAACCTATGGCACTGCAGCAGCAGCTATCGAATATCAATGCAAACAATACCAATGCCAATCAATCAGTTGGTACTATCATCGATGACTATAACAAGAATCCCATCATTCTAACCAATGGTAATGAGGACTTGAATTTGGAATTCCCTGTTCACGAATGTGTGTTCAGAGGAGATGTGCGTCGCTTGTCCTCACTCATTCGGACCCAGGACATCTCCCAGAAAGATGTGCATGGTGAGTGTGCATGGTAACCCGAATTTAGTACATGGAATAGGAAACCGCCTAGGTTATCACTTCTAGTTTTGTATCCATTGCATTTTAGCTGACACTTTTTTTGACTAACATAGTCAGTACTTGCTTACTAGCGTGTGTTGAGTTAAACATAAACATTGTCCATGTGCACCTGCACTAGCTGTGACATCAATAATCTCATAACTGGTCATTCTCTCTCTTTCTAGGAAACACACCTCTTCACGTAGCTGTGATGATGGGTCACAAAGGTAAGGGCTTTGACTTCTGGTAATCAAGAATATCTGATATGGAGAATAACAGATACATAGACCTATTTGAACAGGACCGAGACATGCAAACAACTGTTTCCCATTTGGAGCAGACTGACTTGTACTTCTGTACTACTTTCCTCTAAACTACTACATGACACCAGAGTTTGACAGGATTTTTTGGCCCATACTCTCATCTCTGGCCTAATGCCACATTCAAATCAACTGGGAACTCTGAAATCTACGACTTAAATGTGTTCAAGACAACTAGGAGCTAGGAAAAAAACAAGCTCAGACTGGGTAAAAATTTATTTGAACGGTCATCCAACTCGGAATTTCAAGTCGGATACTCTGGCATCTTTTTAGAGGTCTGACCTGAAGATCACTGACGTCATGATTTGACCTATTTTTCTGAGTTCCCAGTTAGCTCGAAAGCACCATAAGCCTAAGACCAGGAAATGACACAGAAGATGTGCCATGTTGCAGGGCATTATGCCACACCTCTGGCATGTCTCCAAGTCATCCTACCAACCATGTTTTTTGCCATTCACATAACATAATCAACATGTTCTCCAGCTCTCCTCTAGTAAATCCTCCATGTGGATTTCTTCTGGGATAAATTCCTGTCCTACTGTACTGAGATCATCCTGTCTGATCTCTGCAGACTGCAGTGTGTTACATAGTCTAGTAGTCTCATAGTAGTGGCTGGTCCCATATCGAACGCCCTTCGGGTCAGTAGACGTCTTGTTACTTGACCCAATATACTGTTATCGTCATTAACTACAGAAATGAGTATTCAATGTCCAAGTATAAAGACCATGGAGACGGGTGATTGACTTAGATTTGAAAAAAAAACAATTAATCTAAAAGTAGCTTGATGATGTTTGATCAATTGTGATGTTTGTTTGTTTGCTGCAGAGTGTGCCCTCCTACTCCTGGCCCATAATGCCCCTGTGAAGGTGAAGAATGCCCAGGGCTGGAGCCCCCTGGCAGAGGCCATCAGCTATGGAGACCGACAGATGAGTAAGGATCTGGGGTATTTTCTATCCAAAGCTGGCTATATATTGACATCACTTTCATATATGTGCAATCGATAGACCTACCTAGTATTAAGCCATTAGACTACATCTGAGCCACTTCAATATTTGTATCTATTAGGCCTATATGCTACTATTACCTGAATGCTCACGCATTAAACTTTAGTCTAACCAATAACCTAAAAATAACCTATTAGGTCAATGGAAATGTGGCTTAACTTGTAGCCTAGGCTACTTAATGTTTATTTAATTGTAGAATATCTGTTGGCATTCTTTATTCTCAATTTCTACCTGCCATAGGCTACAATTCATGATTTGTTGAGCAATTCCGAAAACCATTGTCATTATATCCTATTTTTAGGTCACGTTGATATAGCGAAGGTGGCATTGAGCGACTTTAATTATTTTTCACAGTTGACACAAACTGAAGAAATGCAGAATGTACATAACCAACATTGCATACACAATACACTTAAAATACATAACGCATGGCAAACCTAATTATACAAACACTGAAATACATAATAGGCTACAGAATCTTTTTGAAAACAGTGTAAAAATATACAGTACCAGTCAAAAGTTTAGACATACCTACTCATTCAAGTGGCTTTCTTTATTTTTTTACATTGTAGAATAATAGTGAAGACATCAACTATAAAATAACACATATGGAATCATGTAGTAACCAAAAAAGTGTTAAACAAATATATTTATTATTTGAGATTCTTCAAAGTAGCCACCCTTTGCCTTGATGACAGCTTTGCACACTCTTGGCATTCTATCAACCAGCTTCACTTGGAATGCTTTCCCAAAAGTATTGACGGAGTTCCCACATATGCTGAGCACATGTTGGCTGCTTTTTCTTCACTCTGCTGTCCAACTCATCCCGAACCATCTCAGTTGGGTTGAGATCGGGTCATCTGATGCAGCACTCCACCACACTCCTTCTTGGTCAAATAGTTCATACACAGCCTGGAGGTGTGTTTTGGGTCATTGTCCTGGTGAAAAACAAATGATAGTCCCACTAAGCACAAACCAGATTGGATTGCGTATCACTGCAGAATGCTGTGATAGCCATGCTGGTTAAGTGTCACCAGAAAATAACCACATTTGGACTCATCAGACCAAAGGACAGATTTCCACCGGTCTAATTTCATATTTCTTAGCCCAAGCAGGTCTCTTCTTATTGGTGTCCTGTAGTAGTGATTTTTTTTTGCAGCAATTTGACCACAAAGGCCTGATTTCTCATAGTCTCCTCTGAACAGTTGATGTTGAGATGTCTGTTACTTGAATCCTGAAGCATTTATTTGGGCTGCAATTTCTAAGGTTGGTAACTCTAATGAACTTATCCTCTGCAGCAGAGGTAATTCCGGCTCTTCCTTTCCTGTGGCGGTCCTCATGAGAGTCAGTTTCATCATAGCGCTTGATGGTTTTTGCAACTGCACTTGAATAATCTTTCAAAGGTCTTTTACCAAATAGGGCTATCTTCTGTATACCACCCCTACCTTGTCACAACACAACTAATTTGTTCAAACGCATTAAGAAGGAAAGAAATTCCACAATTGAACTTTTAACAAGTCACACCTGTTAATTGAAATTAGGTGATTACCTGAAGAAGCTGGTTGAGAGAATGCCAAGAGTGTGCAAAGGGTTGCTATACTGAAGAATCTCAAATAAACAATATATTAAGATATGTTTCACACTTTTTTGGTTACTGCATGATTCCTTGTGTTTTTTCATAGTTTGATGTCTTCAATTTTATTCTACAATGTAGAAATGAGTAAAAATAAACCCCTTAAATGCGTAGGTGTGTCCAAACTTTTGACTGGTGCTGTTTGCATATATATATATATATATATATTTATTTATTTTTTATTTTTTATATTTATTTATTTTTTATATATTTATTTTTAAAAATGTAATATATTATAGAGCTACATTATGCTTTTATCCTATATATTCTGGAATAATTTTCAGCACGGGACATATCCTGTAACGACCAGTGGTGTAAAGTACTTAAGTAGTACTTTTAAGTATTTTTACTTAAGTAGTTTTGGCGGGTATCTGTACTTTACTATTTATATTTTTGACTACTTTTACTTCCCTACATTGCTGAAGAAAATAAAGTACTTTACTGAATATTTTTTCCCTGACACCCAAAAGTATTGTTACAATTTTTATGTTTAGCATCACAGGAAAATGTTCCAATTCATGCACATATGGTCATCCCTACTGCCTCTGATCTGGTGGACTCACTAAACACATGCTTCATTTGTAATTGATGTCTGAGTGTTGGAATGTGCCCCTGGCGATCAGTGAATGAATAAATAAATAATGAAACTGTGTCATTTTATTTGCTTAAAATAAGCAATTTGAAATGATTTATACTTTTGATACATAATCCTCTTAAGGATTAGCCCCCTTTTTTTCAAATTTCGCCTATAATATCATACCCAAATCTAACGGCCTGAAGCAAGGTTCTGCATATTCTTAATACCATTTGAAAGGAAACAATTTGAAGTTTATGGAAATGTGAAAGGAATGTAGGAGAATATAACACAATAGATATGATAAAAGATAATACAAAGAAAAAACCAACCGTACTTTTGTATTTTTTTGTACCGTCTTTGAAGTGCAGGAGAAAGGCCATAATGTATTACTCCAGCCCAGGTGCAATTTAGATTTTGGCCCCTAGATGGCACCAGTGTATGTGCACAGTTTTAGACTGATCCAATGAAACATTGTATTTCTGTTCAAAAGTTTGTATCAAGACTGCCCAAATGTGCCTAATTTGTTTATTAATAACTTTTCATGTTCAAAATTGTGCACTCTCCTCAAACAATAGCATGGTATTCTTTCACTGTAATAGCTACTGTAAATTGGAAAGTGCAGTTAGATTAACAAGACTTTAAGCTTTCTGACAATATCAGATATGTCTATGTCCTGGGAAATTTTCATGTTACTTACAACCTCATGCTCGCATTAGCCTACGTTAACTCAACCGTCCCGTGGAAGGGACACCGATCCCAAAGAAGTTTTAAGTATATTTAAAACCAAATATTTTTAGACTTACTCAAGTAGTATTTTCGTGGTAGACTTTCACTTTTAAGTTAGTTATTTTCAATTAAGGCATCGTTACTCTTTTACTCAATGGGTACTTTTTCCACCACTGGTAATGACACAGTTCCGTTTCACTTTGTAGCGGGTATACAGCATGGTGTTTAGGGACATGGTTTTGACGTCTTTGGTTGTTATCTTTATGATGCGTCATTCAAACACATATAAGCCTAAATTCCATCACTATCGGGAAACCGGGTCCTGTTAGGCTGTAGACTGACCGATTGCTCTCTGGTGCTGTTTTGGGGTTGGGTTCTAGGCTGGCCCAGCTAGCCAGCCAAAGCCATGCTGGGGATTTTCTCTGCAAGCTCGGTCTGCATCCAGACGTCCTGGAACCCAGCATGGCCCAGGGCTTAGTGTGACTGAAGGGGCACTGAGCAGCTCTACAGCTGGCTGGCTCCCTGGCTCTCTGTCGGTTCACTTTAATGCCCATGCTTCTAATGCATTTAACAAAGCACTGTAAACTAGAGGTCTTAATATAGGTTACATTTTATTTGTGTTGATTATGTGGATTTGTTAGGAATACTAGTTAAGTGAAGAGTCTGTTTTTTTAATGGTGAGAGTATCGTAGAGGGATGAATGGGCTTCACTAGCTCGCTCAGTTTTTTTCTGTTTAATGCCTTGTTAGCAAAAAATGTTTAGCTGCATAATATAAAACACTATTATAAATAGGCTAGTTTATAAAACATTCCATGCAAGTAATTGTGAAGGTTAGGCAAAACATATATATATATTTTTATATATCAAAATATATTACAAATCTTTATTTCCCTTCAATTAAATTCCCTGTTATATGTTGACCAGGTTAGAGCTATGACCCTGTCATCCCAGCATGTATTAGTATGCGTCTCCAGTCCTGCAGTAGGGATGCTTTGGCAGACTGGGGACAGAGGTCAGGCATGGGAAGGTCAGATCGCAGTGGGCAGGGAGGAGACAGCAGCTTGGCTCCATCCACACAGTACACCAAGGACACGCAAAGGCAGCCAAACTATAGCCAGTGACTGTGGCAGTACTACTAGTGGTAAAATGAAAAGTTTTTAAAAATGTATTAGTCGTACGTACTGTGCCTTCGGGAAGTATTCAGACTCCTTGAATTTTTCCACATTTTGTTATGTTACAGCCTTATTCTAAAACTGATTAAATCGTTTTTTTCCCCCGCATCAATCTACACACAATACCCCATAATGACAAAGCAAAAACTGTTTTTTAGACATTTTAGCTAATTTATTTTTATAAATTATAAAACGGAAATATCACATTCACATAAGTATTCAGACCCTTTACTCTGTAGTTTGTTGAAGCACGTTTGGCAGCGATTATAACCTTGAGTCTTCTTGGGTATGACGTTGCATTCTTGGCACACCTTTATTTGGGGAGTTTCTCCCATTCTTCTCTGCAGATCCTCTCAAGCTCTGTCAGGTTGAATGGGGAGTGTTGCTACAAAGATAGTTTCAAGTTTCTCCAGAGATGTTAGATCAGTTTCAAGTCCGGGCACTGGCTGGGCCACTCAAGGACATTCAGAGACTTGTCCCGAAGCCACTCCTGCGTTGTCTTGGCTGTGTGCTAAGGGTCATTGTACTGTTGGAAAGTGAACCATATCCCCAGTCTGAGGTCTTGAGTACTCTGGAGCAGGTTTTCATTAATGGTCTCTCTGTACTTTGCGCCATTCATCTTTGCTTCGATCCTGACTAGTCTCCCAGTCCCTGCCACTGAAAAACATCCCCACAGCATGATGCTGCCACCACCATGCTTCACCGTAGGAATGGCGCCAGGTTTCCTTCGGTTGTGACCCTTGGCATTCAGGCCAAAGAGTTCAATCTTGGTTTCATCAGACCAGAGAATCTTGTTTCTCATGGTCTGAGAGTCTTTAGGTGACTTTTGGCCAACTCCAAGCGGGCTGTCATGTGCCTTTTACTGAGGAGCGGCTTCCGTCTGGCCACTCTACCATAAAGGCCTTGGTTGACCAAGGCCCTTATCCCCCGATTGTTCAGTTTTGCCGGGCGGCCAGCTCTAGCAAGAGTCTTGGTGGTTCCAAACTTCTTCCATTTAAGAATGATGGAGGCCACTGTGTTCTTGGGGACCTTAAATGCTGCAGACATTTTTTGGTATCCTTCCCCAGATCTCTGCCTCGTCACAATCCTGTCTCAGAGCTCTATGGACAATTCCTTCGACATCATGGCTTGGTTTTTGCTCTGACATGCACTGTCAACTGTGGGACCTTTATATAGACAGGTTTGTGCCTTTCCAAATCATGTCCAATCAGTTGAATTTACCACAGGTGGACTCCAAGTTGTAGAAACATCTCAAGGATGATCAATGGACACAGGATGCACCTGAGCCCAATTTCGAGTCTCATAGCAAAGGGTCTGAATACTTATGTAAAGAAGCTATTTCTGTTTTATTTTTAACACATTTACAAACATTTCTAAAAACTTGTTTTCGCTTTGTCATTATGGGGTATTGTGTTTTGATTTTTTTTATATTGTTAATCCATTTTAGAGTAAGGCTGTAACGTAACAAAATGTGGAAAAGGTCAAGGGGTCTGAATACTTTCCAAAGGCGCTGTATGTACGGGATACGCATAGGATACATCGTCCAACAAAATGCTTACTTGCAGGCTCCTTCTCGACAATGCAACAACAATAAGAAATAGCAACAACAACAAAAAAGAATACTAGGGCTTATTATTATACTGTACAAAAATATAAACGCAACATGTAAAGTGTTGGTCCCATGTTTCATGTTTCAGATCCCAAGCATCTTCCCATATGCACAAAAAGCGTATTTCTCTAAAATTTTGTGCACAAATTTGTTTACATCCCTGTTAGTGAGAATTTCTTTGCCAAGATAATCCATCCACCTGACAGGTGTGACATATCAAGGAGCTGATTAAACTGTGTGATCTTTACACAAGTGCTGGGGACAACAAAAGGCCACTCTAAAATGTGCAGTTTTGTCACACAACGCAATGCCACATATGTCTCAACTTTTGAGGGATCGTGCACTTGGCATGCTGACTGCAGGAATGTCCACCAGAGCTGTTGCCAGATAATTTGAATGTACATGTCTCTACTATAAGATGCCTCCAATGTCGTTTTTAAGAGACTTTGGCAGTATTTCCAACCGCAGACCACGTGTAACCACGCCAGCACAGGACCTCCACATCAAGCTTCTTTACTTACGGGATCGTCTGCGACCAGCCATCTGGACAGCTGATGAGACTGAGGAGTATTTCTGCCTGTAATAAAACCCTTTTGTGGGGATATTTTATATTTTTTATTGGCTGGGCCTAAGACCACCTATGGCTGTGCTGCTGCCCAGTCATGTGAAATCCATAGATTAGGGCCTAATTAATGTATTTCAATTCATTGATTTCCTTATATGGACTGTAACTCAGTAAAATCATTGAAATTGTTGCGATTTGTTCAGTGTAAGAGACAGCTGCAGAAAGAGAGTGATGGGTCATTACACGAAAGGAGTGCCTTTTGGTTTAACTTGGTGGGAAAAGATTCTAACTAATTCTAACATTCTGTCAGAAAGAGCACGTGTTCAACTTAATAAAAACATGTTTTCCCATCTCAAGAGGTTACATAAAACTTGACTATAGTAAGTGTCTAAGTACCAAATAAAGTAACAGGGTTGACCATTTCATCTTAAATCAGCAATCTGTCCCCTTGTGACAGGAGGAATGGAAGCTTGTTGTGTGCAACAGGGAGGGGCAATTGAATGCAAGCTTCACTTTTAAAAAAATATATAAAAAAATACATTTCTAGCTAGTATATCTATGGGCAACAGAGTTGATGTGTTATGCTCGACCTGCTCAGTTTTCCAACACACTGATCAAGGTTACTGGATAGAAGATAGAGATATCACTCCAATTATAATTTGCAATTATCACTCCAATTATAATTTGCAAGATAGCACACTTTTTGAAATCCATCCAGAAACTCATAAGGGGTGTTGTATCACTGAAGTTCAGCATTTATTTAACTGTGCAGTGTGTAAGGTGACTCATGTCATAGGCAGCCTCCCCTTTGTACTCTGCTGCACCACAGAGCCACAGTCTGGATTTGCTGGCTGCATCAGTGTTTGAGCAACTGCCCCTAAAAAATTACTTTTCATTTAGAAAACAGCCTATGTGGCATCGATATGAGTCAAACATATACAGTGGGGCAAAAAAGAATTTAGTCAGCCACCAATTGTGCAAGTTCTCCCACTTAAAAAGAGAGAGGCCTGTAATTTTCATCATTAGGTACACTTCAACTATGACAGACAAAATGAGAAAAAAAATCCAGAAAATCACATTGTAGGATTTTTAATGAATTTATTTGCAAATTATGGTGGAAAATAAGTATTTGGTCAATAACAAAAGTTTATCTCAATACTTTGTTATATACCCTTTGTTGGCAATGACAGAGGTCAAATGTTTTCTGTACGTCTTCACAAGGTTTTTACACACTGTTGCTGGTATTTTGGCCCATTCCTCCATGCAGATCTCCTCTAGAGCAGTGATGTTCTGGGGCTGTTGCTGGGCAACACAGACTTTCAACTCCCTCCAAAGATTTTCTATGGGGTTAATATCTGGAGACTGGCTAGGCCACTCCAGGACCTTGAAATGCTTCTTACGAAGCCACTCCTTCGTTGCCGGGCGTTGTGTTTGGGATCATTGTCATGCTGAAAGACCCAGCCGCGTTTCATCTTCAATGCCCTTGCTGATGGAAGGAGGTTTTCACTCAAAATCTCATGATACATGGCCCCATTCATTTTTTCCTTTACACGGATCTTTGTCCTCCAAACACGACGAGTTGAGGTTTTACCAAAAAGTTATATTTTGGTTTAATCTGACCATATGACATTCTCCCAATCTTCTTCTGGATCATCCAAATGCTCTCTAGCAAACTTCAGACGGGCCTGGACATGTACTGGCTTAAGCAGGGGGACACGTCTGGCACTGCAGGATTTGAGTCCCTGGCGGCGTAGTATGTTACTGATGGTAGGTTTTGTTACTTTGGTCCCAGCTCTCTGCAGGTCATTCACTTCCTCCCGTGTGGTTCTGGGATTTTTGCTCACCGTTCTTGTGATCATTTTGACCCCACGGGGTGAGATCTTGCGTGGAGCCCCAGATCGAGGGAGATTAGCAGTGGTCTTGTATGTCTTCCATTTCCTAATAATTGCTCCCACAGCTGATTTCTTCAAACCAATCTGCTTACCTATTGCAGATTCAGTCTTCCCAGCCTGGTGCAGGTCTACAATTTTGTTTCTGGTGTCCTTTGACAGCTCTTTGGTCTTGGCCATAGTGGAGTTTTTAATGTGACTGTTTGAGGTTGTGGACAGGTGTATTTTATACTGATAACAAGTTCAAACAGGTGCCATTAATACAGGTAACGAGTGGAGGACAGAGGAGCCTCTTAAAGAAGAAGTTACAGGTCAGTTGAGAGCCAGAAATCTTGCTTGTTTGTAGGTGACCAAATACTTATTTTCCACCATAATTTGCAAATAAATTCATAAAAAATCCTACAATGTGATTTTCTGGATTTTTTTTCTCTCATTTTGTCTGTCATAGTTGAAGTGTACCTATGATGAAAATGACAGGCCTCTCTCATCTTTTTAAGTGGGAGAACTTGCACAATTGGTGGCTGACTAAATACTTTTTTGCCCCACTGTATTCTATTGTCAAAATTGACTACAAAGTGTAAGCAGGATAACTTTGGTTTTAAAGTCAGAGTAGTATCAGGCAAAACCCCATTGGATTACTGTTACAGTAAATCACTTGGTTGAATGATTTATCACTCTGTCATTGACTGGCTGGGTATCTCCTTTTTCTTCTCTGGCTCAGACCTCTCACTGTCATTGAAGCGTGGGTTTACAAAGCTCATCTTCTTTCACTTTTAGGTTTAGTGTTGTGTAACGCTTTTGAAAGTTGCTTTTTGCAAGATCATCTGCCCTTGTAATCCCTTCTGCTGTGTGTGTGGTCTCAGGGTAGAAACTTGCACATATAGAATATCTAGGCTATGGAAAATATTGGCTTTGTCTTGTATGGTGTTGTATAGCAGTGCCTTGCTATGGCTTTGTTGTGATCTCCTTCTTCTCCCATCGTCAGTCACAGCCATACTGCGAAAGCTGAAGCAGCAGTCCAGAGAGAGTGTGGCGGACAAGAGGCCCAAGCTGCTGAGAGCGCTGAAGGAGGTGAGGCTTTGACAGCCAACTGGGCTAGCCTACTACAGCATCCGGTTATACACAATGTATGGCGTGCACAGATCCTTTGTGAAAGTACTTGAGCAGCGCTTAATTTATTTCTGCCAGTAGAGTGGAATAAATGTAATATTTCCAAAACTATTTGACATACAGTCAGTCGGGTCCGAAATTATTGACCCCCTTGATAAAGATGAGCAATAACGCCTGTATAAAATAAATAATACAAATACCTAACTATATTGTATGCTCCAAACAATTGAGAAATTGTATTATTTTATACTAATACAATTGCTCAGAGAAAGAGATTTTGTTTAACAAGTAATACTTTTTTTCTCAGAAAGGTAGGGGTCAAAATTATTGACACCTCAAATATTCTTACAAATAAGGTTTAGTATTAGTATTTGGTCCCATATTCCTAGCACACAGTGACTACATCAAGCTTGTGACTCTGTAGAATTGTTTAGAAACATATTCTATTCTTATTTACAATTAAGGTGGCTCCAAAATGACACTGCATTATTTACCATTCATTTCTGTTGGGCACCAAATAATCTTATACACAACCAAAACAAACTGCAAATGAATCCATGAAGTCATTTTGTGCTTGGAATATGGGACCAAATACTTTACTTTTGGCAACTTTATTTATAATAATCTTTAGGGGTGTCAATCATTTTAACCCCTACCTTTTTGAGGTAAAAAAAAAGATTACTTGTTAAACAAAATCTTAAACAAAATTCTCTCAGCTATTTTTTTAGGATAAAATAATATATATATATTTTTTTGCATACAAAATATCTCTATCTGTATGATTTATTTAATAAATTAATAATTGGTCATCTTTATCTAGGGTGTCAGTAATTTTTTCAGTTTGTTTGTTCCATAGCTAGTAGTAGTATCAGTTCACTACCACTATCTGTCCATACCTTTCTTTAATCTTTCTCTCCAACCTCAGCATCTGTTCATAATAACAGCACCAAAATACATTTCCCCTTTTTAAAATGTTTTTAACAATTTACAGCTATAAAGGAACTTATTTGTGCATTTTGTTTGATAGTGTGTGGCTTGCATGGCAATATAATAATGTACAATGTTTTTTTTTTTAAATCTTCATAGCTTGGTGACTTCTACTTTGAGCTTCACTGGGACTTTCAAAGTTGGGGTGAGTCGCCGCTACATGATATGCAATACATTAAAATAAGCTGCATCGAGCCAACATTTCCTGTCACACACTCTATTCATTGTTATTCTTAGTGCAGGACACCTTCGCCAGGTAGTTTCATTCTCCAATCTAATTAGCCTGTATTTAAAAATACAAATAAATGGTCTGTTACCATTCTATCTTGGCTGTGAGTGTGGTGTGTTAATTGCTTAGAGGGTTTGTGGTGCTCTTTCGGCTCAGGGATTTGTTAAAGAGATTGTTCGGGATTTTTGTTTTCTATGTCTCTACGTGCAATATGAAAGAAGTTAGTGGTAGTTTTGCGAGCCAATGCTTCGTGGGGGTGGGGCGAGGGTGGACTGGGAGGGGTCTCGAATTGTTGAGGGACAGCTATTGGAGAACTGTGGGGGGATCTTGGAGGGTTCGTGTTCGGGTTCACGTTTTTTGGCCTGGTGGGAGATCTGTCAACGTGCCCTTGAGCAGGGCATTGACCCTGGATGCTTCTGTGTGTCACTATGAATGGGAGTCTGTTGGATGACTGGTATGATGTAGTTGTTGAGCGGCTTCACTGCAAGTATATTATATGTTTTGGATAGTCAATTAAAAAAAATAAGTTAGCATTGGCTCGCAAAACTACCTCTAACTGGCACTAGCTTAGCACAGGGGTTTATATTCGGGGCCCCCCTTCCAGCATTGGGGAATATCCGGCACCTCCCCCGCACGTTCCACGTATATTTCTATGGGCACAAGCACTGTTCATGACACAAACTGTTCACACCCCTCTTGTTAGTGGAGAGAATTTTGCAGGTTTAAAGTTTATTTCCTGCCATTCTACACATTTGCCATGGGGTGCAAAGAACAATTTTGCAGTTTTAAAGCAAATGTTCATGCAATTCTATACATTTTGGAAAATTGTGTGAGTAGGTAGCAGGGCTGAGGGGGAATTTGGAGTTCAGCCAGAGTGAAATTCTCATGCTCCAAGGAGAAAACAAGGATTGTCTACTCGGGGAAAACAGGGTGATGAGTCAGTAATAGACATACAAAGTCATAGCATGCGTGAAAATATTTTTTTTTCTGGGATTCCTGAGGATGCATCCAATAATCCAGAGGGCGCGAAACCAAGGGTCCCCGACCGATCATCCGATCATCACAATGTTTGAATACCAACAAAAGAAGCTAATCAAAAGCAGGGGAAGGGAGCTTAAAAGGACCAAATTCAGTCTCAATGACCAATTTCCAAGGGAGATAAACGAACGTCGTAAGAGACTGGACTTCTACAAAGGGAGAAGGGTAAGCTTTCTCAATGTGGACAAACTCTTTATAGCTGGACAGCTATTCCGAGACAGCTCCATAACACCATGGCTGTACTAAATTCTACAGGGACTTCAGGTTACAAAAAAAGAAAGTATGGGAACTGTAAAAACATTAGAAATAGTGGATATTTGGAGACTAAAAAACCCAGACCTAGTGAGATAAACATGGAGGAAACTTAATCAAGCTAGTCGTCTTGACTACTTTCTTGTCTATTTCTCTCTTGCATCAAAGGTCAAAAAAGTTTTAATAAGAAATAGAATGCGATGGGATCATCATCTAATTGGCATTCACATAACTTATAGATTTTCCACGTGGACATTGGAAATTTAATCAAAGTTTACTGGAGGACAACTTATTTTTAACTAAGACAAAATCATTTATAACTGAATTTTTCCAGTATAATATAGGTTCAGCAAATCCCCTTCTTGTTTGGGATACCTTTAAATGTACCTTCAGAGGTCGTTCAATTCAATATTCATCAATAATTTTAAAAAAGCAGTTACTGGCTAAAGAGACCAGACTAACAAGGGAAATCCATGAACTAATAATAACGATACTAATGAGATACAAAATAAGTTAGAGGATAAACAAGAAGAACTTGTGGAACTTATTCAAGAACGTTCTAATGTAATCTATTACAAAAATAAAGCTGGATAGAAAAATGCACAAAATTCTTCCTGAATCTCCAATACAGGAACACTAACAAAAAGCCTTTGCAGAATCTCTTTACCTTTAGACGGAGTCATCTATGATTATCCGAATTATATTTTATAAGAGGAAACTAATTATTTTAGGCAGATGTTCTCTTTTCCGTCTCATCCTCTCCCACTGAATGAATATTACATTCAGGAATTATTTCCAAATAAAATAAAAAAAAATGGATAATTAACAAATGTACAGAAAAATCAGTGCGAAGGCCAAATTTCAGAGGAAGAACTTTTTGAGGCTATTGAACCTTTTCAGCCTGGAAAAACCCCAGGGCTTGATGGCATACCGGTAGAGCTATGTCAAGCCTTTTTTGATATACTTAAAGCTCCATTGTTTGATTGTTTTAACTACTCCTATTGAAATGGTAGTCTGTCAGGTACTCAGCAGGAAGGTCTGATTTCACTATTATTAAAATACTCAAGTGCCTATCTATATAATGAATATGAATTGGGTGGGTTGAAATTATTAAATATAAAACTCTCTCTAAAAGCTTCACTTATTCAAAAGTTTTACTTGAAAACTATCCAATTGTTTTAGTAGCTACTATCTTGTTTCATCGCTACAACGAAGGTTGAAAGTAATGCCTCCTCCGATACACAACCCAACCAAGCTGCACTGCTTCTTAACACAGCGCGCATCCAACCCAGAAGCCAGCCGCACCAATGTGTCGGAGGAAACACCGTGCACCTGGTAACCTTGGATAGCACGCACTGCGCCCGTCCCGCCACAGGAGTCGCTGGTGCGCGATGAGACAGTAATGCCTCCTCCGATACACAACCCAAACAAGCCGCACTGCTTCTTAACATGCGCGATGAGAAAGTAATGCCTCCTCCGATACACAACCCAACCAAGCCGCACTGCTTCTTAACATGCGCGATGAGAAAGTAATGCCTCCTCCGATACACAACCCAACCAAGCCGCACTGCTTCTTAACACAGCGCGCATCCAACCCAGAAGCCAGCCGCACCAATGTGTCGGAGGAAACACTGTGCACCTGGTAACCTTGGATAGCACGCACTGCGCCCGTCCCGCCACAGGAGTCGCTGGTGCGAAACCCTCCCTAACCCGGACGACGCTAGGCCAATTGTGCGTCGCCCCACGGACCTCCCGGTCGCGGCCGGTTACGACAGAGCCTGGGCGCGAACCCAGAGTCTCTGATGGCACAGCTGGCGCTGCAGTACAGTGCCCTTAACCACTGCGCCACCCGGGAGGCCTATATAGAATTCTTGCCACCAACAAAATGTTGAAAATGTGGGGCATAAAATCATCGAAGTTTTGCAGATTTGGTTGTGAAGATACAGAATCAATAGACCATTTATTTTGGTATTGCCCTCAGGTAGCCTGCTTCTGGTCTTAGGTTCAGGAATGGCTTAAAATGCATAGCATTGATCTAAAATTGACCCTTTAAATTGTACTGTTATGTGATCTGGAGAGACCGTGTAGGTCAATTACTAATATACTAGTACTCTTAGTAAAAGTATTTATTTTCAAATCGCAATCCGTAGATTCTATTCGATTAGATAGATTGAAATTGTATGTTATCCATCACAGGATAGTTGACACATACATGTAATACATGCATTGCTGTTATGATTTTAGTAGTCCTTGATGCCCTTTTTTTTTTTTTTTTTTTTTTTTGCAGTGTTTGCTGTTTTCTTCTGTCTTTTTTTTCTTCTCCTTAGTTCATTCTCTTGATTGTTGGTGCATTGGGGGGGGGTTCTTGGGGGTGGGGAATGGAATTAATTGTATTTTTTAATTTTTCTTCTTCTGTGGGAGGGGTCTCGAATGGTATTGACCCTGGATGCTTCTGTGTGTTACAAAAATAAGTTAGAGGTAGTTTTGCGAGCCAATGCTAACTGGTGTTAGCGCTAGAAGTTTACATACACTTAGGTTGGAGTCATTAACTTGTTTTTCAACCACTCCACAAATTTCTTCTTAACAAACTATAGTTTTGGAAAGTCGTTTTGGGCATCTACTTTGTGCATGACACAAGTAATTAGTCCAGCAATTGTTTACGTGCATATTATTTCACTTATAATTAATTGTATCACAATTCCAGTGGGTCAGAAGTTAACATACATAAGTTGACTGTGCCTTTAAACAGCTTGGAAAATTCCAGAAAATTAGGTCATGGCTTTAGAAGCTTCTGATAGACTAATTGTCATAATTTGAGTCAATTGGAGGTGTACATGTGGATGTATTTCTTGGCCTACCGTCAAACTCAGTGCCTCTTTGCTTGACAACATGGGAAAATCAAAAGAAATCAGCCAAGACCTCAGAAAAAAATGTGTAGACCTCAACAAGTCTGGTTCATCCTTGGGAGCAATTTCCAAATGCCTGAAGGTACCACGTTCATCTGTACAAACAATAGTATGCAAGTATAAACACCATGGGACCACGCAGCCGTCATACCGCTCAGGAAGGAGACGCATTCTGTCTCCTAGAGATGAACGTACTTTGGTGTGAAAAGTGCAAATCAATCCCAGAACAACAGCAAAGGACCTTGTGAAGTTTCTGGAGGAAACGGGTACAAAAGTATTTATATCCACAGTAAAACGAGTCCTATATCGACATAACCTGATAGACCACTCAGCATGGAAGAAGCCACTGCTCCAAAACCGGCATAAAAAAGCCAGACTACGGTTTGCAACTGCACATGGGGACAAAGATCGTACTTTATGGAGAGATGTCTGATGAAACAAAACTGAACTGTTTGGCCATAATGACCATCATTATGTTTGGAGGAAAAATGGGGAGGCTTCCAAGCCGAAGAACACCATCCCAACCGTGAAGCACGGGGGTGGCAGTATCATGTTGTGGGGGTGCTTTGCTGCAGGAGGGACTGGTGCACTTCACAAAATAGATGGCTTCATGAGGTTGGAGAATTATGTGGATATATTGAAGCAACATCTCAAGACATCAGTCAGGAAGTTAAAGCTTGGTCACAAATGGTCTTCCAAATGGACAATGACCCCAAGCATACTGTGGCAAAATGGCTTAAGGACAACAAAGTCAAGGTATTGGAGTGGCCATCACAAAGCCCTGACCTCAATTGTTTAGAACATTTGTGGGCAGAACTGAAAAAGCGTGTGCGAGCAAGGAGGCCTACAAACCTGACTCCGTTACACCAGCTGTGTCAAGAGGAATGGGACAAAATTCACCAAACTTATTGTGGGAAGCTTGTGGAAGGCTACCCAAAACGTTTGACCCAAGTTAAACAATTTAAATATATTAAAATACTAATTGAGTGTATGTAAACTTCTGACCCACTGGGAATATGATGGAAGAAATAAAAGCTTCTCGCTTCTATTATTCTGACATTTCACATTCTTAAAATAAAGTGGTGATCCTAACTGACCTAAGACAGGGAATTTTTACTAGGATTAAATGTCAGGAATTGAGTTTAAATGTATTTGGCTAAGGATATGTAAACTTCCGACTGCAACTGTATATGGCCTAAAAAGACGAAATATAAAATTAGTAGCTGACATGGGCTAGTTGATCTGGACATTTCTGACAAGGTATGCAATGACTAACGTGACAAGAGGAACTGACGATGCACTAACCAGTTTCGATATTGCACCACGTACTTTCTACTATTACAACTTTCAGGATTAAGTTTAAAGCCAGACTGAGTTCCTTTCAAAAATAAAAGTACAAATTGAGGGGGGGGGGCTGACCCCCACTGCTGACCCTTCGGGGAGGGCCCCACAGTACTGGCCTAGTGCAACGACTGGAAGTCTAGCTGTACCTGAAGACTTGATCTTTGCCCTAGGCTAGTTAGCATTGGCTGGCGAAACTACTTCTAACTTCATCATCCTGGATACAGAGACACAACAATTGTATCCATGAGTTCACCTGACTCTGGGGAAGTAGATAACTATCCCTTTAAAGCCCATGCATTGCCTAGCCACTGGCCATGTTCATTTATATACCACATAAGGATACCAAATATTATCTCTGCAGTTTATCTTAATGAATCTTATCCGTTAACTACTGTTGATCATTAGATTTTATTTCTCGTGTCTCATAGTGCCCTTGCTCTCCCGTATTTTGCCATCTGATAACTGCAAGATCTACAAGCAGGGGATCAACATCAGGTAAGGCATCACATACACGTTTGACACAGACGCCAGCTACAAGTTGTGAGGATTATAGCTGGCGTGTGCAACCACTCATCTCCCAGAGTTAACCCATTACACTCTGTCTCCTTCTCTCTCTCTTTCTCCTTTGACAGACTGGACACAACTCTGATAGACTTCTCAGATATGAAGTGTCAGAGAGGAGACCTCAGCTTCATCTTTAATGGAGATGCTCCGCCCTCCAAGTCCTTCTATGTCCTGGATAATGAGCAGAAGGTGTACCAGCGGATACACCACGAGGTGATCTATATGGTTTGGTACCATGTCCTCCAAACCACCCAACCCCACATGAATGTGATCTATATGGTCTGGTACCATGTTCTCCAAGCCACCCAACCTTACACGAATGTTTGTATTGCCCTGGCAAAGGTTGATTGATTGAAAGCTCAGCTATTGTTACAATGGATCATATTTTTTTTATTCTGGAATCTAATGTGTGTGGAAGTTCTCTTTTCACCATGTCACCCATAAAGATAATGGGACCTATTGAATTCTGTGATGTCATTATGATGATGATTATGACGACTGCCTGATGTGTCCCTGCAGGAGTCTGAGATGGAGACTGAGGAGGAGGTGGACATCCTGATGAGCAGTGATGTCTATTCTGCCACCCTGTCCACCAAGTCTATCACCTTCTCCCGCAGTCAGATCGGCTGGCTCTTCAGGGAGGACAAGACGGTAAGCACCCCTCCCGGTCCTGTTCAGTAGGCAATTTATTTTGTTGAAACACAGCAGAATGTGGGGAGGGGTGTAGGGGTCACTGGAATATAGAGGGAATAATACAATTGGTCTTTGATCATAAGCTGTGTTTATTTATATTTATTTAACCTTTATTTAACTAGGCAAGTCAGTTAAGAACAAATTCTTATTTACAATGACGGCCTACCATAAGGCAAAAGGCCTCCTGCGGGGACGGGAGCTGGGATTAAAAATGTAAAATAAAATATAAATATAGGACAAAACTCACATCACGACAAGAGAGACAACACTACATAAAGACAGACCTAAGACAACAACATAGCAAGGCAGCAACACATGACAACACAGCAAATTTGCAGCACATGACAACAACACGGTAGCAACACCACATGGCAGCAGCACATGGTAGCAGCACATAGCATGGTACAAACATTATTGGGCACAGACAACAGCACAAAGGGCAAGAAGGTAGAGACAACAATACATCACACAAAGCAGCCACAACCATCAGTAAGAGTGTCCATGATTGAGTCTTTGAATGAAGAGATTGAGATAAAACTGTCCAGTGTGAGTGTTTGTTGCAGCTCGTTCTAGTCGCTAACTGCAGCAAACTGAAAAGACGAGCGACCCAGGGATGTGTGTGCTTTGGGGACCTTTAACAGAATATGACTGGGTGTTGTATGTGGAGGATGAGGGCTGCAGTAGATATCTCAGATAGGGGGGAGTGAGGCCTAAGAGGGTTTAATAAATAAGCATCAACCAGTGGGTCTTGCAACAGGTGTACAGAGATCACCAGTTTACAGAGGAGTATAGAGTGCAGTGATGTGTCCTATAAGGAGCATTGGTGGCAAATCTGATGGTCGAATGGTAAAGAACATGTAGCCGCTCGAGCACCCTTTCCTGCCGATCTATAAATTATGTCCCCGTAATCTAGCATGGGTAGGATGATCATCTGAATCATGGTTAGTTTGGCAGCTGGCGTGAAAGAGGAGCGATTACAATAGAGGAAACCAAGTATAGATTTAACTTTAGCCTGCAGCTATGAAATGTGCTGAGAGAAGGACAGTGTACTGTCTAGCCATACTCCCAAGTACTTGTATGAGTTGACTACCTCAAGCTCTAAACCCTCAGAGGTAGTAATCACACCTGTGGGGAGAGGGGCATTCTTCTTACCAAACCACATTACCTTTGTTCAGAACAAGGTTAAGGGCAGAGAAAGCTTGTTGGATACTAAGAAAGCTTTGTTGTAGAGCATTTAAAACAAAATCCGAGGAGGGGCCAGCTATAGAGTATAAGACTGTATCATCTCCATATAAATGGATGAGAGCTCTTTCTATTGCCTGACCTATGTTGTTGATGTCAATTGAGAAGAGCGTGGGGCCTAGGATTGAGCCTTGGGTTACTCCCTTGGTGACAGGCAGTGGCTGAGACAGCAGGTGTTCGTTCTGACTTTATGCACTGCACTCTTTGAGAGAGGTAGTTCGCAAACCAGGCTAAAGACCCCTCAGAGACACCAATACTCCTTAGCTGTCCCACAAGAATGGAAGTGTCTACCGTATCAAAAGCTTTGGCCAAGTCAATAAAAATAGCAGCACAATATTGCTTAGAATCAAGGGCAATGGTGACATCATTGAGGACCTTTAAGGTTGCAGTGACGTATCCATAACCTGAGTGGAAACCATATTGCATATCAGGGTGAATACTATAGACATCAAGAAAGCCAGTCAGTTGATTTTTCCAACACTTTTGAGGGCAAAATAGAAATAGGCCCATAACAGTTAGGATCAGCGTGGTCTACCCCTTTAAATACAGGATGAACCATGGCTACCTTCTAAGCAATGGGAACCCATCAGAGAGGAGAGACAGGTTAAAAAGGTCAGAGATAGGCTTGACGATGATAGGGGCAGCCACCTTAAAGAAGAAATGGTCTAAACCATCTCACCCAGATGGTTATTTGGGGTCAAGTTTAAGGAGCTCCTTTAGCACCTCTGACTCAGTGACCGCTTGCAGGGAGAAACTGTGTAGCGGGGCAGGGGAAAAGGGGGGAGGAGCATCGGGGCTAGTTGCATTAGAAGGGGTGGGAGAGGAGGCATGGCTGAGTCAAATAGGAATCCTGACTTAATGAAGTGGTGATTGAAGAGCTCAGCCATGTGTTTCTTGTCAGTAACAACCACATCAACATTAAGGGACATGGGCAGCTGTGAGGAGAAGGTTTTTTTTCTCTGGGTCTTTAACCGTTTTCCAGAACTTCTTGGGGTTAGACCCACAGAGAGAGAACTGCTCCTTACAGTAACTAACTTCCGGATAGCCTGAGTGCACTTATTTCTCATTTACCGGAACGATAGCCAGTCAGCCTGACTATGCGTGTGCCGAGCCTTTCACCAAATGCAATTCTTGAGGTGGAGTAACTCTGCAAGATCACGGTCGAACCAGGGGCTGAACCTGTTTTTAATTCTCATTTTCTTTATGGGGGCGTGTTTGTTACCAATACCACTGAAAACATTTGTTTAAAAGTCCAAGCGTCTTCGACAGAGGGGATCAAGCTGATTCCATACCATTTAACAGAGGCCAGTTCGTGAAGGAAGGCTTGCTCAACAGTGATCACTGTATGTACTGTATAGGGAATAGGGTGTCATGAATAATGCAGCCACCAGTGTTTATTATGCATCTGGCTTGTGTCTGTCCCTGCAGGAGAGAGTTGGTAACTTCCTGGCTAACTTCTACTCTGTGAACGGCCTGGTGCTGGAGTCCAGGAAACGGCGGGAGCATCTGAGTGAGGAGGACGTCCTGAGGAACAAGGCCATCATGGAGAGCCTGAGCAAAGGAGGGAACCTGGTGGAGCAGAACTATGAGGTGAGGGAGGGACTTGGATGGAGGGAGGGAGGCGTTGAGTCTTTAGTCTCTTCTTCAGTAGTGGGTGTGGTTTTGGTGCACATAATATGGATATGTGGTTATGATGCATACATGTGGTGATCTTCCTGTCTGTCTTTCCCTCAGCCTCAGAGAAGGCTGTCCCTCACGGCTCCAGACCCCAACACTATCTCTTGGGAGGAGTACATTTCTGCAGAGCACGGAAAGTAAGCCCTGCTTTATTCCTTTTAAGAAAGGTCACAGATGACACTACTGTCCGGATTAATATCAAGCCACTGTTTATTATTGAGTTATTTCATTGAATATCGTTACTAGCAGTGGCTTACTATTAAATCTCCAAACGTATACGCCAATGGTGCTGACTTAGCGTGTTTGTGTGTGTGTTCATCCCCAGGGCACCTCATCTTGGGAGAGAGCTTGTGTGTAAGGAGAGCAAGAAGAACTTCAAAGCGACCGTAGCCATGAGCCAGGACTTCCCTCTGGGCATTGAGTCGTGAGTAGAATCCCTCCTCTTATTGGCTAGTGGTCTCTCATCAGTCTCACCACTGACTGTAGTGCATTTGGAAACCTCCATGTATTTATTGTTATTGTGCACACAGATTCTGATTAAATGTATATTAGGCGGATGCAGATCGCCTATTCAGAAAAGTTATTGTCTAGCAAATGCTTTTGGAAGGCCTCTTGATTTTTAGGTACATTTTAAGTTCAATTGAATAGGATCTAGGCTAGTAATGTACTGTTAGAATAATGCATACATCAATTCAAAATAAGTGTTTGGCACTGACCCTTTTTTCTGTCCTCTTCCAGGTTACTGAATGTGTTGGAGGTCATAGCCCCATTCAAACATTTCAACAAACTAAGAGAATTTGTTCAAATGAAGCTTCCTCCTGGGTTTCCAGTCAAGCTTGGTATGAATATATTGTACACTGAACTAAAATATAAATGCAACATATAAAGTGTTGGTCCCATGTTTCAAGAGCTGAAATAAAGAATCCCTGAAATTTTTCATAAGCACAAAAAGTTTATTTCTCTCAGATTTTGGGAACAAATTTATTTACATCCCTGTTAGTGAGCATTTCTCAATTGCCAAGATAATCCCATCCACCTGACAGGTGTGGCATATCAAGAAGCTGATTAAACAGGTACACCTTGTACTGGTAACAGTAGAAGGCCAGTCTAAAATGTGCAGTTTTGTCACACAACACAATGCAACAGATGTCTCAAGTTGAGGGAGCGTGCAACTGGCATGTTGACTGCAAGAATTTCCACCAGAGTTGCTGCCAGATAATTTAATGTTAATTTCTCTACCATAAACCACCCCCAGGGCGACAGGTAGCCTAGCGGTTAGAGCGTTGGGCCAGTAACCGAAAGGTTGCTGGATCGAATCCCCAAGCTGAAAATCTACCGTTCTGCCCCTGAGCCCACTGTTCCCCGGGTGCCGAAGACACCTCTCTGATTCAGAGGAGTTGGGTTAAATGCGGAAAACACATTTCAGTTGAAGGCATTCCGTTATACAACTGACTAGGGAACTGGAACACCCCTTTCACAACATCATTTTGGAGAATTTGTCAGTACGTCCAACCGTCCTCACAACCGCAGACCAAGTGTATGGTGTTGTGTGGGAGAGCGATTGCTGATGTCAACGTTGTGAACAGAGTGCCCCATGGTGGCGGTGGGGTTATGGTATGGACAGGCAAAAGCTACGGACAATGAACACAATAGCATTTTATGGATGGCAATTTGAATGCACAGGGATACCGTGACGAGATCCTGAGGCCCATTGTTGTGCCATTCATCCACTTCCATCACCTCATGTTAGCATGATAATGCACAGGCCCGTGTCGCAAGGATCTGTACATAGTTCCTGGAAGCTGAACATGTCCCAGTTCTACCATGGCCTGCATACTCACCAGACATGTCAACCATTGAGCATGTTTCGGATGTTCTGGATTGACGTGTACGACAGCGTGTTCCAGTTCCCGACAATATCCAGCAACTTCACACAGCCATTGAAGAGGTGTGGGACAACATTCCACAGGCCACAATCAACAGCCTGATCAACTCTATGTGAAGGAGATGTGTCGAGCTGCATGAAGCAAATGGTGGTCACACCAGATACTGACTGGTTTTCTGATCCAAGCCCCCTACCTTTTTTTTAAAGGTATCTGTGACCAACAGATGCATATCTGTCTTCCCAGTCATGTGAAATCCATAGATTAGGGCCTAATGACTTTATTTCAATTGACTGATTTCCTTATATGATCTGTAACTCAGAAAAATCGTAGAAATTGTGTTCATGTTGCGTTTATATTTTTGTTCAGTATACATTGCACTTGGAAAGTATTTAGACCCCTTGACTATTTCCACATTTTGTTACATTACAGCCTTAATTCTAAAATGTATATTTTTTTAACCTTTATTTACATAAGTATTCAGACCCTTTGTTATGAGCCTCAAAATTGAGCTCAGGTGCATTCTGTCCCATTGATCATCCTTGAGATGTTTCTACAACTTGATTCTTACAAGACACTTCCTGGCCGCCCGGCCAAACTGAGAAATCGGGAGATAAGGGCCTTGGTCAGGGACGCTCCCCATCCAACTTGATCTGAGAAGATCTGCAGAGAAGAATTGGAGGAACTCCCCAAATACAGGTGTGCCAAGCGTGTAGCGTCATACCCAAGAATACTCACGGCTGTAATTGCAGCCAAAGGTGCTTCAACAAAGTACTGAGTAAAAGATCTGAACGCTTATGTACATGTGATATTTCACTTTTTAATTTTGAACAAATTTGCAAACATTTCTGTGAATCTGTTTTTGCTTTATCGTTATAGGGTATTGTGTGTCGATTGATGAGGATTTGATTTTATTTTAATCCATTGTAGAAAAGGCTGTAACGTAACAAAATGTGGAAAAAGTCAATGGGTCTGAATACTTTCCGAATGCACAGTACGTTATGTGGCCACATGGCTGATTTTATTTAGAAGTTAAAATAAAATGAAATATTGTAAAATTATGAAGAAACTGACATATTAAACGCCGGAAACAATCCCTCCTATTTTTGTGTTCCAGACATCCCTGTGTTCCCCACTATCACAGCGACGGTCACCTTCCAAGAGTTTCGCTACGATGACTTTGAGGAGTCCATCTTCTCCATCCCAGCGGACTACAAGGAGGACCCCAGTCGCTTCCCTGACCTCTGACCTGGTTGTCATAGCAAGCAGAGGTGCCCCCGTCCCACCCGCTCGGAAACTGACAAACAGCATCTACCTACCTACATTATTAAAAGGAAAATAACCAACTTAAGTTGAGACAAAATTAGAATGTGCCATCTTATTGTTTGATGTCTGTCTGTGTGTTCTGATGGGGAAAAAAAGGGAATTATCTCTTGGCCCTGAGTGTTCAATTTGTAGATATGTCCTCATAGCAAACCAATGCAAACAGGACTCGCATTGCACCACAACCATGTTCATATGTGTAGCAATAACAGCACAAGGTCCCCCAAAAATATTTGATATCATCTGCTTAACAACTTCATTAACCTACTACATGATCACTGCTCTGAAAAGTTATGGAGTTGACTGTGACATCTCCAACGTGCACTTCTCCAGGCTTAGCACTCACTGCATCTAGCGTCTACCCTTTGGAGACTACCCTTTTCTTATAAACTAAGTGTTCGAAAAATAGAGATGTCATAACTGAACTGAGCATAAGTTTTTCATATTTAAATGATGTAGATTATATAGGCCTAGTAAAAAGGGGCAACACTGTGTAGCAATACATTTTCAGTACATAAGAATGTTATTTTTAAACCTGCTGGTTTAAACAGCATTCTTACACAGATCAATACCCAAGCCTTTCGCTCGCTCGCTCGCTCTCAGGATGCAAACACCTGTATTTTCAGGTTAGCTCATCTATCTTACCTCCTGGCTATCACCGTCTGTTTCAAGTGATCGTGTGAATTTGGGGCTCTGTTCAATCCGTAGCGCTGAAGATCCGCTTTATAGTGCGATTGACAATTTTCCTGTGGTCGCAGAGACTGCATTCACGGTAAATGCTGTCGGCTCAATCGGAAATTACCTTTACATTTTAATGCAGATCTTCCGTGATATGGATTGAATCCAGCCCTTAATGTGTTTTGTGTGTGAGAGAGGACTGTTGTACTGTACTTTAAAGGTGTGTGTGTGAGGGAACCCAGATGGGGTTTCAGGAAAGCTGTTCTAGTTTGATACTGCACTGACATTAAGTACATTTTATTGCATGCCATGTTGACCCAATTGGATTACTTATGTCCTCGAGTGTATATTTCCTACACACTTGTTATACCTGCTGCCATCTCTTCAAATTATTCAGGAAGACCAACTTCTACCATAAATATTGTAACCACACTAAAACCCTTTGGTCAAATGCTGACCTGGTGCTTTTAGGTGCTTTTACCACAAGATTATTTCCTGTCCGTAGTACACTCTACTACATTACATTTCAATGAGAGCTTATACAGTTGGACTATCAACCTGTAAAATCCATATGGTTTTTGAAATGAGATATGACCAGCAGTAGGTAACAGTTTGGGTCATAAGAATGTGTATCTGGCTTGAGCCTACTTGTATTTAGAAATGTATTGCAGCTTTTCCCATTCCTTTAAATAAATCACCAGCATCATGTCTCTGCACTGCAGTGTTCCATTGTTTGCCATGGGGCAGAGAGAGCATTTGACAGTTTAAGCTAGTTTCCTGCAATTCTACACATAAGTCAAGGCAAAATGTTGTTCTTATGCTATCTGAGTAACTCAAACATAAAAACGTGGGCCCCATGCCATTTTTTAAATTGTGACTGTTAGTTGTCAAAGATTCTTATTTAAAAAATATATTGCTCCATTATCTTTACACATATGGGTTTTTATTGTATATAAAATAATCACTGATAAAGCACAATACAAACTTATAAGAATGACAAGAATAAGATCTAATGGGTATTGTGAATAGGTGAGCTATAAGGAGTGGTTATTATAGCACCACAAGACTCACTATATGTCTTCCGTATAATAACAGATGGGATATGAACACTATACCACGTACAGGACTGACAAAAAATAGTAAATGGTGAATTATTGAGGCAACAATACAAGAATGAAAAGCTAAGTCCACAGCAAACTGCTCCATCTAGCAGCCATGTCTGATGAAATGGACATACAGTGAATTTGTTAAGCAGTGCAACTGGCTGCTTCTGCTCCCAGCAATGAGTAGAAACTAAACAAAAAACTAAGTAAAATACACAAATGCCGTTATCCTTTAAGGAAAAAATAAAAAAGGCTGCACACTTGCTAGAGTATACACTTAAAATTACAGCAATAAACCTTTCAACCAACCACACCTTTTCACCACCGAAATAGGACAAAATAAAGAATTATGTATCACCATACAAACAGAAAATTGACAAAACTGTGAGAAGTCTTAAGGTTCATCTTCTAATTGATCTATTTTGTCTAGTCATTCCAAAAGAAAGCTAACAATTCAAGTGAGATAAAGAGGGATGGAGTTGATTGAAGCCTGTATACAGTAAGGTCGGTGCAGCATGGAGGGTTGGGAACAATGGAGGGTTGGGTACACAGATCCATAATTAGGTGACTCAATCACTGACATCCATGTCGTCCTCTTCGTGGTGGTCGACGTCCTCTTCGCGGTGGTCGTCACCATTGACTTTGGGAGTCCCAGTACCATTGCCTTCCACTGAGTGAGGAGACTGGGCTCCGGAGTCCTGGTCGGAATCCTTCTTGTCCAGCCTCTCCCTCTCCTTCTCACTGTCGTAGCCCTGCTCTTCCTCATCATAGTCTCTGGTGACCTGCAAAGACATCTAGGACATTTGAAATGATTAAGTTTCATATTTCTGAAGCGCATTTCATATGACTTGTTTTTCATTTAAATACAGCGAGTCACGCTAGATCTCTGAGGTCAAAAGCCAGAAGGAAGAATACATAACTTAAGACAAATCAGTTCCAGTCATTGCTGCTTACCTTCATGTCGCCTTTCTCTCCATCAGTTTTCTTTTCCCGTTCCTTATCTTTACTCCTTTCTTTCTTTTCCTTCCGTTCCTCCCGACTGCGGTCTTTATCGCCCCTGCGCTCTCGATCATTCTGTCTTTCCTTGTCCCTCTTCTTCTCCTTCTTATGTCTGTAGAGAGGAGAGGTTAAGATTATGAAAGATCTATAAAAAAAAAAATCTCAATCTAAAAATGTGTGTAGACAGTCCAACATTGTTTATATTCAGGTCCCTTAAAAGAAACCTTGATATTTGAAATCAAAATAAATTGAGTGCATGATTCGAGGGCATTCACACTGTAAAGAAAATGTCCAGAAGATCGTCTCATTTCACACTCTCAAAGTAGCCACCAAATCCACTGGCATGATTTCGAAAACGTGTCCCCTTCGGAAATGATTTTCTATGAGAAGCAATCAATAATAAAAACGGCAATAACGAGACCATAGATAGGCCAAAATATCCACCTTCTAGGAGAGGGAGTCCTGGAAACTTTCCTCTTGGGGGATTTCTTAGGAGATCGGCTGGCGCTGCGACTCTTCCTCCGCCTTCTGTACTCAACAGCAACAAAATGAAAAAATTAAAATGTCACAAGTAGTAAATATCTGACCAATCAACATGGTTGGGAGCATGGAAAAACAGACAAGTCAGACGTGTGGCTCTGACCAAACAAAACTGCACTCACCGATCTATACTGCGAGACCTCCTGGTAGTGCTGTAGCTTTTCGGAGGTGTTTTGGTGCACTTTTTATCCCGCTCCTCTTTCTTCCTATCCCTGTGGTTCAGAGACAAGTTAATTACATCTGATCAATATTTGGTATTGTATATACAGTGCCTTCGGAAAGTATTCAGACCTTGACTATTTCCACATTTTGTTACGTTACAGCCTTATTCTAAAATGGATTAAAGAAAGCAATTTGCTCAGCAATCTGCACACAATACCCCATAATGACAAGCGAAAACAGGTTTGACATTTTTGCTAATTTATTAAAAAGAACAGAAATACATTATTCTTATTAAGTATTCAGACCAAATGTTATGAGACTCAAAAATGAGCTCAGGTGCATCCTGTTTCCATTGATCCATGAGATGTTTCTACAACTTGATTGGAGTCCACCTGTGGTAAATTCAATTGATTGGACATGATTTGGAAAGGCACACACCTGTCTATATAAGGTCCCACAGTTGACAATGCATGTCAGGGCAAAAACAAAGCCATGAGGCCGAAGGAATTGTCCGTATAGTTCAGAGACAGGATTGTGTCGAGGTACAGATCTGGGGAAGGGTACAAAAACATTTCTGCAACATTGAAGGTCCCCAAGAACACAGTGGCCTCCAACATTCTTAAATGGAAGAAGTTTGGAACCACCAAGACTCTTCCTAGAGCTGTCCGCCTGGCCAAACTGAGCAATAGGGGGAGAAGGGCCTTGATCAGGCAGGTGACCAAGAACCCGATGGTCACTCTGACAGAGCTCCAGAGTTCCTCTGTGGCAATGGGAGAACCTTCCAGAAGGACAACCATCTCTGCAGCATTGCACCAATTAGGCCTTTATAGAAGAGTGGCCAGACAGAAGGCACTCCTCAGTAAAAGGCACATGACAGCCCGCTTGGAGTTTGCCAAAAGGCACCCCAAGACTCTGGTCTGATGAAACAAAGATTGAACTCTTTGGCCTGAATGCCAAGCGTCACGTCTGGAGGAAACCTGGCACCATCCCTACGGTGAAGGATGGGGGTTGCAGCATCATGCTGTGGGGATGTTTTTCATCTGCAGGGACTGGGAGTCTAGTCAGGATTGACGGAAAAGATGAACAGAGCAAAGTACAGAGAGATCCTTGATGAAAAACCTGCTCCGGAGCGCTCAGGACCTCAGACTGGGTGAAGGTTTCACCTTCCTAATGAGGACAGCCACAGGAAAGGAAGATGTCTTGAGATGTTGCTTCAATATATCCACATACTTTCCCTCCTCAAGATGCCATCTATTTTGTGAAGTGCACCAGTCCCTCCTGCAGCAAAGCTTGTAGCGTCTTACCCAAGATGACTCGAGGCTATAATAGTTGCCAAACGTGCTTCAACAAAGTACTGAGTAAAGGGTCTGAATACTTATGTAAAATGTGATTGCTAATATATAAAATAAAAAAAACGAACGTTTAAAAAAAAATGTTTTTTTGCTTTGTCATTATGGGGTATTGAGTATAAATTTGGCCGTCATTGTAAATAAGAATTTGTTCTTAACTGACTTGCCTAGTTAAATAAACGTTAAATAAATCAAAAGTTTGGAAACACCTCATTCAAGGGTTTTTCTTTATTTTTACTATTTTCTGCAATGCAGAATAATAGTGAAGACATCAAACTATGAAATAACACATACGGAATCATAGTAACCCCAAAAAGTGTTAAATCAAAATATATGTCATATACTTCAGTAGCCACCCTTTGCACACTCTTGGCATTCTCTCAACCAGTTTCATGCGGTAGTCACCTGGAATGCATTTCAATTAACAGGTGTGCCTTATTAAAAGTGAATTTGTGGAATCTCTTTCCTTCTTAATGCGTTTGAGCCAATCAGTTGTGTTGTGACAAGGTATGGGTGATATACAGAAGATAGCCCTATTTGGTAAAAGACCAAGTCTATATTATGGCAAGAACAGCTCAAATAAGCAAAGAGAAATGACAGTCCATCATTACTTTAAAAGGCATGAAGGTCAGTGAAAACGGAACATTAATATCTTTGAAAATGTCTTCATGTGCAGTCACAAAAACCATCAGGCGCTATAATGAAACTGGCTCTAATGAGGACAGCCACAGGAAAGGAAGATGTCTTGAGATGTTGCTTCAATATATCCACATACTTTCCCTCCTCAAGATGCCATCTATTTTGTGAAGTGCACCAGTCCCTCCTGCAGCAAAGCACCCCCACAACATGATGCCGCCACCCCCGTGCTTCACGGTTGGGATGGTGTCCTTCGGCTTGCAAGCCTCCCCCCATTTCCTCCAAACATAACGATGGTCATTATGGTTCTATTTTTGTTTCATCAGACCAGAGGACATTTCTACAAAAATTACAAACTTTGTCCTCATGTGCAGTTGCAAACCGTAGTCGGGCTTATTTATGGCGGAGAGCAGTGGCTTCTTCATTGCTGAGCAGCCTTTCAGGTTATGTCGATATAGGACTCATTTTACTGTGGATATAGATACTTTTGTACCCATTTCCTCCAGCATCTTCACACGGTCCTTTGCTGTTGTCCTGGGATTGATTAGGAGGCAGAATGCGTCTCCTTCCTGAGCGATATGACGGCTGTGTGGTCCCATGGTGTTTATACTGGCGTACTATTGTTTGTACAGATGAACGTGGTACCTTCAGGTGTTTGGAAATTGCTCCCAAGGATGAACCAGACTTCTGGAGGTCTACAAAAAAATTCAGAGGTTTTGGCTGATTCCTTTTGATTTTCCCATGATGTCAAGCAAAGAGGCAGTGAATTTTTAAGGTAGGCCTTGAAATAGATCCACAGGTACACCTCCAATTGACTCAAACTATGTCAATTAACTTCTTGGTGACTGGGGGGCAGTATTGAGTAGCTTGGATGAATAAGGTGCCCAGAGTAAACTGCCTGCTACTCTGTCCCAGATGCTAATATATGCATATTATTAGTAGTATTGGATAGAAAGTTTCTAAAACTGTTTGAATGATGTCTGAGTATAACAGAACTCATATGGCAGGCAAAAGCCTGAGAAAAATCCAACCAGGAAGTGAGAAATCTGAGGCTTGTAGTTTTTTTTAACTGAGCCCCTATTGCAGATACAGTAAGATATTGGTTATGTTGCACTTCCTAAGGCTTCAACTAGATGTCAACCGTCTTTAGAAACTTGAATGAGGATTCTACTATAAAGGAGGGGCTCATAAAAACAGTTTGAGTACCGTAATTTCTGGACTATTAAGCACACCTGAATATAAACCGCACCCACTGAATTAAAAAAAAATATGTATTTTGTACATAAATAAGCCGCACATGTCTCTAAGCCGCAGGTGCCTACCGGTACATTGAAACAAATGAACTTTACACAGCCTTTAAACGAAACACGGCTTGTAACAAAAATTAAAAAAATAGCAGTAAACAGTAGCCTACCAAGAAAGTCATTGGTCACTATCTTCCTCCTCCTGTGCACTGAAACCACTGAAGTCATCTCCTTCGGTGTCGGAGTTGAATAGCCTCAGAATTGCTTCATCTGGTGTTGGATCGCTGCCCTCTTCAACACGCAGCAGTCCAGCCTTTCGAAACCCGTTGATGATAGTGGATTTTTTCACAATGCTCCACGTTGTCAGCAGCTCTATTTCCTTTTCCAACAGCCAGAATGATTGCCTTCAACTTGAAAGCTGCATCATATGCATTTCTCCGTGTCTTTGCCATGAGGGTGACCATAATCAGAATGATGGGAAGTTTGAGCGCGCTCGATTTACATCACATTATGTGACGGTGCTCAGTTTTTTGGCGGCATGAATCTTGTGAAAGCGGGAAAAATCCATAAATTAGCCGTGTCATTGTATAAACCGTGAGATTCAAAGCGTGGGAAAAAAGTAGCGGTTTATAGTCCGAAAATTGCGGTAAGTGGTCTGGCAGAGAGCCTCGGTCTCATGAACCGCTGTCACGAGAGAGTTAGCTCCCATTCCATTGCATTTCAACAGACAAAGGAATTCTCCGGTTGGAACATTATTGATGTTTTATGTTAAAAACATCCTAAAGATTGATTCCAGACTTAGTTTGGCATGTTTCTACGGGCTGTAACGGAACTTTTTGAACTTTTAGTCCGAAGTTCGGCGCGACCTGAAAGCGCTTTTGGATTTGTTTACCAAACGCCCCAACTAAAGAAGATATCTGGACATAAATGATAGACATTATCGAACAAATCAAACATTTATGGTGGAACTGGGATTCCTGGGAGTGCATTCTGATGAAGATCAAAGGTAAGTGAATATTTAAAATGCTATTTCTGAGTAATGTTGACTACCCAATTTGGCGGATATCTTTTTGGCTGCTTTGTTGTCTGAACGCTGTACTCAGATTATTGCATGGTTTGCTTCCCCGTAAAGTTTTTTTTAAATCTGACACAGCGGTTGCATTAAGGAGAAGTTTATCTAAAGTTCCATGTATAATAGTCATATCTTTATCAATGTTTATTATGATTATTTCTGTAATTTGATGTGGCTCTCTGCACAATCACTGCATGTTTTAGAACTACTGAACGTAACGCGCCAATGTAAACTCAGATTTGTTTATATAAATATGAACTTTATCAAACAAAACATACACGTATTGTGTAACATGAAGTCCTATAAGTGTCATCTGATGAAGATCAAAGGTTAGTGATTAATTTGTATCTCTTTCTGCTTTTTGTGACTCCTCTCTTTGGCTTACAAAATGGCTGTGTTTTTCTGTGGCTTGGTGGTGACCTAACAATCGTTTGTGGTGCTTTAGCTGTAAAGCCTTTTTGAAATCAGACACTGTGGCTGGATTAACGAGAATTTTATCTTTAAAATGGTGTAAAATACTTGTAAGCTTGAGGAATTTTAATTATGAGATTTGTTGTTGTTTTGAATTTGGCGCCCTGCACTTTCACTGGCTGTTGGCGAGGGGTTCCGCCAGTCCTAGAGAGGGTTAAACAAGACATTTGTGGAGTGGTTGAAAAATGAGTTTTAATGACTCCAACCGGTGTATCTAAACTACCGACTTCAACTATATATGGAATTAGGGTTGTGGTTAGATATGAAGATATGAGTGTGCAATTTGAAGATGAAGAATGGGTCAAGTCTGTGCTCTGTGGCTCACCTGGATTTACTTGGTGATGGTTTGCTCCTGTCTTTGGAGTGGGACCTCCCACTTCTCCTTCGAGGGCTCTTGGAGCGTCTCCTGCTCCTGGAGTGTGAACGTCGCTTAGACCTGCTCTTTGAACGCCTGCAGACCACGAAGATCACACAGACACGACATCAATCTCTACCCTCAATATAAATTTGAAAAAAACTTATTTTTTAACTCAATCCAAATAATTTCTGTCAGGAAAACAGATTTCGTGTTCACCTGTGTCTGGAGCGAGAACGGGACCTTCTGCGTCTGGACCTGGACCTGGAACGCGAGTGCTTCCTCTTGCTCTCCTTGTCTGCATAAACAAAACGTTAAAATTACTTTGGTACAGAAAATAATAGCTTTTAGCTAGGGCTAATGGTAATTTATCTGAAGATGTAAGGTATGTTTTGGAGATGCAATGCTTTAGCTACTCACTGCCAGGCTCGATGGCAGCAGAGATTAGGGACTGGGCCTCTCTGACCCTCTTCATGGCCACTTCTATCTCTTTGTTGGAGGAGTCTGCCTTCAGGCCTGGATTCATGTTCATGTTCATCCCTACACCCATGTGGTTCATTCTGAAGAAGAGGACATTATTTTGTGGTGATTATAAACCGGGTAGTTTGGGTCCTGGATGGTGTTTGGCTGAAACAGCCACAGCATTCCAGTCATGTGCATATCAGACAATATACCTTGGGTATGATGCAAAACTACTTGTTTACTGTTACATTTATATTAATAACCGGTTTATAATAGAAATAAGGTACCTCAGGGGTTTGTGGTATATGGCCAATATACCACAGCTAAGGGTCGTCTTTGCGTTGTGCCTAAGAACAGCCCTTAAGCGTGGTATATGTAAGTAATAAGGACCCAGGGGGTGTGGCATATGGCTAATATACCATGGTTAAGGGCTGTTCTGGCCATTATAAACCGGGTGGTTCGAGCCCTGAATGCTGACTAGCTGAAAGCCGTGGTATATCATACCGTATACCATGGGTATGACAAAAAAAAGTACTATTTATTGGTCTATTTATGTTGTTAACTAGTTTATAATAGACACCTCAGGGGTTTGTGGTATATGGCCAATATATAACGGCTAAGGGCTGTATCCAGGTCGTGCCTAACAGCCCTTAGCCTTGGTATATTGGCCATATACCACACCTCCTCACGCCTTATTGCTTAAACATACCACACCCCCTCAGGCCTTACCACTTAATTATAGACTGGGTGGTTCCAGCCCTGAATGTTGATTGGCTGAAAGCCGTGGTATGTCAGACCGTATACCACAGGTATGACAAAAATATTTTTACTGCACTAATTACTTTAGTAAGCAGTTTATAATAGCAATAAAGCCCCTCTGGGGTCCATGGTATATGGCCAAAGCGTTGTGCCTAAGAACAGCCCTTAGCCGTGGTATATTGGCCATATACCACACCCCTGCCGTGCCCTATTGCTTAATTAGAACACACTGGAGTGCAATCCAACAAATTAATGGTTCATAGGTGTTACTGGAGGTAAGCTAGTCTGATGTCTTATAATGGGAATTTTCTAGAGACACGATGACTTACTTTGGATCCACCTGCGTCATAAACTTCAGAAGCTGCTCAGTGGGAAAAGACTGGGGAAGAAGAGTGTAAAATATATAATATACAAGTAAAACATATAATTTCAACATTTCCCTTTTAACACCAGCATTTGCGTGTGTATACAGAACACTATATACAAAAGTATGTGGACACCCCTTCAAATAAGTGGATTTGGCTATTTCAGCCATAAACATCGCTGAAAGGTGTATAACATTGAGCACAAAGCCATGCAATCTCCATAGTCAAACATTGGCAGTAGAATGGCCTTACTGTAGAGCTCAGTGACTTTCAATGTAGCACCATCATAGGATGCCACCTTTCCAACAGTTCACCAAATTTCTGCCCTGCTAGTGCTGCCCCAGTCAACTGTAAGTGCTGTTATTGTGAAGTGGAAAACACTAGGAACAACAGCGGCTCAGCCGCAAAGTGGTAGGCCCCACAAGTTCACAGAATGGGGCCGCAGAGTGCTGAAGAGCGTAAAAATCGTCTGTCCTCAGTTGCAACATTCACTACAGAGTTCCAAATTGCCTCTGGAAGCAACATCAGCATAAGATCTGTTCGTCGGGAGTTTCATGAAATGGGTTTCCATGGCCAAGCAGCCACACACAAGCCTAAGATCACCATGTGCAATGTCAAGTGTCGGCTGGAGTGGTGTAAATCTCGCCATCATTGAACTATGGAGCAGTGGAAATGCGTTCGCTGGAGTATGAATCACGCTTCACCATCTGACAGTCCGACAGACGAATCTAGGTTTGGCGGATTCCAGGCTAGCGCTACCTGCCCGAATGCATAATGCCAACTTTAAAGTTTGGTGGAGTATTAATGGTCTGGGGTTGTTTTTTTATGAGTCGGGCTAGGCCCCTTAGTTCCAGTGAAAGGAAAGCTTAATGCTACAGCATACAGTGACATTCTAGACGAGTCTGTGCTTCCAACTTTGTGGCAACAGATTGGGGAAGGCCCTTTCCTGTTTCAGCATGGCAATGGTTTGTCGAGACTGGTGTGGACGAACTTGACTCCCCTGCAGAGCCCTGACGGCAACCCC
Organism: Oncorhynchus clarkii lewisi; assembly: GCF_045791955.1. Lineage (NCBI taxonomy): Eukaryota > Metazoa > Chordata > Actinopteri > Salmoniformes > Salmonidae > Oncorhynchus > Oncorhynchus clarkii. The sequence goes on from NC_092174.1 coordinate 28,254,715, forward strand.
ATCAAACACCTTTGGAATGATTTGGAACGCCGACTGCAAGCCAGGCCTAATTGCCAAACATCAGTGCCCGACCTCACTAATGCGCGTGGCTGAATAGAAGCAAGTCCCCACAGCAATGTTTCAACATCTAGTGAAAAGCCTTTCCAGAAGAGTGGAGGCTGTTATAGCAGCAAAGGGGGACCAACTCCATATTATTGCACATGATTTTGGAATGAGATGTTCGACGAGCAGGTGTCCACATGCACTACATGACCAAAAGTATCTCCAGGTTGCAAGCAAACACTCACCTGGGGATTCATATTCATATTCATATTGGGGTTTGAAAACCCAAACGCTGCCATCGCATCCATGGAGGGACCACCGAAAGGATTGCCTCCCATCTAAAATGCAACACATCATTAACCCTTTCATTGTCTATTACTCTATTTTACAGACCATTGTCCCCATGGGGGAAATTTGTTGCAGTATCATGTACACCAGGGATCATCAACTAGATTCAGCCGAGGTCCAATTTTTTTCTTGAGTGGATGGTCGGAACATAATTACAAATCCTTTGTAGACTTCAAATCAACCGCAAGAATCCCAAAAAGATATCATATTTGACTAAAACATAATCATTTCAAACCTTGCTTACATTTGTATACGATCATCTCTTTATTATGCATGAGAATACTTTGGAACAGATTTCCTAAATTTAAATCAATTAGAGCTGATTTCTTGGTGTTTTTACAGTCTTATGATCAACAACAAAAAATACGTTTTTTTTGTTCTTTGCTAAGAAAGCTTGGGGAGCCAAATAAAACCACCAGCAAGCTAAATTCGGCCGACAAGGCTGCCGTTGGGGAACCCTGATGTACACATTTAAATGATATATATATATACCCGTGGTCATGTATATGCCTGTGTTCACGTGAAAGTGGACTTATCAGGGCATGTTCCATTTCATTAACTTAAGAACCGACATTGTCTTATGTCAGATGGCGTCACTCCTACACAACGCTCGCTTTAACAATCTGTCTTGTAGGAAGTGAAACTCGTATGTAAATATGAATATTCCAGAGCATCCACCATTCAACAATGAAAACATAGGAACTATTTTTTTTATCACTACGCTTTTGTATCCATGAAACAGGCCGAATAATTACCTAAATGAAAATGAAATAGATGGAATAATAAAAAAGAAACAAAACTGTGGCCATCTCCTGCACAAATAATGTGCAAGGACCTCGGTCGCCAGTGCAGTGACTTGATCAGCAGCTTTGCTAACTGTTGTAGCTAGCTTACTGACAATAGCTGGCCAGCTCTACCTTTACTGACATGAAAAGCTTGCTTAGCCTGGTTAAATTACCCTGAAGTTGTAGACATGCAGCCTCAAAATGAGTGACCGTTACCAGAAATCAGTCCGTAAGTCGGCATGTTTCTCTGCGATCGCTAACATTTAACTTGTAAGTAACTTTGTAAAATTGGCTCAGCTGACTACAGCAGCTGACTCGGGAGGCTACTGAAATGACTCACGACAGAACAGCTGCTTGAAACTCATAAAAGTTAGTATCTGTAAACCCCCCCACAACTAAATAAATAAAAAATAAAATGTTGTGACCAAATTTGTTTAACCTGTTGCGACTCTATGGGCAGTATTTTCACGTTTGGAAGAAAACGTGCCAATGAGTCCCCATTGAGCTGTGAATGTGCTATGAACCAGTTTACGCTTTCTACGTATTCCCCAAGGTGTCTACAGCATTGTGACGTAGTTTTACACATTTATGTTGAAGAATACCCGTAGGGGGCTACATTGCGCAAGTGGTCACATGATGCTCCCGGAGAAAATCTCGCATAAGTACAGAGGTAGCCATTATTCCAATCGTTTCTACTGAGAAACCAATTGTCCCGGTGGACATATTATCGAATAGATATTTGAAAAACACCTTGAGGATTGATTCTAAACAATGTTTGCCATGTTTCTGTCGATATTATGGAGCTAATTTGGAATATTTTTCAGGTCGATTTCTCAACCAAACGTGAAGAACAAACGGAGCTATTTCGCCTACAAAAATAATATTTTGGGAAAAAATGAACTTTGGCTATCTACCTGGGAGTCTCGTGAGTGAAAACAGCCGAAGTTCATCAAAGGTAAACGATTTAATTTGATTGCTTTTCTGATTTTCGTGACAAGGTTGCCTGCTGCTAGCAAGGCATAATGCTATGCTAGGCTATCGATAAACTTACACAAATGCTTGTCTAGCTTTGGCTGCAAAGCATATTTTGAAAATCTGAGATGACAGGGTGATTAACAAAAGGCTAAGCTGTGTTCCAATATATTTCACTGTGATTTTCATGAATAGGAAGATTTTCTAAGAAGATTTATGTCCGTTGCGTTACGCTAATTAGTGTCAGATGATGACAACGGTCCCGTTCACGGGATGGGGTGTCACTAGAGGTTAAATTATGTTAAAATTAGCATTACTAAAGTAGTTTGCGAGCTAGCTTTTGTTTGAAGCATTTAACAAATTGTGTACGCAGCACTAAGTAGGTAAGCTTGTTGGTTAGCAGCAACCTTTCGCCTCTGGCAAGCTAATATTGATCAAATTTATGCTAGGTTTTGTGCCCAGTCAAACTTCAGAAATACCGCTCATTGAAGCACAAAAATCCATGCTAAATGTAAATTGACTAGAACTTCCTCACCAAAGAAACTTAATTATTGATCAATGTATTGTTTTAGCTGAGATTAATACAGACAGTTTAGAGGCAGAAATTAGGTTCAGCAGACAATGTTACCTAGGTAGCGTAAACTCAACCTATTACGTACAAATGTGCGTAACCGCGACATTCAAATGAGGCTTCAATGAAAACGAATGGGACTGTAGTGACTGTGTTGGCATCAAAATCTGGGTTGTGAACTATGTTTCGATTCAGCGTTGATTGACATGGTAATGGACTAACAGTATTGGAGAAAATATGAAAAAAACTGACCCCTCTGATGCTGTACGTTACATCATGACGTGTCAGCGCGCATTTGCAACTCATTTTGTGCCGTACAGCCTCTTTCCACCAGGGGTAGCCGTTCTCAGATGAAAATCATGCTTAACCATATACACTTTTCAGAAAATTTAATTATTCATGATTTTTGTCTAAATTAACTTCTTGGTGACAGGGGGGCAGTATTGAGTAGCTTGGATGAATAAGGTGCCCAGAGTAAACTGCTTGCTACTCTGTCCCAGATGCTAATATCTGCATAGTATTAGTAGTATTGGATAGAAAACACTGAAGTTTCTAAAACTGTTTGAATGATGTCTGAGTATAACAGAACTCATATGGCTGGCGAAAACCGGAGAAAAATCCAACCAGGAAGTGAGAAATCTGAGGCTTGAGACCCTATTGCAGATACAGTAAGATACGGCTTCCACTAGATGTCAACAGTCTTTAGAACTTCGTTTGAGGCTTCTACTGTGAAGTGGGGGCGAATGAGAGCTGATTGAGTCAGGTATCTGGCAGAGTGCCACAGGCTCTGAGGCGCGGTCACGAGGGAGTTAGCTCTCGTTCCATTGCTTTTCTACAGACATAGGAATTCTCCGGTTGGAATATTATTGAACATTTATGATAAAAACATCCTAAAGATTGATTCTATACTTAGTTTGACAAGTTTCTACAGGCTGTAATATAACTTTTTGTACTTTTCGTCCGACGTTCGGCCTGAACGCGCGTTTGGATTTGTTTACCAAACGTGATAACAAAAGAAGCTATTTGGACATAAATTATGGACATTATCAAACATTTATCGTGGAACTGGGATTCCTGGGAGTGCATTCTGATGAAGATGGCAGAGTGCCACCAATGGCAGTGGGTGAACAATCCAACGCTTTGTGAATTCTGCTTCACAATGATAGGAAGAGCCGACATCGAAGGATCAAAGGTAAGTGAATATTTATATGGTTTGCTTTTTCCGTAAAGTTTTATTTTATTTTTTATCTGACGCAGCGGCTGCATTAAGGAGAAGTATATCTCTAATTCCTTGTATAACACCTGTATTTTCATCAACATTTATGATGAGTATTTCTGTAAATTGATGTGGTTCTCTGCACAATCACCGCATGTTTTAGAACTACTGAACGTAATGCGCCAATGTAAAATTAGATTTTTTTAAAATATAAATATGCACTTTATCGAACAAAACATACATGTATTTGATTTGATTTGTATTGTGCAACATGAAGTCCTATGAGTGTCATGTGATGAAGATCAAAGGTTAGTGCTTAATTTTATCTCTATTTGTTATTTTTGTGACTCCTCTCTTTGGCTGGAAAAATTGCTGTTTTTCTGTGAGTTGGTGGTGCTTTCGCTGTAAAGCCTGTTTGAAATCAGACACTGTGGCTGGATTAACGAGAATGTTATCTTTAAAATTGTGTAAAATACTTGTATGCTTGAGGAATTTTAATTATGAGATTTTTGTTGTTTTGAATTTGGCACCCTGGATTTTCACTGGCTGTTGGCGAGGTGGGACGCTATCGTCCCACATATCCCAGAGAGGTTAATATAATTATTGCTAATATTTCATGACTAGGGTGCCAATTGCATTTTTTTGCACGTCATTACTGCGAGCCATCATGACACTCAAGTCGGAACAGCTGCAGTTCACTTGTGAGGCTAATGTTAGCGCAGCCCTAAATCCCTCTTCAAATTCGACACAAACCTTCAAACCGGTATGTGATGAGACATTACATAAACTGTTTTATTTACATTTTAAAGTTGATTAGTTGGACAAATCGGGTGAAAAAAACTTTCCCCCTTTCAAGATCACTTCGTAGCCTTCGCTCCCCACCCAACATTTTTAAAAAGACCCGATGAAGCTCACTGCCTCCTTGAATTATGCAGAGATGGGCATCATGAAGGTCTCGTCATTAATTTTGTTGGAAAAGAGAGAAATTGTGCTTCACATTGGTATTTTTTGGGCACAAATATAAGGTCAATTGTACGGACCAAGGCGATGTACAAAAGTGAGTGAGTTTATGTTAGTATTTTCAAATGTTAGACAGCACATTGTAGCTAAACTACTTTTGATCTATCCCATACCTTTTGCAAGATACGAGACAGATTAGCGCAGGCAGAATTGTTGCGCTATCTGACGTAAGACAATGAAGGACCACATAATTAAATTGATGTCATAAAATATAAAATATTGTATGTCTATGCTGAGGACCTACCTGTGGATAGGACATGGGGTTTGGTGTTGGGAGAAGTCCTACCTGTGGATTGGACATGGGGTTAGGTGTTGGAAGGAGACCTCCTCCGGACATAATCCCTGCAACAGCATTTGCTGGCGCCAGCAGTGACAAAGCCTTAGCCTCCTCTGGGATAACACCTACAGAAAAACAAAACAGGCATTATGGGAAGAAGAGAACGTCTACATCTAGGATCTACTAAAGAGGAGAGACATTTTGAAAAACAAAAAGATTACTTGCTCAGGTATTCTTCAAACAAACATGTGTACAGGTTTCAATTCTGTTACCTTAGATAGCTGCTACATTTGAGAAGGTTTGTTCCCTTTATTCTTTTAATCATTGTAGATAGTTATTCTTCTAAGGTTGGGAAAAAAGTATATCACAATACACACTACTCCACTGAACTCTGCCAAGATTGTATCACCTGAAAGTGTATTTTAAGTCATGAACCAAACGTTAGCTAGCACAGCGGCTTCTCCAGTGGGGTGTGCTCTCAATTTTCATATAGATTGAACAAGCGACTCACGTTGGTGGCTTCACTACTAAGGAGCACAGAGAAAAAAAAGGAAAAAAAATCGAGATACACAAAACAAAAAGAATTTCAGAGAGTTGGAGGTCAACAGTAAATACTGTACAGTCAGTTTCTACTACTTACCAGCAATACGTAGAAAAACAACCTAGCTAGCAATCAAATTCTAGGTAGGCGATATCTACTCTCCCAAGAACCTTACTTGTCACTGCATCAAATATGCTTAAAATTAATGCTTTTTGATCAAGTTTAATAATCAACTTGGCAACATTAGATTAGCTTGTTTTTCATGTCTGACTAATATAGGGCAAAAAAACTATGGTTTCACATCTCAATGTTACCAATGCTACCTAAAAAAGGAAACATACAATATCTTAATCAAGATGCAACGGGAAAAATAACATTTAATTTTTTTTTTTTTTTACAGAAGACGCACAAACATACACACACCAAGACAGACACACATACATACGCACACACCCACAAAAAAAAAAACATTTAAAAAATGGCACATGGGAGAGAGAATTTAGCTGCAGGAGACAAAACGGTTGGGTGGTATTTTCAGCAGGGCCTGGTTTACAGGACTGGCTGAGCCAGGAAAAAGAACTGTAAAACACAACAACAAAAAAGAAAGACCACTGTTAAAGAGAGAGCACTGAACCAGTTGCCATTGTCATGTGGGTGGATATCTAAGACAATTAACGACAACTAGATAGTCAGCAACCTTAAAGTACAGTATCACTGGTCAACATAGAAAACACACAGCCTAGTTATTTGAATCTGCCAATTTGAGGGACAGCGAGTGTTGAGTGAGTGCATCTAATTTTTAGCTAAATTAAAATTGGATACTAGATTGCAACTAGGGTTCACCCAACTCCCCAAACCAGGATGTGCCTTAACGCTAAAGGTGAAAAAAGTATGAAATGCAGGTGTAGCAATAGCCGTGTCATTGAGATGTATGTGTATTGTTCACTGTTCAGTGACCATTTGGATCCAATGAGAATTAGATTGGATGTTATACAGGTCAGATTATTAAAATACCTATTTTGATAAATAGACGTGTGAGTAGTCAAATAACATGTTGTGTTATACATGTGATCTGCCTTATGGTAATATCTAACTACTGCATTCCACTTAAACTAAAATACATAGAGAATAGAAAATGAGAGAAAGAAGAAAGGACACAGAAAAAAGAGAAAGAGAAGGGGTTGGGGGGCTGCTTGAATGCTTGCTGGCCTTTTGTAATTGTCTACAATCCCCTGTTGGCAGGCAGAGGACCACTTTCAGCCATCAAGGAGGGGGCTCTGCTTTTGCCTTCTCCACTACAACAAATCACACACACAAATAACAGAGATAAGTTTAATAGAGGATAGTCCAATATGGGGGAGAAAATAAAAAGCATGGTTAAGTTTTCATATACATGTAAGTTCCTCTCTGCTTTCTTTTTGTCTGCCCGTGCACAGTCTGGGCTTGTTCAGCTCTCTCTGTCGAAGCAAGTGCCTGTCCCTAAAGCAGATCTTGGTATACTGTGGTTACTGGTAAAGGGGTTGGGGGGGGGGGGGGGGGGGGGATAGGCTCTGGAGACCACTAAAGACTTAAAGTCATCTGTGTTGTTTAGTGTCTATAAGTCCAATACATCATGGGTGGCATTATGACCTTACAGTGTGGCAGTAGCTTTATATAATAAATTATGTGTATATGTTTGGTATTTAGTTCCACAGTATACCATGGATATGGGTTGAGAGATCTGATATAGAAATCTCTCTCATTGTAATTAGCAAGGGGATTGTACAAGACACGCATGGAATCATTTATCACAGAATCAGATAGGCTTGTCAGATCGAGAATGGATACTAGGATCTGAAATAGCTAGGACACATGCTTAAATAGTATCTCAAACCACAGGATCATAGAACTCCATCATGAAATTAATGGGCGCGTCACTCTCCCATAACTACGTCATACAGTCAAGGATCATTCATACTGAAGAGGGGAGAACAAAGCACCAACCTTCGGCAAAAGGGACAACGATCAGCGCTCTGTCCACGAAGACTGTGTTGGTCAGATGCTGAGAAACTCCCACGGACTCCGACTCTTGGAACTTCACAAAACACACACGCGACGTCACTGGCAGAGGCGATTCACTGCAATACGTTAGTTTGTAAGTTAGTTAGATAGCAACAACATAGTAGTAGATTGTGTCCAACAAAACACCCCTGAAGTAGTTAACCAACATTATCTTAGCTAGCCCATGTTTCGTCTAATATTTTGGGTACGGCTAGCTTGGGCCTCCGATGCTAACGTTAGCTAGCGTTAGCTAAACTAAAGTTAATAATAAACGTTACCTATATGGAAATCAACCAAATCACAAATTGGTAAGGAATTAAGTCAAATAAACAATAACGATGTCTAGTTTGCGACAAAAGTTAAACAAATGAGTTACTTACTCTGGTGGAAACAATTTGAGTTCTTCAATGGTTCCAAGAAACCCGAACAGCATTCGCATCTGCTCAGATGTTGTGCTTGGCGACACGTTCGTCACTTGCACTACGTTCGTGGTACAATTCATTTTTTTCACAATACAATTTTAAAAACAAATATATAAACAATTACCCCTCGATCTGAGAAGGCTTTTTTAGAAATGTACTTCGTTGCTATCCTAGCCGAATATGTTTTATAAACTCAAACGTTCATCCCAATGTGTTTCGTCGCCATGTTGTAAGCGTGAATACACATAGAAAAGAACGGCATGCGCACTGTGAAAATCCTGCAGTGATGTAGATAGTTTACACGGGCGTGGGATGGACAACTGGCGGCGGGAGGGCCGCCCCCCTTTTGAACGCCCTCGGAACAATTCAGTCAGGCAGGGTCTCAATTTACTGTTGTTGCAAGTTATGTAGAATAATATAATACACAATGTACACTATCGTAATTTGGTTGTGAATCAGCAGTTTTTCTCTTATGTCAGCCACTGATAGCCACTCAATTAGTCCATGTCAGCTAACATTTTTAGATTTTTAAATTAGTTTAGCAGCCAGCTGATTTTGATAGTCAGTCTCACTCGGGTATCATATTTAAACCTGCAAACATTTCTCTCCACCCTATGGAAAAATGTGTAGAATTGCAGGAAATTAGATGTAAAACAGCACTTTTGCATCGCTGCCCTATGGCAAAATGAGTAGAATTGAATGAAATTAGCTATACAATACAAAGTCTTCTCTCCACCCCATGGCAGAATGTGTACAATTGTACAAAATTAAAAATGTTCTCTCAGGTGTTAAGAGGGAGGCTGCTAAAATGTTTTGCTCGAAATGTGGTGGTGGGGGGTGGTACGCAGAGCAACTGACTGTAGCCCCTCATGATGAATTTTTTGGGGCCCCCACCCTGAGCTAGCGTGTAGTGTTTTGTTTATTTATAATTGTTTTATTAAAAGTACAAATTACAAATATCAGGCTCAAATATTTGTTATACAGATGATCAGCATTCAACAACTTACATCACTAGTAGTGTTAATGTGTGTTAGTAAAGGTCTGTCTCCCCCAGGAATCAAATTGTGAAATTTATCACATTTCTGTGGCATGTAATAAACAGTGAACTATACTGAAATAGATAGTGCAAGGCCAAGAGATATCTCGATCCCCCTGTTCAGATGGAAGTCATGATTGATAACAGACATTGAATATTTGAATATGTTATATCACAAAAGTGTTTTAGTGGTCTGTTTATATCACTTTACATCAGTAGGAAATAATAGGACATGGATGTATTCATGATTTTATTACAATATCTCAGTAGGGCTAATCACTGTTCATGTTAGATTTGGTGGTAACCAATGGCTTTGTTGAGGTCATTGATTTGAAAGTTATTAGGCTGACAAGTGTTATGTGGATATTGACTATGTTTTCAACCAGAATGGGTACAGTAACGTGTCAACTGAGACTTAGATGGTTTATGCAAATCTTTGCAGGAATGCAGTGTAGAAAATCAAAGCTCTCCTTTTATCCGCGTCAACAACAATAGGCCTTATATTCCCACCCAAAGCTTCACTCTGACGCTCAGTGTTTGTGTTTGGTACAAATCTGCCACAGCAACGTAACAATGGATTTGGTATTCATCTAAACGTTTTCAGAGAGTGAGTGTCCCTCTGTTCACAGAGTTTTTCATGATCAGCTGTGGCAGCCGTTTAGTTTGATGAAAAATGTATACTTTTGTGCCGAATACAACAGGTGTTACAGTGAAATGCTTACTTACAAGCCCTTAACCAACAATGCAGTTTTATGAAAAATAAGTGTTAAGTAAAAAATAGATAAATCAAATTAAAAGTAAAAAATCATTAAAGAGCATCAGTAAAATAACAATAGCAAAGCTATATACAGGGGCTACCGGTACAGAGCCAATGTGCGGGGGCACCGGTTAGTGGAGGTAATTGAGGTAATATGTACATGTAGTTAGAGTTAAAGTGACTATGCATAGATAGTAAACAGAGAGTAGCAGCAGCGTAAAAGAGAGAGGGGGTGCAATGCTTATAGTCTGGGTAGCCATTTTATTAGCTGTTCAGGAGTCTTATGGCTTGGGGGTAGAAGCTGTTTAGAAGTCTTTTGGACCTAGACTCCACTACCGCTTGCCATGCGGTAGCAGAGAGACCAGTCTATGACTAGGGTGGCTGGAGTCTTTGACCATTTTTAGGGCCTTCCTCTGACACAGCCTGGTATAGAGGTCCTGGATGGCAGGAGGCTTGGCCAAAGTGATGTACTGGGCCATACAAACTACCCTTTGTAGTGCCTTGCGGTCAGAGGCCAAGCAGTTGCCATAGCAGGCAGTGATGCAACCAGGCTCTCGATGGTGCAGCTGTAAAACTTTTTGATGATCTGAGGACCTGTTTTAGTGGTCGGTCTTTTCAGTCTCCTGAGGTGGAAAAGGCTTTGTTGTGCCCTCTACACGACTGCCTCAGTGTGCTTGGCCATGATAGTTTGTTGTTGATGTGGACACCAAGGAACTTGAAGCTCTCAACCTGCTCCACTACAGCCCCGTCGATGAGAATGGGGGCATGCTCGGTCCTCCTTTTCCTGTAGTCCACAATCATCTCCTTTGTCTTGATCACATTGATGGAGAGGTTGTTGTCCTGGATCTTTATACATAGATACATAGATGCATGCTTACTTCTAGTCCACGTGAAAATATGTTAGGTATATTTATCCCTTGAAACCTGCCCCTTTGATCTGTGAATTATACTATTTGTGATTTATCATTTGTTAGTGATATAATTGGATACTAATGATTGTTTATTTATCATTGAGGCTACTTGCTTATTGTTCTTTGGTCCGAGTTTGAAGTTGCCTGTGTCTGTCTAAAAAAGCAACCAGCTATAATCCAGGTAGCTAGGGGCTTAGTACTCTGGATATGTGCAGAGGACAATCACCACATTGTTCTTTAGTCTCCTGGGAAAGTTCTGATGGCTACCTCTGTTCCTTACAAAATAACTGTCAAAACAAGTTTGTTTGCCATGATGCTATCAATTACATTTTTCACACTACACAAAATAGTACCCAGTATTTTAATATGAACATGATTAATGTTGGTAAAAACAATTTGATATCTACAGTGTTTATTTACTGATGTGCTGCAAAACAATACACAACCTTGTGTTGTATTTTTTAGACACATTTCCCTACTTTAAAATCATGACTAATGTTACTTGTAGACATACCCAAATTATTTATTTATCATGAGAGGGCCATAAACAGTACCAAGTAATGCTTATGTCGGAAAGATATCAGTTTGTCTCTGTGAATGGTTTGTCCTCTGACAAATCAACTGTAAATTTCGGTGTTCCTCAAGGTTTCGTTTTAGGACCACTATTGTTTTCACTATATATTTTACCTCTTGGGGGTGTCATTCGAAAACATCATGTTAACTTTCACTGCTATGCGGATGACACACAGGTGTACATTTCAATGAAACCTGGTGAAGCCCCAAAACCTGCTGAAGCATGTGTTTCAGACATAAGGAAGTGGATGGCTGCAAACTTGTTCTAGGTCCTGTTGAATCTGACAATTAATCTTAATGGTTGTACAGTCGTCTCAAATAAAACTGTGAAGGACCTCGGCGTTACTCTGGACCCTGATCTCTCTTTTGAAGACATATCAAGACTGTTTCAAGGACAGCTTTTATCCATCTATGTAACATTGCAAAAATCAGAAACTTTCTGTCCAAAAATGATGCAGAAAAATGTATCCATGCTTTTGTCACTTCTAGGTTAGACTACTGCAATGCTCTACTTTCCGGCTACCCGGATAAAGCACTAAATAAACTTCAGTTAGTGCTAAATACGGCTCCTACCTATCTCTCTGATTTGGTCCTGCCGTACATACCTACACGTACGCTACGGTCACAAGACGCAGGCCTCCTAATTGTCCCTAGAATTTCTAAGCAAACAGCTGGAGGCAGGGCTTTCTCCTATAGAGCTCCATTTTTATGGAATGGTCTGCCTACCCATGTGAGAGACGTAAACTCGGTCTCAACCTTTAAGTCTTTACTGAAGACTCATCTCTTCAGTGGGTCATATGATTGAGTGTAGTGGGCACTGGCTTACTAGGGCTCTTTCATACCGTCCCTAGGAGGGGTGCGTCACTTGAGTGGGTTGAGTCACATGTGATCTCCCTGTCTGGGTTGGCGCCCCCCCTTGGGTTGTGCCGTGGCGGAGATCTTTGTGGGCTATACTCGGCCTTGTCTCAGGATGGTAAGTTGGTGGTTGAAGATATCCCTCTAGTGGTGTGGGGGATGTGCTTTGGCAAAGTGGCTGGGGTTATATCCTTCCTATTTGGCCCTGTCCGGGGGTGTCATCGGATGGGGCCACAGTGTCTCTTGACCCCTCCTGTCTCAGCCTCCAGTATTTATGCTGCAGTAGTTATGTGTCGGGGGGCTAGGGTCAGTTTGTTATATCTGGAGTACTTCTCCTGTCCTATCCGGTGTCCTGTGTGAATTTAAGTATGTTCTCTCTAATTCTCTCTTTCTCTCTTTTTTTCTCTCTCTCGGAGGACCTGAGCCCTAGGACCATGCCTCAGGACTACCTGACATGATGACTCCTTGCTGTCCCCAGTCCACCTGGCCTTGCTGCTGCTCCAGTTTCAACTGTTCTGCCTGTGATTATTATTATTTGACCATGCTGGTCATTTATGAACATTTGAACATCTTGGCCATGTTCTGTTATAATCTCCACCCGGCACAGCCAGAAGAGGACTGGCCACCCCACATAGCCTGGTTCCTCTCTAGGTGTCTTCCGAGGTTTTGGCCTTTCTAGGGAGTTTTTCCTAGCCACCGTGCTTCTACACCTGCATTGCTTGCTGTTTGGGGTTTTAGGCTGGGTTTCTGTACAGAACTTTGAGATATCAGCTGATGTACGAAGGGCTATATAAATACATTTGATTTGATTTATACTTATCCTGTCAAAAATATTAAAATCTCACCTTTCTGGTAGTCACTTTTGAAGACACAAGCTCAAGTACACAGTACAAATATGATACAAATATTAAATATTTCTTTCTCCTATTCAACAGAAGTGTGTGTGTTTGGGGGGGGGGGTTCATAATTGACACCCAGAAAATGTGATGTGTAGCTCCCTATGCAAATAAGGTGTCAGATTTCACATACTGCATTTCAGACAAGAGCGGAGAGTGACATGTGAAGCGGGACAACCAGAGCTTTCACGGAGTGCACAGCAATTGATGTTGTGTCATTCAACAAGTGCTCTGTACACAAAAATGTCGGTCAGAACGAGTCCAGATCCGCTCAAAGTCCCATACATAGGGGACTTAACGTTTATAGACCCCAATGTACACAAAGTACTGTATTACTCCATAGAAATGTACATTTAAATAAGCAATACTCAGCCGAGATAAGCATTTACACAGTAACTCTGAATCACTCATGCATATATACAAGTCAAGAGCATAAGGCCCATTTGAAATGTGTGCCTTTTGACTATTGTTAACGTTCTGCCAAATAGTCAATTGAGCAGGAGGATAAGGGAAATCTATCCCAGTTACAAAATGTAGTCTACAGGAAAGTAGAAAATAATTACATTAATTTAGTGAAATGCCATGAAATGTATCTATCTGTAGGCTCTCCCTGCTACTTTGGTTTGGTAAATATATAAATGATTGAACAATCACATCTTATGTTATTGCAACACATTTGCCAGGCAAACACAGGCCTATTGATTTTGTGAAATATTCAGGCAAAATAAATCCGGTTTTAGAGGGCCACCATTGTGCAACCAAGCTAAGGATATTGGCACAATGGCATTCTTTCTCACGATGCAACCTGATTGGTCAAGAGAAAGGTTACAGCCACTCAGGGTCGAGAAAGAGAGAGGGGCTCGATGTATAAAGACGCTAAACCCACTGGGAGCGCCAAGACTTCCAGTTCAGAAGTGATCTGAAGCCACCTGTATGTGAGTGAGTGTGTGTCTCTGTGCTCCCACAACAAGGAGGAACCATGGTCAGCCGGTGAGTGATGGTTCATTTATTTAAGTCTGAATTCATGTCTGAACTCTCACGCTGTCAAGGGTCAACCATAGGGATAAAGTGGAAAATGTCAACTTTGAAAAATCTAACATATTTCATGCAAGTAGACCAATTTTATTTGGAATAATGTGTGTTGCTTTACTCAATAAAGAGAAAATATGCATGAATGTATGCATTTTGAATTATGTTTGAGAAATCCCTCCTTACCTATTCCCGAAGAGCTACACTCCTGTAGGTTTTCACTTGAACCCTAATCTAGTGTACTTGATTCTAATAACTAGCTGGTTGATTACCTGAACAGGTTAGTTACAACTGGGGTTGGATTGAAAACCTACAGAAGGGTAGCTCTTCAGGAACAGGGTTGGAGAGCACCTGGGCTTCAGTTACTTACATTTTTTTCCAGATTTGAGCACCCTGCTGGTGGCTACAAGAAGATCTTTGAGACAGTTGAGGAGTTATCAGAGCCTGTCCCTGCAACAGTTACAGGTTTGTTAACTACATATTTAATTTGGTCATATGAAGCAGGTTATGTTAATTAATTTTACTACACTACTTGACCAAAGTATGTGGACACCTGCTCATCGAACATCTCATTCCAAAATCATGGGCATTCATATGGAGTTGGTCAGCCCTTTGCTGCTATAACAGCCTCCAATCTTCTGGGAAGGCTTTCCACTAGATGTTGGAACATTGCTCTGGGGTCTTGCTTCCATTCAGCCACAAGGGCATTAGTGTGGTTGGGCACTGATTTTGGGGGCAATTAGGCTTGGCTCGCAGTCGGCGTTCTAATTCATCCCAAAGGTGTTCTATTGGGTTGAGGTCAGGGCTCTGTGCAGGCCAGTCAAGTTCTTCCACACCAATCTCGACAAACCATTTCTGTATGGGCCTCGCTTTGTGCACAGGGGCATTGTCATGCTGAAACAGGAAAGGGCCTTCCGCAAACTGTTGCCACAAAGTTGGAAGCACAGAATTGTCTAGAATGTCATTGTATGCTGTAGCCAGTGGTGTAAAGTACTTAAGTATAAACTCCCAGTAATTTACTTGATACTTAAGGACATTTTAGCAATTACAATTACTTTTGATACTTAAGAATATTTAAAGCCAAATACCTTTAGACTTTTACTCAAGTAGTATTTTACTGGGTGAATTTCACTTTTACTTGAGTCATTTTCTATTAAATTTTCTATTAAGGTATCTTTACTTTTACTCAAGTATGACAACTTGATACTTTTTCCACCACTGGCTGTAGCATTAAGATTTCCCATCACTGGAACTAAAGGGCCTAGCCCAATCCATGAAAAACAGCCCCAGACCATTAATCCTCCACCAAACTTTACAGTTGCCACTATGCATTTCGGGAAGGTAGTGTTCTTCTGGCATCTGCCAAACCCAGATTAGTCCGCCGGACTGCCAGATGGTGAAGCGTGATTCATCACTCCAAAGAATGCATTTCCACTGCTCCAGTGTCCAATGGCGGCGAGGTTTACAGCACTCCAGCCGACGTTTGGCATTGCGCATGTTGTTCTTAGGCTTGTGTGTGGCTGATTGGCCCTGGAAACCCATTTTGAGAATCTCCCGACGAACAGTTATTCTGCTGATGTTGCTTTCAGAGTCAGTTTGGAACTCGGTAGTGAATGTTGTAACCGAGGACAGACGCGCTTCACTCCGCGGTCCCGTTCGTTGAGCTTGTGCGTTCTACCACTTCGCAGCTGAGCTGTTGTTGCTCCTAGACATTTCCACTTCACAATAACAGCACTTACAGTTGACCAGGGCAGCTCTAGCAGGGCAAAAATGTTGCTAACTGACTTGTTGGAAAAGTGGCATCCTATGACGGTGCCACGTTGAAAGTCACTGAGCTCTTCAGTAAGGCCATTCTACTGCCAGTGTTTGTCTATGGAGATTGCATGGCTTTGTGCCTGATTTTATACACCTGTCAGCAACAGGTGCAGCTAAAATAGCCAAATCCACTTACTTAAAGGGATGTCCACATACTTTTGTATATATAGTGTAGATTTCTGGTACACAAATAAATCACTGCCATCTTGGAAATTCATGTGAAAACAGTACTGTATCTATGAGAAACATCCCCTATTATACCTGTTACCTGCTCTAGATAAAATCACATTGAACAGTTCATTGATCAATTGTCTGACAAAGCTCTTTTCTCTCACATCTACAGGTAGGATTCCTTCATTTCTGAAGGGAAGTCTTCTTCGTCTGGGCCCTGGCCTGTTTGAGGTTGGAGATGAGCCTTTCTACCACCTCTTCGATGGCCAGGCCCTCATGCACAAATTCGACTTCAAAAATGGCCAAGTCACCTACTTCAACAAGTATGAATGGATGAATAATATCTGTTAGAGATCAGTGGTTACATTGCATTTGAGTCAAATTAACCTAATGGATTTGATACCCATCTCTATCTTTATCCTTTAGGTATGTTAAAACAGATGCCTATGTGCGTGCCATTACAGAAAAGCGTGTGGTGATCACTGAATTTGGCACCTTCGCCTACCCAGATCCCTGCAAAAACATCTTCTCCAGGTTGGTAGCTAACCTCGTCAGATGAATAACATAGCCGCAGGTTGGCATTTATTGGGATGACACATGTACCGGAGGCAGACCTGTAGGGTAGTCAATCGCTAGCACACCCACAAAGCCATACAATGTGATTTTAAACCTAAGCCTAACCACACTGCTAATCTTATGCCTAAACCTAACCTTAAATTAAGACCAACGTTTTCTTTTTAACAATATATAGGCAATTTGACAATGCAGCTGTCCTATCTAGTGGACATTTCTCAGCCCTTCCTCCAGGACAATATTCATCCCAATAAACATCAACTTGCAACATATTTTTTTTGTTTATTTAACTTGACAAGTCAGTTAAGAACAAATTCTTATTCACAACAACGGCCTAAGAATAGTGGGTTAACTGCCATGTTCAGGGGCAGAAATACAGATTTTTACCTTGTCAGCTTGGGGATTCAATCTAGCAACCTTTCGGTTACTGGCTCAACGCTCTAACCACTAGGCTACCTGCCGCCCCATATCCTGTAAATGGTTATATTTGCTTGCCATATAATGCCTTCAGAAGTATTCATACCCCTTGACTTATTACACATTTTGTTGTTACAGCCTGAATTCAAAATGTATTAATATTACATGTATATATTTTTTCCACCCATATACACACAATACCCCCATAATGACAAAGTCAAAACATGTTTTTAGAAATTTTGCTAAGTTTATTGAAAATGAAATACAGAAATATCTAATTTACATGTTTACCTGTAGCAGCAATTACAACTGTGAGTCTTTCTGGGTAAGTTTCTAAGAGCTTTGCACACCTGGATTGTACAATATTTGCACATGATTATTTTTGAATTCTTCAAGCTCTGTCAAGTTTGTTGTTTATAATTGCTAGACAGACATTTTCAAGTCTTGCCAAAAATATTTCAGCCATTAAACTCTGTAACTGATTTATTGATACACAATCCAACGTATAAGCAATATCTGCTTTTTATTTATATTTGTATTCTACCAATAGGTGCCCTTCTTTGCGAGGCATTGGAAAACCTCCCTGGTCTTTGTGGTTGAATCTGTGTATGAAATTCAATTCTTGACTGAAGGACCTTACAGATAATTGTATTTGAGGGGTACAGATATGATGTAGTCATTAAAAAATAATGTTAAACAGTATTATTACACACAGAGTGAGTCCACGCAATACGACTTGACTTGTTCAGCACATTTTTACTCCTGAACTTATTTAGGCTTGACATACAAATGGGTTAAATACTTATTGACTCAAGACATTTCAGCTTTAAATGTTTTATTAATTTCTAAAAACATAATTCCACCTTGACATTATGGGGTATTGTGTGTCAGTGACACAAAATCTAAATGTCAGACATTTTGAATTCAGGCTGTAACACAACAAAATGTGGATAACTCAAGGGGGTGAATACTTTCTGAAGGCACTGTATATCTGATCCTTCATATCAATCATTGTGTATATTTTGACTGCCGTTGCCTTGATCGTCATTTTAATGATGACTGTTGGATCAATTTCAAAACTGGTGTGTGGGTGTGTGTTTCTCTGTGCAGGTTTTTCACTTACTTCAAGGGTGTTGAGGTGACAGACAATTGTCTGGTGAACGTTTACCCCATCGGTGAAGATTACTACGCCGTCACAGAAACCAATTACATCACTAAAGTCAACACTGACACGCTGGATACACTGAAGAAGGTATTACTCTCCTCTTTTCCCCCAGGCTGAAATTCCACCCCCCTTCATTACAGTATTCACAATATACTGTACCAGAAACCACAGTGAATGTCTATATCCTTTGGCCTGATTCAACAGACTCAAAAAAAACAGAACAAAATGGAAGTCTCACTTCTCATTAATAGTTATAACACATGCATAATGTATAACATTATAATGAATAACACATGAATAACACTATGACTTCACTTCTCCTCAGGTGGACTTGTGCAACTACGTCAACATCAATGGAGTGACAGCCCACCCACACATTGAGAGAGACGGAACAGTGTTCAACATCGGAAACTGCATGGGGAAAGGAGCATCACTGGCCTACAACGTTGTCAGAATCCCACCCACTCAGAAAGGTTTGGCTTGTGTCCAAATTGATTCAAGAAAATAAAATGAAAGATATTCATTCAGAATTAATGCACGTGTTCCAACTCTAAAACTAGAAAATGTAGGTAACATGTACTTAACTTGTTCTGGATAGGATAACATGTAAATAGTAAGGCAATCTGAAGGCTTCTGCCCTGATTGCATCTTGTGTTCTCTCCTCAGACAAGTCAGACCCCATTGAAAAGTCCAAGGTTGTGGTGCAGTTCCCCAGTGCCGAGAGGTTCAAGCCCTCCTATGTGCACAGGTGGGTCATAATAACAAATCCATTATGTTCATAGTTGAACTTGAGGTCCCCAAAACAGCAAGGAGTCAATCATGGACATGCCTCCTTCTGTATTATTTGACTAAGCCATATAACAACTTACAATGCATGCCAACTTAAATGGTCTACATATCACCCTTAGCTTTGGCATGTCGGAGAACTACTTTGTCTTTGTGGAGACCCCTGTGAAAATCAACCTGCTGAAGTTCCTCAGTGCCTGGAGCATCCGAGGCTCCAACTACATGGACTGCTTTGAGTCCAACGAGGTTCTCGGGGTAAGGAGGCAAACACTCAGTAGATTTGAGTTTAAAGTGACACATTTCTATACAGGACAATTATGTACAGTAACATCATACTTAGTCTCGACATCCAGAACCAAATCACACGTGTGCAGTCACAACAGACAACAAGCATAACAGACATTATTGTCAAACCTAATAAACTTTTTAAAATACATTTCACAGACATTGTTCCACATCGCCAGAAAGGACATTGGAGGAGGACAAGGAGAATACATTGACCATAAGTTCAGGGCCGCTCCCATCAACCTGTTCCATCACATCAACACTTATGAGGACAATGGTTTCATCGTGGCTGATGTGTGTACATGGAAAGGGTAATGGAACAGCTAAAAATTGTCTCTCTCATAAGATGGCAATGTCAATACAGTGGCAGATGTAAGCGTATATAAAAAGTAATGACACATCATAAGTGACTAGATCAATTGTGGACTGAGGGATCTCAGGGGTGGCATTCATTTGAAGTTAATTGCCTTAGCAATGTCCTTTTTCAGAATAATTGATTAATGAATCCTAGCCCTTGGTCTTTAAACACTGTCTGTTTAAAGGATTAGGAAACTCATTCTCATTCGTTTCCTGGTAGGTTTGAGTTTGTGTATAACTACCTTTGGCTGGCCAACCTGCGCTCCAACTGGGAGGAGGTGAAGAAGGCAGCCATGATGGCACCTCAGCCAGAGGTCAGGAGATACGTCATCCCACTGGACATCCACAGGGTAAGTCATTTCCTTCTCTTTAAAAATCTTTTTTTTAAGTTTACATTTCGTCTACATATTATTTCTTAATTTTTGGACAATAAAGTGCATATGTGTTACCTTGTATTTATTTTATTTTGGATCGCAATGTGTTCAGTGCACTCAGAAAGTATTCAGACCCCTTGACTTTTTCCACATTTTGTTACGTTACAGACTTATTCTAAAATTGATAAAATCATTTTCCCCCCTCATCAATCTACACACAATAACCCACAATGACAAAGCTAAAACTGTTTTTTAGAAATGTATTAAAAATACAAAACTTAAATATCACATTAAATAACTATTCAGACCCTTTACTTAGTACTTTGATAAAGCACCTTTGGCAGCGATTACAGCCTCGAGTCTTTTGGTGTATGACGCTACAAGCTTGGCACACCTGTATTTGGGGAGTTTCTTCCATTCTTCTCTGCAGATCCTCTCAAGATCTGTCAGGTTGGATGGGGAGTGTCTCTGCACAGCTATTTTCAGGTCTCTCCAGAAATGTTTGATCAGGTTCAAGTCCGGGCTCTGGCTGGGCCACTCAAGGACATTCAGAGACTTGTCCCGAAGCCACTCCTGCGTTGTCTTGGCTGTGTGCTCAGGGTCATTGTCCTGGTGGAAGGTGAACCTTCGCCCCAGTCTGAGTTCCTAACCTGCTCCAGAGTGCTTTTCATGAATGATCTCTCTGTACATGGTTCTGTTCATCTTTCCCTCGATACTGACTAGTCTCCCAGTCCCTGCCGTTGAAAAACATCCCCACAGCATGAAGCTGCCACCATCATGCATCTTAATAGGGATGGTCCCAGGTTTCCTTCAGACGTGACGCTTGGCATTCAGGCCAAAGAGTTCCATCTTGGTTTCATCAGACCAGAGAATCTTGTCAACGAGTCTTTAGGTGCCTTTTGGCAAACTCCAAACGGGCTGTCATGTGGCTTCCGTCCGGCCACTACCATAAAGGCCTGATTGGTGGAGTGCTGCAGTGATGGTTGTCCTTCTGGAAGTTTATCCCATCTCCACAGAGGAACTCTGGAGCTCTGTCAGAGTGACCATCGGGTTCTTGGTCACCTCCCTGCCCACGGCCCTTCTCCTCCGATTGCTCAGTTTGGCCGGGCGGCCAGCTCTAGGAAGAGTCTTGGTGGTTCCAAACTTATTCCATTTAAGAATGATGGTGGATACTGTGTTCTTGGAGACCTTCAATGCTGCAAACATTTTTAGGTACCCTTTTTGGTACCTGAGCTCAATTTCGAGTCTCATAGCGAAGGGTCTGAATTCTTATGTAAATATGGTATTTCTCTTAAAAAAAAAATCTTAATTTGCTAACATTTCTAAATACCTGTTTTCACTTTGTCATTATGGGGTATTGTGTGAAGATTGATGAGGAAAAAAATACAATTAATTCATTTTAGAATAAGGCTGTAACGTAACGAAATGTGGAAAAAGTCAACAGGTCTGAATACTTTTCGAATGCACTGTATATCTGACCTAACTTATTCAAACTTTCTTTCATACTGATTGTGTGTTTCAGGAGGAGCAGGGAAAGAACCTGATATGCCTGCCGTACACCACGGCCACAGCAGTGATGCGTACTGACGGGACCATCTGGCTGGAGCCTGAGGTGCTGTTCTCTGGTCCCCGCCAAGCCTTTGAGTTTCCTCAGATCAACTATGAGAAGCACGGTGGGAAGAACTACTCATATGCCTATGCCCTGGGCCTCAACCACTTCATTCCTGACAGGGTGAGTAGTCTTGTTGTTTGCCACAAATCTATCTTCAAACTCTGAGAAGTGAATGGCAGAGGTCATAGCATGTTACGTGAGTGGCCATGAGTTTCTGTCTATATGTGGTTGTATATCATCAAGTTGAATGTGAAGACCAAGATGTGTATGTTAGACCTTGAGGAATCTCTATGCGGTTGTAGATCATCAAGCTGAACGTGAAGACCAAGGAGACCTGGGTGTGGCAGGAGCCGGACTCCTACCCCTCAGAGCCTCTCTTTGTGCAGACCCCCGATGGCGTGGATGAGGATGATGGTATGTACAGTATTGTACTGTACTCTTAGTGTACTATAATGTCACTGTTACAGGCATGGTGCAGGGCAAACACTGATACATAGTATTGTGTTTGTGTTAGTGTTTAGAAGAGAGTTTAAGAGACATTGGGCTCTATTCAATCCGCAATATAAATTGAGGTCATTTGCAATTGAGCTGACATATGCAGTGTTTATCGTGAATGCAGTCTCCTCTAAAGCAGGAACATTGCCTTTAAATTTAAATCACGCTGTAAAACTGAACTTCCGCAATGCGGATTGATTAGAGCCCTTTAGCTATTTATCCAGGGACAAGGTACTTAATTTTAGTAGAAAAATGTACTCAGCATAATTCATAAAAAGATGGGTTACAGTTACAATGTGTTGGGCACTGTGTTTTTCTAACAAACCATGTGTTTTTCCAATGACCCACAGGAGTTCTGTTGACCGTTGTAGTATCCCCCGGGGCCCAGAAGTCAGGGTACATGCTGATCCTCAACGCCAAGGACATGTCGGAGATCGCCAGGGCAGAGGTGGACTGCCCTATACCCGTCACCTTCCACGGAATGTACAAGAAATAACATTTCAATAATCCTCCAGGCACAAAGACTAGTAGTCACCATTCCACGGTATTCATACTAAGCATCACATTTCCCTCAGCAATAGAACAAACAAATAAACAATGACAAAGTATAGGCTACAAATAACTTGGCTTGTTGTGTCAGCAAAAACGAGGCAAGTATCTGATCATCTCCCATCATGATTTAACTTTCTGCCACCTACGATTCAGTATGGTTGGGCGTCCATTTTGATGAAAATGTACCATTTCGTGGTATGAATGGAACCTGCTGGTATCAGGGCTTAAGTAGGTTTCCTACAATTATTTCTCAGTGAGCCCACAGCATAACAACATCAGCAGCCTCTCAGTCACGACACCCTGATTGGTTAATACAATTGTTGTGCCAGTACTGGAAATCAATGAGTTTGTTCACAGTACCATGTCTCTTGAGTACTTCAGGGTTGGAATAATTAAAATATAATCAAAATACTGGCCTTTTTATTGTATGTCTGTTATTTTGGGAAAGAAAGTTGAATGTTGTGTGTAACTAATAATTTGACTATTCTATAGTGCATAAAAAAAACAAATTTCCTAGATGCACACGTAGTACAGGTATATATATACATGAAAGAACTAGTCCCGAAGGACAACAATAAAGTCCATCTGCTCCATGTCATCTGTATAGCGGTTATTTTGGAGGAGTCGAAGGTGGAACTGCATTAGAGCTGTCAAATCCACAAATGGCTCACAAAGCGGACATTGCCATTGGCTGCACAGAGGCACATTAACATAAATCCCATGCAGCATTGTTTGCAAATTTGAACACTGGAATGTGAGATGTAATCTACACCTCCATTAGGATGATAGAAACTCTAATTAGTGTAATGATTTTTACATTTATTTCTATACAGCCTACACTTTCTCCTTCTGAACTTCTAACAGGAGTGGGACAGTGTGGCATTGTGGCAATGATCTCAAGAGCAGCTGCTCACCGATTTGAAGGGTCCAACAGTTCCACCTCTGACACAGCCAAAATACCCGCTATGTCGGTGTCCGCTAATGCTGGTTAACTCTTGATCTGATTGAATCCAGGAGAAAGTCCCTCCGTTCCATGTTAATCAGTGGCGGTCGGTGCCGTTTAAGATGAGGGAGGATTTTTATGAGCATGGCCTTATTTCTATTACAGCATATTGGATGACTGTCATTCATATTCCATTCACCCAGCTCAATGTAACATAGGGTTAGGTTACTACATGATACTCACATTTTCCCTATATCCATCATGAGGTTGCTACAACCTAGTTTACAATGTAGGTGCACAGGTCGAGAGAAAAATGTAAGAAATCAAGATGACACATTTAATACCGCCTTGCACGCTCTTGCCTGCATCTATCTGATCTAGGGTGTAATCATTAGTCTAACAGTTGCAAACAAGAGTATCTATTGGACATTTTCAGGTATGTTTATCCCCGTTCCGTTTGCTTCCGTTTAAGAAATGGCTGAATGAATACACCCCTGATCACACTCAAACACAGTTCATGTTCACAGTGGCCACATACAAACAGTATTATCACTTTTCTTGATGTACAGTATAATTCCTTCTCGCATCTATACTCTCCTCCTTTCACCTTCACTTGTGGACTTTAGTGCACAGCACATCAGCTGTCTTGTGACCAGGCAAAATAACTTTTCAAGCCAAACCTTCATATATAACCACCAACTGCTATACAAGGCCTACATAATTGTCACCATATTAGCTTACAACATAGTCAACATAGCTACTAGAACTAACGGGTTAGTAAACCCGCTACAATCATGCAGTACATTGTAGTCAGCCAGCAAGCTGGCCCAGGTGGCAGTAAATTAATAAAACCAAAAGCTTACCTTGACTTGGAAGAGTTCCAGTGTTGCATAGCCATCGCCAGCTAGCTAACATAGCATCCCTCTCTGTTTAAACTGGGTGTTTGAGTAGGTTAAACTAGCTAGCTGCATTCGGTAGCTAAGTAAGTGAAAGTTAAAGTGAAAAAAAGAAATACAACAAGAAACAGCCGGCTCTTTCTTGCTTCTCCTTCATTTTTGAAAAAATTAATTTGTTTCATAACTGTTCAACTGTTGTCTTTGTCTTTCTTTGAGTCATCTACTCAGCACATTTTATGCACTGCAGTGCTAGCTAGCTGTAGCTTATGGTTTCAGTACTAGATTCATTCTCTGATCCTTTGGGTGGACAACATGTTCATGCTGCAAGAGCTCTGATGGGTTGGTGGACGTCCTCCGGAAGTTGTCATAATTACTGTGTAAGTCTATGGAAGGGGGTGAGAACCATGAGCCACCTAGGTTTTGTATTGAAGTCAATGTACCCAGAGGAGGAGGGAAACTAGCTGACCTCCAACTACATCATGGTGCTACCCTACAGAGTGCTGTTGAGGCTACTGTAGACCTTTATTGCAAAACAGTGTGTTTTAATCAATTATTTGGTGACATGGATATATTTAGTATATTTGTATCTAAAAATGATAACCTTTTAAATGTTTCACTATTTTTATATTCATCAAATTCACTGAGGATGGTCCTCCCCTTCCTCCTCTGAGTAACCTTCACTGACCATTGCTCCATCGTGAAAAAAGGATCTGAATACATTATGAGGCTTTGCACCAAAAGCGCTGAGCATACTGAGTGTCATTACTAGTGAAAGGGCCACAAAGATGAGTTATGTTGCCAAAGAAAATCAGATTAGGTGTATTTAGCTTCAAGAAAAAGAACAAACGAGTTAGGATGTTGCAACTAGTAATTTGTTTGACCGAGCCCATGTTTTGTACAATGTTGCCTAACGTAATCTTGCCTCCGTACCATGGCATTAGCCCCACTAGTCTAAGCTGGTCAGGCGATTGCATTGCAGCATTGATAAACTAAGCTGATCATACTGATTAATTGGGTCAAACGTCTAATCTGAGAAACAAACAGGCATGTCGCAATTAGTCACTTCTGTAAAAGCACAGATCACCATTGCCATGATTATAGCAGCAACAAATCTAAGCAGAAATAATTACAGTATGTACTGTGCTGATAGGATAAAAGGGGAAATGTAACATTTAACTAACACCTGGTGTAACAAGATACTACAGTCTCAGAACAATAATAAGTCAGGCATGACACAAATGTGTGCTTTCTTGTTTATTTACATTTTTTTACAGCTTCAATATGAGGGATGGTTGGCCTTTCAAAAACCAAGATTACAGGAGATGACATTTATTTTCAGAATCCTGAAAAACACTGCAAAACAAAGCTAATAATTGAAACACGTGTGTTGTCTTTTAATGTCACCGTGAAACCATGAGAGAAATCTTCCCCCTCTTACAAATATCTTTGGGACAGAGGTTTGCAAATGCATACTCAAGCCAGTGTAAACTCTAATGGGAAATACTTATCTCCCACAAACACAATGACAAACAATACATCTAAAAGGTAGGAGATACACAAACATCAATACAGAAAAGGGTATCACTATTATATAAACAAAAAATGTAATGGAAATAATTCACTGCAATGCTACTTCGCTAAAAACAAAACTAAAAAAGCAAAGAAAATGCTGGCCTAGTTTTTTTATTTGTTTTTTACAGCAAGAAAGAAAATTGCGTAATGATGACTGTGGGATTGAAAATATAGGTAAGTAAGCTAAGTACTTAAGGGAAGAAATATTCTTCTATTCCATATTGTCTCATTCGAGACAAAGCAAACCTCTGTCCCCTTCACTCAGTCACTTCCACACAAAAACACACACTAGAATCAAGACAAGCAAAACAAAGCAGGTGCACACTACTGAATCACACAACTCATGAATACATATTCAGCTATTGAGCTTTACTTCAACTTGATACGTGACCAATGGTAGAATTGACAGCATTATCAATATCAATCTTAACTTCTGTGCTGCGAAAAGAAGAAACAATATTGAAAAGTGCAAGGTTATAGGTATATATATATTAATATAATGCTTCCGTTATTATCCTATAAGTAAAGTGCAAATCTTAGGATCAGATTAACGTGTGTGCAAGCATTCCTAACTTTTAGACGGATCCTCCTGCACACGCACAAATGAGCCCTTTACATTGTCTGACAGCTATGCTACTCCTCTTATTGTAAAACCTATAAACCTTACACAGAGTGATTGACATACAGCTCATCCACTTCTTCAGGCCATTTGGAATGGCAGTGGAGCCATTTAGAATGGTCAATCTGAAAGACAAAACAAAAGGTAACGGATGTACACTAATGTTCAAAAGTTTGGGGTCACTTAGAAATGTTCTTGTTTTCGAAAAAAAAAAAAAAATGTGTCCATTAAAATAACATCAAATTGATCAGAATCCCAGAGTCGCCTCTTCACTGTTGATGATGAGACAGTTGAGGACTGTTTCTCAAACTAGACACCCTAATGTACTTGTCCTCTTGCTCAGTTGTACACCGGGGCCTCCCACTCCTCTTTCTATTCTGGTTAGAGCCAGTTTGCGCTGTTCTGTGAAGGGAGTAGTACACAGCATTGTACGAGATCTTCAGTTTCTTGGCAATTTCTCGCATGGAATAGCCGTCATTTCTCAGAACAAGAATAGACTGACGAGTTTCAGAAGAAAGGTCTTTGTTTCTGGCCATTTTGAGCCTGTAATCGAACCCACAAATGCTGATGCTCCAGATACTGAACTAGTCTAAAGAAGGCCAGTTTTATTGCTTCTTTAATCAGAACAACAGTTTCCAGCTGTGCTAACATAATTGCAAAAGGGTTTTCTAATGATCAATTAGCCTTTTAAAATTATAAACTTGAATTAGCTAACACAACGTGCCATTGGAACACAGGAGTGATGGTTGCTGATAATGGGTCTCTGTACGCCTAAAAATCAGCCTTTTCCAGCTACAATAGTCATTTACAACATTAACCATGTCTACACTGTATTTCTGATCAATTTGATGTTCTTTTAATGGACAAAAAATGTGCTTTTCTTTCAAAAACAAGGACATTTCTAAGTGACCCCAAACTTTTGAACGGTAGTGTATGTGTTTCTCCATTAAACATATCATAGTCTAATAGAGGATGGGCTTTGGGTGATTTCTGCACTGTGTATGTGCATACTATAATTGTTTTTGTTGTAATCCTAAAAGGAGACTATGCTCTGTAACTTATTTTATTTTGAAACACTAAAACAGGGTACGCTTCAGTCCGTAGAGAGATAACCATTATTGCGCCACCATGCCGGCTTTCCTGGGGCTGTTTTGCCATTACTAAGTCATATTCAGAGTGCAGGATTGAGACTTTAGAAGACTGATGAGTCATGTTATTGTCTTGTTGTTGCCAGCTGTGGGTTCCAAAGGAATCTTATAGGATACCTCCTGGTGACCAAATTCAGATGACAGAAAATGATCTAATCCCATTCCCAGCTACTAATCATGGTGAATAATGATTGGCTGGGATGGGATGCCACCGAGACCTGCTCAAGTGGAAATGCAGTGAGCCATCACTACAGTAACAGCCCCTCCCCCTTCTGACCATAACATCACCAACCCAATCCTAGTACTGTATTCAACAGCTGACTCAGGAATCCAGTCCACCACAGACGCACATATTATGCCTGCTTGTCCTCCTATGTAGACAGTTGCCTAATGTTGCCTTCTTTCAGTCAGACCATGACTCAGCCAGTTCAGAGCCAGTTCAGTTCAGAGCCAGTTCCAGTGCCAGCTCCAGTTCAGAGCCAGTTCAGTTCAGAGCCAGTTCAGTTCAGAGACAGTTCAGTTCAGAGACAGTTCAGTTCAGAGACAGTTCCAGTTCCAGTTCAGAGCAAGTTCCAGTTCCAGTTCAAAGCCAGTTCCAGTTCTGAACCAGTTCCAGTTCAGTTCCAGTTCAAAGCCAGTTCCAGTTCAAAGCCAGTTCCAGTTCTGAACCAGTTCCAGTTGTGAGCCAGTTCCAGTTGTGAGCCAGTTCCAGTTCAGAGACAGTTCCAGTTCAAAGCCAGTTCCAGTTCTGAACCAGTTCCAGTTCAGTTCCAGTTCAAAGCCAGTTCCAGTTCTGAACCAGTTCCAGTTCAGAGCCAGTTCCAGTTCGGAACCAGTTCCAGTTCAGAACCAGTTCCAGTTCAGTTCCAGTTCAAAGCCAGTTCCAGTTCTGAACCAGTTCCAGTTCTGAGCCAGTTCTAGTTGTGAGCCAGTTCCAGTTCCAGTTCAGAGCCAGTTCCAGTTCAAAGCCAGTTCCAGTTCAGTTCCAGTTCAAAGCCAGTTCCAGTTCAGAGCCAGTTCCAGTTCAGAGCCAGTTCCAGTTCAGAGCCAGTTCTAGTTCTGAACCAGTTCCAGTTCAAAGCCAGTTCCAGTTCTGAACCAGTTCAAAGCCAGTTCCAGTTCTGAACCAGTTCCAATTCTGAGCCAGTTCCAGTTCAAGTTCAGAGCCAGTTCCAGTTCAGAGCCCGTTCCAGTTCAGAGCCAGTCCCAGTTCAGAGCCAGTCCCAGTTCAGAGCCAGTTCCAGTTCAGAGCCAGTCTCAGTTCAGAGCCAGTCCCAGTTCAGAGCCAGTTCCAGGTGATGGGTGGATGGGTCCAAGTCTTTTCATTGTTAATCACTAGTGTTTCCATAGTCTCTCTCTCTCGTATGTCATCACCGACCAAGACACTGTGCTGCTCCTTATCCCAAGGTAAAAAGCAGAGGGGAAGGGGGCAGCATGTGTGTGTTTGTTGGGGCTGGTGGAAGTGTGTGTGTATGTGTGCATGTGTTTGTAGGGGGGGTGGCAAGGCAGAGCTCGGCAGAAGGGGGTAGTGTTATATTTAGGGTCAGTGGTCAGTTGGTCTCGTAAGTGGAGAGCAGGGCTGCGTCCACAGGCTCCATGCAAGAGGGACAGGTGAAGGACCTCATCAGCCAGTCGTCTATACAGTCCATGTGGTAGATGTGCATACAGGGCAGAAACCGGATGGGGTCCCCGTACACAAAGTCCATCATACATATCACACACCTAGAAAATGGGTCAAAACATGTATGAATAGTGGTTTTGATCATTTTTTCCTCAGCACTTTAACTGACCAGGAAAAACTCTGGGCACTAGTTATGTTATACACAGTTACATGCTACAACTAGGGCCAGAGTTTTACCTGCTCAGGTCACATGAACAGTGACCTTTATATATTACATCAGAGAATAAAAACAGTAGTAAACTAATAATATTAAGATATTAATAAAAACAGTGGTAAACAGATGCTTACTCTCTGATTTTCTTCTCGGAGCCGTCCCGTCCTCCGTCGTAGACACCCCTGGGGAGGTGCTGGATGAGGCCGATACGCTGGGCGATACGGACCTGCTCCTCCTCAGTCAGCTGGCTGGCCAAGCGGGCCTGGCTGGGGGTGGGGTGGTACACCGGCATGTGGGCCTCCTCCTGGAAAAAAGACATACCCATACAGAAAGTCAATCCATGGGCCAACTCAACTGAACTGTTCCCATGACCCAGTGTTTCAACAACCATTGTATAAGCGGGGTTGGGTGGTCTGTTCCACCTAAGGCTGTTCTACCTAATGACGTATATACAGTTGAAGTCGGAAGTTTACATACACCTTAGCCAAATATAATTAAACTCAGTTTTTCACAATTCCTGACATTTAATCCGAGTAGAAATTCCCAGTCTTAGGTCACTTTATTTGAAGAATGTGAAATGTCAGAATAATAGAAGACAGAATAATTTATTTAAGCTTTCATTTCTTTAATCACATTCCCAGTGGGTCAGAAGTTTACATACACTGAATTAGTATTTGGTAGCATTGCCTTTAAATTGTTTAACTTGGGTCAAACATTTCGGGTAGCCTTCCACAAGCTTCCCACAATAAGTTGGGTGAATTTCTGCCACAACTTTGGAAGTATGCTTGGGGTCATTGTCCATTTGGAAGACCCATTTGCGACCAAACTTTAACTTCCTGACTGATGTCTTGAAAAGTTCCTTCAATATATCCACATAACTTTCATTCCTCATGATGCCATATATTTTGTGTAGTGCACCATTCCGTCCTGCAGCAAAGCACCCCCACAACATGATGCTGCCACCCGCGTGCTTCATGGTTGGGATGGTGTCCTTCGGCTTGCAAGCCTCCCCCTTTTTCCTCCAAACATAACGATGGTCATTATGGCTAAACAGTTCATTTCTCCAAAAAGTACAATCTTTGTCCCCATGTGCAGTTGCAAACCGTAGTCTGGCTTTTTTTATGGCCGTTTTGGAGCAGTGAACGTTCCTTGCTGAGCGGCCTTTCAGGTTATGTCGATATAGGACACATTTTACTGTGGATATAGATACTTTTGTACCTGTTTCCTCCAGCATCTTCACAAGGTAATTTGCTGTTGTTCTGGGATTGATTGGACTTTTCGCACCAAAGTACGTTCATCTCTAGGAGGCAGAACGCGTCTCCTTCCTGAGCGGTATGACGGCTGCGTGGTCCCATGGTGTTTGTACTTGTGTACTATTGTTTGTAAGAAAAACGTGGTACCTTTAGGAGTTTGGAAATTGCTCCCAAGGATGAATCAGACTTGTGGAGGTCTACAAAAAAAAATTCTGAGGGCTTGGATTGATTTCTTCTGATTTTCCCATGATGTCAAGCAAAGAGGCACTGAGTTTGAAGGTAGGCCTTGAAATACTTTCAAATGAACACCTCCAATTGACTCAAATTATGTCAATTAGCCCATTAGACGCTTCTAAAGCCATGACCTCATTTTCTGGAATTTTCCAAGCTGTTTAAAGGCACAGTCAACTTAGTGTATGGAAACTTCTGACCCACTGGAATTGTGATACAGTGAATTATCAGTGAAATAATCTGTCTGTGAACAATTGTTGGAAACATTACTTGTGTCATGCACAAAGTAGATGTCCTAACTGACTTGCCAAAACTATGGTTTGTTAACAAGAAATTTGTGGAGTGGTTGAAAAACAAGTTTTAATGACTCCAACCTAAGTGTATGTAAACTTCCCACTTCAACTGTAAACCCTGGATTGCTGATGCTATATATTGGCCATTGAAAGGCTTTGAAGCCACTGGTCGGTCATATTGGCGACAGTGTTTCAATTAAATGGTGCAAGGACAAAATTACATGTATTTATTCTGTTGTTGTAGTGGGGACAGTAACATTAGTAATCTAAAATAAATACAAAAAAAAAAATTGTTGTTCATTTTTGTTGATTTTCTTTTTAATGTTTAGCTCACATAATATAATTTTAAAGTATGCACTAAAGTGTCTGTAATAGAATAAACGTGTCAAAAACAAATACAGACATTAAGAAATGCATTTCTAAATCTTCCCAAATAATTAGTATAATTGAGGAATACCAAGATGGATGTGTGGTGGCTTCAATACAGCGCCACCTGTCAGTCATCCAGGGTTTATACACATACATCATCGGTTCCACCCTGCCTATAAGAGTTTGTCTTGCATTTGTTTCAATTGACAATGTTGTTGCCAGAGGGAACCTGGAAATTAAACTAGCAGAAACACTGCCACGGCAAATCCAATTCATAAACAATTACACTACTTTTGGGCAGCCAGCGTATGACTAGGCAGCCATCTAGTATTGGGTGATTTGAGGTGGAATCATGTGTGAGGCCTACATGAAAGTGTGATACAACAAGGAGAAAGAAGGAGTCTATCATAATGGTTTATCACGCTGTGTGTTCTGCGCTGTGGCGAGCCAAAACACACACCCTGCCATGGATAAAGCAGCCGGAAAAAACTGCCCAGTCTGGACATTCTTGGCAAGCCTGTTTAGAACACTTTTGTGAGATTGAAAAGCGTTTGGGCATTAAAAGTGTTGTGTGTGTTTTTCTCTTTGTGTGACTGAGCATGTTCAACTATTGCTATGTGAAAACTGAGACCCACAACAATCCGTTGCAAATAGGCCTACCTATGAAAACAATCATTTCAATGCAACACTATTGCTCAGCCCTTTAAATATTTTATTGTGGCTCATCTGATGTAGCCTAGCTTTTAAAACCATACATTTGACAGCAACATTTAACTTTAAACTATACCTAGATGAATGGGTCAGTAATGGTATGGAATCATATAAAATAAAATAATTAATCTTGCTAAATAATTAGGAAATATTTGACCAGATTCTCTAAAGATGCTCTTGACCTCTGGGTCTTGCATGATTCTGTCAATTCGCATAGCAATACTTAAAGCTAGGGTCCTTAATTGATGCAATAACAAAGTGGTTACCGCGCCTCTGTTTTGGTAAAATGCTGAGGGATGGGCCTGGAGAAATGGAATCTCTCTTAAATTAATTCAGAGCTATGGATGCAATAAGGACTGACCATCCACGATATCA
Source organism: Oncorhynchus clarkii lewisi (assembly GCF_045791955.1). NCBI lineage: Eukaryota > Metazoa > Chordata > Actinopteri > Salmoniformes > Salmonidae > Oncorhynchus > Oncorhynchus clarkii. Next base: position 28,287,853 of record NC_092174.1, read on the forward strand.
AAACTATAATTATAACCATGATTAGAGGCTATACAGTGTTTGTTTACAATTTACTAAAATGTTTACAAACAAAACAAGCTTATATTTTGGGTTCTGATAGGGTACGACTGTTGAACTAAGCTCATGAGGCATTTATCAGTTATACTCTTCAAAGATCAGGGGTTATAACCATATGATGAATGTATAAGTTCAACAATTAATGTAGCAACTAACTATTCTAGCTTTAACATTAGTAGCTAAAAAGTCTGACCTGGTAAGGCGGAGGTGGCTCCAAATCTGGGTCTGCCTCCCCATAACTTGCTCTGTCAGACTGGGATTCGTGAAGCAGAGATATATCGTCGGACGTCGGCGATTTGAGACAATTGCCCATGTCCACTTCTCAGTCCCTCGTTGTTTAGCTAGCTTGTAAACTTGCTATTGTTCGTTTACAACCAAATGTATATTCCCCTCGTTGAAGAAGTAATGTTATTGCACATGAAATACTATTTAACAACCCATTAAAACATAATATACATGTTCATATAAACATTAGCTCGAGACCCATCAGCTGTCCAAGCTATTCAACATCATCAGACCATCACAGTCAAAACAAAGAGCTAGCTAGATACTGCTGCTAGCTAACGCTTTTGGCTAACCAGCTAGTGACTTCCTTGATTAATATAATTCATTCCTCGGCCTAAGATTTGAAATTAAAAATGTTCGCTCAAATAGAAACTATCATAACGACATTAGCGATAGAACATCTATATTTTTCACAAATATAGACCACTGACTTGGCGAATAAAGTAAGTGTCTGGCTAGCTTGCAATATTATTCAATTTTTTCAACCTGAACTCGGTGTCCATTGGATATGACGTAACGGCTTTAGTGTTGTTGTCTTTGTCATAAAGTGAATGAGAGGAGTTTGCATTTTGCACTTTCATTGGATGGTTGCAATGCAACGTCACACGAGGAAAAGAAAAGTGGTGGCTGGCACAAGACCCCAAATAGTCTGTTATTTCAGGGGGTTTTGAATGATATACAATTTTGTTCTTAAACAAAGATCGCAATTGTTGGTTTTATCTCATAATTCATGTATAGTTATTCCTGGGGCGGCAGGGTAGCGTTGGACTAGTAACCGGAAGGTTGCAAGTTCAAACCCCCGAGCTGACAAGGTACAAATCTGTCGTTCTGCCCCTGAACAGGCAGTTAACCCACTGTTCCTAGGCCGTCATTGAAAATAAGAATCCGTTCTTAACTGACTTGCCTGGTTAAATAAAGATAAAATGTGGTCTAGTGGTCTAGTGTAAAAAAACATTCAGCAAAATGTTTATTCCTGACCTTACCCAGTCATTAGAGCCTTATAGAGAGTTATATAAGGACTGGAGTTGACCATTGGTCTACATCAGATACCTAGACAAGCAGCCACATAACTGCAATTAAGGATACTTTTCTTGGAATTTAGGAAACTTTTATTCATACTGTATATACAACTATTTTACACATTTAAACCAAACAACTATTTGGATTCAAGGAACTTATTATACAATTCTGTTGTTTGGTTAAGTGAGTTTCACAGAATCATTACCCTTTTTCAGGCAAATAAAACAAATACATATACATGTACCTTAAATGAACATTCCAGAAATATCCTATTCCGTCCTTCAAGTGTGTTGTGAGCTGAAAGGGATGTGTTCTCTTACAATATTGCAGAAAGCATGGTATAAATGTACTGTACATTATTAGTAAACCATTCTAAATAACAGGTCAAATCAGGTGTGTTGAAAACATCTTCCTACATGTGTCGTCTGTAATGGCTCATACAGTATTTTAATAAACCAATCTAGGTAGAAAATATACAGTTGCAGTGAGGTATCTGACACATACTGATTACATGGTAGGCTAATGAAGAAGAGGAGAACATGGATGGCTACATTGATGAGGAAAATACTCAAGTTCATTATTGTTTCTGGCCAGTTATTGACTCTGGAAGATGAGAAGGAATGAATCAGTCAAATGTTAAAAAAAAATATTGTAACATCTGAAGAAAAACAGGTACAGTACAGTACATCGACAAGATGAAGGTAGGTTCAAGACAGCCACAGGTTCTGCTGGTTTTCCTATTGGCTTAATAAAGGTTTGGATAGAAGCCATGTTCTGGGTATAGTCCTAGTCATTTGGTTCTCTAGAGTCCTGTTCATAACAAAGCCCTATCTTTCAAATCACACTAGATATTTAGGCATTCTGAAAAATAATGTATAATTTTATTGAAAGCAATTACATTTCATGACCTTGTTGGTTGCTGTCCATTGTCCTGCAAGTTGGTAAAAAAAGAAGAAATCATACAGATTTCCAACAGAAGACAATGTGCCATTCACTTTTCTGCTTGTATTAATGATTGTTTTATTCCTTTAAAAAATGACAACAGGAGTTACATGGTTTACGTATGAATAGATTCTTATTAAAGAAGTGTGTTCCCTTTGTAGACAGTAAAGGGATAGGAAATATAATGGCGGAGGGTGCAAAATGTCAAAAACAAACCCAGTTCTACTCAAATTTGAAAAAACATTGCTTGATCAATTATTGTTTGGGTGTATTTTGTTACATAGACATGACTACATTTCATTCATTTATAAAGTACTTTTACAGTTACCCTTCTTTATGGCCATGTATCCTACTCAAGACAATCAAGTGGTACTGGTGGTAAATTTATAGGAAAAAACCCCACATGTATTTACAAAAACCATGGCTTTCAAAGACATTGTTACTCCTTATTTTTCACATAGTTACATATTCACACCCCACACACACCGTTAAGAGCAACACTGAATCAATGCCAGAGAAACACCTTCAGATATGACAATACCTATTGACACAAATTACAATTCTATTCATTTAATCTCTTTTCTGTCCATCCAAGGCTATTTGAGGTTTATTATTACGCTCTTTATTTTGATAGTCAGAATATAAATGAACCACAGTCAAATATTTGTGGGTAGATATTTATTGTACATTTTTTTGTGTGGATTTGAAAGGGATTCCACTTGCAAAAGTCAAAAACAATGTTCTTATTTTTTGTTCTCCTCTCACATTTGAGCAAACATACTACAATCACACAGGTATGCAGTAGTAAAGCAAGAGAGTGACAAATGTCCCTTTTCCATTATAATGTAATACAACTTTAACTCTTTACTCCCTACACTCCTTCTTCACCCCTCCTCCGCCTCCACTTCTTCCTCTTCCTAGCAGCGGTCGTCCTCTTCTGTGTCGCTGAGAGGCTCACAGCCCGCAACAGAGACCGTCTGAGCCAGGCGTTTCCGGAAGTGTCCATTGGGGACCTGCCAGCTGCTCCTGGAACCCCGTCGAGCGGAGCTGAAGCTGGAGCTGGATGTGGAGCTGACCGTGTTAGCACGTCCCAGGCTGGTGGCTACCGCCGCCTCGAAAGTCAGCGTCTCCATGAATCCGGTGGGGTCCAGACTTTGCTCGTCCTCCTGCAGGGCCAGGTAGGGCTCCGACGGGTAGCGACGCAGGGGAGAGCCCTGCTGGTGGCGACGGCCCCTCACCCCACTCTGTCCCTCTCCCCCTGCCCGGTCTCTGGAGGCTTCCCCTCTCCTCTGAGTCTCTGGGCTGCCCCTGTCGTCATCATCGTCCCCTGAGGGAGGGTGCGTGCGACACACCAGAGGAGAGTAGGAGATGTGGGGATGGGAGCGTGTTGAGGTCTGGGACTGAGGGCGGCGGCTAGGGGTACTAGATTCAGAGGTGGGGAGGGGGCTGTCGGAGCTGTTGCCCTGGACACATGAGTGGAAACACATTTAATACAAATGTCTGACTGTTTTTTTATAAGTGTGTATGTGGCCTACCAGTTCTTCAAATGTGGGTATGTGTTTGTGTCTAGTTGGTCTAAACTAGTGTTTGTGGCTTCAGGTGGTACTACTGGTGTATGGGTCTTTAATATGTGTCCTTGGTAAAGCATCCTGCATGTGTGTGGCCTACCTGTTTGTCCAGGGGGTGTGTGCGCTCACGGCTAGGGGAGCGTGAGGGTTGCAGGCTCCTCTCCTCGGAGGTACAGCGGGACGTGTCTGGGGAGAGGAGATGGCGGCGCTCTTTAGACCTCCCGCGCTCCTTCTCCGTATCCAACTGCCTCTTCCTTTCTGACCGCGACACTGGATGAGAAAGAGGAAGACCATGGCAAGGAGCACAGAGAGAGGGGTGCAGCAACAGATAAACAGAGAGGGGGACAGAGAGAGACAACAGCAGATAAACAGAGAGCGAACAGAGAGAGACAGCAACAGATAAAGAGAGAGGGGACAGAGAGAGACAGCAACAGATAAACAGAGAGGGGGACAGAGAGGGACAGCAACAGATAAACAGAGAGGGAACAGAGAGAGACAGGAACAGATAAAGAGAGAGGGGACAGAGAGAGACAGCAACAGGTAAACAGAGAGGGGGACAGAGAGAGACAACAACAGATAAACAGAGAGGGGACAGAGAGAGACAACAACAGATAAACAGAGAGGGGGACAGAGAGAGACAACAACAGATAAAGAGAGAGGGGACAGAGAGAGACAGCAACAGGTAAACAGAGAGGGGGACAGAGAGAGACAACAACAGATAAACAGAGAGGGGGACAGAGAGAGACAACAACAGATAAACAGAGAGGGGGACAGAGAGAGACAACAACAGATAAAGAGAGAGGGGGACAGAGAGAGACAACAACAGATAAACAGAGAGGGGACAGAGAGAGACAACAACAGATAAAGAGAGAGGGGACAGAGAGAGACAACAACAGATAAACAGAGAGGGGACAGAGAGAGACAACAACAGATAAACAGAGAGGGGACAGAGAGAGACAACAACAGATAAACAGAGAGGGGACAGAGAGAGACAACAACAGATAAACAGAGAGGGGACAGAGAGAGACAACAACAGATAAACAGAGAGGGGGACAGAGAGAGACAACAACAGATAAACAGAGAGGGGGACAGAGAGAGACAACAACAGATAAACAGAGAGGGGGACAGAGAGAGACAACAACAGATAAACAGAGAGGGGGACAGAGAGAGACAACAACAGATAAACAGAGAGGGGACAGAGAGAGACAACAACAGATAAACAGAGAGGGGACAGAGAGAGACAACAACAGATAAAGAGAGAGGGGACAGAGAGAGACAACAACAGATAAACAGAGAGGGGACAGAGAGAGACAACAACAGATAAAGAGAGAGGGGACAGAGAGAGACAACAACAGATAAAGAGAGAGGGGACAGAGAGAGACAACAACAGATAAACAGAGAGGGGGACAGAGAGAGACAACAACAGATAAAGAGAGAGGGGGACAGAGAGAGACAACAACAGATAAACAGAGAGGGGACAGAGAGAGACAACAACAGATAAAGAGAGAGGGGACAGAGAGAGACAACAACAGATAAACAGAGAGGGGACAGAGAGAGACAACAACAGATAAAGAGAGAGGGGACAGAGAGAGACAACAACAGATAAAGAGAGAGGGGACAGAGAGAGACAACAACAGATAAAGAGAGAGGGGACAGAGAGAGACAACAACAGATAAACAGAGAGGGGGACAGAGAGAGACAACAACAGATAAACAGAGAGGGGGACAGAGAGAGACAGCAACAGATAAAGAGAGAGGGGACAGAGAGAGACAACAACAGATAAACAGAGAGGGGGACAGAGAGAGACAACAACAGATAAACAGAGAGGGAACAGAGAGAGACAACAACAGATAAACAGAGAGGGGGACAGAGAGAGACAACAACAGATAAACAGAGAGGGAACAGAGAGAGACAACAACAGATAAACAGAGAGGGGACAGAGAGAGACAACAACAGATAAACAGAGAGGGGGACAGAGAGAGACAACAACAGATAAACAGAGAGGGAACAGAGAGAGACAACAACAGATAAAGAGAGAGGGTATGATCAAAATACAGGATTGAGGCTACATGCTTGCGCCCATAAGTCGAACAATTAGCCTACAGTAAACAGTGTAGATCAATAGATAGCAATGTTGTCAGTACACTGTAGATCAATAGATAGCAACGTTATCAGTACACTGTAGATCAATAGATAGCAATGTTATCACTACACTGTAGATCAGTAAACAGTGATGTTATCACTACACTGTAGATCAATAGATAGCAATGTTATCAGTACACTGTAGATCAATAGATAGCAACGTTATCAGTACACTGTAAATAAATAGATAGCAACGTTATCAGTACACTGTAGATCAATAGATAGCAACGTTATCAGTACACTGTAGATCAATAGATAGCAACGCTATCACTACACTGTAGATCAGTAAACAGTGATGCTATCACTACACTGTAGATCAGTAAACAGTGATGTTATCATTACACTGTAGATCAGTAAACAGTGATGTTATCACTACACTGTAGATCAGTAAACAGTGATGTTATCACTACACTGTAGATCAGTAAACAGTGATGTTATCACTACACTGTAGATCAGTTAACAGTGATGTTATCACTACACTGTAGATCAGTAAACAGTGATGTTATCACTACACTGTAGATCAGTAAACAGTGATGTTATCATTACACTGTAGATCAGTAAACAGTGATGTTATCATTACACTGTAGATCAGTAAACAGTGATGTTATCACTACACTGTCGATCAGTAAACAGTGATGTTATCACTACACTGTAGATCAGTAAACAGTGATGTTATCACTACACTGTAGATCAGTAAACAGTGATGTTATCACTACACTGTAGATCAGTAAACAGTGATGTTATCATTACACTGTAGATCAGTAAACAGTGATGTTATCATTACACTGTAGATCAGTAAACAGTGATGTTATCACTACACTGTCGATCAGTAAACAGTGATGTTATCACTACACTGTAGATCAGTAAACAGTGATGTTATCACTACACTGTAGATCAGTAAACAGTGATGTTATCACTACACTGTCGATCAGTAAATAGTAACATTACCACTGCACTGTAGATCAGTAAATAGTAACATTACCACTACACTGTGAATCAGTAAACAGTAATGTTACCACTACACTGTAGATCAGTAAATAGTAACATTACCACTACACTGTAGATCAGTAAATAGTAACATTACCACTACACTGTAGATCAGTAAATAGTAACATTACCACTATACTGTAGATCAGTAAATAGTACCATTACCACTACACTGTAGATCAGTAAATAGTAACATTACCACTACACTGTAGATCAGTAAATAGTAACATTACCACTACACTGTAGATCAGTAAATAGTAACATTACCACTACACTGTGAATCAGTAAACAGTAATGTTACCACTACACTGTAGATCAGTAAAGAGAATGTTGATGACAAGTGGATAATCATTGATGCACTTAGGATAAAGACATAAAAAAGACATGGAAAAAGAATAACTCTTTAAACATACAAGAACCACACACGAATACCACCCCTCATCATGCCAGTGGGACTGATAAGAGGAGAGGTCACGTGAGTAGAGAGTGGAGACTGACCAGCAGCCTTGTAGCTCTTGTGGCGTGGTCTGTACAGTCTATCAGGACTTTTCTTCTCCTCCTGCCTCAGGCCATTCACCCTCTGGTCAGCCACAGCGGACGAGGACCGCTTCATAGAACCACCTGCCATCTCGGTCTGCACACGCACACACGCACACGGACATACACACAGAGGAGAAGACAACCAAATACCCACAAATACCATAAAATACGTTTTATTACTTTGGAAGAAATCCATCCATAATTTCTATCCATGCTCACTATTCCAGGCAATTAACAGGTCAACTAGAGCGCTTGAACTGCCTAATTTCCACCCTCAACTCATTGTGAAGAGAAAGACAGAGAGAGAGGTCAGGCCAAACATACCAGTAACCCAGGATCAATAAAACACAATTCTGAACCGCTAGCATTCCGTAGAAAAACATCCATGTTGATTATATCTCTCCAGACACACCAGCAGCAAACGGTAGACAGATAAAATCAATTTCTCTCTCTAAATGGCACAACCAGTGTAGCCTGGTCATTGTCTTCTGTCACACAGACATGCATGTCACACTCTGGTGCCCCCTTGCTGCCCGGGCCTTTCCGGCCCCTGGAGGAGTCAGTGTGGTCAGAGGGCAGTACCTGTGGCTCTACAGCCAGACGAGGCATGGAGGAGGCCCGTACACACAGCCCCCTGCCAAACGGGAGCTCCAGTGGGTCAGGAATCAACCCACTGCACTCCCCTGCACTCACCTATATCGGACCAGAGACAGAGAGAGGGGAGAGATAGAGTACAGTACAGTAGAGATCAGGCTGGTCAATTCAGTACTGGGACTAACTGCCTTTTGGGGTTCCAGCCAAGGAGGACTTCAGACAATGTTACATGGTAAAAATTTGCAAGGCCTTTCTGCAATTGGGTGAATCAAACCTAGGCCATTCCATTGTCACCAACCAATCAGAAGCCATTCCAGCCAAAGAGCCACAGATTAACAACCAATGACAACAAGGAGACTGACCCCAGAAAGATTGGGCAAAGCTGGAGGAGAAAGTCAGAGAGCAAGAGGAGATGGCAGCACAAGCACATCACTACAACAATAAATGAGAAGAGAGAGACCAGAACAACAATTGGGCCTACTGTTATACATACTCATGCAAGTTCAGATCTGGATACACCAAACATCCTGAGCCAGACAAGTTCACCTTTCCTTAAAGCCCGACATGACTCATGTAACTCCCTAGTGAAAATATACATAGAATAAGGCAAACAGTAACAGATATCCAGGGTCAAAGTCGTAACATTCTTATAGGGAAAACAGTACACTGAAGACTAGTTCAACCAAACAGCCTATAAACAGCACAATGAACAGCGAGAATGCCTGCATCTCCTTTAAACCTCCACTAATCAGACTACAACTTAGGCAGGGACAGAAACAAATAGAAACATGAATGCTGTGCTCTGCGATGCACTATTAGTATCTTCATTCAACCATTACTATTAGATAAGTGTAATTGATTCATTGTTGTCTATGAGTGGGTTGATATTTTGCGCTTTACCGCAAGAGGTTAGGTTTTCAACGGGCAGTATTTTATATTTTGCCCACAGCTGACTTTCTTTTTTTGGCTCCTAGCAAAGGGCTTTATAGAGCTATCATTGTACACTTACTAAATTATATAAAGGCTTCTTTGTGTGTGTACTTTGTGTAGTTGGTGTTTGTGCTAGTTTAGTGTGGTGTACAGTACTCCTGTGATGTGTTTCTACAGTACATTGGACTTGGTCCTTCTCGTTACCCTGGAGTGTTGGCTTCTGGTGTCCGTGTCAGAGGTCATGGGCTGCATGTTGAGCAAGTCCTGGGGGGAGAGAGGACTCAACGCCACCAGGCCTCCTCTGGTCCTACAGAGGGAGGCAAGTCACAGTGGAAATTCTGTCAAACACAAATGTGACTCATTTCAGGAAACTAGGCATATGTCGCACGTCACTACTTTAAAAAAAATATTATTATTACTCTTTTTTATCAAAATGTGTTTTTTGGCAGAAATGCCTTCTGGAACATGTGAACTTTCATGTGCCTTAATAACAAATTTGTATTCCATCCATAAATACGAATCAAATTCTCAAAGTACGAGCCTAGATGGTTTAGCCACGGAAAAAGACAGAAACCTTCCCGCTAGCCATGATTGGCTGTGATAATGGATGGGCTGGACATGCCGGGAGATGAGTTTGGATTGGTCTGCCATGTAGCATGCTTCTGTCTATAACGTGAGCTGTTCAGTATGTTTTGACAGCCCTTTCTACCACACCATTTTTTAAAGATATAACGTTAGCCAACGAGAACAACAAAAGTGTTGCAACTTTTCTCAACAACATTGCACACGCCACAGTCCGTGTGAATCGGAGTGACTTGACACAACGCTGGCCAAACAAGATGTAGCTACAAACAAAACGGAGTTAAATGGTTCCAGTCTACTGTGAAGTGTTTCTCCATGTATATGTTAAGAGTCTAGCTACATTTTCAGATATAAGTTTCTAATTTTGTGAGAAAGTTGTTTTTATTGCAAGCTAAAGCATACTGTTAGTTAGGTAAGCAAATACTAGCTTGCTGGCTCGCTAGCTAACATTATGTGTATGACCAGTGTAGTAATACTATTCGAATCAGAAATCAATTTGCATTGCTAGTTATAGCCTAATGTTAGCTTGCTAATATTGAACCTAGTTTGATAGCTTTAGCTACCTGCAGATTCACACTACAGCTATTACAATGTTTGTTTTCGCAGTAGTATGAGTTGGGATTATGCCGGTTAATTGTTTAGCTAGCTAGCTACCTAGCTAGCTACATGTCTAAACAAAAGACTCCACTTCGGCCGGATTATTACATGATCCATCAAATTAGCCAGGTGTGTCTGGGGGTGATTACGGCCATCTATTGTATTTCATGAACATGTGTACATGTCTACTAGACATGGCCCATCCACTTAGCTAGATGTGGCTGGGAGGTGGTTATAGCATTTCCTTCACATGACCAATCAATTTAGACAAGTGTGTCAGGTAAGTGTCATCTAATATTGATAAAATATTTATACAATATTTTTATCTGGACACTTTCTGTTTTAGATATTACTACTATGCAAGTAACCACTTCTGTATCCTGTGCATGTGACAAATAAACATAGATTTTATTTGATATAGCGTGTGTTTACCACATGGCCTCACATGTGAATCTTTAAAGAGATGGGTGAGGCTAAGGCTTAAGAGGGTGTGAACGATGCTGAATGGGTGTAGACAAAGAAAAGCTCTCCAGTAGGTATACCAAAACATTCAAGGGCCATTTTCTCAAAAGTGGGGTTACAAGTTTCAAGTATCAACTTTCAAAGCAGAATTACTTTCCCATTGTTTCTCAACTGCAGTGTATGACATACCATTTTCTAGCTCTGCGCCTCTACTTTAATCCAACGTAAAAAAAAACATTTAAAATGTTGCTACATAAGGCTGAATCAAGGGGGTCGGTCACAAATACTTACTAAAGGCACAAGGCACACACACACACACACACACACACACACGAATGCAAGCAAGCCTGCACGCACGGACTGACTCACAGGGCGGAGCCAGCACTGTGGGGCATGCAGGGCAGGGGCTGAGCATTGGACAGAATGTCTTCAGAGAGGGTCGAGGCATCCAGCCGCTGGAATGGCATCAGACTGGCCTTCTGTAGAGGAGACCACACCAAGCAATACATCACTACAGGCACTAGGTTGTGTCAACAGAGGCCAGATGCCATGGTAATGTTATACAGAAGAGGACTGTGGTATAAACACTGAGTGTACAAAACATTAAGAACACCTTCATAATATTGCGTTGTACCCCCATTTGCCCTCAGAACAGCCTCAATTTGTCAGTGAATGAACTCTACAAGGTGTTGAAAGCCTTCCACATGAATGCTGGCCCATGTTGACTCCAATGCTTCCCACAGTTGTGTCAAGCTGGCTGGATGTCATTTGGGTGGTGGACCATTCTTGATACACACAGGAAACTGTTGAGCGTGAAAAACCCAGCAGTGTTGCAGTCCTTGAGACAAACCGGTGCAACTGGCACCTAAACTCAGCAAAAAAAGAAATGTCCCTTTTTCAAGACCCTGTCTTTCAAAGATAATTCGTAAAAATCCAAATAACTTCACAGATCTTCATTGTAAAGAATTTAAACACGGTTTCCCATGCTTGTTCAATGAACAATAAACAATTAATGAACATACACCTGTGAAACGGTCGTTAAGACACTAACAGCTTACAGACGGTAGGCAATTAAGGTCACAGTTATGAAAACTTAGGACACTAAAGAGGCCTTTCTACTGACTCTGAAAAACACCAAAAGAAAGATGCCCAGGGTCCCTGCTCATCTGCGTGAATGTGCCTTAGGCATGCTGCAAGGAGGCATGAGGACTACAGATGTGGCCAGGGCAATAAATTGCAATGTCCGTACTGTGAGACGCCTAAGACAGTGCTACAGGGAGACAGGACGGACAGCTGATCGTCCTCGCAGTGGCAGAGCACGTGTAACAAGACGTGCACAGGATCGGTACATCCGAACATCACACCTGCGGGACAGGTACAGAATGGCAACAACAACTGCCCGAGTTACACCAGAAACGCACAATCCTTCCATCAGTGTTCAGACTGTCCGCAATAGGCTAAGAGAGGTTGGACTGAGGGCTTGTAGGCCTGTTGTAAGGCAGGTCCTCACCAGACATCACCGGCAACAACGCCACCTATGGGCACAAACCCATCGTTGCAGGACCAGACAGGATGGTTTTGTCTCACCAGGGGTGATGGTCGGATTCGTGTTTATCGTCAAAGGAATGAGTCTTACACCAAGGCCTGTACTCTGGAGCGGGATCAATTTGGAGGTGGAGTGTCCGTCATGGTCTGGGGCGGTGTGTCACAGCATCATCGGACTGAGCTTGTTGTCATTGCAGGCAATCTCAATGCTGTGCGTTACAGGGAAGACATCCTCCTCCCTCATGTGGTACCCTTCCTGCAGGCTCATCCTGACATGACCCTCCAGCATGATAATGCCACTAGCCATACTGCTCGTTATGTGCATGATTTCCTGCAAGACAGGAATGTCAGTGTTCTGCCATGGCCAGCGAAGAGCCCAGATCTCAATCCCATTGAGCATGTCTGGGACCTGTTGGATCGGAGGGTGAGGGCTAGGACCATTCCCCCCCAGAAATGTCCAGGAACTTGCAGGTGCCTTGGTGGAAGAGTGGGGTAACATCCCACAGAACTGGCAAATCTGGTACAGTCCATGAGCAGGAGATGCACTGCAGTACTTAATGCAGCTGGTGGCCACACAAGATACTGACTGTTACGTTTGATTTTGACCCCCCCTTCGTTAAGTGACACATTATTCCATTTATGTTAGTCACATGTCTGTGGAACTTGTTCAGTTTATGTCTAAGTTGTTGAATCTTGTTTGTTCATACAAATATTTACACATGTTAAGTTTGCTGAAAATAAATGCAGTTGACAGTGAGAGGACATTTCTTTTTTTGCTGAGTTTACTACCATACCCTGTTCAAAGGAACATACATATTTTGTCTTGCCCATTCACCCTATGAATGGCACAAATACACAATCCATATCACAAATGTCTCAAGGCTTAAAAATCCTTCTTTAACCTGTCTCCTCCCCTTTATTTACACTGATTGAAATGGATTTAACAAGTGACATCAATAAGGGATCATAGCTTTCACCTGGATTCACCTGGTCAATCTATGTCTTGGAAAGAGCAGGTGTTCATAATGTTTAGTACACTCAGTGTAAATAATGTGTATATGGTGTGTATAGCTGACCTGTGCTTCCAGCTGTGCTCTCAGCTTCTTGGCTTTGTTCTGTTTGAAGTAGTCCATGATCATCATGGAGGCATATATCTTACCTACTGTCATGTCAGAATCTGTAAAACACAGATTAGATTAGATTGCTAGTCACTGACTGACTGACTGACTCCTAGGTCTACCTCTCCATGTCTCTCTCCAGTGTGGGTCTGACCTTTGTTGATGGGCACCAGTACATCCAGGGTCTTCTGGGGGAGGTACGGCCATATCACACTGATCTCCTTCTGTAGCTCAGTGTCCAGAGCTACTCGGTCCTCCCCACCTGGACCACATTACAATAGATCTTTATTCAGCCATTATACACAGACAGGGGAAATGGTTAATGTTGCTAAATTTCCTGATTGAACTACTCAACCAATCACCAAGCCATTTATATGTTGAATCAGGTGTGTTACCGGTACTGGGCTGGACCAAAAGCCTGCATGCCCTAGGCAGTGTGGATCTCCAGGCTCAAGATGGAAGACCAAGTCTAAATTGGAAAAATTATGCAAATGCAGTGAGGTGTGGTGGTTTTAAACTCAACTCATTCCCTGACCTCGTGCGATCTTGATCTCCAGAGCGGTGCGGATGAGAGACATCAAGGTGGAGGTGAAGTGGACTGACATGTCCTCATCCACTGGCATGTTCATCAACACCAGCCTCTGTGGAGGGAGAGGGGAAAGGAGGGATGGGCGGAGAGAGAGTGAGGGAGGGAGAGATAGAGAGAGAGAGAGATGGAGGGCAGTAGAAAGGGAGGAAGAGAGATAGAGAGAATTCCACATGCTTTACAGTAAAACAACTGTAAAAAATATATGCCTATCCTAAATTTAAATGAATAAAATAAAGTAAGTGTTTATTCCATACCTTGTAGGCCATACCTCTGGGGCATTTCTTCCCCAGGCCCAGGGGTGGAGACATGTGGGTCAACATCTCATACATGGCGGTGTAATGTATACGCCCACTACAGAAGAAACAGGGAACATTAGGAAGGAGAAAAAGAGAGTTGAGGAGAAAATGTAAGGGTTAAGGCATTCATTTGGAGTTTGAAACAGAAGACGTTGGCCAGTCTAACACAGGAATTAAGGCAGTTCAGGCCTATTTAGCTTTTAGAGAGTCAATACACTGTCCTCTGCTGGGAAGAGTTGAGACATGGTGGTGTCTTCTCTCTCACCATGCTGCACGGTCGTACTCTCCCCAGACACGGACAAACTCATCCAGGTGATGAGGACCCAGGATGGAAGAGTCTCTGGTCAGATACTCAAAGTTATCCATGATCACAGCCACAAACAGATTCAGCATCTACAGAGTCACACAAGAGGAGAAGACGTGTGAGAGATAGCATCATGAACAATACTGATGTCCACATGTCCGTGCATACAATCCAAAGAATTGCTTTTGTGTATCTGTGTAGTACTATCAAAAATTGCTCGTCTATCAGAAAAATGGACAGTGAGGGAGAGAAAGAGTGCTGAGAAAGAGTGGAGGAAAGGAGAAACAGTTTATTCCTGCAGCGTCCTCACCAGGAAAGAGCTGAAGAAGATGAAGGAGACAAAGTAGCAGTAGGCAAAGTCAGTACCACAGCCTCCCTCGTGGTCAGGGGACATGGTCATGGGTGCCATGGAGGAGTCTGGCTCACACTCCTGCCCCCCCAGACACGATAGCATGATCTCCTGCCATGACTCCCCCGTCGCACTCCTGTGTCAATTAATGAGTCAATTAATCAAGCAAGCAAGCAAGCAATTTATCAACCAATTAGTCTATTAAACATTAACCAATATTTGAATTCATCAGTCAGCAAAATAATCTACATATAGTTTTGAATATATCTCAGCTTCTGATTCCTTCTCAATGCACCCACCTGAAGAGAAGCATCAGTGCACCGGAGAAGGTCTTGAAGTTGTTGTGCTGATTGATATGGTTTTCATCGTTCAGCTTGATGTTTCCAAACACCTTGTGTGGATCAAGTGAGAAACAAATGAAGCCGCAGTACAGCATCCTTTTTGTGGCTGAAGTTACCATTGTAAAGCATATAAGCTTCGGAGGTCTTACCTGCATCCCAATGATGGCATAGATGAAGAACAGCATGGCGATGAGCAGACAAACATAAGGAAGAGCCTAGAGCAAAGAAGAGATACAAATAAAGAAGAATGATTTGGTTTTCCCAAGAACACACACCAGCAGCCGAGTCCCATCTGTGTGTGCAGTGGCCAGCTGGGACTAAGGACATACAAAATAAAGACAGACTACTGGTTCTATTAACAAAGTCAGATATTTCTTAAGTGGACATGACAGATGGTAAAAGCAGGGGAGAACATGGCTGACCTTGAAGGATTGTACGAAGGTCCAGAGCAGGATTCGTATGGTGTAGCCCTGCCTCAACAGTTTGATCAGTCTGGCAGCCCGGAACAGCTTCAGGAAACTCATATTGAATGTGTTTATTGACTGAGGTAGACAGACCACAGGAAATATAGAAGTCAGAATCACTTTTATTCACCAAGTACATTCATACATACCCAGAATTTGTCTTAGTGAATAGGTGCTGTCAGCAATAGACCACAGGAGGTTGGTGGCACCTTAACTCGGGAGGACGGGCTCGTGGTAATGGCTGGAGCGGAATCGGTGAAATGGTATCAAATACATCAAACATGTGATTTCCATTTGCTCTGGACCAACCATTATTATGAGCCGTCCTCCCCTTAGCAGCCTCCACTGCTATAGACAAACATACAGATACTATACAGACAGAGGAATTTACACAAAGTCAACATACAGAATATTCTATATAAATACAGTAAACATAAAACTGATGTATGACGGCAAGGTGGAGACCGCAAGGCATATACGGAACAGAGAAGTGTTCGGGGACAGAGAAGACAGAACATACCCATAGGCAGATAGGGATATATAGAGATCGATTTGATTGATGGCGAGTAATTGAACAAGTAAGTTCACAACTTTAATAGCCTATTTTTACTGAGAGAAAAAGCTTTACAGCATTACCAGCTCATGAATCACAGTGGTTATGAAGTAAAGGTTAAAGAGCTAAAGTGAAACATTACCTGTAAATCCACAATGATCTCAGTGATGCTGCCGAGCACAGTGATGAAGTCAAAAATATTCCAAGTGTCTCGAAAATAGTTCTGTCAGGGGGAAAATGAGCACCATTATACAAAAGCAAGCCTCCTTTCTTGAATGGAAATGATTCTACCATAACATGCTACCATGTCCACCATAACATTCATTTTCCCAGTTGGACAGTTTAGTCCTGTTGTCTTGCTCACCACAAAACCAAAGGCCATGATCTTGAGGATACACTCCAGGGAGAAGAGAACAGTGAAGGCCGTGTTCAGGTGCTTCAGTACCGTGTCATATGCTGCTGGAGCTGAGTAGTACTGCGGACAAACAGGACACATTCAGAGTGAGACCGGAATGTATCGAACAGTGATGGCAAAGAAGTGGGTTACATGTTTAATACAAAGAGACAGAGATGTGTCATATTCAACTGTTATCAGACAAAGAGGGTTCCAAAGGGCTTGCTCCTATGGATTTGAGACTTTGAGAGTGAAACTAAATTCTAACAAAGGCCTGCACATATGTCATGTTTATAAACTGTGTTACAAAGACATAGGCTCCATACCTTCATCATGAGCACCACAGTGTTGAGGGCGATCATGACCATCACTGTGTACTCAAACGATGGTGACGCCACAAAGTGCCACAGTCGGTACTGGAAGGTCTGTCTGTTCTGGGGCATGTAGCGCGTCAGGGGCTTGGCACTGATGGTAAAGTCAATGCATGCCCTCTGACGGAGAGAGAATAAAAAGAAGAGGAAGAAATCAGGAATGAAACTGTGAGATTATTGTGATCAATCAAATGTGTATATCTGATCAAGGTAACAAGATGGTTATTGTAGGTCAGGTATTCCCAAACTGGGGTATGCCTACCCCCAGGGGTATGCCTACCCCCAGGGGTATGCCTACCCCCAGGGGTACGCAATGCTGTCAGGGGTAAGCCAAATAAAAATGTGATTCACATTTTTTTTATATAATAATAATAACTTACATTTTTTTCTTCACATTTTCAAACAGTATATTTATATTTTCCAACAGGGCTATACATTTGGATGAGTTTTTATCTCTTGCATGAGTAGCCTCGTTTCACTGCCAAAAATAAAATTAAACCATCTAGTGTTCATCGAAATAACAACACAATGTCAAATACAGGTAGCCTAGTCAAATAATTAACATCCAATCACATTAACCGTTACTCTCTTGTGGGAAATCTTCACTCTTGAGCAGACATTTAGAAACGAAACATGACAATTTGAAAAATAAGCCACAGGAGTTTTTTGAGCGAGAATAAAAGCAACATTCGAGTAGTAAGACAACAACACTGTTTCACGACACATCAGTGACATGGCAGGAGATGTTTTGAAACAATTACTGCTTCCCATACAAGCCAGTGAATTCTATGCGTTACAGCTGGATGAGTCAACAGACGTGGCGGGCCTGGCACAGCTCCTGGTATATGTCTGTTACGTTTATGGGGGTCATTTAAGGAAGCAGCCTCTTCTGGAAACCACTGGAAACCAGGACAACATGAGAGGATATTTTTAAAGTACTGGACATCTTTGTGACATCAAATGGACTTTGTGTTGGTATCTGTACTGATGGCACAAAAGCCATGACAGGGAGACATAGTGGAATGATAACCTGCGTGCAAGCAGTTGCTCCCGACACCACTTGGGTCCACTGAGAGGCTCTTGCTGCCAAGGGAATGAATGACTGACAGCTTGAAAGACATTTTGGAGACTACAGTGAAAATGGTTAACTTTGTTAAAGCAAGGCCCTTGAACTGTCGTGTATTTTCTGCATTATGCAATGATATGGGCAGCGACCATGTAATCCTTTTACAAAAGTGAGCTGGTTATCAAGGGGCAAAATATTGACACGTTTTTTAAAATTGAGAGACGAGCTTAAAGTTTTCTTTACTGACCATAATTTTCACTTGTCTGACTGCTTGCATGATGACGAGTTTCTCACACGACTGGGTGATGTTTTTTCTTGTCTGAATGATCTGAATCTGCAGGGACTCTCAGCAACTATATTCAATGTTCGGGACAAAACTGAGGCTATGATTAAGAAGTTGGAGCTCTTTTCTGTCTGCATTAACAAGGGCAACACACAGGTCTTTCCATCATTGTATAATTTGTTGTGTAAAAATGAACTCAAGCTTACTGTCACGTGTACTCCCTCTCCGGCCTCTAGGTCATCAGGCTGCTCGTTATGGAGCACACCTGTCACCAGCGGGACGCGCATAATGACACTCACCTGGACTCCATCATCTCCTTGATTACATGCCCTTTTATATATCACTCCCTTTGGTTTCTTCCCCAGTCATCACTGTTTCTGTTCCTGTTCCATGTTGGTGTGCTGTTTGTGTTACATGTTTGTTTCATGTATTTATTAAATGTATTCACTCCCTGAACTTGCTTCCCGACTCTCAGCGTACATCGTTACACTTACGGACAATGTCAAATGTGATATAGCGAAGCACCTGAGTGAGCTGGGTGCGCAATCACGCAGGTACTTTCCCGAAACGGATGACACAAACGACTGGATTCGTTATCCCTTTCATGACATGCCTCCAGTCCACTTACCAATAACTGAACAATCATCAAAATTGCAACAAGCGGTTCTGTGAAAATTTAATTTAATCAGAAGCCACTGCCAGAGTTCTGGATAGGGATGCACTCAGATTTTCTTGCCTTGAAAATCACGCTGTTAAGACACTGATGACCTTTGCAACCACATACCTATGTGAGAGTGGATTCTCGGCCCTCACTAGCATGAAAACTAAATACAGGCACAGACTGTGTTTGGAAAATGATTTAAGACTGAGGCTCTCTCCAATACAATCCAACATTGCAGAGTTATGTGCATCCTTTCAAGCACACCCTTCTCATTAACCTGTGGTGAGTTATTCACAATTTTTGATGAACAAATAAGGTTTTACATGTAAGATGGCTAAATAAAGAGCTAAATTATTGATTATTATATTATTATAAGTGCCCTGGTCCCATAAAAGCTCTTTGTCACTTCCCATGAGCCGGATTGTGACAACTCACACTCATTCTTATGTTTAATAAATGTATCGTATAGTGTGTGTGTGGGGAGGCTTACAATGATGGAAAAAAAAAAACATTTGAGAGTGCGCTGACCCTGGTGCTAGAGAGGGTACGCAGCTGGAGGTTGAACGTTTGAAAGGGTACAGGACTATAAAATGTTTGGAAACCACTGTTTAGTGAATCAATTTCATGAAATCCTGTGTTTATTTTTGTGTTGTAAGAATGTATGTACAAGTTGAGTATTTGTATTTATTATGGATCCCCATTAGCTGTTGCCAAGGCAGTAGCTACTATTCCTGGGGTACAGCAGTAAGGTGCCACCAACCTCCTGTGGTCTATTTCTGGCAGCACCTATTCACTAAGTCAAATTCTGGGGTTATGGGGTCCAGCAGTATGTTTAAGCTATAGTAGAATGGGAGTGCATCTGTGTGCTGCTTTTCTGTCCTGTACCTCGTTCTTCTCCAAGCTACACTCCTCCATCATCTTATCACCCTGTTCCTGGAAGGTAATGATGATGAGAGCGACGAAGATGTTGACAAAGAAGAAAGGGAAGACCACAAAGTAGACAACGTAAAAGATGGACATCTCCATCCTGTTGCCCCGACTTGGACCCATGTCCTCCTCTGTCACGTCCACAGAGTGCTGCAGAACCCTGGAGGTAAGGAGGGAGAGAAAAAAAGTAGAGCGAGATAGGGAGGGAGAGAGAGAGAAGGAGAAGGAGAGACAGAGAGAGAGAGAAGGAGACCGAGAGAGAGAGAGAGAGTAGCCAGAGAGAGAGCGAAAGAGCGAGAGAGTGAGAGAGAGAGAATAGTAAGAGGCAAATGTCAACATTCTCTCTGAATCCCATATCAGTTGCATTCATGTTGTGTTAGAGCATAGTGCTGGGAACATCAGGGACTTACTGCGGCCAGCCCTCTCCAGTTGAAACAGTGAAGAGAGTGAGCAGAGCCCAGCACACGTTGTCATAGTGGAACTCATGCCTCTTCCACTCCCTCTTCTTTACTTCCTTCTTGTCTCGAGCGTAGTCAATGTAGTAACCTCTGTGAAGAACAGGACAGAGGTTAAAGGACAGAGACAGAGGAGGTAAGGATTCCTCTGATCACTCACCAATTTGAAATGGGTGTTGTGTGGACGATTGTGAATAAGTAAACGATTTGTTGTCTTTGTTTGTTCCAGTGTTTGTACTGTAAGTGGAAGCTGCTGAGAGGAGAACGGCTCATTATAATGGATGGAATGGAGTAAATGGAATGGTATCAAAAACATGTTATTTATGTGTTTGATACCATTCCATTCAGTCCATTCCATCCATTATTATGAGCCGTTCTCCCCTCAGCAGCCTCCACTGGCGTACTGTACATCTGTGTGTTGGACTCACTGGCACTCCTTCTCTGTGTCCATGGAGCTGTCAGTGCAGTAAAAGAACTTTCCCTTGAAGAGCTGAACGGCGATGACAGCGAAGATAAACATGAAGAGCTGGTAGACGATGAGGATGTTGAAGACGTTCTTCAAAGATGTCACCACACAGTCAAACACCGCCTGTATAGGAGGAGGAGAGGAGGAGAGGATACATGGTTCCACGGATAGAAGGTAAAAACCCACATTCTCTGGAAATTCCCTGAAAGATTTGAAAGATTTCATTCATTTTAATGAAGGACCTTTATGGAAAAACCCCTTGGATATCACGTGATCTTAACGCAAAGTTAATATGATAACGTGACAACATGTAAAGCAACATGTGATAACATGAAACTACACATGTGAAATCATGTGATTTTCCACATGTGAAATCATGTGTTTTTCCTGTAAGGGGAGCCAAGGTCAACAAAGCATTGGCATTGGTAGACAAGGTTGGGGTCAATTCCATTTCAATTCAGTCAATTCAGGAAGTAAACTGAAATTCCCCAACCATGTTGGTATATGAACATAAACACAGTACAGTATGGTACCTTGAGTTTGGGGAGTCTCTTGATGGTCTTCAGAGGTCGTAGGACTCTCAGAACCCTGAGGGACTTGATGGTTTTGATGTCTCTGCCTTTGTTGTTCCTGTTGATGCAGACATGTGTTTTAGTGTACTGTGGACTCACAGGGAAGAAACACAAACACACATAGATGCACGCATGCACACACACATGCACGAGCGAGAGCACACACACACACACACACACACACACACACACACACACACACACACACACACACATCTCACAAACACACAAGTGTTCACACAAATTAACAAAGGTCTTCATTTATTTTTTGTCATTTGAATTCAGTAAAATGTTTCAAATATTTGTAGCTGAGTGAGAAGTATCCGAAAAAAAGACATGGTGAATCGTGTACAAGAAGTATATGTATGAGAATTCTATAAGAAGTTCAACAGGGAATTGTATGAGAATTCGATGAGAAGTGCATGAGAATTCAATGAGAATTTTCTGAGAATGAGAAGTGTGTGCTTTACCCAATCACATTCCTGGAAGCCCCAACAGTGATAAATTCCACAGGAACAACAGAGAAATAGAAACATAAAGAGAGATCCACAACGAGCACCGCTCAGAGGATCACAGCTATATCCACAACAGAGAAATCAACACACAGTCATATCTACATACAAGGCAGGGGAGAAAAACACATTCATTAACCTCGCAAACCAGAACTAAATCCTGTGTGCGCTAGCTACTGAACTTGATGATGTTATTAGTCTGTTAGCCTACAAAAGATTGAAAGTTCATTAACATGTCCACTTACATTTTAGTCATTTAGCAGACGCTCTTTGCAGAGCAATTAGGGTTAAGTGCCTTGCTCAAGGGTAGATCCACAGATTTTTAACATTGTCAGCTCAGGGATTCAAACCAGTGACCTTTCGGTTACAGGCTAAACACTATTAATTGCTAGGCTACCTGTCGCCCCTTGTCAGAGGGAAAGAGTTATTACAAAGACATAGGAAATGCAATATTTCGATCACTGCATGAGGCATCAACTAGAAGACGCATAATATATGTTGAGATATGCTACAGTGCAGTCAGTATATAATAAAAGTTCTGCTACTCTGCTACAGTGAGTCAGTGTGATTACTCATCCAGCAGCAGAAGCCTTGTGAGTGTGACTCATGTTTAGGGTTGCAGAGGAAGGGTATAATACTGGAAAAGTTTACCAGTAAAGTACCAACATTTTGCTAACTTTCATTTTGGGTGGAATTTTATCAGATGAGATCCAGTGGCCTTTTGGGTACATCAGATTATCACAGGTATCTGTATTTATCTGTGTGGCCTACAGTAATATACAGTACCAGTCAAAAATTTGGACACACGTACTCATTCAAGGGTTTTTCTTTATTTTTACTATTTTCTACATTGTATAATAATAGTGAAGACATCAAAACTATGAAATAACACATATGGAATCATGTAGTAACCAAAAAAAGTGTTAAACAAATCAAAATGTGTTATATTTGAAATTCTTCAAAGTTGCCACCCTTTGCCTTGATGAAAGCTTTGCAAACTCTTGGCATTCTCTCAACCAGATTCATGAGGTAGTCACCTGGAATATATTTCAATTAACTGCCAATCAGTTGTGTTGTGACAAGGTAGTGGTGGTATACAGAAGATAGTCCTATTTGGTAAAATAACAGCTTAAATAAGCAAAGAGAAAAGACAGTCCATCATTACTTTAAGACATGAAGGTCAGTCAATCCGGAAAACTTCAAGAGCTGGCTCTCCTGAGGACCGCCACAGGAAAGGAAGACACAGAGTTATCTCTGCTGCAGATTATAAATTCATTAGAGTTAACTGCACCTCAGATTGCAGCCCAAATAAATGCTTCACAGAATTCAACTCACTGCCTTCCTGACGACAAACAATGTATACGAAATGATTCAGTCTGGTTTTAGACCCCATTATAGCACTGAGACTGCATTTGTGAAGGTGGTAAATGACCTTTAAATGGCGTCAGACCGAGGCTCTGCATCTGTTCTCGTGCTCCTAGACCTTAGTGATTGATACCTTTGATACCATCGATCACCACATTCTTTTGGAGAGATTGGAAACCCAAATTGGTCTACACGGAAAAGTTCTGGCCTGGTTTAGATCTTATCTGTCGGAAAGATACCAGTTTGTCTCTGTGAATGGTTTGTCCTCTGACAAATCAACTGTACATTTCGGTGTTCCTCAAGGTTCCGTTTTAGGACCACTATTGTTTTCTCTATATATTTTACCTCTTGGGGATGTCATTCGAAAACATAATGTTAACTTTCACTGCTATGCGGATGACACACAGCTGTACATTACAATGAAACATGGTGAAGCCCCAAAATTGCCCTCACTAGAAGCCTGTGTTTCAGACATAAGGAAGTGGATGGCTGCAAACTTTCTACTTTTAAACTCGGACAAAACAGAGATGCTTGTTTTAGGTCCCAAGAAACAAAGAGATCTTTTGCAATGCTCTACTTTCCGGCTACCCGGATAAAGCACTATATAAACTTCAGTTAGTGCTAAATACGGCTGCTAGAATCCTGACTAGAACCAAAACAATTGTTTATATTACTCCAGTGCTAGCCTCCCTACACTGGCTTCCTGTCAAGGCAAGGGCTGATTTCAAGATTTTACTGCTAACCTACAAAGCATTACATGGGCTTGCTAAATCTTTCCGATTTAGTCCTGCTGTACATACCTACACGTACGTTCACAAGACTCAGGCCTCCTAATTGTCCCTAGAATTTGTAAGCAAACAGCTGGAGGCAGGGCTTTCTCCAATAGAGCTCATTTTTTTATGGAATGGTCTGCCTACCCATGTGAGAGACGCAGACTCGTCTCAACCTTTAAGTCTTTACTGAAGACTCATCTCTTCAGTAGGTCATATGATTGAGTGTAGTCTGGCCCAGGAGTGTGAAGGTGAACGGAAAGGCTCTGGAGCAACGAACCGCCCTTGCTGTCTCTGCCTGGCCGGTTCTCCTCTCTCCACTGGGATTCTCTGCCTCTAACCCTATTACAGGGGCTGAGTCACTGGCTTACTGGTGCTCTTCCATGCTGTCCCTAGGAATGGGTTGAGTCACTGACGTGGTCTTCCTGTCTGGGTTAGCTCCCCCCCATGGGTTGTGCCGTGGCGGAGATCTTTGTGGGCTATACTCGGCCTTGTCTCAGGATGGTAAGTTGGTGGTTGAAGATGTCCCTCTAGTGGTGTGGGGGCTGTGCTTTGGCAAAGTGGGTGGGGTTATATCCTGCCTGTTTGGCCCTGTCCGGGAGTATCATCGGATGGGGCCACAGTGCCTCCTGATCCATCCTGTCTCAGCCTCCAGTATTCATGCTGCAGTAGTTTATGTGTCGGGGGGCTAGGGTCAGTCTGTTATATCTGGAGTATTTATCCTGTCTTATCCGGTGTACTGTGTGAATTTAAGTATCATCTCTCCAACTACTCTCTTTCTCTCTTTCTTTCTTTCTCTCGGAGGAGGACCTGAGCCCTAGGACCATGCCTCAGGACTATCTGGCATGATGACTTCTTGCCGTCCCCAGTCCACCTGGCCATGCTGCTGCTCCAGTTTCAACTGTTCTGCCTGCGGCTATGGAACCCTGACCTGTTCACCGGACGTGCTACCTGTCCCAGACCTACTGTTTTCAACTCTCTAGAGATAGCAGGAGCGGTAGAGATACTCTCAATGATCGGCTATGAAAAGCCAACTGACATTTACTCCTGAGGTGCTGACTTGTTGCACCCTCAACAACTACTGTGATTATTATTATTTGACCATGCTGGTCATTTATGAACATTTGAACATCTTGGCCATGTTCTGTTATAATCTCCTCCACCCGGCACAGCCAGAAGAGGACTGGCCACCCCTCATAGCCCAGTTCCTCTCTAGGCTTCTTCCTAGGTTTTGGCCTTTCTAGGGAGTTTTTCCTAGCCACCGTGCTTCTACACCTGCATTGCTTGCTGTTTGGGGTTTTAGGCTGGGTTTCTGTACAACACTTTGATATATCAGCTGATGTAAGAAGGGCTATATAAATAAATGTGATTTAATTTGATGATTCAAGTAACAGACACATCTCAACATCAACTGTTCAGAGGAGACTTCGTGAATCAGGCCTTCATGGTCGAATTGCTGGCAAGAAACCACTACTAAATTACACCAATCAGAAGAAGAGACTTGCTTGGGCCAAGAAACACGAGCAATGGTCATTAGACCGGTGGAAATCTATCCTTTGGTCTGATGAGTCCAAATTTGAGATTTTTGGTTCCATCCGCTGTATCTGTGTGAGACACAGAGTACGTGAACGGATGATCACCGCATGTGTGGTTCCCACCGTGAAGCATTGAGGAGGAGGTGTAATGGTGTGGGGGTGCTTTGCTGGTGACACTGTCAGTGATTTATTTAGAATTCAAGGCACTCTTAACCAGCATGGCTACAACAGCATTCTGCAGCGATAGGCCATCCCATCTGGTTTGCGCTTAGTTGGAAAATAATTTGTTTTTCAACAGGACAATGACCCAACAGACCTCCAGGTTGTGCAAGGGCTATTTGAACAAGAAAGAGAGTGATGGAGTGCTGCATCAGATGATCTGGCCTTCACAATCACCCCACCCCAACCCAATTGAGATACTTTGGGATGAGTTGGACCGCAGAGTGAAGGAAAAGCAGCCAACAAGTGCTCAGCATATGTGGGAAATCCTTCAAGACTTTTGGAAAATAATTCCTCATGAAGCTGGTTGAGAGAATGCCAAGAGTGTGCAAAGCTGTCATCAAGGCAAAGGGTGGCTACTTTGAAGATTCTAAAATCTAAAATATGTTTTGATTTTTTAACACTTTTTTGGTTAATTCCTCATGCATGTATATATATGTGTTATTTCATCGTTTTGATGTATTCACTATTATTCTATAATGTAGAAAATAGTAACAATAAAGAAAAACCCTTGAATGAGTAGGTGTGTCCAAACTTTGACTGGTACTGTATATAAAATAATTAAATACAGTTAAGATAGCAAAACAATTGAATTACAAAACTGTAAAACATTATCCTAAATATAAACCATAAACTTATTGAATTCCATTGGTGTTAAATATGAGGTTTTCATAAATAAATATACTTCACATATTACACACTTTTATTATTTATTTTACTATGTCTATATGTATTTGTTGTAAATGTTTTGGCGGAAAACTAGTAGCAGAAAAAAGTAAATAGTTGGAAGAGTTGCAGAGATGCTTTTTTCATTAATTAGGCTATCTTGAACCGTATGGTCTATTCACTAGGACAATATGGACACAGATATAAAAAAATGTAAACTTCAAAGGTTAAAGTATAAAAGACCAAAATTACCATAGATTACCTGTTAATTACCAAAATTACAGAAGACTCCGGTAACTTTGGTAAATTACAGGTAACTTTGCAACCCTACTCACGTCAGAGCGAAGGCGATTAGAGCTCCCACCACCACGATGAAGTCCAGAATGTTCCACAGGTCACGGAAGTAGGAGCCATCATGAAGAAGCAGTCCCAGGTCAGTCATCTGGAGGACACCCCACACACACACACAAGCCCACACACAACAACAACATAGACACACACACACACACACACACACACACACACACACACACACACACACACACACACACACACACACACACACACACACACACACGCCCACATACAACAACAACATAGACACACACACACACACACACACACACACACACACACACACAACAATATAGATACACACACATACGTACATATAACACCATAAGTTACTACACTGAAAACATTGTTACATGTTTATTTCTGTGCATAGTTTCATTTGATAATTTTAGTTGATCATAATTGATCACTTCTCTTTGAGTATCCCACCTTTATAATCATTTCAAACGTGAAGACTCCAGTAAAGACGTAATCAAAGTAACGGAGCACCTAGAAAAGTCAACACATCCAACAATTATGTGAGAAGATACACACATCCACATCACTGATAGCAACATTCCAGATTCAAATTGAACTAACCCTGTTTCTGTCAGAGTTGGTGCACACAGGGTCTTCAGCAGCCAGAGCGATGCTGCTAGCCACGATCACCAGCAAGATGGTCATCTCAAAGTAGCGCATGGTCACCACATAGTGACAGATCCTCCTGATCCTACAGATCAATAAAGCGGAGAGATGGTCAACAGTATCAGAAACACAAGTGATCGCTCATGACGACAATGATGATAAATATAATGACTACTATATTGTATCTGCAAACATGGTCACAAAAAAAAGATTACTGATTGAGAGCTGTAAAGCTACAATGTATGAGAGAGTATATGAATGTGTATTTGTGCAGTAAAAGCACACTGACTGATGCATAAATATAGTAGCCTTTTCTAACTGGGTTCTGACTCTGAACTGCACGTGAATGCATGCCAAGACATGGGCAGGAAGGAGAGTCTTACGGGTTGGAGGCCTTGAAGAGGAACATGCTTCCAGGAGGTACAGGTTTGGGCGGGCTAGCCTCCTCCTCCTCCTCCTTCTCCACCTGCGACTCCTCCTCCTCCTTCTTCTCCTTCCTCTCATGATGGTACATCTCCACCTCCTTGCTGCTGTGTAAAGCTAAAAGTAAATTGAAGATAAAACCTGTTATTTGACCTGGCTCCTCCCGAGCATGACAAAAGAAGTTCCATCGTTATCGTAACCATCCTTGTTCCAGCAGGAAACCATACAGAACAGTCAACGGCCCTTGCATTGCTTTCAAATAACTACTGTAAAATGTTGAGCACCATACCTGTCATGGGGGTGACCTCCAGCAGTGGCTGTGCTCCAGACATCTCTATGATCACACTGGTCTGGCTGTCTGGGCCTTGCTCAGACTCCTTACCCTCCTCAAGGTTCAGGGAGGCTTGGTTGTTCTCTGAGTCACTGACCCCTGCTGCTGCCTGGAGCTCTGAGGGGTCTGCAAACTGCTCTGGGGCTGGCTCCACTGGAGGGTCCAAGGACAAAGGCTCACACTGCCCAGTCTCCCCCACCTCACCCTCCTCCATCTGGGGTGGAGGTTCCAGCAGGGGTGGGGGTAGGTACTCAGGGAAGTTATCACATAGGGGAGGCTCAGGGATGTCTGCAATACACACCCTGCAGAGGAGGTGTATGGAAGAGAATGTGTACATGTGTTTAGACACTTAGTCTAATCTCAAGAATCACAATGCCATAACCCTTATCATAAAATAATGCAACCTAGAACCACTGTCTTACCTCAGATGCTCTTCTTCACTCTCTAAGTTGATAATAAGGGCTCCTCCTTCATCCTTGCCTGACACTCCTCCCTCCACCTCAGCGAACTCTCCTTTGACCTCCTTCTCGTCTTTCTCCTCCTTATCATCCCTCTCTTCCAATATCTTCCTCTCGCGGCTGCCTGATTCACTGACCTCCTCATGTGGCGACTCTCTGCTCTTGGCCTCAGCCCGGGCCTCACGGTGACGGTGCCTCCTATGCCGCGCCGTCCCTCCCTCCTCCGCCCCCCCAGGGCCAGGTCTGGATTTCCGGGCCACCCTGTGCCTCCTTTCCCCACCGGTGGGGCGATGGTTCACCGCTCTCTCCTCAGCTAATGTAAACAGAGGCACAGGCTCCGAGTCTGGGGGTTCCGGTAGCGGGATGGCGATGGACATCGGGGGTTCAGGCATGGGCATGATCCCGGACATGGGCGACTCGGGCAGGTGACCGGGGCTGGCGTCTGAGGAGAGGGTGGGAGCACGGTAGGCGGTGGTAGGGGTGTCAGTGGTGTCCTCGGTGGGGCTGCCTCCGAATAGGACCTCCTGGCTCTCCATCTGGCGCCGCTTGCGTAGCTGGTTGGCCCTCTGCTCCCACACGGACCTTCCCCCTCTTCCTCCTCCTCCCCCCCTCCTCCGTCGGTCACGGCGGTTGGAGAAGGCATTGGTGCCATTGGGGGGTTGGTCGGCTCCGCCCCCAGCAGTGCTCTCCTCCTCCTCCTCGGGGACGGCCATACGGCCCCTGTGGATGGCCTTCTTCCTGCGGAGGTAGGGCCGCCTCCTCCTCCTACAGAACACAATACAAAGCTCGTCACTAGAGGGCAGCATCTAGCCCACGTCACATGTACACTTATCAATGATAAGTTACACCTCACACTAAATAGAGTATAGACATATTACATATTATATAACATAGTATCTATGTATGTAAATATGTCAATAATGAAGTACAAAAATTGCACGACAGAGCGATTTGCCATGAACATTTTGAATCAGAGATATTGTATGTTTTATGGCTTAAGATGAATTCAATTCAATTTTTGAATTATCATCTAAATAAAGCAAACATCCAGAAATTTGATTGAAATTCAAATGATGAAAATACCTGGGAAGAAAGCACACAAAATCAAAAAGCCACAAAAACAAAAAGGAATAGTGCAGGATTAAAATAGGGAAATACTGTGATATATAGAAATCAACTTCTACTAAGATAAAGGAAATTGAATTAGGTGTGACAGGGGTACAGACAGACATACAACTTTACTTACGGTATTCAGACTCTTTTGTAATCCATGTATTCAATGAGTGATTGGTTGAAAACAAGACATTAGTGTTTTTGGAACAGAGACAGAATAGAACAATCCTTGTGACACAGTCCAAAACCAGGTCAAGGGTCATGCCAGTAATGCCAGTCTAGTATATTTGGTTCTATCTTATTTTATTTGTATTATTATAATATTTAGTATATTTGGCATGGGGATTTGGCTTTGACAGCTTGATAAATGGATCTATAAATGGATCCAGTAGTGACAGTGGATATTCAAGTGTTATTACAAATTGTTTCAACTTGACCCTACAAGGGCAGTACTAGAATTGTTACTTATATTTTGTACTATTTATTTTGGTTAGTGCCACATTACAGGCATAGAGTAACAAGACAACATGATGGAAGCAGCGTGACATAACATTACACCATAGTACAGTATACGTATCAAAAGCAGTGGCATCTTGATAGCTCTGAAACACATAGGACTGACACTCAAATATGTTGTAACAGACAAATGACAGAGTCAGTGTAACGTGCCTGGAGAAGATCAGAGGACAGTACAATCCATGCATCCTTTTCCCCCCTACCTGTACCTGTTACAGAGGGAGCAGAATGGTTGGTGGTGCTTATACACTAAGCACATACTCCGCTTATACTCTATAATTGCCCTGTCATTTGGTTTAATTCATCTGTTTACTGATATTCCCAAATAAACAAATCCTAAATAAATAAAAACATGCTTATATGACTGGTCTGTTATCTTTCTTAATTTACCATTTGACTGACATGCTCAAATAAACAAAAAACGTATATCCTAATTATAATCATGCATTATCTTACAATAGTATTTGAGCATTTTCATTAGCAAGTCCCCGGAGCAACATCCGACTCAAAGCGAAGATGCTTGTCTTAACTTGGACGTGTGCCTCATCCTTAATTTCCCTAATGCAATTTCCATTACACATGCTATGTAACAAGCAAGTACACATTCATTTTCCACACACAGCCCACAGAACATGCCTCTCTAACCCTGAAGATTGATCATGCAGCTGTATGCAAAGAAAATCAACATTCTGCCTACGCCTACACCAGATTCTCAAAGAGAATAGTAGACCAGCGTTTTCCTGTGAGTGTTATGGCTGTGTAATCGATAGATATTGAGTTCGCATGATGATCACCCCTCAGTTTCAAATCTCCTCCTAATCTTCGCCAAGACTAGGCCAAGGTAGGTGCCTGACCAACTGCCATTGTAATAAAAGCATAAACAGAGCACTTACTCAGACATCGGGCCATCTGTGCCTCTGGCGTATCTTGCATTGAAAAACTCCTCTTCCTCCTCTTCGTCCTAACAAAGGTAAAATAAACACAAAAAGTAATTTAAGTCCCACAAATAGTTTAGGATATAGGGCAGCTAACATTTTTTGGGGCACTGAGTAAATTTCAGGTCTGCTGAGCTCAAACTTGAACGTTGTGTAAGTTCTGTGCAACTTCCAGCGTGCGTTGACTGTGAACACTGAGGCTATAACAGCTTTAAGTTAATTTCAGACAGTGGTCAAGTAGGCTACTGTGGCTATTTGATCATAATGTAGGCCTACCAGTAGCCTACCATCAAAAACAATGTATAAAATGGATCTCATAACATTTTAGCATGGAAATTGTTGTTCTATCATTCAGCCTACAGTAGCAGCCAATGTGTGGTGTTCAATGTAGGCTTAAATTCCATGAGACTTTTGGAATGTATCCACTTGTCATTAAGACAAGGAGGTGACTGAATATGTTGTTGTGCTGTTTGATGCAAGAAACCACTTTCTAAAATAAAATGCATTATTATTCCCATACCATTATCACAGAGAATCAGACAAATGATGCTACCCTCTGCCTATTGGCTACTTAGCTTATTCAAGCCTGTCTCAAAATACAACACTGCCCCTTTAAGACAAAAAAAAGCTTTTAACTGACTCGCTTTTCAAAGATGTCTAAAAATGCTCACTTTTTGTGCTCTTGTAGGAAGCAATCACTTCTCCCTTGCTGACTACAAATGATCTATCACCGGGCTAATAACTCACAAACTACCAAAGGATATGAACAAAATGTGCACATGCAGTTCTAGCTTTGATCTCAAAACAAGCGCATCCAGTGGTCGGAAAAGTACCCAATTGTCATACTTGAGTAAAAGTACCTTAATAGAAAATCATTCAAGTAAAAGTCACCCAATAAAATACTACTTGAGTGAAAGTCTAAAAGTATTTGGTTTTAAATATACTTAAGTATCAAAAGTAAATGAACTCAGCAAAAAAAGAAACGGCCCTTTTTCAGGACCCTGTCTTTCAAAGATAATTTGTAAAATCCTAATAACTTCACAGATCTTCATTGTAAAGGGTTTAAACACTGTTTCCCATGCTTGTTCAATGAACCATAAACAATTAATGAACATGCACCTGTGAAATGGTCGTTAAGACACTAACAGCTTACAGACAATTTAGGCAATTTAGGTCACAGTTATGAAAACTTAAGACACTAAAGTGGCCTTTCTACTGACTCTGAAAAACACAGAAGAAAAGATGCCCAGGGTCCCTGCTCATCTGCGTGAACGTGCCTTAGGCATGCTGCAAGAAGGCATGAGGACTGCAGATATGGCCAGGGCCATAAATTGCAATGAACGTACTGTGTAACAACGTGTAACAAGACCTGCACAGGATCGGTACATCCGAACATCACACCTGTGGGACAGGTACAGGATGGCAACAACAACTGCCCGAGTTACACCAGGAACGCACAATCCCTCCATCAGTGCTCAGACTGAGGCTGGATGAGGCAATGTTGCCTGTGGGCACAAACCCACCGTCGCTGGACTAGACAGGACTGGCAAAAAGTGCTCTTCACTGACGAGTCACGGTTTTGTCTCACCAGGGGTGATGGTCGGATTCGTGTTTATCGTCAAAGGAATGAGAGGTACACCGAGGCCTGTACTCTGGAGCGGGATCGATTTGGAGGTGGAGGGTCCGTTATGGTCTGGGGAGGTGTGTCACAGCATCATCGGACTGAGCTTGTTGTCATTGCAGGCAATCTCATCGCTGTGCGTTACAGGGAAGACATCCTCCTCCCTCATGTGGTACCCTTCCTGCAGGCTCATCCTGACATAACCCTCCAGCATGACAATGCCACCAGCCATATTGCTCGTTCTGTGCATTATTTCCTGCAAAACAGGAATGTCAGTGTTCTGCCATGGCCAGCGAAGAGCCGGTTCTCAATCCCATTGAGCATGTCTGGGACCTGTTGGATCAGAGGGTGAGGGCTAGGGCCATTCCCCCCAGAAATGTCCGGGAACTTGCAGGTGCCTGGGTGGAAGAGTGGGGTAACATCTCACAGCAAGAACTGCAGTACATAATGCATCTGGTGGCCACACCAGATACTGACTCTTACTTTTGATTTTGACCCCCCTTTGTTCAGGGACACATTATTCCATTTCTGTTAGTCATATGTCGTGGAACTTGTTCAGTTTATGTCTCAGTTGTTGAAACTTGTTTGTTCATACAAATATTTACACATGTTAAGTTTGCTGAAAATAAACACAGTTGATATTGAGAGGACGTTTCTTTCTGAGTTCTTTCTGAGTTTATAACTGCTAAAATATAATGAACTATCAAAAGTAAAAGTACAAGCATGAATCATTTAAAATGAGTTACATTTAGCGAACCAGGCAGCACATTTTTGGGGGCACACTCCAACACTCAGACATAATTTACAAATGAAACATTTGTGTTTAGTGAGTCCACCAGATAATAGGCAGTAGGGATGACCAGGGATGTTCCTGTCCTGCTAAGCATTCAAAATGTAACAAGAACTTTTGGGTGTCAAGGAAAATGTATGGAGTAAAAAGTACATAATTTTCTTAAGGAATGCAGTGAAGTAAAAGTTGTCAAAAATATAAATAGTAAAGTAAACTCATGACAGCTCATGCTGTAAACACAGTCCAGTTCAAAGTGAATGGCACAGATCCATATATGGCAATTGTCTATTTGCATATAGCCTACTGCAGCTCTGATTGGTTTTGGCACACTGGTCTGTGTAGAGTATGGGCTGAGTCATGCGTGCCAATGCAACAGAATCCTACTCTAATGCATTCTGCCTAGAACAAAATCTCTTGCATAGTTCATTTTTTTCCCTCGGTATGTTGCATTGAAAGTGGCTAATATTGCGTTGATTTAATCACAATTCCCCCAGTAAAGGGAAATGTTGATAGTGTTAATTAACTAACGGGGAAAACGAATAGGAAAATCTCATGCTTCTCTGCGCGGGCTGATATTTCTTCTGCTCTGCAGTCCCGGGGGAGCTGCATGTCCTGCACACGTACGCAGATTAGAGGGAACATTGGCTATGACCATAGATCATGACCCATAAACATTTATTTGAAAGCACTTATTTTAATTTCAAGATAACCAATTCCGTAGAAACTCTTAAAATAGTACTACACACCTTGGTGAGTTCCTGTGCGTTGGCAAGGTTATCCACAGCGATGGCCAAGAAGACGTTGAGCAGTGTATCTGGTCACAGTATGGTCAAGAATGCTTACAGGGGTGGAAGAAACTGAAATACATTAACTTCTGTCCAACAGTTCCACACAACATCAAAACTCATGACCCCTACTTTAGGCCTGCTACAACTTTTACATAAGGAGAAAGAAATACACTACTGTTCAAAAGTTTGGGGCCACTTAGAAGTGTCCTTGTTTTTGAAAGAAAAGCAATTTTTTTGAACAGTTTGCGCTGTTCTGTGAAGGAAGTAGTACACAGCGTTGTACGAGATCTTCAGTTTCTTCAGTTTCCTTCATTTCTCAGAACAAGAACAGACTGACGAGTTTCAGAAGAAAGGTCTTTGTTTCTGGCCATTTTGAGCTTGTAATCGAACCCACAAATGCTGATGCTCCAGATACTCAACCAGTCTAAAGAAGGCCAGTTTTATTGCTTCTTTAATTAGAACAACAGTTTTCAGCTGTGCTAACATAATTGCAAAAGGGTTTTCTAATGATCAATTAGCCTTTTAAAATGATAAACTTTGATTAGCTAACACAACGTGCCATTGGAACACAGGAGTGATGGCTGCTGATAATGGGCCCCTGTACGCCTATGTAGATATTCCATTAAAACATCTTCCGTTTCCAGCTACAATGGTCATTTACAACATTAACAATGTCTGCATCGTATTTCTGATCAATTTTATGTTATTTTAATGGACAGAAATTGCGTGTTTCTTTCAAAAACAAGGACGTTTCTAAGTGACCCCAAACTTTTGAACGGTAGTGTGTATAGAAACCTATCTACAATGTGAGCAGAATCAGTAGACGGTGGTTCGTAGGAAGTTGAAGAAGGATACAGTTCCCAAACAGGGTGAGCACTATGAAGTATATGGAGGACCACATTCCGTACTGCACTCCTCCTTGTGAGCGGATCCCATTGTACATCACCTCATTCCAGTCCTCACCAGTCAGGATCTAGAGTCACAATTACAGGATCAATAATGAGCAGCCCAATTCAATTTGAACGAAAATAATACAAAAACGCAAAGTATATCATTGAAGATGCAGACACACAAATACACCAATACATAAGAAGACTCAAAATGTCAGGAACCTTGTCTGAATTGTTTAGTCATTGTTGGGCCATAATTGAATCATATTGGTAACAGGGTTCTTTCTCTCTGCAGAGTTAAAAATGGCAGGCCAACTATTAATTGATTTATCTCGTAAAAACCTAGTTTATGGTTTTGATCAAACATTCTTCCATACTTCACTGCTCTGACATTCATGCGTATACGTGTGTGTATGTGTGGGATGCTAGTAAATGAAGGGGAGGCAAGCGGTGAACAGAGTTGTTTAATCTTGGCCCTGGGGGGATGTGGGAGATATCCCTGGGTTCTGTGTGTCATCATGGGGAAGCCAGAGTGAGAGGGAGAGTCTGGAGTGAAGAAGACAAACCTGGAACACTGTCATGATGGCAGCTGGAAACGTGTCAAAGTTGGTAGGAGTGTAATCTTCAAAGATGAACCTAGAGGGAGAAAGAGAAAGGATAGGCAGATGTGACCGGGGAAGAAGAGGAGGAAGAGGTAGGAAGAGGAGGAGGAAGAGGTAGGAAGAGGAGGAGGTGGAAGTTGATATTTTCAGCCAGACGTTTAATTTCAGATTTATCATTCCATTTCCGATGCAGCACAACATAACATGGAAAAGCTTCAGGCTGCTCCTGAATTTATATTTGGAATAATATCTGGTGATATGGTCATGGCGAATCCACATCAATAGTCAATGAACAGATCAACTGAAAATACATTTATGGGACCTGAGACCTGTCTATAGAAGACATTCTTAATATCCTGATATTGGAGAACTACTGAATAATTATCCTGATATCAGTGACACTGTATCTAATAAATGAACCCAAACCCTATGGTTCTGCTCACCTGCCCCCAAAGAGCTGCATGCCCAGCAGGGCGAAGACAACAATGAAGAGGAAGAGGAGAAAGAGCAGACTAATGATGGACTTCATGGAACTCATGAGAGACACCACCAGGTTCCTCAGTGATGCCCAGTACCTGGTCAAGAAAAAGGAGAGTAGGTTGGCACACTAAATAGACAGACCTCAATATCTTCCTTCTGCCATTTTGACTGCCTTTTAGAGTGGTAAATCATTGTACTTACAGCAGTAACACCAATGCTGACCCTAAACCTAACATTAATCCCAACCTTAACCCCAGTGTGATAATACATTGTACTTACAGCAGTAACCTTAACCCTAGTGTGATAATACATTGTACTTACAGCAGTAACCTTAACCCTAGTGTGATAATACATTGTACTTACAGCAGTAACCTTAACCCTAGTGTGATAATACATTGTACTTACAGCAGTAACCTTAACCCTAGTGTGATAATACATTGTACTTACAGCAGTAACCTTAACCCCAGTGTGATAATACATTGTACATACAGCAGTAACCTTAACCCTAGTGTGATAATACATTGTACTTACAGCAGTAACCTTAACCCTAGTGTGATAATACATTGTACTTACAGCAGTAACCTTAACCCTAGTGTGATAATACATTGTACTTACAGCAGTAACCTTAACTCTAGTGTGATAATACATTGTACTTACAGCAGTAACACTAACCCTAGTGTGATAATACATTGTACTTACAGCAGTAACCTTAACTCTAGTGTGATAATACATTGTACTTACAGCAGTAACACTAACCCTAGTGTGATAATACATTGTACTTACAGCAGTAACCTTAACCCTAGTATGATAATACAATGTACTTACAGCAGTAACACTAATGTTGACCCTAACCCTCATTCTGGTTGATGTCCCACTCACTTGGTGATCTTAAAGATCCTCAGGAGTCTCAGCGCCCTCAGGACGCTGATGCCAAAGGACATGCCAGGCCGGAAGAAGCCCCACACCACCTCAAAGATGCTGCCAACTATCACCTGCACAAGAGACACCAAGCAACACTCAAACACTGTAAGAGAAGTTCAGTTTAGACAAACCTCTATCATTAAGAACACACATTAGTCTGCAATATAGGACAGTATCACATAACAATAGCACTTAATTGTCCATATTGTTAGAAATGTAATGCCTCTTGATCCACCTGTATAATAATAAGCAAATATTTTGTTGCCACATTTGTAAATCTTGATTCCACTTAGCTGTGGTAATCAAGGTTCACCATAAGCTATCAGGGAGTAAACGTAAAGGATTAATGAACTCACTCCGCAGTCGAAGCAGTTGAAGGAGGAGTGGAAATAGAGGCGGAATCCCAGGCCGTACATCTTTAAGAACATCTCTGCCAAGAAGAGCCCCAGGAAAACAAACTCTGCATAGTCTGAAAAAAAGAATAAATCATTAAAAATGAAAGGCTGGGCAGATGTTGAGTTTTTCTCTGTTCAAACCCAGCTTTTTTTCAGGCTATGTTATAAACACTGTACGATGGAATAGCGCCATCTTCATAGTCTGGAGAGATATTGAAAGTTATTCAGAATGCATTTAAAGTTTGCTACTGTAAATACAATGCGTAGCCTATGCTTAGGGCCAGGAATGTGTAATTGTTGTGGTGGAATTGTCTATATTAATAAAATGTTATTGATTCAATCAATTGATCAATCAATTGATCGCTCAACCGTACACAGGAAGGTGGAGAGCCAGTCTGGCTGGTTATGGTGGACAATGGCCACACATATGGTGTTGAGAAACACCAGGCTGAGGACAGTCCAGTAGAAGGTGTCTGTCTTCACCATGCGCCGCAGGGAGATACGCAGCATACGCTCCTTACGACGCATGTACGCCACCGGGCCACGCCGTACTGTACGGATCCGCATACGAGGTGCTCCTGGGGGAGGAGGAATGAGAGGAGAGGAGGATAGTTTAAGAAAATAGAAAGAAAGAGAGGGAGAGAAAGGATATGGAGAGAGAAAAAGGTCAGGGTTGGAGAGAAGAGAGAAAAGGTGTAGAAAATATTAGAGGTCAAATAGGTAGTGGGGAAAGAGATCAGAAATGGAGGTAGAGAGAAAGACAACAAGAAGCCTTAATATGAGGGTCTAGGTTGTGTGTTCGTCACTCACCTATAGTGGAGATCTCCGCATCCCCAGGACCTCCTCTACGTTTTGCATTTTTACTGGTGGCCCGCTTCAGCACTGAATACACACACGACAGAAAATGAGAACAAACAGAGAATGTCTCTAATAGCCGAGATAGTCTGACATGAAACCACAGATGCTTTATGACACAACACATTTCACGAGCCAGCATAGTGAATGGCAAACTGGCTCCAAATAGAAATAATGATATGTTAACGGTGGGAAATGGCACATATTCACGCTGACATACTAACTTTCAGGGCAAACTGACTGAAGTCCTCTGAACATGAGAGGAAGGGTAGATATTAGATACGGTGTAAATGAAAGTGTCATATGAATCATTCACGTCTTCTGAAAAGGAGTGAGACAAACAAAAACATTCTAAAAACAAGACCTTGTTGACAGATGGTATATCACTACAGGCGCACGCCAAGCCTTTTTCACTTTACTGTTACCAAGACAACCACAATGTCCACACAGTAAACAAAGCAAATGAACTTCTTGAGGTGTTTTACAGTATATTTTCACTTTTCACTGGCATTTGCAACTGTCTGCAGCATCGACGAAGGTCAAAGAGGAACAAAATGTTGCCTTTGTCAAAAGCTGGAGTTGTCGTGTAGTGGATGGAGAAAGGCAGGTTGTGAAAAGGTGAAGTGTTCAATGTATCATCAAAAACAGTGTACTGTACTGTATTGGACTGTAAGGATTACAGTGTACTGTACTGTATTGGACTGTAAGGATTACAGTGTACTGTACTGTATTGGACTGTAAGGATTACAGTGTTTGGACTATGTGTCTGGACTGTAAGGGTAGTGAATGTGGAAGGGAAGGGAAGGACATTAATAGGACATTTTGGTGGTGACTCCTCTCAATGTCTTCTGGTTCTTACCATCTAAAGCAGATCTCCCCGACTTCTTGTTCTCCTCAGCCAGCATAACCTCCTCTGTGACATTGGGATGAACACATTTCAAGGTCATCCACACTTAAGTGATCATAAAGTGTTACTGAAACATAAATATGTCTCTCTCCCTTTCTCAGCACTCTCTGAAGATTGTGAGCAAATCATGGGGCTAACCTGTTGAAATGTAATATTGAAATTATTGTTTTAGTATTGCAAAGGTGGAATTATTGGGGTATTGGGGCTGAATGTATAGTGTTGCATAGTGTCGATGCTCTAAGAGGAGGAGAAACTCATCATCAGGTAAGAGTTCATCTAGTGCTCGCCTGGCAGCCAACGTTTCTCTTTCAGGGCCCTGATAAACCCCTCCAGAGATGGAACACATTGATTTCTATGACTAA
This sequence comes from Oncorhynchus clarkii lewisi, assembly GCF_045791955.1. NCBI lineage: Eukaryota > Metazoa > Chordata > Actinopteri > Salmoniformes > Salmonidae > Oncorhynchus > Oncorhynchus clarkii. Next base: position 28,327,745 of record NC_092174.1, read on the forward strand.
CGCATACATTTTAAACACACACACGGACGGGCACACACAAACACAGACGTGCACACACACACACCCACACAAACACACACACGGACGAGCACATGTACACAAAAATGGACGCGCACACACACATGGATGCACACAGACTCGCATTCACACATACACACTTGAGTCAGTGAGTCAGTCTCACCTTCCTCTCAACCTCAACTTGCGTGGGAGAAAGATACTGTAGATTGCCATTATAGCACTGCAGCTTCACAAAGTCACCCTCCAGCCACATATTCACCAGGTATCTCCATCAGGGCAGAGCCATTTCAAAAGCAACACAGCAGCTTGCAAAATGAACATGATCTACTCCGACCAAACCACAACACCCAAATCACCACTTGGATCTTATAATATATACATTGTTCCATCTTACGTAGTTCTGGTGGCGGTTCTAAGGTGACAGTACAGTACCTGCTCGGTCTATCCAGGCTCTGTATCCGTTGAGTTCTCTCTCTACCTGCTGTTGGCGTCTCAGCTTCATGAAGGCTCTACGGTTCTCCACCCGCTCCCTCTCTTTGGCAAACTCCCTACACATGCAGGACATGGGGCAATCCATTGAAACCCCTTCCAAAACCCTCATACAATCACACAAACTTGCACACACAAACTTGATTTCTATGACTAACGCATACATTTTAAACACACACACGGACGGGCACACACAAACACAGACGTACACACACACACGTACACACACACACACACACATACACACACACACACACACACAAACACACACACACACACACACACACACACACACAGACACAGACACACACAGACAGACACACACACACACACACAGACAGACACACACACACACACACACTTTTATTTACTCACCCGGAGAGGACTCCCAACACCAGGTTGAGTACGAAGAAAGAGCCGATGATGATGAGAGGAATAAAGTAGATCCAGTTCCACATAAAGCCCAAGGCATCGTTGGTCTAGCACACACGGGACGTGTATGTAAATACAAGGAGTATAAGAACAGATACAAGATAGAGGCACCTATCAAACCTGTGCATTCAGGAATCCTCCACGAATCCACAAACCTTAGAGATACCCATGCAACACGCCAACATTCAGACAAAGCTCCCATTGACATCGATAAATCATTCACTGTACGTGAAACATTGAATTACACATGAAGTTAGGGTTTGACCCTCAATGTGTCTGCCCAAAAGAAACATATTTTTGTTGTTGTTGAGTAACCTTAAAGTAGTTGGAGTGTACAGTACTCACATTGTAGAGCACAGCTGTCCATCCCTCCATGGTGATGCACTGGAAGACAGTGAGCACAGCGAACAGGATGTTGTCAAACTGGGTGATGCCGTCGTTGGGGCCGATCCATGACCCGACACAGTCGTACTTCTCTGGACACTTCCTCACTCCGCACGCAAACTCCACCTCAGTCGTATCCATCGTCTCATTTTCTAACACAGGACAAGGCAGAGGTGGTTAAAATGTAAGTAGCACGCTCCTTTCTTCCCCAAACTAACAACACAGTGTTGCAGTATTCCACCTAACAGGATGGGGAGCCTGACAACCACTGTCCATGGTGTGTTGTTTCAAATCCAATTGTATTGTTCACATGGGCCGAATACAACAGGTGTAGACGTTACAGTGAAATGCTTACCTACGAGCCCTTTCCCAACAACGCAGAGTTGAAAAGTAAGAAAAATATTTGAACAAAATAAGGAAATAATAACACAATAAAATAACAATAGCGAGGCTATATATAAGGAATACCAGTACTGGGTCAATATGCATGGATACGAGGTAGTTGAGGTAATTGAAGTAATATAGAATCTAGATATACAGTACCAGTCAAAAGTTTGGACACACCTACTCATTCAAGGGTTTTTCTATTTTTACTATTTTCTACATTGTAGAAAAATAATGAAGACATCAAAACTATGAAATAACACATATGGAATCATGTAGTAACCAAAAAAGTGTTAAACAAATCAAAATATATTTTAAATGTGAAATTCTTCAAAGTAGCCACCCTTTGCCTTGATGACAGCTTTGCAAACTCTTGGCATTCTCTCAACCAGCTTCATTAGGTAGTCACCTGGAATGCATTTCAATTAACAGGTATGCCTTTTAAAAGTTTGTGGAATTTATTTCCTTCTTAATTAATATGTTTGAGCCAATCAGTTGTGTTATGACAAGGTGGTGGTATACAGAAGATAGCCCTATTTGGTTAAATACCAAGTCCATATTATGGCAAGAACAGCTCAAATAAGCAAAGAGAAAAGACAGCCCATCATTACTTTAAGAACTTTAAGAACATTTCAAGAAATATGAATGTTTCTTCAAGTGCAGTCGCAAAAACAATCAAGCGCTGTGATGAAACTGGCTCTCAGGAGGATCGCAACAGGAAAGGAAGACCCAGAGTTACCTCTGCTGCAGAGGATAAGTTCATTAGAGTTACCAGCCTCAGAAATTGCAGCCAAAATAAATGCTTCACAGAGTTCAAGTAACAGACACATATCAACATCAACTGTTAGAGGAGACTGTGTGAATCTGGCCTTCATGGTCAGATTGCTTCAAAGAAACCACTACTAAAGGACACCAATAATAAGAAGAGACTTGCTTGTGCCAAGAAACAAGAGCAATGGACATCAGAACAGGTGGAAATCTGTCATTTGGTCTGATGAGTCCAAATTTGAGATTTTTGGTGTCTTCGTGAAACGCAGATTAGGTGAGCGGATGATCTCCACATGAGTGGTTCCCACCGTGAAGCGTGGAGGAGGAGGTGCGATGGTGATTTGCTGGTGACACTGTCAGTGATACATTTAGAATTCAAGGCACACTTAACCAGCATGACTACAACAGCATTCTGCAGCGATACGCCATTCCATCTGGTTTGTGCTTAGTTGGACTATCATTTGTTTTTCAACAGGACAATGACCCCAAACACATCTCCAGGCTGTATAAGGGCTATTTGAACAAGAAGGAGAGTGGTGGAGTGCTGCATCAGATGACCTGGCCTCCACAATCACCCCAACTCAACCCAATTGAGATAGTTTGGGATGAGTTGAACCACAGAGTGAAGGAAAAGCAGCCAACAAGTGCTCAGCATATGTGGGAATTCCTTCAAGTGCTCAGCATATGTGGGAACTCCTTTTGAACTCCTTCAAAAGCATTACAGAATGCTGTGTGCAAAGCTGTCATCAAGGCAAAGAGTGGCTACTTTGAAGAATCTAAAATCTAAAACCTATTTTGATTTGTTTAACAGTTTTTTGGATACTACATGATTCCATGTGTAATTTCATAGTTTTGATGTCTTCACTATTATTCTACAATGCATAAAATAGTAAAAATAAAGTAAAACCTTTGAATGAGTAGGTGTGCCCAAACTTTTGACTGGTACTGTGGCTAGGGGTAAAAAGTAACTAGGAAATCAGGATAGATAATATATATGTGTGTGTGTGTGTGTGTGTGTGTGTGTGTGTGTGTGTGTGTGTGTGTGTGGTGTCCGTGCGTGCGTGCGTGCGTGCGTGCGTGTGTGTGTGTGTGTGTGTGCGTGCGTGCGTGTGTGCGTGTGTCTGTGTGTTGGAGTGTCAGTGTAGTATGTGTGGGTGTGTGGGTAGAGTCTAGTGAGTGTACATAATGTCAGTGCAAAAAAAATACAAATAATAATAAAGGAGGTCAGTGTAAATAGTCAGGGTGGCCATTTGATGAACTGTTCAGCAATCTTATGGTTTGGGGGTAGAAGATATTCAGGAACTTTTGGGGTCAGACTTGGCGCTCCATTCAGTAACAGAGAAAACTATGACTTGGGTTGTTGGAGTCTTTGGCAATTTTAAGGGCCTTCTTCTGACAACGCCCTGGTATAGAGGTCCTGGTTGGCAGGAAGTTTGGCCCCACTGATGTACTGAGTCGTACTCACTACCCTCTGTAGTGCCGAGCGGTGATGCAGCCAGTTGAGATGGTCTCAATGGTGCAGCTGTAGAACCTTTTGAGAATCTGAGGATCCATGCCAAATCTTTTCAGCCTGATTACATTAGCTCTGCTTCTGACCTTTTCCAATGTCACCATAGACTGAAATAGGATTTAGGAGTAGGGGATGTCTAGAGCGGTGTCCCTCTCAACCTTAATTACAACAGGGGAGCTATGATCCCTTGTCCTTGGAGGACCACTTATATTAAAAACTGTCACTTGAGAACTGACTGAATCTGTGTCAGCTAACCATCTCAGGGACCACTCACCAACATCCCAGGGGTCAGTGTTGCTGCATGAATTGACAGTTGAGAAATACACATTTCTGGAGATTGATCATACAGTATATCACTGGGTCAAACCATATTTTTTCCATGTTAGAGTAAATAAAATACTATTAGTGGCTTGTGTAATTACAGAGTAATCATTGTTGGCTAATTGAAATGTAGCTAGGCAGCTCAGTTGGGCACACTAACATTAATAATATGTTTGCCCCATGTCATCATCTAACAAAATAATTTTCCATCCTTTGTGCAAATTAGAAGCCTGTAAGTACAGTAAACCAGTCAGACAAAGCCATTTGAAACATGACTATGTAAATAAAAACAAAACAATAATACACTCTAAGAAAAAAAGGTGCTATCTAGAACCTAAAATTGTTATTTGGCTGTCCCCATATGAGAACCCTTTGAATAACTATTTTTGGTTCCAGGTAGAACCATTTTCGGGTTCCATGTAGAACCTTTTCCACAGAGGGTTCTACATGGAACCCAAAAGAGTACAACCTGTAGCCAGAAAGGGTTCTACCTGGAACCAAAAAGGGTTCTCTTATGGGGTCAGCTGAAGAACCCTTTGGAACCCTTTATTCTAAGTGTTAGATGGGACAGAATGGTCCTCGTGAAGCTGCCAGGTAAAAGAGTCCCATTATAAAGATGTTCTTATAAACAGTGCAGGGGGAGAGAGAGTTAAATACAGTATGTTAAAGTTAAATACAGTATAATAGAGGATGTTACATTTAAATACAGTATAATACAGTATGTTAAAGTTAAATACAGTATAATAGAGTATGTTAAAGTTAAATACAGTATAATAGAGTATGTTAAAGTTAAATACAGTATAATAGAGTATGTTAAAGTTAAATACAGTATAATAGAGTATGTTAAAGTTAAATACAGTATAATAGAGTATGTTAAAGTTAAATACAGTATAATACAGTATGTTAAAGTTAAATACAGTATAATAGAGTATGTTAAAGTTAAATACAGTATAATAGAGGATGTTACATTTAAATACAGTATAATAGAGTATGTTAAAATTATATACAGTATAATAAAGTATGTTACATTTAAATACAGTATAATAGAGTATGTTAAAGTTAAATACAGTATAATAGAGTATGTTACATTTAAATACAGTATAATAGAGTATGTTACATTTAAATACAGTATAATAGAGTATGTTAAAGTTAAATACAGTATAATAAAGTATGTTAAATTTAAATACAGTATAATAGAGTATGTTACATTTAAATACAGTATAATAGAGTATGTTAAAGTTAAATACAGTATAATAGAGTATGTTAAAGTTAAATACAGTATAATAGAGTATGTTAAAGTTATATACAGTATAATAGAGTATGTTACATTTAAATACAGTATAATAGAGTATGTTAAATTTAAATACAGTATAATAGAGTATGTTAAATTTAAATACAGTATAATAGAGTATGTTACATTTAAATACAGTATAATAGAGTATGTTAAAGTTAAATACAGTATAATAGAGTATGTTAAAGTTAAATACAGTATAATAGAGTATGTTAAAGTTAAATACAGTATAATAGAGTATGTTAAAGTTAAATACAGTATAATAGAGTATGTTAAAGTTAAATACAGTATAATAGAGTATGTTACATTTTGCTCTGTCCGAGGTACCCCTGAAGTACTGTGAGAGAAAAATGACGTATTTACCTTTTAATTTCTTATTAATGGTTAACAATTCATATTTCACTAATAGTAAGACATTTCTGTCCTACTAATACTGTGTTTTTATGGTTTCCACTCTAGTTCCCTGGAGTCAATCTGGGCGTATAGTCACTAGAGATGGCTTGAGCTGACAAATGAGTTAAAGACTGCATTACAAGGACAAGAATGTGTTTTACTAGAGATAGCTTAGGAGAAGAACAATCCCTCAATGTCTCAAAATCATCCCTGCATTTGAGAAACTAAACTAGGGTAGGGGTTAAGACAACAACTCCGCGCAGATAATGACCGGATGAACCCAGAGTGGCTTATGGTGCCCTTGGTCTGCATGGGACGGGTGGAACCAGCCATGACTAAGCATTGTTAGTGTCAGCTATATAAAGAACACTGCATTTGCGTATAGGTTAGATTACTCGACCGAACAGTCAAGAGTGTTGGGTTGACTGGTCTCATTATTGCAATAATTAATCGATATTAAATAAAGATCATTGTTTGAAGAAATGACAAAGTTTCTCTCACAATATTTCACGATAGTACCCCGTCGGCTCTGACTTAGAATACGTGGACAACTACAAATACCTAGGTGTCTGGTTAGACTGTAAACTCTCCTTCCAGACTCACATTAAGCATCTCCAATCCAAAATTAAATCTAGAATCGGCTTCCTATATTGCAACAAAGCATCCTTCACTCATGCTGCCAAACATACCCTCGTAAAACTGACCATCCCACCGATCCTCGACTTCGGTGATGTCATCTATAAAATAGCCTCCAACACTCTACTCAACAAACTGGATGCAGTCTATCACAGTGCCATCCGTTTTGTCACCAAAGCCCCATACACTACCCACCATTACGACCTGTACGCTCTCGTTGGTTGGCCTTCGCTTCATACTCGTCGCCAAACCCACTGGCTACAGGTTATCTACAAGTCTCTGGTCACCATAGCAGCACCCACACGTAGCACGCGATCCAGCAGGTATATCTCACTGGTTACCCCCAAAGCCAATTCCTACTTTGGTCATCTTTCCTTCCAGTTCTCTGCTGCCCATGACTGGAACGAATTGCAAAAATCTCTGAAGCTGGAGACTCTCATCTCCCTCACTAGCTTTAAGAGCAGTTTACAGATCATTGCACCTGTACTTAGCCTATCTGTAAACAGCCCATCTATCCAACTACCTCATCCCCATACGGGTATTTATTTATTTATTTTGCTCCTTTGCACCCCAGTATCTCTACCTGCACATTCATCTTATGCCGATCTACCATTCCAGTGTTTAATTGCTATATTGTAATTACTTCGCCATCATGGTCTATTTATTTCCTTAACTTACCTCATTTGCACTCACTGTATATAGACTTTTTGTTTTCTTTTGTTCTACTGTATTATTGACTGTATGTTTTGTTCATTCCATGTGTAACTCTGTGTTGTTGTATGTGTCAAATTGCTATGCTTTATCTTGGCCAGGTCGCAGTTGCAAATGAGAACTTGTTCTCAACTAGCCTACCTGGTTAAATAAAGGTGAAAAAAAAGTGCATTTTACCAGTAGGCCTAGGGTCTAGTGAGTCTTCTCAAGTACCCCAATGGATAAGCCAAGTAACCCTGGGGGTCCTAATACCACAGGTTGGGAACCACTGGGGTAGTGTATGAAATGCAGGGAGTGTGAGGGAGAGTGGAGTATGTTCCAACCCAGGATGTCAGCTGTAGGTAGACAGGTGTGGTGGAGCTTCCCGCTGTAGAACTCCAGGCCGATGATGGCGAACATGAGAATGGCGAAGAACAAGAGCAGGCCGATCTGGAGCAGAGGCACCATGGCCTTCATGATGGACTTCAGCACGATTTGCAAGCCTGGTGACACCACACACGTGTATGAATAGTTAATGCCCGATTGCCTCTGGGAATAAGACATTGTAGTAGAGTACAGACAGAGGTATTATGATACTGTAACTGATTAATATTTCAGCTGGTGATTGATATGCAGAGTACTTACTAGGGATCCCAGAGACCAGTTTCAGAGGCCTCAGGACTCGCACCGCCCTCAGAGTCCGCAGGTCCACGGGGATGTTCATGTGGGCCCCTGCTGTAGCCAGGATTCTGCCGACACATGTTTCCAATGTAATAAATGGTTAATAGGTAGTGTGGCTTATGGATAAGGAACTTTGAGTGACAGAAGCAGTCTACGTTGAGGAAATCAAATTAACCCACAATTATCATAATCTGATAACTTATCACATTCAGAGCGACACTATCAGCTTAACAGAATATTTCCATCATTCAGTATGGATTTGGGTAGAAAGCCAATAGCTTTTGTTGATGATTGAAATAAACTGTGCTGTCATGCTCACAATTCAAGCCAATCTTCCATGAAAGCAATTCAGTATGTCTTATTCTTAATTTGTGTCTAGGAAACGGTCCCTCTGTGTGTGGTTTATTCCATTTAAAAAATGGATTAGTTAGACCTTTCCTGACAAACAGCAAATCTTTAGGTTACTGCAGTTCTAATGGTTTCAACATTATGTCCTCTAATGGTTTCAACGTTATGTCCTCTAATGGTTTCAACGTTATGTCCTCTAATGGTTTCAACGTTATGTCCTCTAATGGTTTCAACGTTATGTCCTCTAATGGTTTCAACGTTATGTCCTCTAATGGTTTCAACGTTATGTCCTCTAATGGTTTCAACGTTATGTCCTCTAATGGTTTCAACGTTATGTCCTCTAATGGTTTCAACGTTATGTCCTCTAATGGTTTCAACGTTATGTCCTCTAATGGTTTCAACGTTATGTCCTCTAATGGTTTCAACGTTATGTCCTCTAATGGTTTCAACATTTTGTCCTCTAATGGTTTCAACGTTATGTCCTCTAATGGTTTCAACGTTATGTCCTCTAATGGTTTCAATGTTATGTCCTCTAATGGTTTCAACATTATGTCCTCTAATGGTTTCAACGTTATGTCCTCTAATGGTTTCAACGTTATGTCCTCTAATGGTTTCAACATTATGTCCTCTGATGGTTTCAACGTTATGTCCTCTAATGGCTTTCAATGGTACTAGTCTCAAACACACACTGTATAGTGTTTTGCAAGGGTGAAGGTATTGGGCTGGGTTTAACAATAAGATGTTTTCTAATAATAAAGATGTTTTATAAACATATGACTGCATTGCAATGGTTAATATTTGTATTATTGTATTAGGGTTGTCACATTTAGTCCATATGTCCATCAAAATGTTGGGCTTGTAGGAAAAGTCTTCTTATGAGAATTGCACCATATGGATAGCCCTCTCAGAGAGCCTCCATTTGTTGGACTACTCAAGGATAGGATTGTGTTGAAGCATTAGGTTGCTAAGAGAAGGACAAACTGAATTGCTTTCATGGAGGACTGGCTTGACCACACAATGTATTTTCATCATCAGCAAAAACTATTGGTTTTCTGCTCGAAGATGCAAAGAAATGCTGTGATCTATTTAATAAACACAAGAGACCAGCGAAATGGATAAAAGGGTGTGGTGGCAGTATCAGGAACCGCAGCACTTAGTTGGGAAAGTCTGGTACTTTCATACTAATTTATGGTAAATAATGTAAGCAAATTCATTGAGGGGGAGGGACCATCACCAGAGTCACAGGAAATACATTACAAAGGATGAAAAAACTCCAAACCACATCTTTATACTACTTCTCAAACATAGATAACTGATACTGTACACTGGCTGTTGGGGTGGGATTGGCGTGGGTTGTGTGGGGGGGGTGCCGTGGTGGCTTTTGAAATGTTATTGGATTCCTCATGTCTTAGTCATTGCTAAAAATAAATATGATCCAAATCGGATGTTAGGTACTAAATCTATTGAAGATTATTTGAATCCTATAAATAAAAATAGCCAATTTGGGTGCAATCAATTTGATCAAATCCAAAATAACGTTTCAAGAATGCTAATCTTATCTGTTTCTAACTACAGAAATGAGTTCAGATCAATCTGAGATGGTGGGTGTCATGGCTTGCTGAAATGACATGGAATAACCCTATTCACATCCCTCCACCCACGTATATATTGACATCCCTCCACCCACGCACACAAACATTGAAAACATTTACAGCAACCAACAGGAAGTAAAAAAAGGCAAATCAGTCTCTGTATTAACTGTACTTCCTGTACATTGTACTGTACACTACATTGCTAACGCCATACATGGATGACTTTGAACAGGCATTCATTCTATTCTATGTATAGATTAATCGATTAACTTCTGATAGTAAGTGCTGCGGATTGTGGGGGAGGGGTTGTGTGGAGGAGGGGGGGCAGAAAGCACATGGCAGAAACTCAAGTGTGGGCCCACGCAATAGAGAGAGGGATGGAGAGAGAGAGAGGGAGAGAGAGAGAAGGTGCTAGAGAGAGGGAGACCGAAAGAGAGACAGCGAGAAAGAGAAAGAGAGAGAAAGAGAGAGAGAGAGAGAGAGCAGAGAGGGAGTGTGGAGAGGTGTGGGAGTCTACAGCCATCAAACACATTGAACAAAAGCTGTAGCACTGCTGCTCCTTCATGGCTGATTGGGCAGAGAATTTCTTCTGACCACAGATCACTAGTTTCATGCAGCTGAATCCCTTCTGTCCAAACAAATCACCAGAACAACATTAAAAATACAATCAATGCAAGGGAAAACCTACATAAAATGTTTTGTCCAAGTTTCGTTTAGAGCCACAAGACCAAAAGCCTGGTCCCAGATCCATTGCTGTCATTGTCAAGCAAAACACGATAATGAGTGCCAGTTGACACGATAGCACAAACAGACTGGCAGACCAGTCTGTCACATCTACACAGTCTAAATCTACCATGACCTGAACTGGAGAAATACACTAGCTATTAGAGAGAATGTTCAGAACACTCTTAGAACAAAGGGTTCCAAAAAAGTTATTCGGCTAGCCCCATTGGAGAACCCTTTTTGGTTCCAGGTAGAACCATTTTGGATACCATGTAGAACCCTTTCCATAGAGGGTTCTACTTGGAACCAAAAAGGTTCTTCAAAGTGTTCTTCTATGGGGACAGCCGAAGAACCCTTTAAGGTTCTAGATAGCACCTTTTTTTCTAAGAGTGTAGTTGTTAATGTAATGGATAGATATGAATAGCAGGGCCAGATTTCTGGAATTTTTTTATGCTGTTTCTGTGATGGTTTGTCGTCGTTTGTTACACTGAGTGGCTGCTCTACCTTCCCGGTCTCCTCATAGTGTTACACTGAGTGGCTGCTCTACCTTCCCGGTCTCCTCATAGTGTTACACTGAGTGGCTGCTCTACCTTCCCGGTCTCCTCATAGTGTTACACTGAGTGGCTGCTCTACCTTCCCGGTCTCCTCATAGTGTTACACTGAGTGGCTGCTCTACCTTCCCGGTCTCCTCATAGTGTTACACTGAGTGGCTGCTCTACCTTCCCGGTCTCCTCATAGTGTTACACTGAGTGGCTGCTCTACCTTCCCGGTCTCCTCATAGTGTAACACTGAGTGGCTGCTCTACCTTCCCGGTCTCCTCATAGTGTTACACTGAGTGGCTGCTCTACCTTCCCGGTCTCCTCATAGTGTTACACTGAGTGGCTGCTCTACCTTCCCGGTCTCCTCATAGTGTTACACTGAGTGGCTGCTCTACCTTCCCCGTCTCCTCATAGTGTTACACTGAGTGGCTGCTCTACCTTCCCGGTCTCCTCATAGTGTTACACTGAGTGGCTGCTCTACCTTCCCGGTCTCCTCATAGTGTAACACTGAGTGGCTGCTCAACCTTCCCGGTCTCCTCATAGTGTAACACTGAGTGGCTGCTCTACCTTCCCGGTCTCCTCATAGTGTTACACTGAGTGGCTGCTCTACCTTCCCGGTCTCCTCATAGTGTTACACTGAGTGGCTGCTCTACCTTCCCGGTCTCCTCATAGTGTAACACTGAGTGGCTGCTCAACCTTCCCGGTCTCCTCATAGTGTTACACTGAGTGGCTGCTCTACCTTCCCCGTCTCCTCATAGTGTTACACTGAGTGGCTGCTCTACCTTCCCCGTCTCCTCATAGTGTTACACTGAGTGGCTGCTCTACCTTCCCGGTCTCCTCATAGTGTTACACTGAGTGGCTGCTCTACCTTCCCGGTCTCCTCATAGTGTTACACTGAGTGGCTGCTCTACCTTCCCGGTCTCCTCATAGTGTTACACTGTATTGTACTGAAACTGACTTTTAAGTGGTTGAATTCATTACATGAACAGAATGTGGCCTGCCGGCCTCTCCCACACACCTCCACCTACACAGAGAACAACCACTGAACACAGGGAGGGAAATATAAGAAGAAAAAAAAGAGAAACTATTTGAACATCATGTTGCTGCCATTTTAAGAAGACTGCTTACAGCGAATGACAAGACATACAGAGGAGTCCTGTGTGTACGCCTATAGATACCAGTACTAGTTTTAAGTGCATTATCTTCCATTTAATGTCATAAACATAACGTTTTATAAAACATTCCGCATGCTTCCATTGTGATTAGAATAGCAGTCGGCATTTATCCATTATTAGTTACCGAATAAATAGCTGGGCCTGTGTTTTCACAACGACTACCCACATGGGACTATAAACCATTGTTTATACAGTTCAATTAGCTGTATGATTGCATGATTGGAAATGAGACCCCTACACACGCTCTCTTTTAAAACTCAAGGTTAACACCCATGGTGAGTACAAGTACTTCTAATGCAATATAACATGTCAATTCATTTCTTGAGTTCACTATCAAGGGCACAATAGGATTATGTGACTGAATGATGCACGATTGATTGGTTGAGGGATTATTTGGTTAATTTATTAATTGGTTGATTGATTAACTTGTTAATAGATTGATTTAGGTGATAACTGCTGTAGAAAAAAAGTTATTTCTGTATACAGACTGAGAAGGAAAATGAAGGGGAACTAAGAGCTGGACTGAATATATGCTGAGGAGCACACACACACACACACACACACACACACGCACACACGCACACACGCACACACGCACACACAAACACACGCACAGTATGGAGTAGCTGTCTCTGTGCCAGATGGCTAATGAATCATTCAGAACACCCACCCAAATATATTATGCATTACAGCTAAGTGTCACACACTCTCCAACAGGGACAGCAGAGAGGGGCACAAGGGGCAGGGGGCGAAGGGTGGAGGACTGGTCTGGCGGGTGAGGGGAGCAGGGACAATGAGCTGGTCTGACACATACAGTAGAGAGAGAGAAGGGTGAGGGGAGCAGGGACGATGAGCTGGTCTGACACATACAGTAGAGAGAGAGGGGTGAGGGGAGCAGGGGTGATGAGCTGGTCTGACACATACAGTAGAGAGAGAGGGGTGAGGGGAGCAGGGGTGATGAGCTGGTCTGACACATACAGTAGAGAGAGAGGGGTGAGGGGAGCAGGGGTGATGAGCTGGTCTGACACATAGAGTAGAGAGAGAGAGGGGTGAGGGGAGCAGGGATGATGAGCTGGTCTGACACATAGAGTAGAGAGAGAGAGAGGGGTGAGGGGAGCAGGGGTGATGAGCTGGTCTGACACATAGAGTAGAGAGAGAGAGAGTGGTGAGGGGAGCAGGGGTGATGAGCTGGCCTGACACATAGAGTAGAGAGAGAGAGAGGGGTGAGGGGAGCAGGGGTGATGAGCTGGTCTGACACATAGAGTAGAGAGAGAGAGAGGGGTGAGGGGAGCTGTGGTGATGAGCTGGTCTGACACATAGAGTAGAGAGAGAGAAAGGGGTGAGGGGAGCAGGGGTGATGAGCTGGTCTGACACATACAGTAGAGAGAGAGAGAGGGGTGAGGGGAGCAGGGGTGATGAGCTGGTCTGACACAGAGTAAAGAGAGAGAGAGGGGTGAGGGGAGCAGGGTTGATGAGCTGGTCTGACACATAGAGTAGAGAGAGAGAGAGGGGTGAGGGGAGCAGGGGTGATGAGCTGGCCTGACACATAGAGTAGAGAGAGAGAGAGGGGTGAGGGGAGCAGGGGTGATGAGCTGGCCTGACACATACAGTAGAGAGAGAGAGGGGTGAGGGGAGCAGGGACGATGAGCTGGTCTGACACATACAGTAGAGAGAGAGAGAGGGTTGAGGGGAGCAGGGGTGATGAGCTGGTCTGACACATAGAGTAGAGAGAGAGAGAGGGGTGAGGGGAGCAGGGGAGCAGGGGTGATGAGCTGGCCTGACACATAGAGTAGAGAGAGAGAGAGGGGTGAGGGGAGCAGGGGTGATGAGCTGGCCTGACACATAGAGTAGAGAGAGAGAGAGGGGTGAGGGGAGCAGGGACAATGAGCTGGTCTGACACATACAGTAGAGAGAGAGAGAGGGGTGAGGGGAGCAGGGATGATGAGCTGGTCTGACACATACAGTAGAGAGAGAGAGGGTTGAGGGGAGCAGGGGTGATGAGCTGGCCTGACACATACAGTAGAGAGAGAGAGGGGTGAGGGGAGCAGGGACGATGAGCTGGTCTGACACATACAGTAGAGAGAGAGAGAGGGTTGAGGGGAGCAGGGGTGATGAGCTGGTCTGACACATAGTGTAGAGAGAGCAGGGGTGAGAGGGGTGAGGGGAGCAGGGACAATGAGCTGGTCTGACACATACAGTAGAGAGAGAGAGGGGTGAGGGGAGCAGGGGTGATGAGCTGGTCTGACACATACAGTAGAGAGAGAGAGAGGGGTGAGGGGAGCAGGGACAATGAGCTGGTCTGACACATACAGTAGAGAGAGAGAGGGGTGAGGGGAGCAGGGATGATGAGCTGGTCTGACACATACAGTAGAGAGAGAGGGGTGAGGGGAGCAGGGATGATGAGCTGGTCTGACACATACAGTAGAGAGAGAGAGAGGGGTGAGGGGAGCAGGGATGATGAGCTGGTCTGACACATACAGTAGAGAGAGAGGGGTGAGGGGAGCAGGGACGATGAGCTGGTCTGACACATACAGTAGAGAGAGAGAGGGGTGAGGGGAGCAGGGAAGATGAGCTGGTCTGACACATACAGTAGAGAGAGAGAGGGGTGAGGGGAGCAGGGACGATGAGCTGGTCTGACACATACAGTAGAGAGAGAGAGGGGTGAGGGGAGCAGGGAAGATGAGCTGGTCTGACACATACAGTAGAGAGAGAGAGGGGTGAGGGGAGCAGAGAAGATAAGCTGGTCTGACACATACAGTAGAGAGAGAGAGGGGTGAGGGGAGCAGGGAAGATGAGCTGGTCTGACACATACAGTAGAGAGAGAGGGGTGAGGGGAGCAGGGGTGATGAGCTGGTCTGACACATACAGTAGAGAGAGAGAGAGGGGTGAGGGGAGCAGGGACGATGAGCTGGTCTGACACATACAGTAGAGAGAGAGAGGGGTGAGGGGAGCAGGGAAGATGAGCTGGTCTGACACATACAGTAGAGAGAGAGAGAGGGGTGAGGGGAGCAGGGACGATGAGCTGGTCTGACACATAGAGTAGAGAGAGAGGGGTGAGGGGAGCAGGGAAGATGAGCTGGTCTGACACATACAGTAGAGAGAGAGAGGGGTGAGGGGATTGATGAGTACTACATTGATTGGTGAGTAGTACAATGGGATGCAGTGTGGCAAAGAGAGTAGAGACATGGAGAGAAATGGACTTGTGACTAAAGGGTTGCATGTTCAAATCCATGAAACAGAAAACTCCTAAACATACATCAAATCAAATCAAATCAAATGTATTTATATAGCCCTTCGTACATCAGCTGATATCTCAAAGTGCTGTACAGAAACCCAGCCTAAAACCCCAAACAGCAAGCAATGCAGGTGTAGAAGCACGAGAGCACGAGCACATAGTACTGTATAAGTGCATAATATACTGTAGCTATCCAGTTCTACTAATACATAATTGGAGTACCGACATATGCAATACAATTCACCTGGCATACAAGTCTACCCTAATCAACGACATCCAATCCACCGGTACCAAACTTGTTGCCGGGGGAGTTACTGTAATTGAACATGTTCAGAATCCCAGTAAATCTGGGTTTTTCTACACACTCTCCTCATAAAAATGAAGAATTCTTAATTGAGCTCCGAGTCCCTGTAGATGAGGCTCCAACAATTTCATTAATTTCAGACGGAATGAAAGCCGCCAGCTACTGGCCCACTGGCCTTGTTTCATTTCCCATCGGCCACCGCCGTGACATGTGTGCTGTTCCTCTTATGTCTGACTTACTTCCTAGATGGCGGAGGGGAGGGGAGAAAGGGAGGGGGAGGTGAGAGGAGAAGGGGGGTGGAGAGGGGGAACATGCCTTCCACCAGAAAGTATGTCACATAAGTTCTTTTGGAACTTTTGGAGAAAAATTATTGGGAAAAATATGTGTTTGACCAGATACATATAAGGATTTTTTTTCCTATAAGGAATTTTATGAATAGTATTTAATTTTAGTCAAGTATGACAATTGAGTGACTTTTCTACCACTGTACTTAAGTACATTTAAAATCATATAATTTTAGTCAAGTAGTATTTTACTGGGTGACTTTCATATTTTAGTCATTTAGCGTGCACTTGGAAAGTATTCAGACCGTTTGACTTTTTCCACATTTTGTTACATTACAGCCTTATTCCAACATTGATTAAATTAATAGTTAATTGTTTCTCATCAATCTAAACACAATACCCCATAAAGACAAAGCAAAAACTGTTTTTTAGAAATTTTAGCAAATTTATAAAAAATCTCAAACTGAAATACCACATTTACATAAGTATTCGGACCCTTTACGCAGTACTTTGTTGAAGCACCTTTGGCAGTGATTACAGCCTTGAGTCTTCTTGGGTATGACTCTACAAGCTTGGCACACCTGTATTTAGGAAGTTTCTCTCATTCTTCTCTGCAGATCCTCTCAAGCTCTGTCAGGTTGGATGGGGAGCGTCGCTGCACAGCTATTTTCAGGTCTCTCCAGAGGTGTTCGATTTGGTTCAAGTCCGGGGTCTGGCATTCAGAGACTTGTCCCGAAGCCACTTCTGCGTTGTCTTGGCTGTGTGTTTAGGGTCATTGTCCTGTTGGAAGGTGAACCTTCGCCCCAGTCTGAGGTCCTGAGCACTCTGGAGCAGGTTTTCATCAAGGATCTCTCTATACTTTTCTCCGTTCATCTTTCCCTTAATCCTGACTAGTCTTCCAGTCCCTGCTGCTGAAAAACATCCCCACAGCATGATGCTGCCACCACCTTGCTTCACCATAGGGATGGTGCCAGGTTTCCTCCAGACGTGACGCTTGGCATTCAGGCCAAAGAGTTCAATCTTGGCTTCATCAGACCAGAGAATCTTGTTCCTCATGGTCTGAGACCTTTAGGTGCCATTTGGCAAACTCCAAGTGGGCAGTCATGTGCCTTTTACTGAGGAGTGGCTTCCGTCTGGCCACTCTAGAATAAAGGCATGATTGGTGGAGTGCTACAGAGATGGTTGTCCTTCTGGCAGGTTCTCCCATCTCCACAGAAGAACTCTGGAGCTCTGTCAGAGTGAACATTGGGTTCTTGGTCACCTCCCTTACCAAGGCCCTTCTCCCCCAATTGCTCAGTTTGGCTGGGCAGCTAGCTCTAGCAACAGACTTGGTGGTTCCAAACTTCTTCAATTTAAGAATGATGGAGGCCACTGTTCTTGAGGACCTTCAATGCTGCAGAAATGTTTTGGTACCCTTCCCCAGATCTGTGCCTCGACACAATCCTGTCTCGGAGCTCGACGGATAATTCCTTCAACCTCATGGCTTGGTTTTTGCTCTGACATGCACTGTCAACTGTAGGACCTTATATAGACAGGTGTGTGCCTTTCCAAATCATGTCCAATCAACAGAATTTAACACAGGTGGACTCCAATCAAGTTGTAGAAACATTTCAAGGATGATCAGTAGAAACAGGCTGAGATCAATGTGCAAAGATGTCCTAAAAGCTGTTTTCGCTTTGTCATTAGGGGGCATTGTGTGTAGATTGATGAGGATGTTTTTTATTGAATGCATTTTAGAATACGGCTGTAACGTAACAAATGTGGAAAAAGGGAATGAATCTGAATACTTTCTGAATGCACTGTAGCAGATTATCAAATCCAGAGCGATTTACAGGAGCAATTAGGGTTAAGTGCCTTGCTCAAGGGCACATCGGCAGGTTATTCACAGCTCAGTAGCTTAAACCACCAACCTTTCAGTTACTGGCTCATTGCTCTTAACTGCTTGTGTACCTGAGTCCTTTTCTATTAAGGTATCTTTACTTTTACTCAAGTATAACAATTCAGTATTTTATCCACCACACTCACAATAATATGCAGTGCGCAGCATGCAATATACTGAACATGAGTAGCAATGAGTAGCAGGAAAAAGCATGACACATCTCTCATTTGAAATAGTGACACTTGTCAGGGGATGACGCATGGAACTGAAACAGCTCTGATTCACCCAGGTCCTGACCTGAGCTAGAGGCCCCCACAGGCATAGCATATTAAAAACTCTCTCTCTCTCATACACACACAGACACACACAGATGACTACTCGTGACACAATAAGAGTAAAGTGTGGATGTTTTCTCTTTGACTCATTACTGGCTCAGACAAAAGGATGCACTATACGAACCCCTCTATAAACTACAGTTTGTGACCATGCCAGACAGTTTGTCTGTCCTCGTAACACTTGAATCCAGAGACAGTACAGACATGGAGTGGTCTCTCTGACCTGCCGAGAACCCCCACTGATTATTATGATTGAGTAACTGAAATATTTTGCACCAAGAGGCTGTTTCAGATTCTTCCATGTTTTTTAGACAGTTTGCGATGGGTATCTACTAAATGGCGATAGAACAGCTGTTGAGTTTGGGTCTGTCCTAAACGGTGTGTCAACGTGATGCAGGTCCTTTTATGTAAGTGCATTCAGCGAGAGAAAGTGGAGAGAGAGAGAGAGAGAGAGACGTGGGCGTTGGGGTGAGCTGTGACGTCAACATGCCAACAGCCACCTTCCCTGTATACTGTATGCTGTATGCTGCTTCCCTACATACAACAGAAAATACCAAATATGGATGCCAAAAATGTTGACTTAGAGCATTATGAATAAGTAAAGTGTTAGATAAACAGAAAGCAGAAATGGACCCAATCTCTCTCTCTCTCTATGCTCTCTCTCTCTCTTTCTCACTACATTTACATGTAATTCACAGAGGCCCTGGGGGGCAAAACTAAACAGGTTTTCGACACGACAGCCAATCCACTTATCCACCCACCTATCTGCTGGCTGCATAGCCACACTGTGCAGGGGAAGCACACACTTCACCTTGTCATGCATAAGCACCTTTTTGTAATGGTGAACAGCTATCTAACCAATCATTAATAGTAACTGCCTGACTGCAGAAGATACGATCCATATGGATGTGTTTGCAAAAGGGTCCACAAGGAAAAACCACTGTGGACACATGGCCACAGGTTTGAAGGTCACGCAGAGGAGACGTAAGAGGCCCGTGCTGTCCCTCACCAGCTGAGCTCCAAGAAAATGTTCTGACTAAGGCCTTGAGGCCAACACTTTGGCACAAAATAAACAAGTGATATTTGTCCATCGTAAGTGTGCCAGAGCTTCTAGTCCAAATGTCCCACATAAATGCATAGCAATCTATATTTCACTAGTTGTAACTCACCCGCTGACCACCACGATGAAGTCCATGATATTCCATCCATTCCTCAGGTAGGAGCCTTTATGGAACACAAAGCCCAGGGCCACAAGCTTGATGCCAAACTCAAAACAGAAGATCCCAATGAAGTAAGGCTCAGTACACTCCTGTAGGGTGAAGATACAGTATGGATGCAATCTGCATTAGAACATCAGAGGGACACAAACCATATTGTACATTTACACAGGTATGTTTGTGAGGGTATGCACCATTGAGAATGTGTAGCTTAATGCAGTGTCAAGTGCTAGTCTGAACTAGGAAACTCTGAAATGTACGACTTGCTAACTCGTTGTAAAAAGATGACCCTGAGTTACCCACTTGGGAAGTATCAGAATAAACCAATCGGAAGCTCTACGCAAATACAGGTTCATTTATCGCTTTGGTACTATTTTCACAAGTATGTGGTACAATTTCACAACTCTTAGTACAAAACTCAAAACAGATCATCAGAAAGGTGGTTTTTTTCAAAACTTTAAGCACATTTTCAATTAACGAAGAACAACACACAACATCCCACAGTAACTTTTTCACTTAAACAAATTAGTGTTTCATCTAGAAATACCTTTCATATAAAGTAATTGCCTTTCACAATGCAATGGTCACAATACCTTTCATATGATTATCTTCTCAATTGTTAAAATACATTTGACCATCACTTAATCCAACTGTGGTTAATAATTTAACCGTTTGGTAAACCTATAGATTTTAAACTGGTTTGTCTACTATATATGGATTTTGAGAACTACAGAAATAATATGTGTTTGTTTGTAAAGTAGAAACATCTAAATGACATGTATGATACATGATAATCACACACAATGACTACTCGTTATTTTTAATTGATTTTACATAGTGGTAACCACCTTGGTCACCATGCAAAAGGGTGTGTGTAAACATGGAGCAGGATAGACAGAAAGGGGGAGGAAGAAATCAAAGAGCTCGTGGACAAGGGGCCACATCAAAGAGGTGGACATCAGAGAGAGGGAGGCAGACGGCAGGGAACTGTGTCTAATGAAGTCATGGCCATCGTCGTTGACGATGTGGTAAACAGAGGCCTTACCATGGCAGAGGCTGACAGATTAGTTCACCTCAATCTGAAAAGATCAACTGTCAATTCGATCAAGAGAACATTTTGCCAAGAAAACTGGTAAGTCTGCAGGATATGCACTATGCTTTACCATTACATGTACAGTAAATGAAATATAGTAATGCATGTAAATTACCAAAACATGTTGGTATTCTTAAGGTATGATCTATTGACAGTATACTCTGTTCTACCCTCAGAATTGACAGAAGAGCCCGTGGCAGTGTGCTGACCGACCAGCAGGAGTGGACAGTGGTGGAAATGGTGAGGGCCAGGAATGACAATGGCACACTGCTGTCCGAAAAAAAAAGCAGAACATTGAGGAGAACGATGACACTGTTGCCAATGTGGCATTCATCAGCCTACCAACAATCGCCCTCCTTTAGAAGAGGCACCAGGTATCTATGAAACATATTTACCGGGTGCCTTTGGAGAGAAACAACGACCTGGTACAGCACTATATACTGCATTACTGTTACTATTTGATGCACATGCTACTTCACAATATCATATTGGAACTATTCTGTAAAAATAACTCGCCAAAATATATTTTTCGAGGGTGTTGGTGCTTGATCCTGCTGTGAACCATCACGGGTAAATCTTTGTTGATGAAGCGGGCTTCAACCTGGCCAGAACTCGGCGCCGTGGGTGGAACCTCATCGGCCAATTTTCTGTCAATTTTGTTGGCTAATGTAAGTGTATTGCCTAATGTGAAATCTGTGTAATCTACTGTCATTTATACTTCTAAGGGTGATTTGAAACATATATCTTGCATTGTTTGCTATTGGATTAACTTGTAGTTAAAAGTACTAAAAACTGTAAAAGATCATTATGTTGTGTTTTGGTGATTAAACAAATGTTCTCATTACATTTCACATTAAAGATATTTTCAATCAATGGTTGTGTGGTGAGAGATTTTTACAATCTAAAAGGATCCCGAGTGGCATAGCGGTCTAAGGCACTGCATCTTAGTGCAAGAGGCGTCACTACAGTCCCTGGTTTTGAATCCAGACTGTATCACATCTGGCCATGATTAGGAGTCCCATAGGGCGGTGCACAATTGGCCCAGTGTCGTCCGGGTTTGGCCGGGGTAGGCCGTCATTGTAAATAAGAATTTGTTCTTAACTGACTTGCCTGGTTAAACAAAAATGACAGGATTTGAGTGAAAGACTGGCTGTGTGACTAGTATGGAGTTTTTGTACTAAGAGTTGTGAAAATGTACCACATACTTGTGAAAATACCAAAGCCATCAAAAAAAGTTAGGTTCCGAGTTTCTGATAGCAAGTGAACGCGGCATATCACAGTGTGTGTGTGTGTGTGTGTGTGTGTGTGTGTGTGTGTGTGTGTGTGTGTGTGTGTGTGTGTGTGTGTAAGTAAAGAAATAAAACAACAGTAAAAAGACATTTGAAAATAAGAGTAGCAAGGCTATATACAGGCACCGGTTAGTCAGGCTTATTGAGGTAGTATGTACATGAAGGTATGGTTAAAGTGACTATGCATATAAGATAAAGAGAGAGTAGCAGCAGCGTAAAAGAGGGGTTGGGGGGGGCACACAATGCAAATAGTCCGGGTAACCAGGCTATGACTGGGGTGGCTGGGGTCTTTGACAATTTTTAGGGCCTTCCTCTTACACCGCCTGGTGTAGAGGTCCTGGATGGATATTGTTTACTGTAAAGTCATGTGCATCCCAAATGGCACCCTATTCCCAATATATATATATGTACACCTTAGCCAAATACATTTAAACTCAGTTTTTCACAATTCCTGACATTTAATCCTAGTAAAAATTCCCTGTCTTAGGTCAGTTAGGATCACCACTTCATTTTAAGAAGGTGAAATGTCAGAATAATAGTAGAGAGAATTATTCATTTCAGCTTTAATTTCTTTCATCACATTCCCAGTGGGTCAGAAGTTTACATTACACTCAATTAGTATTTGGAAGCATTGCCTTTAAAATTGTTTAACTTGGGTCAAACATTTCGGGTAGCCTTCTACAAGCTTCCCACAATAAGTTGGGTAAATGTTGGCCCATTCCTCCTGACAGAGCTGGTGTAACTGAGGCAGGTTTGTAGGCCTCTGTCACGCCCTGACCGTAGAGAGCGTTTTATGTCTCTATTTTGGTTTGGTCAGGGTGTGATTTGGGTGGGCAGTCTATGTTCCATGTTCTATGATTTTCTATGTGTTTGGCCGGGTGTGGTTCTCAGAGGCAGCTGTCTATCGTTGTCTCTGATTGAGAACCATACTTAGGTAGCCTTTTCCCACCTGTGTGTTGTGGGTAATTATTTTTCCGTGTGTGTTTGTGTGCACCTCGGTTGCGGCACGTTCTTTGCTGTTTACCTGTTTGTTTTTTGATTGTTAGATGTGGATGTAGAACTACATGCACGCTGCGCCTTGGTCGATTTTTGACAGGGAGTTTGAGCATAGCGAGCGTGACAGCCTCCTTGCTCGCACACGCTTTTTCAGTTCTTCCCACACATTTTCCATAGGATTGAGGTCAGGGCTTTGTGATGGCCACTCTAATACCTTGACTTTGATATCCTTAAGCCAATTTGCCACAACTTTGGAAGTACAGTCGTGGCCAAAAGTTTTGAGAATGACACAAATATTAATTTTCACAAAGTTTGCTGCTTCAGTGTCTTTAGATTTCTTTGTCAGATGTTACTATGGAATACTGAAGTATAATTACAAGCATTTCATAAGTGTCAAAGGCTTTATTGACAATAACATGAAGTTGATGCAAAGAGTCAATATTTGCAGTGTTGACCCTTCTTTTTCAAGACCTCTGCAATCCGCCCTGGCATGCTGTCCATTAACTTCTGGGCCACATCCTGACTGATGGCAGCCCATTCTTGCATAATCAATGCTTGGAGTTCGTCAGAATTTCTGGGGTTTTGTTTGTCCACCCGCCTCTTGAGGATTGACCATAAATTCTCAATGGAATTAAGGTCTGGGGAGTTTCCTGTCCATGGACCCAAAATATCAATGTTTTGTTCCCTGAGCCACTTAGTTATCACTTCTGCCTTACGGCAAGGTGCTCCATCATGCTGGAAAAGGCATTGTTCGTCAGCAAACTGTTCCTGGATGGTTGGGAGAAGTTGCTCTCGGATGATGTGTTGGTACCATTCTTTATTCATGGCTGTGTTCTTAGGCAAAATTGTGAGTGAGCCCACTCCCTTGGCTGAGAAGCAACCCCACACATGAATGGTCTCAGGATGCTTTACTGTTGACATGACAAAGGACTGATGGTAGCAATCACCTTGTCTTCTCCGGACAATAATTTTTCCGTATGCCCCAAACAATTAGAGAAACCCCAGTCCTCAGCAGTCCAATCCCTGTACCTGTTGCAGAATATCAGTCTGTCCCCAATGTTTTTCCTGGAGAGAAGTGGTTTCTTTGCTGCCCTTCTCTATACCAGGCTATCCTCCAAAGGTCTTTGCCTCACTGTGCGTGCAGATGCACTCACACCTGCTTGCTGCCATTTCTGAGCAAGCTCTGTAGTGGTGTCCCCCCGATCCCACAGCTGAATCAACTTTAGGAGACGGTCCTGGCGCTTGCTGGACTTTCTTGGGCGCCCTGAAGCCTTCTTCACAACAATTGAACCGCTCTCCTTGATGTTCTTGATGATCCGATAAATGGTTGATTTAGGTGCAATCTTACTGGCAGCAATATCCTTGCCTATGAAGCCCATTTTGTGCAAAGCAAGGATGACTGCACGTGTTTCCTTGCAAGTAACCATGATTGACAGAGGAAGAACAATTATTCCAAGCACCACCCTCCTTTTGAAGCTTCCAGTCTGTTATTCGAACTCAATCAGCATGACAGAGTGATCTCCAGCCTTGTCCTCGTCAACACTCACACTTGTGTTAACGAGAGAATCACTGACATGATGTCAGCTGGTCCTTTTGTGGCTGGGCTGGAGATCATTTTTTGGGGATCGTTTTTGGGGGATTCAGTTCATTTGCATGGCAAAGAGGGACTTTGCAATTAATTGCAATTCATCTGATCACTCTTCATAACATTCTGGAGTATATGCAAATTGCCACCATACAAACTGAGGCAGCGACTTTGTGAAAATTAATATTTGTGTCATTCTCAAAATCTTTGGCCACGACTGTATGCTTGGGGTCATTGTCCATTTGGAAGACACATTTGCAACCAAGCTTTAACTTCCTGACTGATGTCTTGAAATGTTGCTTCAATATATCCACATAATTTTCCTGATGCCATCTATTTTGTGAAGTGAACCAGTCCCTCCTGCCGCAAAGCACCCCCACAACATGATGCTGCCACCCCCGTAAATCACGGTTGGGATGGTGTTCTTCGGCTTGCAAGCCTCCCCCTTTTTCCTCCAAACATAATGATGGTCATTCTGGCCAAACAGTTCTATTTTTGTTTCATAAACCAGAGGATATTTCTTTAAAAAGTACGATCTTTGTCCCCATGTGCAGCTGCAAACCGTAGTCTGGCTTTTTTTCTGGGGGTTTTGGAGCAGTGGCTTCTTTCTTGCTGAGCGGCCTTTCAGGTTATGTCGATATAGGACTCGTTTTACTGTGGATATAGATACTTTTGTACCCGTTTCCTCCAGCATCTTCACAAGGTCCTTTGCTGTTGTTCTGGGATTGATTTGCACTTTTCGCACCAAAGTACATTCAGCTCTAGGAGACAGAACGCGTCTCCTTCCTGAGCGGTATGACGGCTGCGTGGTCCCATGGTGTTTATACTTGTGTACTATTGTTTGTACAGATGAACGTGGTACCTTCAGGTGTTTGGAAATTGCTCCCAAGGATGAACCAGACTTGTGGAGGTCTACAATTTTTTTCTGAGGTCTTGGCTGTTTTATTTATTTATTTTGATTTTCCCATGATGTCAAGCAGAGGCACTGAGTTTGAAGGTAGGCCTCGAAATACATCCACAGGTACACCTCCAATTGACTCAAATTATGTCAATTAGCCTATCAGAAGCTTCTAAAGCCATGACATAATTTTCTTGAATTTTCCAAGCTGTTTAAAGGCACAGACAACTTAGTGTATGTAAACTGACCCACTGGAATTGTGATACAGTGAATTATAAGTGAAATAATCCGTCTGTAAACAATTGTTGGAAAAATTACTTGTGACATGCACAAAGTAATTTTCCTAACCGACTTGTCAAAACTATAGTTAGTTAATAAGACATATGTGGAGTGGTTAAAAAACAATAATGACTCCAACAAAAGTGTATGTAAACGTGCAACTTCAACTGTACCTTTTTAGTTATGCGATGAAAGGTTATTTTAGTGAATTGAATCGTCCACGTTACATTTGACCACTTCAGACTGTACAAAACATCTTGTTCTCACTTACTGCCTCAAGACATTATGGTACTTGCAGTTTTCAACCAATACAACATAAAGGTGTAAATAGTTCTGTCATATGTATTGCAATAAAATACATAGACCTCACTTGTAAACTGTAATAATACATCATTCTGTCTGGCTATGAATAAACTGTAAACGCTGTAACCCATTTAAGTTACAACACTATATAGTGAGTAGGGTACTATTTGAGATGCACCCTAAATGCCTAATATTAACCGATCAAGGCCTGTGGTCTCACCAGTCTTTTGGCCATGGGGGTCTTGTCCTCCCCAGGAAGATGTTGCTCCAGGGCCAGGACGATGCAGTTGGCCGTGATGGTCGCCAGGATCACCCACTCAAACGGTGTAAGGGCCACAAGGTTAAGGACAGAGCTTTTTTACATTATTATATACAGTTCAAGACAATCGTGACAAACCAATGATAATGACAATGCTGATTATATTGGAATGGAAACTATTATATATACACTGAGTATACAAAACATTGCAACTCAATATTGGGAAGGTGTTCCTAATGTTTGCTATACTCAGGTTATACAGAATGGCTGTGGATGTTGGTAGTTACAGTTAAATTAGAATTGTATGGATGGATTATCAGATGACGGATGGATGGACAATGGAATGGTTCAAATAGAGACTGGCATCAAAGCAGTCAGAGCTAATGTAGTATCCATGACAACAACCTTTTACAGTAACATTTATCTGAGTGTGTTCAAAAGTCACTTTGGCCTGAGAGCCTCTTTCCCACAGGGCAACACTTCGAGGGACCTGTTGTATGTAAACTGTGATACCCACAGCTTTGCTGCTGCATCACTCTGTTAATGTGTGTGTGTGTGTGTGTGTGTGTGTGTGTGTGTGTGTGTGTGTGTGTGTGTGTGTGTGTGCATGAGAGACTGTGTTTGTCTTGGCTATCGTAAGAGGCTCCACATGAGACACTTTCTCCTTCATTATTAATTTCTAGCCTTGAGTGAAAATGGTGTCATTAACTCACTGAGGAGGGCTGTGGCGGGGCCTCTGGGAGCTACTGTGAATCACATTGATGAGTCTACATCATGTCGGCACGACTCAAACTAGTTAAAAATAGCCCATCTAAATAAGAAAATAATACTCCACAACAAAATAATACTCCTCAACAAAATAATACTCCTCAACAAAATAATATTCCACAACAAAATAATACTCAACAAAATTATACTCCTCAATAAAGAATACTCTCCAGAGCCTTGACTCCCATTAGTCATTCACAGCCACTTGAATTAATATTCACCACCAACAACTAGACCTGGGTTCAAAAAGTATTGTTTTCTTTAAAATAAGTTTGATTGAACCTGCCTGGAAGTGCCAGGTGGGCGGGACTTGCACTTTTGGGACTTTTCTATTAGTTACATTGCTTCACACAAGCTCAATCAAGTGCAGAAAACTAAAGACAGTCTCACACTCACACTCGGCATGACTCCCTGTAAAAATAAAGGTAAAAAATATATATATTTATAAAATATACAAAAAATACCTCCAACCATCTGTGTTCAGCTTGTCTTGACCACTCTGGTTGTACACCCACACAACAACTGGGATGGTGGTTAAATAACAGGAAGCAGCAGGGTGGCACAATGTTTTTGAGTATGATGATACATCTCTAACGAGCAGTGTATTGCATTATGGAATCAATGCATTATCTGTAGAGCACAATAAAGTATTAGTATAAGCATTATACCGTAAGTATAAGCATGACAAAACTCAGCTCTCTGTGGTCTTTGGTGGATATTGATAGATTTAGAATAGAAAAAGGCAACAACAAAAACGTGTATTTCTGACTAATAGACTGACTAATAGACAAATGTACCTCAAAAAAATGAAGAAAATAAAAAAGAAGAACAAACTGAAGGCCTACTATAACAGTCCAATCAAATCTAAAGAACTCAATTAAAAGTGACGACTGAGGACAGCCATTATAATATAGATACGGGCGCTGTCCATTGTGATATGCGCTACAGTCAAAGTAGCAGTTAGCAATACTTTTTGACAATGGACGGACAACACTAAACAAATCTTGAGTGCTGTGATAACGTGTGAGTGAGTATGTATAGTATAAGGAAGGATATGGCCATTCTATGATCCTCTTGGCGGTTTTCCGAATTAAATTGTCCTCGGCGAATATGAAGAGCGACCTGTTGACAGTGAGGCAGTTCTGCCGGTGGGGTATAGGGTTGTAGAGAGCCATGGTGCGCGCCCTCGCCGCTTTGGTTTGTTTTAGCGTCCCTGACCCTGTACCTGAAGCCGTGTCCCCGCCGTCCTCCCCGCGCTCCGGGTCCCCGGAGTCTCGGGAATCCATCGTCATCTGAACCTCATCTCCAAACCGAGCCATTCTATGGAGGGAAAAACGAGGATAAAACTTGCTATATGCTGTTGCCTTGGATATCAAAACAAATGAAAAATCAAATTTGTTGGCAGAGTAATAAAATATCCACTGACAGCCGACCTGATGAGGCGCAAAGAGCCCCCCCCCCACCAAAAAAACTAACAAAAGTTACATGCAATGTCATTCCATGCTGAAGTGAACTACAAAATGTACATTTCCTGTTGAGTTTTCATACTAATAATGTATAACGATTCGATTACACGGATTGTAAAATATTTCCATCTAGATCACCCCATCTGTCCGGGAGAGTGAACGGTGATGGTCAGTCACGCTCCAGGCAAGTTTCAACATAAACATAAACGCATCACTGGATAAACTCGGAACAGGAACAACATTCACCGACTTTTCACTTAAAACTTTCTAAAAACATATACATTCAGTAACGTACACTATAGAATGCATATTTAGCCTAAACCCAGTTGATCTTCGTTAGACAATGGAGTCCACGGGACATGTATCCTCGTCTCCAAAAACTTTACGCATCTCCTCTCATCCAGTCAAAATAGATCTTGGTAACTTTCCGAAGCGACCAATTTGTATCGTCTAAAACATTTTCGAAATCTTTTATCCGTTTAACAATGACACATGTAATTGTTTCTGCAGTGAGAAACATTTGGCGCTAGAATACTGGTTTGATCCGCGAACGATTATCTTTCAATGTGTTTACCTGCCTCCAAATGACCACGAAGCAGAGTGAGCGCGAGCTCCCGCACACTTGCGCAACCCCTCCCACGTCTTTCAGTAGCCTATAGCAATTTTCAACATACTGTACATCTGAATGAGAATCGTCATGAGAGAGAAAAATCATATTTCCGTTTCCATGGCAATATATATTTCAGTGTTGAACACTGACATTTTGTCAAAATTGCCAGTTTCCAAAAACACATATGGACACTATCTATGCATTCTATCTCCATTATCCACACCATTCACATTCCCTTGTAAGTTCTACATTTAAAACAAGAACCAGAATTCCTAAGGGGGTGGGGTTAGAGGGGGGGTAAAATCACCTTTGAAAGTAAAGGAACACATTAGTGATCCTAAGTGTTAGCATTATGTTATAGTAAAATACAGCTAGAAAATAAGGTGACAAACAATCTGCCCACACAAATAGGCCCATTTCTCTGCAATGCATACAAACATGTCTTGCAAAGCATGACCTGTGTCCTTGGTACCACTAGGTCACAGTCCTTGCATTAGTGAACACACTATCAGCATAGACTGTGTTTATGTAGAGCCCCCATCATAACACTAAAACAAAGACTTGAGACAAAGAGGACTTATTGGAACCAAGAAAACTACTGAAAACCTCCCCAATTGAAAGGTAAACCTTATCACACAAAGAAGTCTGATAATAACTTATTGGCCAATTTAAGTTTCCTCTGGTGTTATGAACAGATTTCCATGTGTCCACCTTAAATATTATATATTAGCTTTAAGCTTCACAGTGGGAGCATTGAGATACAGTATGTTTATTAATGAAGACAGACTTGTAGGCTAATATTAAAAACATTTAACCAATCCAGGTCATTGTGCTAATATTGGAATATAATGTTTGAAATAAAAATAGATCATGAAATAGATCTTGAGGAGCTGCCCCCCTTTATGTGGGAGAGAGAGGAGAAGAAAGCAGGGGCTTTCACACTAATTCACAGTGTGATGGAGACCTAATTTGGCAACACGGGGCTCTCTCATTCCATCTGCCGCTGTTCTTCCCTTCCCAATGGGGATGGAGGGAGATGTGGTAATGGGTCTTAAAAATGACCACCACTTCATCCCAAACCCCCATCCCTCCCTCTATCTCTATGGGTATATGTGTAGATACTTTAGAAGGAGGGGGAGGTGGGGGAGTGAGAGAGAAACAGAGAAATAGAAAATAGAAAGAGAGAGACAATAGTACTACAGTACATAAAGTCATATGTAGACATTTTTGCTTAGACATCCATTACATAAAGCACCAGAAAAGACCCTAAGAGGTGGGCCTAAAATATTTGTCAATTTCTATGAACATGAAATTCGTTTTTCTCTATCTTAGCAGTTGTTTCCATAGCGACACAGCTCTCTTGAATTTCTGCTATGTTCTTTTCATTTAGCCAACAAAAGCCATGTTGCACAATAGAGCAACCACTTCCTACAGAAATCGGTTTCTCCCCCAGGGCAACTCAGCTCAGGGCAACTCAGCTCAACTCAACCATGTCAAGGTTTCAGTCCCTCTAGATAAACCGAGGGGTCAATACCGCCTTCAAATAATATTTCACTCTGGTAAAATAAGTTAAATGAATGACTATGAGCGCTGCTCATATGTTGAAAGCATAGAATTATAATACTAGAATGGACATTAACTTTCTTATGATGGGCTAAAGGTCAGCCATTTTGGTCAGGGAGCTGGTAAACCATGGTTTGCCAGTGCTGTGATAAGATTATTGTGCAAAGTAATGAATTTGAAGAATGTATCTGCACTGTATGTTTGTTAGCTAGCTAGCCAGACAGTCTTAGAGGAATGATTGTTTTAAGTAACTGTTTTTAAATGTTTTAAGTAACTGCCAATATGCCAACATCCTACTCAAACAATGCAGTCAATACACAGCCATACACTGGCTGAAATCAGCTGATGATGGAACTTAGACAAGTTGTAAACGCAACAAGTACTGATATTATATCATATAATAGCACTCACATGTTTCCAAGAAAACAAACATTAAGACAATTATGGTCTGTTTACATATATTTGAGAGGCAATTTTACAGAACATTTGAATAAAGCCATATAAACTGTATTTATAATTATATAACAATATTTTAGGTTGGCAATAATTATATTAGACAATGTCTGATATACATCACATCTTACTTCTATTTTCACGCATAAGTAAAATAAGGATTATACCTCTACTGCCATTCATTCCAATTAGATTGGTTTCGATTTCTCCCTGACCAATATACGTAGCTGCCATTTTCAGCCCATTCTGGAACTTTGAAGATTTATGAAATAGCCCATCTAGTAATTTAATAGGATACATACGGTTGAATTCAACAACTATTCCAATATCTAACCATCAAAGTTGCACAAAGAAACACATTGATTCACATAGTTTGTTTCCAGATTGAGTCCACTTGGAAGTGATTACTACCCAGTATTGATAGCTTAATCATGCATTCATCATTAGTTCAGCTCATCATCATCATCCTCATGCCTTCAGATGTCACTTCATAATACAAAGCATCAGAAGGGTTAGCATCATCAGGAACAACAGAATGACCTACAGTCTGTACTGGTGGGGTAACGGGATATAGTATGTGTGGTCCAAATCTGCACTACATCTCCACTATTATGTGTTTCAGAAGGACTTTCTGTATTGGAGATACAAAGAGGAGAAGAGCATTTCCGGTGCCATCTCTTGTGTCTCATGGAGGAAAAACTCATGATGTATTTATCTTTTCACAACACTCAAGAGGAGGACATTCTAATAAATAAGCACAGTCCTTTTGAAACATATTCCTTTGGAAGGGGGAGAAATGTATGCAGCTGACATGCACCACGAGTTAAAACATTAATGGGTGTACTTATCGGCAGAACTCAGAAGAGCGTTTATGTAATTGTCGACAGAGGATTTCACCCCGACCAACGCTGATTGGAGTGGCTTTAGCGTTTTTCTTTATCTCCGTTACCTAGCAACAGACACTCTCTATTCCTGAGTTATGTCGATCTGGTCCTTCCAATAACTGAAGCTTATATAAACAGACATATTATTAATAACCTAACTGTACACCACACCCCGTCCTCTCAATCAACGTTGCATTCTTATCATGTTAAATGTTGTTTATGTCTCCTACAGTAATCCTTATCCTGTACAGTATGGATAATAGATGTCACTTCAAAAATGTGTCATCTTCAGACACACACTCTTATTTCATTAAAAGTTATTTGTTGCCTTTTGTAAGATACTTTTTTGTATATTTTATACTTTGAATTAATCATCTCTACTGCTCTTTGGATGTTAATTGTGAATATTTACAACAGCCACCATTCATATTTAGCAAATACCCAAACTCTTTTATGTACATCTGGGAAGAACAAGAACTTCTCTTTCCATGATCATCGCCACTATCTATTTGATTTTCCACGGTATGCTTTGTTTGATTCTGTGGCATCCTCTAATGGTCAGATATGCACACTACACTAAGATAAACCCTAATGTCTGGCCTTCCTGACAGACATTCTACTGCACAAACACTAGAGGTGGGATTAAGGGGGAATGCGTGGGAATAACTGTATGAGTTCAAAAGTCAATATAATATAGACATGTAGATACTGTTGTTGAGGTGAATTCACAGTGATTCCCAGACTGATTTTTTAAAATGATTCCAAACCTGATAGATACCATAATGCAAGACTGAGTTGACCCATTGCGTTGAATGTTGCACATTGGAACATTGGGTTGCAACCAGAAATAAACAAGTCTCCCAATTATGTTTGGCTGTATATGATGAATGAGTGAGGGGGCGGTGGGGGGATGCGAAGCGAGAGAGAGTGTGCGAGTGTAGTAGGGATACAAAAGAGTAATTACGTAAGTGTGTATGACAGAGTGAGAGAGAGAGCGTGGAAAAGGGAGAATGAGAGAGAATGAGAGAAATTGAGAGAGAGGAAGCATGAGAGAGAGAGAAAGCATTAGAGAGACAGAGACAAAGAGAGAATTACAACCAGAGAACACAGTATATACCAGAATGTGCTGTATGTACTGTATGATAAAGAAGATGTGTTGGGAGAGTGGGGGTGGGGTTACCGTGATGGAGTGGCACTCCACAGTTGAGTGATGCTAAGGAGGTAATCAGAGCTCCAGAGCTCAAAGTTCCACAAGCAAGCAACACATACAGTAGATAGAACCCAACCACCAATAATATTGTAACACAGCATCAGATTCAACCTAGAGATTTGTACAGCCAGTCACACAGGTCTGAAGGGACACTGTACAGCCCAATTAACTTGCAGCCAGATGCGGTGAGCACATTGACCACTTTGGCAATTCTGCCTTGTTATCACAGCATAACATGAGAATCTGCCACACTTCAACCAGGCTGATTATTCTGTGCATTCCTGTAAGTTATTGTATACATTCTATCCCTGGATACATTCTGTACATTTATTTCCCCCTGCTTCTTTTCATCTTGACACAGGACAGAGATGTGAAGAGAGAACCCCTCCATCCTGTGTACTTACTCCCAGTCTTTCCTGCGGGCCTGTGGTGTGCTCTGCATCTTGTGCGACTCGTGGGCCCTGATCACATCTCTCTGATCCACGATGCCACCTCGTCTCCTCTGCATACTACAGGGGCTCACAGACCCTGAGCCTGTGTCCGACCCTGCCTCTTCCATCCTGTAAGGGACATCGAAGCTGGCCGCACGCGGGGGTAGATCCAGGGTCTCCAGGCCGGAGTGGGGAACCTGCAAGGAGCAGGAGCGGGACTCCTGGACAAGGCCCCCTTGACGGGTGGTGCCTGGGCTGGGGGTCCGGCGCCATGGCTCTGGCTCAGGGAGAGAGAGGGAGGAGCGAGTGCCGTGCACCCTACTGGATGTGCTGCCTTTGGGCCCGGAAGCCAAACCCGCTGGGGCACAGTGGTCGGGCATCAGAGATAGAGATTTGTCTGAGCTGGTGAGCATCTCTGGATAGGAGGGCTGCTGGGATCAACATAGCGCTAGGGAAAGATAAATAGAGAGAGAGAATAGATTCAATCTCAAATCCCTAATGGTGAAACAGCCACTTCCATTTGTGATTACAACAGCATAGAAGTTATTGCAAACAACAAACACATTTTTTTCCCTCTGACATCATTGCACGCACCATAGAAGAGCACAATATGTACTGTTGCTCAGCTCAGCAACAAAAACAATAACAATGGTGGTGGGGCAGCCAGTGGCGCTGTTTCTCCCTACTGTTGATTCCATCTAACCTTTTACTGCAGTGGGCTACGTCAGGGTCACACAGAGTGTTTCTTGGTAGTCTTAAACAAATATACTTTGAAACACAAGTCTACACCTCACACACATGGTTATGGTCTTAAAACAAAGAAGACACCTGCACCATGTCAGATATGGAGTTTTAATGTATTACATTTTGAGTTTGCATCCCAATATTAGACTTTATAACCGTTTAACATAGAAACACTGGCTTTTCTGCATGAATTTTTATTTTTAATATTTATTAATTATGAAATTATGAAACATATTAATAACATTCCACCCATGAGGGTAATTTAGTAATTTAGTAATTTGACTGCAGCTACCGATGAGTTGCAAATATGTATACTGATAATATTTTTCTGTGTCAAGTCCTAGAAAACAGATTTGTTTTCTGTAAATCAATCTGATAACCTGAAGCTAATAGCAATCTGATTAATCCACTGTTCAGTCTTATCTTGTGCAGACTACAGTTTTTGCAAACAGATTTGCTTCTCTCAGGCAGTAAGTCCACCTGCCTCAAGCCTCCCTCTTTTAACCTTTAACCTTTCGTCCGATGTAGGCACATACCAGAGTCACCTCTATCTGACCGTAGGTCTGTTCCTTTTAGTGATGATGATGTTGCCAAATAAAAGGGGTTAAACGTCTGGTCCTTGTGAAGGCGTACGGCTCTATTGATATTTTACTGCTGAGTAATTGGGTGTATCTTGCCATTTCACACAAATGGATGAAAAGAAAAGCAAAGTGACCTCCCCTGATGCAGTGCCATTTTCTTTTAGCTTTAACAGCTGTTTGCGTGACGTGAACCACTAATAACTCATATGTACCGAACGAACCAAGCACTTACAGCGGGAAATAGGGAGAATGATAGATGGAAAACCAAGCTTTCTCTTTAGACTTTTGTTTCTTGGAAACACAATACAATCTCCGAAATGGGGATGCTGAAAACTGACTGCCTTAGTTACAAAGTACCAGTAGGACAACATTTATTTATATTGAGTAAAATAATGATCTGATCCTCTCTAACCTCACCTTCCCTGGTTGCAATTTGATTACATGAACAAATCTATCCAACGCACTATATTAAAATGCCCTGAATATGACTA
The DNA here is from genome assembly GCF_045791955.1 of Oncorhynchus clarkii lewisi. Taxonomy (NCBI): domain Eukaryota; kingdom Metazoa; phylum Chordata; class Actinopteri; order Salmoniformes; family Salmonidae; genus Oncorhynchus; species Oncorhynchus clarkii. The sequence goes on from NC_092174.1 coordinate 28,363,276, forward strand.
AAGAATGAGATGATAACGTAAATGCCAGGGGTTCATCACACCATTATCAAACCCATTGCTCCAATGGACCCCACATGAGAACCCTGGCTGCTTTCCTCACGCTGTTGTTCTATGGAGCTATTCAACTACTGTATGTTAGCAATGGCAGAACAGAACAGCGGTTAGCTGCGACACTATCTGAGACAGAGAAGAGACAAGGCCGTTTCCACTGAGCAGAAGCTGAAAGGAGCATTCTGGAGTGTGGGAGAGCTGAGGCACAGAGAGAGGAGAGAGAGTGAGTCACTCATCGGCAGCTCTTCAGACCTGTACAGCCACAGGAGACATGACTGCAGAGCTGCCTCTGCCCTAACCTAGGTTACTGTAGAGGGACAGCCAGTGACAGGCAGTACACTGAGAAAGACCAATGCATTGTATTCTATTGTGCTTTGTGTGTTGCCATAACTGAAACTGGACCTTGGCCTCATAGTACATAGCATCATATAAGCAACAAACTTGAACCAACATGATGTAAATCATATCAGTCTGGACTTTTATTATGTTGAAGATATAGATGAGCTCGTCATTAGTATTACTTTTAATTCTGCCATATGAAATATGTCATAGTAGCAATAACAAAACAACTTATTAGGACAGCATAGGCCATGAGTATCTCCCTTTGCAAAAACTGTAAGGGCATGGGGAAGCTAGAATAGAATTGAGGTTTTCCTTCAGCTATCTAACTGTTATTTCCTTGTTTCTTTTTTGTTTGTACTGTTATTACATTTGTAGCTGCGAATGAATAAAACACAGCCTAACACAATAAAATCCGTGATATATAATATAATATCAGAACGTTCACATGCTTTTCAATCTTCCTTATAAAGTTAACCACTCCATTGAGATTCTGTGTCCTTTTTCATTTGCAAATATGTCCATGGTTGTTACCTTGCGCAACACTTAATGCGTACTGGAATTGTTGGCAACAAGATCTGCCAAGTTATACCACCTTTCGACTAATTTGTGCGTGTCAAACATTGGTCGCCGGCGAATCGATTAAATAAAATATAATAAAAAACCGAGCTTCCAACAGGTATATGTGGAATAATAGGATGTTTTCATGAACACAGCATATTAACGACAACAAACAATTAAGCGCATTACAGTATAATCAGAGCACCAAATAAACGACTAGAAACATGTTACTATGGGCTCTAGGGAATACTGTAATGGATCGTTGGGTAAAACACCAATTAACGCAGCTGTAAAATATTCATCTGTAAAAACAACATTTACCTTGAAGTGACGTCCCCTTCTTCATACTATCAGTTACCAGGGCACCTGCCATCAAAATGACAAGAAATTCGTCTTATTCTCCTTTTATTCCTCAAATTGTCTGAGATTATGATTAAAAACGAATTCGCGTGAATTCCTTGAGTGATGATGATTAGTGCTGTGCAGCTAAATCCAGGAGAGAGGCTGGGAGCCAAGGAGTCTAGCTGAGATGAATGTAGGCTACACAGGCTGCCTGGAGAAGGAAGGGAGGGAAAGGGGTTGGTTATGCATGGAAATCATCCCAATAATCATTACTCTGTGCAGGGAATCAGTCAGTGTTAGATCAAGTACCGTATGCCCATGTTCTATACAAACTAGTATATGTATTAATTGATAATCTTAATTCATTTTTATTGTGAACCATGCACCATTGAAAATGCCTGATGTCACACTTGATTTCATTTATTTGGTAAATACTTTTTTTTTTTAAGCATTTTTTAAGCATGCAATGAATGGCTTGGACATCCTTCTGGAGTGGAAGTTATTAACCCATCAATAATAACTTGAGTCAAAACTGCTCTAGGCCTAAGGAACTGAATATGAACATTACACTATAAATATCAATGCAATTGTTGAAAGGGCCAAAGGCTATGGTGAAGTATATCATACATTTTACACTAGTTGGTGGCCTAGTATTACATTTATAGAACATATCACTCAATGTCAGTCAGAGACAGAGATGGACTGCTCAATTTGTTTCATCTTCAGCTTTATCAACTTTTATTTTGAAATAAAAGAGTAGCAAGGAAAGTGACACTGAACATTTGATTTTAAGCTATAGTTGTATGAAAAAGTTTTAAAAAAAATAAGTTTAATACACGTGAATTAACACACATCACACATTTGACCACATTGACTGCTCTTAAAGAATGTTAATATGGATTACTTCATCCTCAGTGTTCCTTATTACATATACCATGCAGTGTATTATTACATCATGAAGGCATCATTCTGTTTTAGAGTATCACTAGCAGTTTGTCAGTCTCTGCTCAATCTCTGAACAAAGTGGTCGCTTTGACTGGCTGGTGAAACAAGTGGATCTATATCAGAATGGAGACCCCTCGCATGGTAAATGTGCTGATTAATTCATTACACTCTATTGTCCCCACTGGCTTATATATGCAATAGACATGATCTGACATGCTTCAAGGTTGGGAATCACACATGCGGAGATAATCCGCTCACCTACTCTGCGTCTCATAAAGACATCGCGGTTGGAACCAAAAATCAGACCAAAAGACAGATTTTACCAGTCTAATTCACCAGTTTCTTAGCACAAGCAAGTCTCTTCTTATTATTGGTGTCCTTTAGTAGTGGTTTCTTTGTAGCAATTCAACAATGAAGACCTGATTCACTCAGACTCCTCTGAACAGTTGATGTTGAGATGTGTCTGTTACTTTAACTATGTGAAGCATTTGTTTGGGCTGCAATTTCTGAGGCTAGTAACTCTAATGAACGTATCCTCTGCAGCAGAGGTAACTCTGGGTCTTCCTTTCCTGTTGCGGTCCTCATGAGAGCCAGTTTCATCATTTCGCTTGATGGTTTTTGCAACTGCACTTGAAGAAACGTTCAAAGTTCTTGAAATGTCCAGATTTACTGACCTTCATGGACTTATTTGAGCTGTTCTTGCCATGATATTGACTTGGTCTTTTACCAACTTGGGCTATCTTCTGCATACCACCCTTACCTTGTCACTACACAACTGATTGGCTCAAACGCATTAAGAAGGAAAGAAATTCCACAAATAAATAAGGCACAACTGTTAATTGAAATGCATTCCAGGTTATCTCTTGAAGCTGGTTGAGAGAATGCCAAGAGTGTGCAAAGCCATGATTTTTATTTATTTAACTAGGCAAGTCAGGTAAGAACAAATTCTTATTTACAATGATGGCCTACCCTGGCCAACATTGGGCCAATTGTGCACCACCCTATGGGACTCATAGGGGCCAATCATGGCCGGATGTGATACAGCCTGGATTTGAACCAGGGACTGCAGTGACACATCTTGTACTGAGATGCTGTGGTTTAGACAACCGATCCACTTGGGCTTTGCCCCCTGTTAACTGACCATCCAATGTTACTCCTAGGAGTTCAGCTGCTTTGAACCAAATACAATGATTTTGGATGTATGTAAGACCCATTTATTGTCAATTACCCATTCTGACACTGACTATAACTCAGCGTGGATTTGAAACAGGGACTGCAGTAATGCCTCTTGCACTGAGATGCAGTGCCTTAGACCGCTGCACCACTCAAAAGCCCAAAGGGCAAAGGGTGGCTACTTTGAAGAACCTCAAATATTTGTCACGACTTCCGCCGAAGTTGGTCCCTCTCCTTGTTCGGGCGGCGTTCCGCGGTTGATGTCACCGGTCTTTAGCCATCGCTGCTCCACCTTTCATTTTCAATTTGTTTGTCTTGTTTTCCTGCACACCTGGTTTACATCTCCTCATAATTACTATGTGTATTTAGTCCTCTGTTCCCTCCATGTCTGTATGGGGTATTGTTTATTGTTAAGGTTAGCACGCTTCCGGCTGGGTTGCGCCGGGTTTTGTTTTGTACCCGTGCTTTGTGGCAGCCGGTACTTTATACTGGGTTGTTGTACTTTGTGCTGCCTCACTTGTTGCGTTCTGTTCTAATTATATTGCCTCAGTAAAGTGCTTCTTTGTTCACTCATCTCTGCTCTCCTGCGCCTGACTTCACTGCACCAGCTACACCCACCGTTTGACAATATTAAATATTTTTTGATTTGTTTAACACTATTTTGTTTACTACATGATTCCGTATGTTTATTTCATATTTTTGATGTCTTCACTATTATTATACAATGTAGAAAATAGTAAAAATAAAGAAAGGCAATTTAATTAGTATTTGGTGTGTCCAATCTTTTGACTGGTACTGTATACTAATGCAAATCCATATACATGTGGTTACGTTTATGCTACCTATGTTTTAAAAGGGACAGGCAGCTATTTGAGACTAAGCGTTTCATTGAAGTTTTAGGGTACTTTAGCAACACTGCTATGATTTTATGTGTACTTTGTAACACCATTATGGTATTATGTACTTAGTAACACCATTATTGTATGTACTTAGTAACACCACTTTCATTTTGTATGTACTGTACTTAGTAGCATAACCATGGTTGTGTATAAGTAACTAACTACATGTACTGTAATGTATGGTCCCCATAGGAGGAGGTTCAGTTATTGGGAAGAAGGAGTCGTAAGGTGGCCAACAAGGTTTCAAAGTAACTCTCTTTTGATGGCCTTATATCTAGTTAATACTGTACTCCTACTACACACTTTGTCATCTGATATGGATTTATGTAATCTCACAGGTTCATCTGTGGGGGAAATAATTGATATGTCTCATCTGCTAGGTACCTGACCAAGCGTGAGCATGTGCTCTGGCAGCGTTGCTGCCAGGCAGAGAAGCTGCTAGAATGGAAACGCCAGCTGGATGCCGTGGAGGCAGCCGTGCTCTGCCTGGAGAAGGAGGTTCTGGCCGTGTGGATCGTCCAAGCCTCCCAGGGGGAACAAGAGCCCTCCAAGGCCTCCGATGGCAATTTGTTCCAGTCCAGCCCTGACACTGAGGAGAAGGAGGAGAAGGTGTCCTCAGATGAGGAGAAAGAGGAAGAGGTAATGGAGTAACTTTTGTTATTTATTTTTAATATTCATGTAGTTCAAAGGCATTGGCCATAGGTAATGTTCTACTGTGGGTCACTGAATGAGTCTTTCACCCTTAGGCTGAGGCTGACTATGAGGAGGACTTTGAGTCTTCTGGGGAGAGTGAGATTGAGGAGAGCAACTCGAGCTCCAGTTCCAGCCACAGCTCCAGCAGTGGCCAAGGCAGCAGCACCGGCAGGTGCTCACCCTACCCTCCTGAGCAGAGCAACAGCCAGGTGAGTTACCCCATCGTATCATTTGATGTTTTTGGATGCTTTTGTACTGTCCATGTCTTGAGAAGTTCCTTTTGAAGTCTCCAGTACATTCTCTAGTATAACTATTCTCTGTTCCACACTCTGTCCAGACAAAGGCCAGTCGTACCACCGTCGCCATTGCCATCGGTCCAACCAAAGAGGGGAAAAATACCAAATCTCGCGATGAGCTCGATGAGCTGCTGGACGAGCTCGGGGATGAGTGGTTCAACAATGATTTGGGCCACAGTGGGGCAAAGAGGAAGCAACTCTGTAAGCTTCAGCAGCCCCATGCCAAGGCAGGTGGAAACCAGCAGCCCCATGCCAAGGCAGGTGGAAACCAGCAGTCCCATGCCAAGGCAGGTGGAAACCAGCAGCCCCAGGCTAAAGCAGGTGACAAAGAGCCTCCCAAAGAACTAGCCAAGCTTAAGCCACAAAAGGCTAAGATCCCTATGGTGGTGCCCCACACAGTGCCTGCAGTGACCAGGTTGGTGCACCTGGCCACTGGACACATTTGGACCCAAAGCAAGCTGGCCCAGGGGCCACACATCCTGGCTGACGAAGACAAGCCAACCATCCCCCTGGGGATATATGCAGAGGGAGATGATCTGGAGACCCGTAGCAAGCGTAGCTACAGGATGGTAAGCCTTGGTGTAAAAGCATAGATTCACACTATTCATATATTGATTCACACAATCAGCTAATTCACCCAATTAGTGTGAATTAGTTAACATGGTGGAATAGTAGGGAACAAAACCGTCCTGACCTTTTTTACAGGATTTATCGAAGTGGTGGCTCATTTTTTGTGTAGTTTTGAGTGACCCTCCTACAGTATGTCTCTAATTTTCCTAAAGGCTGTTTTTGACCTCAGCTGGGAGATCCTGAAGGACATCTTCCCAGAAGGAAAAGTTAAGAGGCTGCCATGGGAGAAGCCTGAGGTCAGACACTGCACCTACAAGTGTAAACTCAACTTCGATAATATGGCAGAGGTTCAGGTGAGACAAAAGTAGGATTTGTGGAGTCAAGTCTTGCGCGTGTGTGTGTGAGAGAGATTGTGTGTGTGTGTGATTGATTGTGTGTGTGTGAGTGTTATGCGTTATTGTGTATTAATACTGTTTGTGTCTGTCACAGGCATTCATAACACATGAGGTTTTAAAGGCCTATGGCCTCAAGAAGGTAGAGGTGGACCTGACCAAGAAGTTTGGCCATACCTTTGCAACAAGCCTCAAGCGGAAGAAGGTGGACAGGGTGGACCACATTCTGGTAAACTTTTTACAAGTGTCTTGTCATTGTCCATAATTGACACACGCACACACACTAATGTATCCTGTTGGTCTCTTTCAGCATCAGGAGCTGCCTGGAGAACAGCTCCAGATGCAGAATTGGCTGCACGAGGAGTTGGCCATCAAGATGAGGATGGTCGACAGCCTCTTTGAATACCTGCTGGAGGACACTGTTGATGTCCTCAACAAGATCCACGAGAGGAAAGCCTCAAATATATGAATATATATCGTTACAGAACCGATTAGACAAACCTACTGTTTCACTGTACTCTGTAAGTTTAGGGGTCCTAGGCTTGTCTACTGTTCTGTAACCTTACTAGCAGTGGTGTATATTCATGGATGCCAAAGTAAGCCATGCTATTTGACCAACCAACCAACCAACCAAAAAAAAAAGAACTATTCTGTTTCGTCTCTCCATCAATTTACAAGTGGCTGAATCTCACTGGAGAAATCATCAGAGCGAGTGAAAAAGCGCCCCTCGTCTCAGTATGTGTAGCCCAAGTATCTGATGTTGTCTGGAACAAAAGAGTATGACCTGTTGCCTCTTGATTGATTGATGCCAGTAAGCATTTTATAAATACACTACATGACCAAAAGTATTTGGACACCTGCTCGAACACCTCATTGCAAAATCATGGGTATTAATATGGAGTTGGTCCTTCCTGTGCCGATATAACAGCTTCCGTTTTTCTGGGAAGGCTTTCCTCTAGATGTTGGAACATTGCTGCAGGACTTTCCATATGTGGTATTTCATAGTTTTGATGTCTTCACTATTATTCTACAATGTAGAAAATAGTAAAAAAAAAAATGTAAAAAATATTTGAATAAGTAGGTGTGTCCAAACCTTTGACTGATACTGTAGGTCTAGTGTGATTGAAGCAAAAAACACAGAATAAAAACGAATAGAAACTAATAAACACTAGTTAGGTTTTCAGCTTTCGCTAGTTAGGTTTTCTGCAGTTTCTGCTCTCCTTGCTTTTACAACTTGGTGAAAGAGCGCAACACATACACACCGAACTATGCTCAATTCTTCTGTGCTGATCCAGCCAGCCTTCCAGAAGCTTTGCCTTCACTCAGCCTATCAGCCCGCTCTGTGGTGTCTGCATGGGCCTAAATCCAGCCGGCTGAACACCTCAAACAGCCTACCCGACCACTCGGAGGCGTCCATACGGTCCTAAAGCACACCTTAGCTGCAATAATAAAACTGGTGGGGACAAAAATGCTGGCCTTCTAGGCAGAGTCCCTCTGTCCAGTGTCTGTGTTCTTATGCCCATCTTAATATTTTATTGTTATTGGTCAGTCTGAGATTTTTCTTTGCAACTCTGCCTAGAAGGTCAGCATCCCGGAGTCGCCTCTTCACTGTTGACATTGAGACTGGTGTTTTGTGGGTACTATTTAATGAAACTGCCAGTTGTGAACTTTTGAGGTGTAAGTTTCTCAAACTAGACGCTTGAATGTACTTGTCCCCTTGCTCAGTTGTGCACCGGGGCCTCCCACTTATTGCTTCTTTAATCAGAACAACAGTTTATGGCTGTGCTAACTATGAGTTATGCACTATAGCCCGTTACCATATATGTGATTGAATATTATCTGCTGTTGGCTTGTGTGGATGTATGTGTTATGCAACATAGCTGACTTGAGACATTGTTAACAGTTTCAGGGCCATGGGCCTTTCTCATGATGGATAAATACAGATTAACATGAAGGCAGGAACTGTTTAATGAGTTAGGGTGGCACATTCAGAACATAGTGTTGCGAGAACAAACAGTCTTTTGTTAGATAACAGGAGCCAGGTGCCTGATAACTGTATATTCTACACAACTACAATGACTGACCGCTGGAGGTCCCGGGGGCCGGGACCAGCTCTGCGCCAACAATCAACGATAGGCTGGGTAAGTCTAAACCACGCCCAGTCTCTACTCTGACATATATATATATTATAAAATCTTTGTCAGGAACAAGTCAGTTCTCTGTTTGCCCTGCGAGGTGGGACTGAGAGCCTGTATATACAAAAATGTTATTTACCACTTATTGTTTAGCTAATAAAAAAAACATAGTATACAATCGGTGACTCAATGTCATATTTATCCTGATACCAGATTCGATTGACGCAACCCTAACATAACCTAATTGCAAAATGGTTTTTGAATGATCAATTAGCCTTTTAAAATGTTAAACTTGGATTAGCTAACACAACGTGCCATTGGAACTGTCACGTAGAGTAGGCCAGAAGGCTATACTGGAAAACCTAACCTCTATCAAAATAAAAAGATGGCGGAGCCGCAAATGTTTTTCTGTGCAAAGGTGTTTATTTACAAAGTGATTCCGGAACAAAAACAACAGTACTGGCATCAAACATATACCTTATGGAACAGCTAAAAACAATGCTGCCCCATTCACAGCTCAATCCAAAATGGCCTCCCCATAAACTGAAAGAGAGGCTCCTTTTGTAGGGCTAGCCCCTCCCCTCAGAACAATTAACACAAATGAATTAAGCAATTACCTATACAAACATACATTTTCCATTTAACTAAACATACTAAAGTATATACATTGCAACATGTTTTTTAAACAATATCACCACAACATTTACAAAATTACATCACTACTGACAGTGTCTTTTAATATGCCCATTTACATTAATGAGCCATTTGGGACAGGCACTACAAAGTCAGCCAAATTCCCTTTGCTCGGGTCCTTATTGTATCAGCATATCGATGCGCAACCAGGGCTGGTAAAACCTTGGATCATTGCTATTCTAACTTCCGCAATGCATATAAGGCCCTCCCCCGCCCTCCTTTCGGAAAAGCAGACCACAACTCCATTTTGTTGCTCCCTGCCTGCAGACAGAAGCTAAAACAAGAAGCTCACACGCTGAGGTCTGTTCAACGCTGGTCCGACCAATCTGATTCCACGCTCCAAGACTGCTTCCATCACGTGGACTGGGATATGTTTCGTATTGCGTCAAACAACAACATTGACGAATACGCTGATTCGGTGAGCGAGTTCATTAGAACATGCGTTGAAGATGTCGTTCCCATAGCAACGATTAAAACATTCCCAAACCAGAAACCGTGGATTGATGGCAGCATTCGCGTGAAACTGAAAGCGTGAACCACTGCTTTTAATCAGGGCAAGGTGACCGGAAACATGACCGAATACAAACAGTGTAGCTATTCCCTCCGCAAGGCAATCAAACAAGCTAAGCGTCAGTATAGAGACAAAGTAGAATCGCAATTCAACGGCTCAGATACAAGAGGTATGTGGCAGGGTCTACAGTCAATCACGGATTACAAAAAGAAAACCAGCCCAGTCACGGACCAGGATGCCTTGCTCCCAGGCAGACTAAATCACTTTTTTGCCCGCTTTGAGGACAATACAGTGCCACTGACACTGCCCGCAACCAAAACATGCAGACTCTCCTTCACTGCAGCCGAGGTGAGTAAAACATTTAAACGTGTTAATCCTCGCAAGGCTGCAGGCCCAGACGGCATCCCCAGCCGCGCCCTCAGAGCATGCGCAGACCAGCTGGCTGGTGTGTTTACGAACATATTCAATCAATCCCTATCCCAGTCTGCTGTTCCCACATGCTTCAAGAGGGCCACCATTGTTCCTGTTCCCAATTAAGCTAAAGTAACTGAGCTAAACGACTACCGCCCCGTAGCACTCACTTCCGTCATCATGAAGTGCTTTGAGTGACTAGTCAAGGATCATATCACCTCCACCCTACCTGACACCCTAGACCCACTCCAATTTGCTTACCGCCCAAATAGGTCCACAGACGATGCAATCTCAACCACACTGCACACTGCCCTAACCCATCTGGACAAGAGGAATACCTATGTGAGAATGCTGTTCATCGTCTACAGCTCAGCATTTAACACCATAGTACCTTCCAAACTCGTCATCAAGCCCGAGACCCTGGGTCTCGACCCCGCCCTGTGCAACTGGGTACTGGACTTCCTGACAGGCCGCCCCCAGGTGGTGAGGGTAGGTAACAACATCTCCACCCCGCTGATCCTCAACACTGGGGCCCCACAAGGGTGCGTTCTGAACCCTCTCCTGTACTCCCTGTTCACCCACGACTGCGTGGCCACGCACGCCTCCAACTCAATCATCAAGTTTGCGGACGACACAACAGTGGTAGGCTTGATTACCAACAACGACGAGACGGCCTACAGGGAGGAGATGAGGGCCCTCGGAGTGTGGTGTCAGGAAAATAATATCACACTCAACGTCAACAAAACTAAGGAGATGATTGTGGACTTAAGGAAACAGCAGAGGGAACACCCCCCTATCCACATCGATGGAACAGTAGTGGAGAGGGTAGTAAGTTTTAAGTTCCTCGGCGTACACATCACAGACAAACTGAATTGGTCCACCCACACAGACAGCATCGTGAAGAAGGCGCAGCAGCGCCTCTTCAACCTCAGGAGGCTAAAGAAATTTGGCTTGTCACCAAAAGCACTCACAAACTTCTACAGATGCACAATCGAGAGCATCCTGTCGGGCTGTATCACCGCCTGGTACGGCAACTGCTCCGCCCACAACTGTAAGGCTCTCCAGAGGGGAGTGAGATCTGCACAACGCATCACCGGGGGCACACTACCTGCCCTCCACGACACCTACACCACCAGATGTCACAGGAATGCCATAAAGATCATCAAGGACAACAACCACCCGAGCCACTGCCTGTTCACCCCACTATCATCCAGAAGGCGAGGTCAGTACAGGTGCATCAAAGCTGGGACCGAGAGACTGAAAAACAGCTTCTATCTCAAGGCCATCAGACTGTTAAACAGCCACCACTATCATTGAGTGGCTGCTGCCAACACACTGACTCAACTCCAGCCACTTTAATAATGGGAATTGATGGGAATTGATGTCAAATATATCACTAGCCACTTTAAACAATGCTACTTAATATAATGTTTACATACCCTACATTATTTATCTCATATGTATACGTATATACTGTACTCTATATCATCTACTGCATCTTTATGTAATACATGTATCACTAGACACTTTAAACTATGCCACTTTGTTTACATACTCATCTCATATGTATATACTGTACTCGATACCATCTACTGCATCTTGCCTATGCCGCTCTGTACCATCACTCATTCATATATATTTATGTACATATTCTTTATCCCTTTACACTTGTGTGTATAAGGTAGTAGTTTTGGAATTGTTAGCTAGATTACTCGTTGGTTATTACTGCATTGTCGGAACTAGAAGCACAAGCATTTCGCTACACTCGCATTAACATGCTAACCATGTGTATGTGACAAATAAAATTTTATTTAGATTATTTTTTTTTTTTATCCAGCAGACCCGGAAGCTACAGAGATAGAGAGAGATAGGAACAAAACAAACAAACAAACAAACAAACAAACAATGCACTCATCCATAACATCGATAAGTAAAATACATATTGCCTATATTAAATATGAATATTGACAAGTGTGAAATGTATGCACTAAGACAGAGAAGTTAACTTGTGTGTCGACCCACATTGTTACCTTATCTGATAATGGAGCAGGGAGGAGTGATGAATGTGTGTGTGCGTTCAAGTACCAAATGCTGCCCGCGGCCAGTGACGGACCTCTACGTCACACGAACACAGGATGGTTGCTGATAATGGGCCTCTGTATGCCTATGTACAGTCGTGGCCAAAAGTTTTGAGAATTACTCAAATATTAATTTTCACAAAGTCTGCTGCCTCAGGTTGTATGATGGCAATTTGCATATACTCCAGAATGTTATGAAGAATGATCAGATGAATTGCAATTAATTGCAAAGTCCCTCATTGCCATGCAAATGAACTGAATCCCCAAAAAAACATTTCCACTGCATTTCAGCCCTGCCACAAAAGGACCAGCTGACATCATGTCAGTGATTCTCTCGTTAACACAGGTGTGAGTGTTGACAAGGACAAGGCTGGAGATCCCTCTGTCATGCTGATTGAGTTCACATAACAGACTGGAAGCTTCAAAAGGAGAGTGGTGCTTGGAATCATTGTTCTTCCTCTGTCAGCCATGGTTACCTGCAAGGAAACACGTGCCGTCATTATTGCTTTGCACAAAAAGGGCTTCACAGGCAAGGATATTGTCTAATGAATTCCCTTTCCGATTGTTTGGGGCATACGGAAAATTGCTTGTCCGGAGAAGACAAGGTGAGTGCTACCATCAGTCCTGTGTCATGCCAACAGTAAATCATCCTGAGACCATTCATGTGTGGGGTTGCTTCTCAGCCAAGGGAGTGGGCTCACTCACAATTTTGCCTAAGAACACAGCCATGAATAAAGAATGGTACCAACACATCATCCGAGAGCAACTTCTCCCAACCATCCAGGAACAGTTTGCTGACGAACAATGCTTTTTCCAGCATGATGGAGCACCTTGCCGTAAGTGATAACTAAGTGGCTCGGGGAACAAAACATCGATATTTTGGGTCCATGGCCAGGAAACCCCCCAGACCTTAATCCCATTGAGAACTTATGGTCAATCCTCAAGAGGTGGGCGGACAAACAAAAACCCACAAATTCTGACGAAATCCAAGCATTGATTATGCAAGAATGGGCTGCCATCAGTCAGGATGTGGCCCAGAAGTTAATTGACAGCATGCCAGGGCGGATTGCAGAGGTCTTGAAAAAGAAGGGTCAACACTGCAAATATTGACTCTTTGCATCAACTTCATGTAATTGTCAATAAAGCCTTTGACACTTATGAAATGCTCTTTATTTCTTTGTTCTTTATTTCTTTGTTTCTGGCCGAGTGTGGTTCCCAATCAGAGGCAGCTGTCTATCGTTGTCTCTGATTGGGGATCATACTTAGGCAGTCCTTTTTCCCACCTGTGATTGTGGGTAGTTGTCTATGTGTAGTGGCCTGCGAGCACTACGTAGCTTTACGTTCTTTTGTTATTTCTTGTTTTGTTGGCGACATTCGAAATAAAAGTATAATAAAAGTATCACCACGCTGCGCCTTGGTCCGATCATTTCGACGAGCGTGACAAGTATTCCATAGTAATATCTGACAAAAAAATCTAAAGACACTGAAGCAGCAAACTTTGTGAAAATTAATATTTGTTTCATTCTCTAAAATTTTGGCCACGACTATAGATATTCCAAAAACAAAACCATCCGTTTCCAGCTACAATAGTAATTTACAACATTAACAATGTCTACACTGTATTTATGATCAATTTTATGTTATTTTAATGGACAAAACATATGCTTTTCTTTCTAAAACAAGGACATTTCAAGGTGACCCCAAACTTTTGAACGGTAGTGTGAGACTGAGGCTCAGTAATCGAGGAAGATACTGATTTCACCAAAGAGGCACCAATCTCATCATGACCTTCTGCTGATTTCTTTAAATTACCAATTACCTCCATCACCTCCATTACATCAAACTGAAGCAGAGAAGGGAAATGTCCCTTAATGTAATCCAAGGGATTTCCATAAATGTTCTAAATCTTATTTGACAGAGAGGAAAAAAAGTTATTAAATTCACACGAAATAACATCAGGATCACTACAGGGCTAATATACAACAATACGTTGAGATGGGATAGTTGTAGATGCTTTTTTTATTCAATAGCTGATTGATGATTTTCTAAGTTTACTTTATGTTATTTAAAGATTCTTGGAATTACTTTTTGTAATTTGCAGAATTCAGGGGAAAGGGATTTATGAGAACATTTTATCAAATTTTTATATTTTTTATGAGGATTTTGAGTGACCGGTTATAAACCAAGGTTTCCAGAACCCTTCTGCTTCTCTCTTATGTGGTTAACTAAGAGAGAGCAGTGGTGAAACACATAATTGAAAGATGGGAGAAAATACTGGTAAGCAGACTCCACATCGGCCTGATGATACATGTTTTTAATCTTCATTATTAATCAAATCCAAGGTTGATGCAAGGATATGAAAGAAACTACCAATGTCAGAATCAGGTGCCCAATAGATGCATCCAATTACCACTTTTTACTACCAAAAAATGAAAATGAAAAGAGATTCAACATCAGTGGACCTCGCACAGATGTAAGTGTGAGGTCCACTTTTACAAATAATTGAAAATGTCTGAACAAAAATGGACACTCCTCCTCCCACTCTTGACTCTTGATGTCCTACAGTGGTGAACAGCATTATAAGGAGACGTGATAAAGCATGTCTCTTCAGTCAACCATGTTTCTGAAAGGGCAACAATGGTGAATAACTAGTCAAATCAAATTAAATCAAATGTATTTGTCACATACACATGGTTAGCAGATGTTAATGCGAGTGTAGCGGAATGCTTGTGCTTCTAGTTCCGACAATGCAGCAATAACCAACGAGTAATCTAACCTAACAATTCCAAAAACTACTACCTTATACACACAAGTGTAAAGGGATAAAGAATATGTACATAAAGATATGTGAATGAGTGATGGTACAGAACGGCATAGGCAAGATGCAGTAGATGGTATCGAGTACAGTATATGCATATGAGATGAGTAATGTAGGGTATGTAAACAAAGTGGCTAGTGATACATGTATTACATAAAGATGCAGTAGATGATATAGAGTAGAGTATATAAAGTGGAGAGAACAAGTATTTGATGCACTGCTGATTTTGCAGGTCTTCCTACTTACAAAGCATGTAGAGGTCTGTCATTTTTATCATAGGTACACTTCAACTGTGAGAGACGGAATCTAAAACAAAAATCTAGGAAATCACATTGTATGATTTTTAAGTAATTCATTTGCATTTCATTGCATGACATAAGTATTTGATTTGAGAAAAGCAGAACTTAATATTTGGTACAGAAACCTTTGTTTGCAATTACAGAGATCATATGTTTCCTGTAGTTCTTGACCAGGTTTGCACACACTGCAGCAGGGATTTTGGCCCACTCCTCCATACAGACCTTCTCCAGATCCTTCAGGTTTCGGGGCTGTCGCTGGGCAATACGGACTTTTAGCTCCCTCCAAAGATTTTCTATTGGGTTCAGGTCTGGAGACTGGCTAGGCCACTCCAGGACCTTGAGATGCTTCTTACGGAGCCACTCCTTAGTTGCACTTGCTGTGTGTTTCGGGTCGTTGTCATGCTGGAAGACCCAGCCACGACCCATCTTCAATGCTCTTACTAAGGGAAGGAGGATGTTGGCCAAGATCTCGTGATACATGGCCCCATCCATCCATCCTCCCCTCAATACGGTGCAGTCGTCCTGTCCCCTTTGCAGAAAAGCATCCCCAAAGAATGATGTTTCCACCTCCATGCTTCACGGTTGGGGTGGTGTTCTTGAGGTTGTACTCATCCTTCTTCTTCCTCCAAACACGGCGAGTGGAGTTTAGACCAAAAAGCTCTATTATTGTCTCATCAGACCACATGACCTTCTCCCATTCCTCCTCTGGATCATCCAGATGGTCATTGGCAAACTTCAGACGGGCCTGGACATGCGCTGGCTTGAGCAGGGGGACCTTGCGTGCGTTGCAGGATTTTAATCCATGACGGGGTAGTGTGTTACTAATGGTTTTCTTTGAGACTGGGGTCCCAGCTCTCTTCAGGTCATTGACCAGGTCCTGCCGTGTAGTTCTGGGTTGATCCCTCACCTTCCTCATGATCATTGATGCCCCACGAGGTGAATGACCGTCATTTTGAACTTCTTCCATTTTCTAATAATTGCGCCAACAGTTCTTCTCACCAAGCTGCTTGCCTATTGTCCTGTAGCCCATCCCAGCCTTGTGCAGGTCTACAATTTTATCCCTGATGTCCTTACACAGCTCTCTAGTCTTGGCCATTGTGGAGAGGTTGGAGTTTGTTTGATTGAGTGTGTGGACAGGTGTCTTTTATACAGGTAACGAGTTCAAACAGGTGCAGTTAATACAGGTAATGAGTGGAGAACAGGAGGGCTTCTTAAAGAAAAACTAACAGGTCTGTGAGAGCCGGAATTCTTACTGGTTGGTAGGTGATCAAATACTTATGTCATGCAATAAAATGCAAATTAATTACTTAAAAATCATACAATGTCATTTTCTGGATTTTTGTTTTAGATTCCGTCTCTCACAGTTGAAGTGTACCTATGATAAAAATTACAGACCTCTACATGCTTTGTAAGTAGGAAAACCTGCAAAATCGGCAGTGTATCAAATAATTGTTCTCCCCACTGTACATACTGTATACATATGAGATGAGTAATGTAGGGTTTATAAACATTATATTAAGTAGCATTGTTTAAAGTGGCTAGTGATATATTTAGTCCTGAACATCTTTAAAACTAAGAGCATTATCTTTGGTACAAATCATTCCCTGTTCTAGACCACAGCTGAATCTGATAATGAATAATGTGGATGTTGAGCAAGTTGAGGAAACTAAACTGTCATGGTCAAAACCAATTGATTCAATGGTCATAAAGATGGGGAGAGGTCTATCCTTGATAAAGAGATGCTCTGCTTTTTTGACACCACACTCCACAAAGCAAACCTTACAGGCTCTAGTTTTATCTTAATTATTGCCTAGTCATGTGGTCAGGTGCTGCAAACAAGGAACTAGAAGAACTGCAGTTGGCCCAGAACAGAGCAGCACATCTTGCTCTTCACTGTAATCAGAGGGCTAATATCAATACTATGCATGCTTGTCTCTCTTGGCTAAAGGTAGAGGAGAGACTGACTAGAGCACTTCTTTTTCTAAGAAACATTAATGTGTTGAATATTCCTAATTGTTTGCATAGTCAGCTTACACACAGATGTGACACAGTCACAATACTGCCACCAGTCTTTTCACAATCCCCAAATACAGAACAAATTAAAGAAAATGTCAATATTATATAGAGCCATGATTTCATAGAACTCCCTTACATCTCAGATTGCTCAAGTGAACAGCAAACCTGGTTTAAAAAAACAGATAAAGCATCACCTCACGGCACAATGCTTCTCCCCTATTTGACCTATATATTGTGTGTATGTACTGATATGTAGGCTATGTGTGACATTTTAAATGTATGTAGTTCTGTCCTTGAACTGTTCTTGTCTATTAATGTTCTGTATTATGTCATGTTTCTTGTTTTGTGTGGACCCCAGGAAGAGGAGCTGCTGCTTTCACAGCTAATGGAGATCCTAATAAAATACCAAATACTTCTTGGTTGGCCAGCACAAACAGATTATTGTTGTTCAGTTCGGGGTGATGAATATAAATATATACAGAAAGGAAACTGGAAACAGTCAAGCCCAAACTAAGGATTCAAACCAAAAATGAAGGGCCTCATGGACACCAAGAAAACTTGCAGCCTCAAGGCTTTGCAAGCTTGCAGACTGACTGATGATAACCTTAATTGGCAGCACCGATGCATAATCAGACCTTGCCAGCCCCTGGACCTGGCTGCTGCTGCCCTGGGGGATGGAGTGTGGAAGTCTAGTGCGGATGACTTCTGGGTTAAGTGAGCAGGGTGTTAAGTAGGCGGCTATGCGGGTCATGTTTTGGAGGACGCATGTCTCAACCTTCGCCTCTCCCAGCCCATTGACGAGTTGCCAAGATGAGACAAGGCTGTAACTAGCAGGTGGGTAAATCTTTTTAAATAAAAAATGAAATAATAAAACAAATTATATTTGTCTCTATACTCCAACATTTTGGATTTGAGATAAAAATGTTTCATATGAGGCGACATATCAGAATGTCACCTTTTATTTGAGGGTATTTTCATGCTTATCTGTTTCTCTTTTTATAAATGAAAGCACTTTATCTATCTAGTACCCCCATTTGAAGGTTTCATAAGTATTTTGACAAATTCACTTATATGTGTGTTAATGTAGTCAAACATTTAGTATTTTGTACCATATTCCTAGCACGCAATGACTACATCAAGCTTGTGGCTCTACAAACATGTTGGAAGCATTTTCAGTTTTTTATTTTGGTTGTGTTTCAGATTATGTTGTGCCCAATAGAAATGAATGGTAAATAATGTATTGTCATTTTGGAGACATTTTTATTTTAAATAAAAATAGAATATATTTCTTCTACATTCATCTTCTACACTTCTACATTAATGTGGATGCTACAATGATTTTGGATAATCATGAATGAACTGTGAATAATGATGCGTGATAAAGTTACAGAGGCACAAAGATCATACCCCCAAGACATGCTAACCTCTCACCATTACAAAAACAGGGGAGGTTAGCATTTTTGGGGGGGGGTATGATACAGTGCATTCGGAAAGTATTCAGGCCACTTGACTTTTTCCACAATTTGTTACGTTTCAGCCTTATTCTAAAATTGATTCAATTCGTTTTTTTCCTCATTAATCTACACACAATACCCAATAATGACAAAACAAAAACAGTTTATTTTTTATTTTTTGCTAATTCATTAAGAATAAAAAACAGAAATACCTTATTTACGTTAGTATTCAGACCTTTTGCTATGAGACTCGAAATTGAGCTCAGGTGCATCAAGTTTCCATTGATCATCCATGTTTCTGCAACTTGATTGGAGTCCACCTGTGGTACATTCAATTGATTGGACATAATTTGGAAAGGCTCGAGTCCAGGCTCTGTCGCAGCCGGCCGAGACTGGGAGACCCATGGGGC
This sequence comes from Oncorhynchus clarkii lewisi, assembly GCF_045791955.1. Taxonomy (NCBI): domain Eukaryota; kingdom Metazoa; phylum Chordata; class Actinopteri; order Salmoniformes; family Salmonidae; genus Oncorhynchus; species Oncorhynchus clarkii. Next base: position 28,382,362 of record NC_092174.1, read on the forward strand.
GGTGCACAATTGGCCCAGCGTCATCCTGGGTAGGGGAGGGTTTGGCGGGCAGGGATGTCCTTGTCCCATCGCACACTAGAGACTCCTGTGGCGGGCTGACACGGTCGCCAAGTGTACGGTGTTTCCTCCGACACATTAGTGCGGCTGGCTTCCGTGTAAAGTGGGTATTGTGTCAAGAAGAAGTGCGGCTTGGTTGGGTTGTGTTGTGTTTCGGAGGACACACGGCTCTCGACCTTGATGAGACAAGACTGTTACTACCAATTGGATACACAAAATTAGGGAGAAAAAGGGGTAAAAAATAAATCATTTGGAAAGCCACAAGCCATGAGGTCGAAGGAATTGTCCGTAGAGCTCCGAGACAGGATTGTGTCAAGGCACAGATCTGGGAAAGGGTACCAAAACATTTCTGCAGCATTGAAGGTCCCCAAGAATGCAGTGGCCTACATCAATCTTAAATGAAAGAAGTTTGGAACCATCAAGACTCTTCTTAGAGCTGGCCGCCCAGCCAAATTGAGCAATCGGGGGAGGAGGGCCTTGGTGAGGGAGGCGACCAAGAACCCGATGGTCACTCTGTCAGACCTCCAGAGTTCCTCTGTGGAGATGGGAGAACCTTCCAGAAGGAAACCATCTCTGCAGCACTCCACCAATCAGCCCTTTGTGTCCATACAGTAGCCAGTAAAAGGCACATAACAGCCCACTTGGAGTTTGCCAAAAGGCCCCTAAAGGACTCTCAGACAATGAAACAAGATTCTCTGGTCTGATGAAACCAAGATTGAACTCTTTGGCCTGAATGCCAAGCGTCACATGTGGAGGAAACTTTGCACCATACCCTACGGTGAAGCATGGTGGTGGCCGCATCATGCGGTGGGGATGTTTTTCAGTGGCAGGGACTTAGAGACTAGTCAGGATCGAGGGAAAGATGAACGGAGCAAAGTAGAGAGAGAACCTTGATGAAAAACCTGCTCCAGAGCGCCTAGGACCTCAGACTGGGGCAAAGGTTCACCTTCCAACAGGATAATGACCCTAAGCACACAGCTAAGACAACGCAGAAGTGGCTTCATAACAAGTATCTGAAAGTCATTGAGTGGCCCAGCCAGAACCCGGACTTGAACCAGATCAAATATCTCTGGAGAGGCCTGAACATAGTTGTACATCGACGCTCCCTATCCAACCTGACAGAGCTTGAGTGGATCTGCAGAGAAGAATGGGAGAAACTCCCCAGATACAGATGTGCCAAGCTCCCCAAATAATTAAAAGTTGAAAACCTATATTGAAAACATAAAAACATAAAAATGACTAGCTAGCAGCAGGAGTTTGCGGTCAAAATGTAGATGACCAACAGCTTCTTTGAAAATGGACACTGTTGGTGTCCTTTACCAGATAAAGAGAGGAATGACAACCAACAGATGCACATATTTTTGCTGCTTGTGTTTTTTTGTGTATACTCTGAGTCTGAAGGTTATCACAAAGTAATCTTTCAGCATTACTTTCTGCAGTTTTCCACCTTTATAGTGTTTACAATTATACTGGGGCGGCAGGTAGCTTAGCGGTTAGAATGTTGGGCCAGCAACTGAAGGTTGCTAGTTCTAATCCCTGAGCTGACAAGGTGAAACATCTGCTAGCCAGCTAGTTAAGCATACAAAAAACTATCTACACTAATTGTTCCATGGTCGCCATTAATAATGGCCAACACTGACTGTGACCCCTCTCTGAGGTGTCTCGGGGAGAGTTGGGATATGCATAAAACACATTTCCACTTCACATATGTGAAATAGGACAAATATGTACAAGCACCCACCAAATTATTATTATTTAAACTTTCAATCTGGATCTTCCGAACTGTTTCGTACTTCATACTTCCAGGTCCTGTCCCCTAATATTTTGAATGGGCTTGACGAATATATTATCAAAATCGTGTGAAATATATATATATAATTATATTTGTGTTTGTGGATGAATTTACTTTGGCCAGATGCCTTTTATTATGTTTTTGCACTGAAGACCATTGTGCTACATTTTTGCCCATTGAAGACCCTTCTAAAAGCCTACAAAGGCAACAAAAAAAATACAAGGCTACTTCCTGAAAAATGCTGCGTCACTTTCATAGCATATTTCACCCCTGTAGATATATAGATCTGAGAGAGAAGTACTGAATCTACTTGAGAGTTGTTACATTGAAATGTCTCAATAGCTTCCTTGTCCATAGATTTAAATGGATCTGGTAACACCCTTGTACAGCGGCTTGAGAAAGTATTCACCCCCTTGGTACTTTTCCTATTTTGTTGCCTTACAACCTGGAATTAAAATAGATTTTTGGGGGGTTTGTGTCATTTGATTTACAAAACATGCCTACCACTTTGAAGACTTTAAAAAATATTTCTTATTGTGAAACAAACAAGAAATAAGACAAAAAATTTAAATCTTGAGCGTGCATGACTATTCACCCCCCCCCCCACCCCCAAAGTCAATACTTTGTAGAGCCACCTTTTGCCATCATTCCTTCAATTCTGACAAGTTTCCCAGTCCCTGACGAAAAAATATGCCCACAGCATGATGCTGCCACCACCATGCTTCACTGTGGGGATGGTGTTCTCGGGTTGATGAGAGGTGTTGGGTTTGTGCCAAACATAGCGTTTTCCTTGATGGTCAAAAAGCTACATTTTAGTCTCATCTGACCAGAGTACGTTTGGGGGGTCTCCCACATGCCACATCGCCACTCCACCTTTCATTTTTCCATTTGTTTTGTCTTGTTTTCCACACACCTGCTTTACATCTCCTCATGATTATTATGTGTATTTAGTCCTCTGTTCCCTCCATGTCTGTGTGGGGTATTGTTTATTGTCTAGGTTGGCACGCTTCCGGCTGGGTTGCGCCGGGTTTTTATTTGTACCTGTGATTTGTGGCAGCCGGTACTTTGTACTTGGTTGTTGTACTTTGTGCTGCCTCACTTGTTCTTTGGGCATCTCTTTTTGTGACGCGGTTGCGTTCTGTTCTTACTATTGCCTCAGTAAAGTGCTTCTTTGTTCACTCATCTCTGCTCTCCTGCGCCTGACTTCCATGCACTAGCTACACCCACCGTATGACAATGATGAATACTTTTGCAAGGCACTGTATACTGGAAGTTCTATGTAAAGTGAGGGTTTATTGACTGGATGTATTTGCAGTACCTGCAACAAGCTTCAGAGACGGTTGTAATCATCAAGTTTCCTTTTTATTTTCATATTCTAAAATGCAAAGGACATAACAGGATTTGAGAATAAATCCCAGGTTGAGTGCACAAAAATGTTTCCACTGCAAGCGATTATTTACAAAAATGAAAATCAACATACCCTATCTATATGTATTTCAACAGGTTCCCAATAGTCAGTGTGGACCTTGCCCACTTACTTAGACAAAAGAGTAAGATATATACATGACAGTTGAATTCACTTTTCATCATGTTTCTGAACTTAGTATAACTAAAGGTAACAACAATTCAGCAAACTTTTAGTTTTGTGAACCATTCTTATACACAGTGTTTTTAAAGTTCACTATTAGTGCATTAAGGACCACTGTATTCTTTATCCTTATCTTAAATGGGATATATTCTTTTTGAGGGGAATTGTGATCTCTGGAAATAGGCTCTGTTAAACATTAACAGGTAACATTGAACGCAAAACAACAGAAAACCCACCTTATCACTCAGTTAACATTGCTACCTATGTATATCAATTGCTAGCAATAAATAATAATCATTTGATTGTACCACCCTTAAATAATCATATCAGTTATTAGTGCCGTTTTTACAAAGACCAGAATAGATTTTGAATGTAAAAATTGTTCTTGCTTGCAGCTTGAAGGGAGAATGATTCCTTTGCCACGTGTACAGTATGGCAACGATCTAACAAGCAGATCAACTGTTAGTATGTCTCTGCTTTACAATATACTGTACACAGAATCATGATTTTGGTTGTTAAAAGATGAGCATACCCACTGGGCAAACTGGTTGAATCAAAGTTGTTTCCATGTCATTTCAACCCCAAAAATCAATGTGATGACTTTGAGTTAACGTGGAAAACTAATTCGATTAGCAAAAAGTCATCAGCGTAAGGTTATTTCGTACTTTTTAACCCTAAATCCAATGACATTGTGAAATGTTGTGTTGATTTCACGTTGAATTAAAGTTAGTTGACAACTCAACCAAATGTAAATCAAAACTAGACGTTGAACTGACCTCTGTGCCCAGTGGGAATTAACCAGAGTTCCGTTTCAGTGTGATTTGTTTGACAGACAGTTTCCAGTGGCAATTATTCTGTTTTTGATTGATGTCTCCTACTAATAACAAGATACAAATGGATTTTTGAAAGCTATAACAATTCAGTTCAACACTATGCGTGCTAGTTATATCAAGATAAGCCAAAAACACTTACTATCGATTCAAGAAAAATCTGATATGAAATGTGTCCATTGTCTGGAAGAAGTTCAACACAGATGGGGTTTTAAATACAGGAAATACATGATAACTTATTTTTTCAAACCTTCAGTAGGCAATAATAACGAAAGTGCTCTTTTGTCAAACCAGTAAAAAAATAATTTCTACACATCCCATCGGCTGATTGGAGTACTTCATGACAAAATGTGTTAACAACTGTTCGTTTATCGATGGTCCTTTCCACCATCACTCCATCTCCCCATTCTCTTCCTCACCTACTTCTCCTGCTACTCTGTCGTACCTAGTGATGTGTTATTTGTTGAAGGGCAGACAGGCAGGCAGTGTGACAGTGGAGCAGGATGGGCCTGCTAAAGGCTCTGCCACCTCTCCCTCCAGCTCTGTCCAGGTCCCCTTCTCTGGGCTAAAGCAGATGGTGGAAGACTTGTAGGCTCCCTGCAATACAGCAGTTGAGACATCGTTATTATATTAATTCATACATGGGCATGTGTCTATGAGGTTTTTCAAAGGTGTTTCAAGGTCATTTAAAGGTATTTCACGGTGTACCACCTATGGCCATCTCTATCAGGACTGAAACTAATCTAGCCACCAGGTTGTTGGTATTCCTAAACCCATACTGTAGGCCTACATACCCTAAGCTATTGTGCTTTTAAAACAAGAAAATACAACTTCATACTCACACACAATCATACATACTGTATAGCAATTCAACTAAACCTAGGATAAGCGTTAACGTAGGATAAAGATAGTGAAATTAGCCTTTACCATGCTCCAGCTGTATCCTCCCACTAGGAAGATGCTGTTGTCCAGGATGCAACAGCCGGGGCCACTGCGTCCCTCCAGGATTGGTGTCTGGAGGATGTTCCACTGGTCCGCTTTGGGGTCATAACACTCCACCAGCATTACGTCCAGGTGAGAGAAACCTGAGCACAGCAGAAAGGAAACACGATGAGGAACCCTCATTGTGATTTCCCACACTGCAATATTCCTAGAATAATGCTCAACTGAGGACAAGCTAGAGGGGTCATATGGCTTTATGGGTCAAGCTATTGAATCCAATTGAGCATTAGTGGACAGCATCCCTGAGAATATAGAGAATATACTAGTTTTCAGAGGTTCCATCTTCTACTCCACATTCATTCATGTGGCTAAGTGCAAAAAATGGAGTAGCTGAGACATGCCAGTCTTTACCTTTCAGATGGTTGCCCCCAATAGTGTAGAGGCGGTCATTCATCCCAGCCAGGGCATGAATGGCTCTCTTTGTGTTCATATCCTGTTTCCTGGCCCACACATCCATGATGGAGTCGTAGCAATACAGCCAGGAAACATATTCTCCATTATGGACTCCACCTATAGTGGTATAGCAGACACACACATAAAGATGTTATTATTACATCAGGATCAATTGACCCATCACTCTGCTTACCTCCCCTATATCTGTCTGTTCCCCAGCTCTGTTCCCCGCTTCAGCATAGATTGTCGTATGTCGTTGTGTTCCCCAGTTCTGACGCTGTTCCTGCCCTGTTCCATGTCTGTGCTATATTAAATGTTCTCTCTCCGTACCTGCTTCTCATCTCCAGCGTCGGTTCTTACACATCCTGACTAAGTGTGCAGGGAAATCAACAAGTCTATGTATGCATTGATAGGTGATATTTAGCGGTCCTGCACTAATCACAATACTCCAGATCAATAGATTTTTTCAGTTCATTTTTACTGTGTCTGAGTTAGTCATTTTTCAGCTTTGCATTTTCAATATGAACTTATTTCCATTGAGATGATCTGTGAGGTCTCCCTTGTAAAATAGGTATTTTGACCTCAATAGGACAACCTATTAAAATGAAGGTTAAATAAAATGAGTGAGGTCTGACCTGAGATATATATTTTCCCATTGTGCACTGCTCCAGCGTGTGCGGCTAGGGGCTGGGGCAGGGAGGACACGTAGTTCCACTCGTTAGTCTCCAGGTTATAGGATTCCACACTGGAGAGGTAGCCTGACTCGTTCCTCCCACCAATCACATACAGGTGCTTATCCAGGCAGCAGGCAAAGAAACTGGCTCTCCTGAGGAGGATGTGTCAACCAGACAACATCATTAAAACAACCAGGACAGTGTGTGTGTGTGTGTGTGTGTGTGTGTGTGTGTGTGTGTGTGTGTGTGTGTGTGTGTGTGTGTGTGTGTGTGTGTGTGTGTGTGTGTGTGTGTGTGGGTGGTGGATGCCTTGTTGGACAAAGTTACAACTCAGGTATAACCTCTGTATGTAAAAAAAACAATAAACAAATATGTTTTATTGTCACATACACAGGATAGGTGCTGTGAAATGTGATGTTTTACAGTATCAGCCATAGTAGTAAGGCGCCCCTGGAGCAAATGATGGTTAAGTGCCTTGCACAAGAGCACATTGGTAGATTTTTTTACCTTGTCGGCTCAGGTATTAGAATCAGCAACCTTTAGTTACTGACCCTAACTGCTCTAACCACTAAGCTATTTATATGGAATGGTTAGAACATTCAGAACCTGCAATAATTCAGTGTTAATAATCAGTACAATAATTCCCACATCTATTTGTATTGCATTATTTTGTCAATTTTGTTTGCATTGACTTACCTTTCCTGCATAGGCGGAAGTTGTATCCAACTGTTAAATCGTGGATCATACCGGCTGACATGATTAGTGCTGTGCTTTCCTGCAAAATACATGTCAGAATCAAGATCCATAAACAGTTAATATGGCCACTTCCTTTCTAAAATGTGAATTATGAATTTAAATACTATATATAAATTAATACTTTTTTTGTATTAGTATAAGTATTGGCATTAGTAGTAGTATCAGTAGTGATGTTACCATTGGGGTTCCACTGGTCCTCTCCACCCAGCAGTAGTATGAAGTTCTCCACCTCCACCACACAGTGATGGGCACTGTTGTAAGGCATTACTGGGAGACACAAGACAACAGTGGAGGATGTCAGAAAGTGGCTGAGGCAGGACACAGAATGGTGGTGTCATGGTTCCACCTGTCACCAGAGGGCGCCCTAGAGACTATAATGACAGGTGTTTTTGTTACTAATTATTATTTACTTTAAAGAGAGGTATGTTTTCTGTCTCCCTTCGCAGAAGATTGATTTGTTTGCTGTGTGCGTTGTCTCCTGAGTGAGTTCCACTCTTAGTGTTGGTTGTTTTCCCAGTTTTACTTTGTACCTTCTGTTGAACGTTTTCCAGTAAAGTATTTACATTTTTTCCTAAAGCACTGGTTCCTTGTCTGGTTCTCTTCTCTGCTCCTGGGTTCTACCTCACCATGTCACAACTTGACATCCAGTAAAAACTCTATACTGTGTGTGAAAGAGCAGTAACTTGCACTCCAAACAAAGATACTTGCACTCCAAACAAAGATACTTGCACTCCAAACAAAGATACTTGCACTCCAAACAAAGATACTTGCACTCCAAACAAAGATACTTGCACTCCAAACTAGCACAAAATCAACCAAAAGAATCAAAACAATTTATTTTAATCCAGTATTCAGACAATTGATGTTGTTTCACATTCGACAACACACTGCATGAAGGCCAAACACTCCCAACCACCCGGTGGTGGTGAAGTCTCCCTGCCTGTTTACTGTGTGTCTAGGTGAACCTCCTTATCCCTCTCTCCCTCTCTCCACTCCATCTTCCCCTGCTAAAGTGACCCCCGTTGAGACGGAGAGAAACGGTCTTAGGTGACAGTCATAATGAACATGATCATGTTCACTCAATAAATCTAGAGGCCCGCACCATGCATGGGCTTATGAGCGTAAATCAGTGGCATGGTAAAGCCCACCTGTCTGTCTCCATCCGTCATTTCCACCGTCACCTCCACGCTAGTCTGATGGATTGCAGTTGCTGTAAAATTAGACAGCCTTGAATCTCATTTCTTTCCGATTGGCCTCTCCTCTCCTCAGCTCTGCAATTTCAAAAGCTGTGGCTGGCTGACATGCAGGGGTCTTCCTCTCATAGAGGGGAGTCTATCTCAGACAGATACTGACTTACACAGCTTAATCTTCAATAAGGGTGTGTGACAAGCAGAGGTCTTCCATTGAAGGTGGAGAGCCTCAGATACGGTAGATAGGAGGACTAACAGCATTATCTTGAGGGAAGTGGATTCTACTCCCTGACTTCAGTGCACCACACTGGCAAAAGGGTGTAGGTGGTAGATTTCGTTCACATGCCTTAATGTTATCATTTAGTAGATGTTAAGAGATTTGAACGAGTGGTTATTTTTGTTGTGTTGTGATTTCTGCTCTTAGTAAACAACATCTGATACTGTAAAAAAAAACATTGCACTCCACTGAGGGTAAATGAGATGGTATTAAGGGTAAATAGACTCAGAACGATGTTTTTACTGTCCATAACTTACGTTCAAGTTTGCTAATTTATTCGTTTTACTCCTATTCTGATAGTCTTGTACATTACAGCCTGAAAATAAATAAGATCTATCTCTAAATCAGGGATCATGATGTTAATAGATGTTGATATCAAAATACATTTAAACTGTTCCATATTTACCACTGGAGCCGAAACTGTAAAACCACTATGTGGCAGAAACCCAATCCCTTAGAATTGGCCTTGCCTTGGCTTTACAGTAAGCTCTCAGGTTCACTAGAGGGAGTCAGACACCTCAGCATAGAAACACACTTGGTTGGGGTCGACTGAATGACTCCACGGCAACTGCACCAATTAACGTTGCGTTACTACAGCCATCTAGCATCGTTAGTGTTGCATCCCACCACATGGCATCCTTTTGTTCAGTACTGTGCTTAGATCAAGATGGATTTTTGAAGCCACGAGGTGTTAATGCCAGGTTGGCTCAGGTACTGTAGAATCAGGCAGCGGTGGACAGAGTCACTACTTTAACTGAGCCAATGTCTTTGTCTTCCTTCTCCTCCCTGCTTCCTCACGGTGCGATAGGTACACTAGATGGCAAGCAAGAGTTCCTCTAGTTTCTAGAACAGACGAGCTGCAGTGATCTGACGCGACAAGAGGGATCAGACTCTCCCTAAATTGTGTTGATAAATGTCTTAATCAAACGCTATCCCTCTCAGGCTTCGCCTCATTGAAAAGTTATGATTGAATGTTAATCATCCTCTATTCCACATCCATTGTGTAGCAGCTACATCAGGTGGTTATCGATGTGTTACGTTAAGGGGATGATTTTGCAGTTTTGTCCTTCCACACGGACACGGACCATTTGAGTGTTAACTTTTAGTTTTGAATAATGGAAATCCCCATTGACCTTTTGGTTGTTACACTTTATACCAATGAGCTTTAATGAGAAAAATGTCAATACTGAAATATCAATGAGGCTGAAAGTCGTTGTGTATGCATGCCTGTTCTGGTAACATGGCTGACAAAATCAAGAGGAAATGTTAAAATACCATTAATGTGACACTAATGATAACAGAGCAGAAATGTAGCTTGTTGAGTGTTGACAGACAGCAGACAGGTGCATAGTATTTGGAACCACTGCTACAATTCTGTCTAGCTACAGATGGTATGTGTTGAAATGGTATCATGGTACATGACACTGGCAATATCAGACCAGGACCAGAAATAACTATGGGCATGTGTGAGACAAGTGTTGTTAGTGTGTTGAATGGGAGTGATTGAGAGCAGTTCTGACAAATGGACAATAAAGTTGTATTGTATTGGGAGAATAGAGTGTACAGGGTCTAGGAGATGACAGTAGGGAGGTAGACCAGTGGGTAATATGTATGAATGGAGCGACATTAGTGAGAGATGCTCCCTGCCAGGCCAGAGGACAACAACTCAATATGGACACAGATGATGATGATGCAAAGGACAGATAAGGTTTTCCATTAGCACTTGTTTGACCTTTGGAAATTGGCAAGAATATAGTGGTGTCTCTCAAAAGGTCAACATAGACAGGTGGGAGAGAGAGCATAGTACACTATATCTTGAGGCAAGTAGTGTAATAGAAAGCTTGTTCTTTGTATTTGCAGAAGCATTACAGATGTAGGATCTTAACCCTTTACACTCGTGGGAATTGGCCTTATGGACAGGGCTACATTGAAATGTTCCTTATAGAAGAAATATGAAAATGTATAACTATGGTAGCAATTGAAAGGGAACAGTTTGCAGATTATGGGGAAATTATTACACCAAAGGTTAGAAAACAACCTGGCACAAGACTGAATCCAACATCCAGACTGTTGATTTTATGTGCCTTTTACATTTACTGTACTTTTCGCCGCATTTGATCATAACGAAAACTGAAAATACTCTGGATACATTCAGTAACATGATAAGACTATTCCTGGAGAATGTGGGGTAGGTGCAACACAAGACACAAAAATTACACTTATTTTTGTTGTTGTCTCCAAGTGGACACACCCCTCCAAAGTGTTCACAGTTCCTAAGTCATTTCAATGCATTTTTATGACTCAAACAACAATCTTCAACTATAAGGTGCTTTTTGAGCTCTCCTAGCTGTGCCGTTGAGGAACTAGAGCAAGCACACTTGTAGTTGTTTTGTTTGGAACACAACCCTGCATCTCCACCATCACACAACTACTGGTGTTGTTCACGCAATCCAAAAAACGGTCCATTATAAATCTCTAGCTGGTTCAGGTGGACATCATTTGAAAGCCTCTTCTAATGCCAATATGACTAGTTAAGTTATAAAATACGATCTTACAGTGTTAGGCCTCCACAAGGCATTTCAGAGAAACATATTGTCATTTTGGTGCACATAGAAAGGAGTCGTGTGCATTCAGGTGTGTGTGGCCCGACACATGTTCTTCACAATAAACAAAAATAGGCTCAGTCTCTTCAGAACAACCCAGGGTATGACTTCATGTACATCGAACATAATGATCATAAACGTTGACACTGTATATGACAAGTGCACATTTGGACTCACAGGTGTTTGGCTTGCATGTGTGACATTAAAGCAGTATTTATTATAATCCTCAATGAGTCATCTTTCAAAATACATTGAGTCCTCTTACTTTACAGCATTTCCCTCACTCAGACATCAAATAATTAGCTAAATTTGCCCAATGAGGGCAACTTCTTGTCGCGCTAGGTGCTCAAGTTCAGAATAGCTGTCAGTGCTGTGAAGCACAAGGACAGAGCTCTGACATCATGTATAGTATGTTACTTTACAGCCACTGCGTTCCAATTTAGCCGTTTTATCAGTACCCAAATCTTCCATTTTCAATCTGTATGAGTGTAAAGGGTTACTTTGTTGACTATTTTGTTGCACATCAGGAAATGCAAACTTGCAGTGTATTCAAGGTTTAAAAAGACTTCTAAATTTCCTAATTTCCACTTCCCTAACGAAACGTGTCAACCCCTACAAAAATGCCCATTAATTATAATCCAGATAATAATTCACATTTCCTGTTGCTGCAGGATTATTTTCAAGCTGTAGCAAACTGGCTCAAATTAAGATCCTACATCTGTAAGTTATTGGGCAAAGAATATCCACAAAGTGTGCTTTTAGCTTTGCAAGGTTTTTCAAGTTGTCGATGCATGTCCAAAAACCAAAATGGTTTTATTAGCTTGGAGGGATGTTTCTTTTCTCATTATCTCTCTACTATCTATCTGGCATACTCAATATTCAATAATAATGCATCTTAATATATTGGACAGTAACATGTCATTCTATAATGTTAATCTACACGCCACTATGTCGTTAGATGACTATAAATCTGGCCATGCGTCTTTGCCAGGAGATTTCAGCAAAAACAAGGGAAACTCCATGCCATGGTGGTGTGCCTGTAAAGTCACGCTCTGATTAAAAACGTACTAAAAGTGCTAGTAATACACCATTACCTCTAGGAATTTGAGGAACTTCTTCCTTCTTCCCTCATTTTACCAGAAAATGTATTTGTGCTGAAGGTAAAGCCTCGTAACATTAAACTTGAAATAAACCAACCCTTGAAATCCTATTGTTGATTCGTGGGTTGAAATCTGGTTAAAATGAGACATAAACTGTGTATGACCTTTTGTGAAATCATCCCAAAAAAACGATTGATGTTCAACAAAATATAAAATATGACGTTGATAGAATGTTGATTAATTTGACGCTTATAACAGAAGAAGATCCAGGTAAAAGACGGCGCTACTACTCACTAGTGAGGATCTTCCATGTCTTCTTCTCGTCATCATAGTACTGGACCAGATTACTGGGGAGTCGATCAGGTCCAGGAGGCAAGCCACCCACCAGCAACAGCATCCTCTTATTGGAACGAATCCTGGAGTAAAGTGGGTGTGGAGGGGTTGGGGTTTGGATGGGGTTGGGGTTGGGGTGGAGGGGGTTTGAAGTGTGTGGATAAGAGGTAGGAAACACAAAGATTACATAACTGATATAGATTAAATAAAACAACCACCAACATCAAACAAAAATACAAGATTTTCCATTATAGCACCAAGCCAACTGCAACTGATCACTACAACTTCATTGTGTTGGAAGTCATTGAACTGTAGCATATCCTATATGAAAGATTTAGATAACAAAATAATGTTCCCCATCATGTAGACACTTCCTTATTGGCCAACACTATATGAGCTATGTAGATCATAGTAGTAACATCTTAACAGCATTGTGTATTAACCTGAACACTGTATCTATTTTAATAACATTGTAATAACAGAGTAACTAGACTTTGTAACATCACAACTGTTTGTCTCTGAATTGATGTGAAAAAATGAACCTGCTTGCTTTTCATATGCGTTCTGTCCAAAGGGGGTTTAACCCGTAAAGATATCTGTTCAATTAGGTGTGAAGTCATCAGACTTTTCTAAAGGGTGACATACAGGGACGCAGATATGACTGGGCAATATACAGTAGAGTAGATCAATATGGCTATTCCATTGGTGAAGACTCTCCATGTGGCAGTTCTGAACCAATTGTTCAACATATTCCTGAGTTCTGGGGGTTTGTTTGTGAAATAGCCGAGCCACAAACTTTACTGTGCATTGCGTCCAGTCATCTTGTTTTGAATGAAGTTCAATGCAATTAAACAACTAACCACAAAGTAACAGTCGTTTTAACAACATTGGCCATTAATTCCAGACATTTGTATTGTTATTTTTGATGACTAAATGACCACCGTCTCAGTGCATCCATTTGGATAATGGCCCACTCATGTGTTTTTGGGGTTATTCTCATATGCAAATGACCACTGGACATAGATAATGCTGATGAATTGAGGGGAGAGAAACAGTGGCATGTGATATTAATATGAGAAGTTTAGATCCTAGATCCGTGCTGCATTTGGACCCATGTATGGACATCTCACTAAGGAGACTACTAGGCATGGCAACATGTTACAGGACATGCAGGTCCTCTCCATTGCTCATAACTTTTTCTTTGATTTCCATTAGATAGGGAAACAGTAGTGTGCTCCATAAAGATATTGTGAGAAATAAATAAGGAAATGAACCATGCTATAAATTACTCTGGTAAATACATTATACACCACAAGTGCAAGATAATTGTTTATTTATATTTTCTCCAATACTGTGAGATTAGTTTTCCAATCATAAAGCCTACTGTTTCTGAATTAAGAAGATAATGTTCAACAAATGTAACAGTCAAAATTGCTCCATAATATTTCAGAGTTATAATACAAACTCCGGTGTTTCAAGAGGTTTTTAACTAAGGTGTTTGCTGTAAACAACAGCAGCTTCAAGCACCACCAATCAATCATCTTCCTGGCAACTCCTGTCCATTAACTGTCTCGAAAATGCTGATCATGATGAACACACCATGACAAGCCATGGTTGTACTGTAGGTAAGGCAGACAAAGCAGCCATTCTCGGTATGGATCACCCAGATCTACAAATCTATAATCCATGAATTGTTTCCTTGCTCTTGTCAAGCTATTCAAAAATGTATAGGTTATGTATTTATAGGTTATATCTACCCAGGTTATTTTAATAGCAGTTTTCATGTGCTCTTCTGTAATATGTTTGACAAGTGTGTCTATGTTTAATTATAAGTGACCTATATATTTTGGGGAATAATGTGATAACTCGTATTTTGGAAGAAATGCCTGAATGTACTGTTCAACTATCTTCCTATTGACTGAAGTTATGTTTCTCCATCTTTTCAGCACTTAAAAAAATGTACTGAGCATTAACACATTTATAGTGTGAGATGGTATGGAAAATAAGGTAGATTAGACCATTCTAAAGCATCCTCACTAACCCTAACCATATCCAAGTGTACAAGGTAGTATCTTTACCAACCTTATGTGTGTGTGTGTGTGTGTGTGTGTGTGTGTGTGTGTGTGTGTGTGTGTGTGTGTGTGTGTGTGTGTGTGTGTGTGTACATCCTCACTTGCTGGCTGTGGTCTGCCTGCAGTGCTGTCTGAAGGGCATCAGGTGGTAGTTCATGGCATCCATCAGCAGCTTCTGGCACACTGGGTCACTCCTCATGAAGTCAACCGACTGCACCCTCTCCACCAGCTCCGGGGCCGGGATGAGGGCGAAGCGCAGCCTCTTCATCAGGTCCGGGGCGTAGTGCATGCGAGTCTCCCGGTCATGCTCCAGCCACAGCACAGACATCTGGAAGAGGGCCAGCTCTGACTCCACCGGGGGCGGCAGAGCATCCAGCATGGCGCACATCTCCTCAAAGTTCAGCAGCAGCACATCCTCCACCAGGTACTTGTTGGCCAGCTTCTTGGTCTCTTCCAAGCCGTGCAGTGCTGCGATCTTGCAGATCTGCTTGTAGTTCTGTACAGAGATCTGGTCGTTGAGGAACTGCACGCTGAGCTTGGTGATCTGGGGGACATTAAGGATCTTGCTTACTGAGAGCACCTCTTCCACAGTGTCCAGAGAGAGAGTGACGTTGGCAGTGTACAGGTACTCCAGCACTAGCCGTAGTCCGATGGAGGAGCAGCCTTGGAGGACCAGGTTGTTGATGGACCGGGTGCTTGCCATCAGCTTGTCATCAGGGGAGGAAGATGGGGTACCACTGCTCCCCTGGTCCTTGTTGTTGTTGGTCCCCTCGTTGTTGAGCATATGACTGCTGGAAAAGAGACACCTGAAATACTGAGAGCAGGACGCCAGCACTGCTTTGTGGCAGTGGAACTGCTGTCCTTGGGCAGTGAGAGTCACATCACAGAAAAGCTGTTTTCTCCATAGCAGGTTGAGCCCGTGCAGCAGGGTGTCACTGTGTGTAGGGTCAAAGGTGGATGTTCTATCACCCGATCTGGACATGACTTCACCTAGGCAACAAATACACCATGCAAGCCATTTAGCCTACATCTAGACCATTTATCTATGAATAAAATAACATGATATCATCATCACAGTCAGGAGGGAATTGTCTCTAATACCTTCACGTTATACCGATCATAATGGTTAGTTAAATGAATATGCATCCGATCGAACCGGTAAACCATCATGCTGCTCCCGCCGATACTATTCTGCAATGAACAATATAGTTCGGTCCGGTTGGCTATCATTTCAACTTTGCTTTGGCTCATGTCGGAAGACAAGAGAAAATAAAAACGTATTGTCCCAAGAATGTGCCATTCAATTGCTATTTGCATTCTTTCAAGACAAGATCATTTCAATTGACGCTGCGGTTTGACGCGCATTGCCAAAACAAACTATGAGAGGAGATGCTGCAGCGCCTTCTCTTTGATAACGCAATTTAAGTTGTTGAATAAGGGAAAGGCAACCCCTATGCAAAGATAATATGCAGCATTCAGCTAACACTTATCGTTCTCCTCTTATCTTGCTGCACTCTCACAATGATCAAATTTACACATCCACAAATGCACGCACGGAGTGATACAAAAGCAATTAGTTTGTCCCCTCACACAGCCGACATCACTGTGCTCGGTGCGGAAGCTTTTTCCCCTTTTACCTGAGTTACGACTATTCAGACATGAGTATCGGAAATGATTCATTCAGTGTAGCAATTCAACAATATAAATGAAACATGCACATGTGTATGTAGTTAAACAACGCTAAAAATGCATTTACTACATGAAACATTTTTGTAAACTTGATATAAGCGTCCTGTACTACCTTGCTTCGTAGTCGCCACATTCTCTAAAGCGCCTGTCACAACTAAATGATGTGAGCAGCTTGCTTCAGATCAAGCCAAACTTACCTGATTACGAGCTTGTAAAAAGCTTCAGGTTCCCAATAATCTCACTTGATTTTTCTTTGTTCTCCTTTTTCTTTAGATGTGTTTCTTTCCTTTAAAAGTCTATGGTCGCTGCCACAGAATAATTATTGATTCTCACTCATAAAGTCACTATTTCAGGTTATTTGTTGGCGTTGATCATTTGTTCTTCTGAATTAACAAGAAGTGTGTGAGTGTGTGAGAGGGAGCTGTGCTTTCTGCAAGAGAAGAAGAAGAAGAAATATACGTGTGACAAATTATGCTACCAAGAAACAACACATCATTATCCTTGGGCCTGGGGCTCAGTGAGTCGTAACGAGAGTAATAGGAAATCCACGGTTGGGGAGAGAAACGGTCGTGCATGGCCAGTGGAGAGAGACCATGCAGGGGTATGGATGCTGGAGAGACTCGCAAAATTATGGCTCAAGGCTATTGTAAAAACTGTCGAGCGTAAATGACTGCGATTTCAAACATCTATGGAAGAAAGAAAAGAGAAAGGGGGAGAAAACCCGAGTCTTCCCTCGCTGTTATAGAGAGAACCGTCAAGTTTTAGTGCGCATTGCTAATTAGTCAATTTCTCTCTGCCTTCACAGCCCGACGACTTTGCTGCTGAGCTGAAACTGCTAATTTCTGGGACCAGCCTTTTTTTTGGCTGTGAACTGGATGGATGAATGAATGGCTTGTCTCGCACAAATGACAAAAAGCCCCTGCCTTAATCTCCATCGCCAAAATAACCTCTCATCTCATTCTGCTCCTGCTAGTCCAACTTTAGTGGATTATATGCCTCACATTTGGACATAGAGTATGATATTACTAATAATAGTTTTATAATTTTAATTATAAAACATATTTGTGTATGTTTGACAAAATTGTGTTCTGGGAGCATAAATTCATCCTCATTCCAATAACCAGCCACATTGTAGCAAGTTAAATTGCCATGCATATAAACATCCATTATATAGCTATTTTAGTATCTAAAAGCAGAAGTTATCAGATATTTGTAGCTTGATATAATAGTTATTGTGACATGGACATAGGTCTACTGTAGGCCTACACAATAGAAAGGAATGAGTGTATTTATGTTTATTATGGATCCCCAAGGCAGCAGCTACTCTTCCTGGGGTCCAGCAACATTAAGGCAGTCATATACAATTAAAAACATTGCATTACATTTCACAACAGATTTCACAACACATTAAGTGTGTGCCCTCAGGCCACTACTCTACTACCACATATCTGCATCACAAAATCGATGTGTACGTGTGTGTGTATAGTGCGTATGTTATCGTGTGTGTGTATGCGTGTGTCTGTGCCTGTATGTGTCTCTTCACAGTCCTGTTCCATAAGGTGTATTTGTATCTGTTTTTTAAAAATCAGATGTTACTGCTTGCATGAGTTACTTGATGTGGAATAGAGTTCCATGTAGTCATGGATATATGTAGTACTGTAAGCCTCCAGTAGTCTGTTATGGACTTGGGGACTGTGAAGAGACCTCTGGTGGCCTGTCCCTACAAATGAGCCCATACAGGATAGGCCTCACAACCCATTTTGACAGCATTTCTAAATAATTTCACCTTATAGTAAGTAGGTGAACAGATGCACTGTCAACTCCAATAAAGACATATGTTTGTTGTCTTGTAACTCATATGATGGTTCCATGAGTCAAACAATGTCTACCCATGCTATCAACATGTTACATATACAGTGGGGCAAAAAAGTATTTAGTCAGCCACCAATTGTGCAAGTTCTCCCACTTAAAAAGATGAAAGAGGCCTGTAATTTTCATCATAGGTACACTTCAACTATGACAGACAAAATTAGAAAAAAAATCCAGAAAATCACATTGTAGGATTTTTTAATGAATTTATTTGCAAATTATGGTGGAAAATAAGTATTTGGTCACCTACAAACAAGCAAGATTTCTGTCTCTCACAGACCTGTACCTTCTTCTTTAAGAAGCTCCTCTGTCCTCCACTCGTTACCTGTATTAATGGTACCTGTTTGAACTTGTTATCAGTATAAAAGACACCTGTCCACAACCTCAAACAGTCACACTCTAAACTCCACTATGGCCAAGACCAAAGAGCTGTCAAAGGACACCAGAAACAAAATTGTAGACCTGCACCAGGCTGGGAAGACTGAATCTGCAATAGGTAAGCAGCTTGGTTTGAAGAAATCAACTGTGGGAGCAATTATTAGGAAATGGAAGACATACAAGACCATGCAAGATCTCACCCCGTGGGGTCAAAATGATCACAAGAACGGTGAGCAAAAATCCCAGAACCACACGGGGGGACCTAGTGAATGACCTGCAGAGAGCTGGGACCAAATTAACAAAGCCTACCATCAGTAACACACTACGCCGCCAGGGACTCAAATCCTGCAGTGCCAGACGTGTCCCCCTGCTTAAGCCAGTACATATCCAGCACTGTCTGAAGTTTGCTAGAGAGCATTTGGATGATCCAGAAGAAGATTGAGAGAATGTCATATGGTCAGATGAAACCAAAATATAACTTTTTGGTAAAAACTCAACTTGTCGTGTTTGGAGGACAAAGAATGCTGAGTTGCATCCAAAGAACACCATACCTACTGTGAAGCATGGGGTGGAAACATCATGCTTTGGGGCGGTTTTTCTGCAAAGGTACCAGGACGACTGATCCATGTAAAGGAAAGAATGAATGGGGCCATGTGTGTGGGACTTTGAGTGATAACCTCCTTCCATCAGCAAGGGCATTGAAGATGAAACGTGGCTGGGTCTTTCAGCATGACAATGATCCCAAACACACCGCCCGGGCAACGAAGGAGTGGCTTCGTAAGAAGCATTTCAAGGTCCTGGAGTCGCCTAGCCAGTCTCCAGATCTCAACCCCATAGAAAATCTTTGGAGGGAGTTGAAAGTCCGTGTTGCCCAGCAACAGCCCCAAAACATCACTGCTCTAGAGGAGATCTGCATGGAGGAATGGGCCAAAATACCAGCAACAGTGTGTGAAAACCTTGTGAAGACTTACAGAAAACATTTGACCTCTGTCATTGCCAACAAAGTGTATATAACAAAGTATTGAGATAAACTTTTGTTATTGACCAAATACTTATTTTCCACCATAATTTGCAAATACATTCATTAAAAATCCTACAACGTGATTTAAAAAAAAAAAAATCTAATTTTGTCTGTCATAGTTGAAGTGTACCTATGATGAAAATTACAGGCCTCTCTCATCTTTTTAAGTGGGAGAACTTGCACAATTGGTGGCTGACTAAATACTTTTTTGCCCCACTGTATATACAGTGCATTCCGACACCTACTATTTTCCACATTTTGTTACGTTACAGCCTTATTCTAAAATTGATTAAATTAATTGTTTTCCTCATCAATCTACACACAATACCCCATAATTAGACAATTTTGCAAATTTCTAAAAAAATAAACAACAGAAATACCTTATTTTCATAAGTATTCAGACCATTTGCTATGAGACTTAAAATTGAGCTCAGGTGCATCCTGTTTCCATTGATCATCCTTGAGGTGTTTCTACAACTTGATTGGAGTCTACCTGTGGTAAATTCAATTGATTGGACATTGTTTGGAAAGGCCCACACCTGTCTATATAAGGTCCCACAGTTGACAATGCATGTCAGAGCAAAAACCGAGCCATGAGGTCAGAGGAATTGTCTGTAGAGCTCCGAGAAAGAATTGTGTCTAGGCACAGATCTGGGGAAGAGTATCAAAACATTTCTGCAGCATTGAATGTCCCCAAGAACACAGTGGCTTCCATCATTCTTAAATTGAAGAAGTTTGGAACCACCAAGAGCTGGCTGCCCAGCCAAACTGAGCAATCGGGGAGTAGGGCCTTGGTCAAGGAGGTGACCAGGAACCTGATGGTCACTCTGACAGAGTCCAGAGTTCCTCTGTGGAGATGGGAGAAACTTTCAGAAGGACAACCATCTCTGCAGCACTCTAACAATCATGCTTTTATGGTAGAGTGGCCAGACGGAAGCCACTCCTCAGTTAAAGGCACATGACAGCCAACTTGGAGTTTTCCAAAAGGCACCTAAAGGACTCTCAAACAATGAGAAACAAGATTATCTGGTCTGAGTTCAACCTTGAAACCAAGGTTGAACTCTTTGGCCTGAATGCCAAGCGGCAAGTCTGGAGGCACGTCTCCATACGGTGGAGTATGGTCGTGGCAGCATCATGCTGTGGGGATGTTTTTCATCTGCAGGGACTGGGAGACTAGTCAGGGTCGAGGGAAAGATGAACAAAGGAAAGTACAGAGAGAATCTTGATGAAAACCTGTTCTAGAGCGCCTAGGACCTCGGACTGGGCCGAAGGTTCACCTTCCAACAGGACAACGACCCTAAGTACACAGCCAAGACAATGCAGGAGTGGCTTCAGAACAAGTCTCCTTGAGTGGCCCAGCCAGAGCCCGGACTTGAACAAAAACAAACATCTCTGGAGAGACCTGAAAATAGCTGTGTAGCGACGCTCCCCATCCAACCTGACAGAGCTTGAGAGGATCTGCAGAGAAGAATGGGAGAAACACAGCAAATACAGGTGTGCCAAGCTTGTAGCGTCATACCCAAGAAGACTCAAGGCTGTAATTGTTGCCAAAGGTGCATCAACAAAGTACTGATTAAAGGGTCTGAATACTTAAGTAAATGTGATATTTAATTTGTTTTTATCTTTTATAAGTTTGCAAACATTTCTAAAAAACAGTTTTTGCTTTGTCATTATGGTGTATAGTATGTAGTGTGATGAGGAGAAAAAACAATTCAATGAATTTTAGAATAAGGCCGTAACGTAACA
The DNA here is from genome assembly GCF_045791955.1 of Oncorhynchus clarkii lewisi. NCBI lineage: Eukaryota > Metazoa > Chordata > Actinopteri > Salmoniformes > Salmonidae > Oncorhynchus > Oncorhynchus clarkii. Next base: position 28,403,732 of record NC_092174.1, read on the forward strand.
AAATGTGGAAAAAGTGAAGGAGTCTGAATACTTTCAGAATACACTGTAAATATGTCAGAAAGCCATTTTTTAAAATCCTTTATTTAGCTATGTAAGTCAGTTAAGAACAAATTCTTATTTTCAATGACGGCCTAGGAATAGTGGGTTCCAGATTTTTACCTTGTCAGCTCGGGGATTCAATCTTGCAACCTTTCGGTTACTAGTCCAATGCTCTAACCACCAGGCTACCTGCCACACCATACATAATGCTGTTATGAAAGCATTGTTATAACACTTTACACAGTATCTTGGGAGGTAACATCTTATGTTCAGAACTGTTTGATCCAACTGTTTGGTGCTACAACTATGTGGTTTTAGTGTCACTCAATACACGGGGTACTATATCTCATCACATACAATTACCTATACTATTTCATCACATACAATTAAATTGTCATTCTTAATTGACTATATGCTGCATTTAGGTTGATGTATCATCACAATTGTCATATTGAGGGGCTAAATAACAAAGCAAGTTGATGAAACATGTCTTCCCCACAAAGCAAACCATGAAAACAAAACATTCAAGCAAATCTATTTTAAATCTGTTGTAGCACTTATTAGGTTGGACTGAACTGTCAATTAAATAAAGAGCGCAATTGGAGCAAAAACGTGCACATCCAAGGGTCCCCCCGGGACCAGAACTGACAGATACCTCCTCACAAGTTATAAAATGACGGATAAGGATAAATGAGCTTGTTCATGTACTATGAAATAGAGCAACACCATCCGATAATAGTAGGCCACACAAACAGTGGGTTTTAACATTAATAAAATATAGAATCTTTCTTGATGCATTTTGATGGTTGAATGTTTGACAACAGGACAGTACCACCTCTCAACCATGTGTGGTTTATAGATCATACAGCTACTACCGGAGTCTTGTAAAATGTAACCAGACCATCTGAGCATCTTGTGTACTCATTTAGTGGTTTGGCTATAGAGCCCCACAGTGGAGGTTTCATAATTCCCATAAAACCTAGCGGTCAAACAGGGAAATGGTTCCAATCACTTTTCCACCATACAATTTTTCCCATAGGGAAAGGCTTGCCCTGGCATGACGTTTTGATAGCCATATAAATCTCTCTCGGACAAGTTGACTTTTATCAATATATTTGGTACTATTTACTCTCAGATTCAAAAAAGGTAATTTGCATCAAAGTAGACATCATGCAAGACTACAGATCCCTGCAAGCTCTTGCACATCATCTCTTTGCTTACAGTTATTGTGTCAATTTAAAACTTGCACAAGACAGTTCACAGAATTGTTCATTTAAATAAATATATATACACAATTTATTCATGACCAAATGTAGCTAACATTAGAAAGTTAATCCAGAGAATCTCACCTTTGCCTCGATTCGGCAGTCTCGTCCAGATCATCATGGCATTTGTAGTTCTTTATGATAGCCACATTAGCAGCTAATTAGCATTTCATTTTGATGGGGGTAAATACGGGTGAATATATTGATAAAAGTCACCTTGTCCTAGAGAGATTTACACGGTTATCAAAACATCTTGGCAGGGTAAGCCTATACGAAACACAGACATTATTTTAAATGTTTCTAAAATCCCCTATGGTAAAAATAAATGGAAAAACAATTGACCACTATGATTTACGGGTATTATGACTCATATTGTGGTACTCTATACATGTTTCAAGCAATGTCCATCACTGGATATTGCTCAATGAATTTGTGTTTATCAAGTTAAACATAATCATTTTGATTATACAGTACTCCAACCTTAAACGGCTCAACATACAGTATAATCATATTCTAGTACCTAGCTATAACCTCTTTTGGAGTTTGTCTGGGACTGTAATGTTTGCCAAAGATAATACCACAGTCAATTAGGATGACATTACCCAAGTCTCCAGAGAGCCACCCTAGTGCTATGAAATGACCATTTCCAATTCTTTCAGCTCTTTGTAGCAACTCAGTCTCCTGAGGCCACTGGTCTTCAAATTTCAGGGCATTTATATGGTGGTAGGTTGTTGCAGGGAGGGGGGGAGGCGGGTTGGTCATCAGATAAGAGAAGAGATTCTGGACTAATTAAACCCCTTGAGACAGAGAATCACTGTACAGTGATTTACAACTCTCTCCATACCAGTTAACCCAACTCATATGTATCTGTCACATTCACATTACATGCACCATTCTGTATTCCTTGAAGAGGAAGTAAATAGGTATTTTATTTTATGGAATTTATTTTGACCTGAGTTGACTTGCTTACAGTATGAACTGCTTATGAATGCACTAGGCATGGACTATGAATTTGTTTTGAGTTTAGTATTCGATCTATGACTAGGGTTAAGATTAGGACTAACCACAGTAGGGTTTTCCAGTCCTGGTCATTGAGAACCACAGGGTTTACAGGTTTTTATTCCAGCAAGGCTCACCTGATTGAAATAATCAACTAATTATCAGGACCTTGATTTACAGAATCAATTCTGTTAGTTCTAGACTGAAAGAAAAGCTGACAGACCCTGTAGCTATCAAAGACCAGGGTTGGTGCCCACTGCCCTACTACAAAGAGGATATGCAGAGAAAGAAAATGCTAAATAATGTGAAATAGTGTGAAATAGTGTGGGAATGTTTAAGAAACGTGAATACTATATGCTTTGTGCAGATCTACAAAATGTTAAATAGTCTATTAATTTTAAAAAAAATACACAATCATCACTACATACTTTATATTGATGCTCTTACAGTGTCAATAATTGAAATAGCATTGCAGTGACAGGCATATCAACAACAATACAGGGAAAAAGTCAATTATATGCACAGCTCAGATGATTACAGCCTAGAATAAACAGATAAAAGATTAGAGCATTTAATCTAATCAATGAAACAAAACATGGAGAATCTATCTGGAAGTTACAGCATAACAAAGTCTACCAGGCATAATTCCTTTTGCTGGCTGCAACAGCAGCAGAGGGTATGCTAAGATAGAAAGTATTATTTTCCTAAATGGAAGGTGTCAGATGGTCACGGAAATGTGATCGGCTGTTCAAGATCACTGCTTCCCATCTGCAATTTGTGATGTGTGAAAGATTCAGCCCAAATGTGCTCACAAACCGGAAATCCTCAGCACTTTCTCTTATCATGGAAAAACAAGATAACCAGCTGTTTACAGATCACAGAACATATCATATTAATATCATGGAGAGGGTGATATCATCTTGTTTGTAAAAAATATCTTGGTAACTAAGTGGGGTGGTACTGCAATGGCATCCTTCAGAGGGAAAGTTTTAATTTATATCTAGGTGGATGGAAATGTGGCAGGTTAAAATATTTTAAAAATTATATTCCCATGCAAATTATGTGGCAAAATTGATGCACATACTGTACATTTTTTGTGTTTCATCACCAATGGTATCCCTTATAAGTTGCACAAGATATACACACATAATATAAATTCCATACAAAATATCTGCTGTTTAATTTCATGTTTTATGATCACTTACTAACTTTACGATAGCAACAGCATTCTTTCCCAAGTGTAACATCAAATTACCCTGCACCTGATGTCTACTGTAAACTCAAATTACCCCTGAAAATGATGTCAACTGTAACCTCAAATTACCCATAAAACTAATGTCTACAGTAAACTAGAATTACCCCTGCACCTGATGTCTACTGTAACCTCAAATTTCCCCTGCACCTGTCTGCTGTAAACTCAATTTACTCCTGCATCAGTCTACTGAAACCTCAAATTTCCCCTACACCTGTCTGTTGTAAACTCAAAATACCCCTGCACCTTATGTCTACTGGAATCTCAAATATCCACTGCACCTGATGTCAACTGTAACAAAAATTACCCCTGCACCTGATGTCTTTTGTAAACTCAAATTACCCCTGAAACCTTTCTACTGAAAACTCAAATTACTCCTGCACCTGTCTGCTGTAAACTAAAATTACCCTTGAAAAAGTCTACTGTAAACTCAAATTACCCCTGCAACTGATGTCTGTTGTAAACTCTAATTACCCCTGCACCTGTCTACAGTAAACTCCAATTACCCCTGCACCTGTCTACTGTAAACTCAAATTACCCCTGCACCTGTCTGCTGTAAACTCAAATTACCCCTGCATCTGATGTCTACTGTAAACTCAAATTACCTCTGTACCTGATGTCTACTGTAAACTCAAATTACCCCTGCACCTGTCTACTGTGATCTCAAATTGACACCTGCACCTGTCTACTGTAAACTCAAATGATCCCTGCACCTGTATTCTGTAAACTCAAATTACCCCTGCACCTGTCTAATGTAAACTCAAATTACCCAGGCACCTGATTTCTACTGTAACCTCAAATGACCCCTGCACCTGATGACTACTGTAACCTCAAAATACCGCTACACCTGTCTAATGTAAACTTAAATTACCCCTACATCTGATGTCTAATACAATCTCATTTACCCCTTCACCTATCTTCTGTAAACTCAAGTTACCCCTGAACCAGTCTACTGTAACCTCAAATTACCACTGCACCTGATGTCTACTGACACCTCAAATTTCCCCTGCACCTGTCTGTTGTAAACTCAAAATACCCCTGCACCTTATGTCTACTGGAATCTCAAATATCCACTGCACCTTATGTCAACTGTAACACAAATTACCCCTGCACCTGATGTTGTTTGTAAACTCAAATTACCCCTGCACCTGTGTACTGTAATCTTAAATTGACCACTGCACCTGTCTACTGTAAATTCAAATTACCCCTGAACCTGTCTACTGTAAACTCACATTACTACTGCACCTGTCTAATGTAAAATCAAATTAACAAGGCACCTGATGTATATTGTAAAATCAAATTAAAGCTGCACCTGTCTACTGGTAAAACAAATTACCCCTGCACCTGTCTACTGTCAGCTCAAATTACCCCTGCACATGTCTACTGTAAACTCAAATTACCTCTGCACCTGATTCATACTGTAAACCCAAATTACCCATACACCTGTCTGCTGTAAACTGAAATTACCTATGCACCTGATATCTACTGTAAACTCACATAACCCCTGCACCTGTCTACTGTAAACTCAGATTACACCTGCACCTGTCTACTGTAACCTGAAATTACCCCTGCACCTGATGTCTACTGTAAACTCAAAATACCCCTGCACCTGTCTGCTGTTAAATCAAATGACCCCATGCACATGTCTACTGTAAACTCAAATTACACCTGCATCTGAAGTTTACTGTAACCTCAAATGACCCCACAACCTGTGTACTGTAAACTCAAATTACCCCTACGTCTGATGTCTAATGTAATCTCAAATTTACCCCTGCACATGTCTACTGTAAACTAAAATTACCTCTGCACCTGATTCCTACTGTAAACCCAAATTACCCATGCACCTGTCTACTGTAAACTCAAATTACCCCTGCACCTGTCCACTGTAAACTCAAATTACCCCTGCACCTGTCTACTGTAAAGTCAAAATACACCTGCACCTGTCTACTGTAAAGTCAAATTACCCATGCACCCGTGTAATGTAATCTCAAACTGACCCTTGCACCTGTTTTCTGCAACCTCAAATTACCCCTGCACCTGTCTACTGTAAACTCAAATTAACTCTGTACCTGATGTCTACTGTAAACTCAAATGTCCACTACACCTGATGTCAACTGTAACCTCAAATTACCCCTGCACCTGTCTACTGTAAACTCAAATTACCCCTGCACCTGTCTATTGTAAACTCAAATTACCAATGCACATGTCTACCATAAAATAAAAATACCCATGAACCTGTCAACTGTAACCTCAAATTACCCCTGCGCCTGTCTACTGTAAACTCAACTGAACTCTGCACCTGTCTACTGTAACCTCAAAATACCCCTGAGCCTGTGTACTGTAAACTCAAATTACACCTTCACCTGATGTCTAATGTAATCTCATATGTACCACTTCACTTGTAAACTCAAATTACCCCTGAACCAGTCTACCGTAACCTAAGATTACCCCTGCACATGATGTCTGCTGTAAACTCAAATTTACACTGAAGCTGTTAACTGTAAACTCATAATAATCCTGCACCTGATGTCTACTGTAGCCTTAAATTACTACTGCACCTGATGTCTACTCTAAACTCAAATTACCACTGAATCTGTCCACTGTAAACTCAAAATACCCCTGCACCTTAAGTTTACTGTAACCTCAAAGTACCCCTGTACCTGATGTCATTTGAAAACTCAAATAACCCCTGAAACTGCCTACTGTAAACTCAAAATACCCCTGTACCTGTCTGCTGTAAACCCAAATCACCCCTGCATTTGATGTCTTTTGTAAACTCAAATTACCACTGAACATGTCTACTGTAAACTAAAATTACCCCTACACCTGAAGACTACTGTATCCTCAAATTACCCCTCTGCCTGTGTACTGTAAACACAAATTACCCCTACATCTGATGGTAATTGTAATCTCATATTTACACCTGCACCTGTCTACTGTAAACTCAATTTACTCCTGCACCAGGCTACTGTAACCTAAAATTACCCCTGCACCCCTGTCTTTTATCAACTCAAATTACCCTTGAACCGGTCTACTGTAAACTCAAACTACGCCTGCACCTGTGTATTGTAATATCACATTGACCCAAGCACCTGTCTACTGTAAATTCAATTTTACCCCTGCACCTGATGTTGATTGTAAACTCAAATTACCCCTGCACCTGTGTACTGTAATCTCAAATTGACCCCTGCACCTGTCTACTGTAAACTCAAATTACCCCTGAACCTGTCTACTGTAAACTCACATTACCACTGCACCTGTCTAATGTAAACTCAACTAACAAGGCACCTGATGTCTATTGTAAAATCAAATTAAAGCTGCACCTGTCTACTGGTAAATCAAATTACCCCTGCACCTGTCTACTGTCAGCTCCAATTACCCCTGCACATGTCTACTGTAAACTCAAATTACACCTGCACCTGATTCCTACTGTAAACCTAAATTTCCCCTGCACATGACTATTGTAAACTCAAATTACCTATGCACCTGATTCCTACTGTAAACTCAAATGACCTCTGCACCGGTAAACTGTAAACTCAAATTACCCCTGCACCTGTCTACTGTTAAATCATATTACCCTTGAACATGTCTACTGTAAACTCAAATTACACCTGCATCTGAATATTACTGTAACCTCAAATTACCCCACCAGCTGTGTACTGTAAACTCAAATTACCCCTACGTCTGATGTCTAATGTAATCTCAAATTTACCCCTGCACATGTCTACTGTAAACTCAATTTACTCCTGCACCATTCTACTGTAACGTAAAATTACCCCTGCGCATGTCTACTGTAAACTCAAATTACCTCTGCACCTGATTCCTACTGTAAACCCAAATTACCCATGCACCTGTCTACTGTAAACTGAAATTACCCGTGCACCTGATATCTACTGTAAACTCACATAACCCCAACATCTGTCTACTGTAAACTGAAATTACCCCTGCACCTGTCTACTGTAAACTCAAATTACCCCTGCACCTGATGTCTACTGTAACCTCAAATGTCCCCTGCAACTCTGTCTACTGTAAACTCAATTTACCCCTGCACCTGTCTACCGTAAAATCAAATGACCCCTGCACTTGTCTACTGTCAGCTCAAATTACCCCTGCACATGTCTAGTGTAAACTCAAATGACCTCTGCACCTGATTCCTACTGTAAACCTAAATGTCCCCTGCACATGACTACTGTAAACACAAATCATCTCTGCACCTGCATGTCTACTGTAAACTCAAAATACCCCTGCACCTGTCTACTGTTAAATGAAATTACCCCTGCACATGTATACTGTAAACTCAAATGACACCTGCATCTGAAGATTACTGTAACCTCAAATGACCCCACAACCTGTGTACTGTAAACTCAAATAACCATTACGTCTGATGTCTAATGTATTCTCAAATGTACCCCTGCACATGTCTACTGTAAAGTCAATTTACTCCTGCACCAGGCTACTGTAACCTAAAATTACCCCTGCGCATGTCTACTGTAAACTCAAATTACCTCTGCACCTGATTCCTACTGTAAACTCAAATTACCCATGCACCTGTCTACTGTAAACTGAAAATACCCCTGCACCTGATATCTACTGTAAACTCACATAACCCCAACACCTGTCTACAGTAAACTGAAATTACCCCTGCACCTGTCTGTTGTAAACTCAAAATACCCCTGCACCTTATGTCTACTGGAATCTCAAATATCCACTGCACCTGATGTCAACTGTAACAAAAATTACCCCTGCACCTGATGTCTTTTGTAAACTCTAATTACCCCTGAAACCTTTCTACTTAAAACTCAAATTACTCCTGCACCTGTCTGCTGTAAACTCAAATTACCCTTGAAAAAGTCTACTGTAAACTCAAATTACCTCTGCACCTGATTCCTACTGTAAACCCAAATTACCCATGCACCTGTCTACTGTAAACTGAAATTGCCCGTGCATCTGATATCTACTGTAAACTCACATAACCCCAACATCTGTCTACTGTAAACTGAAATTACCCCTGCACATGTCTACTGTAAACTCAAATTACCCCTGCACCTGATGTCTACTGTAACCTCAAATGTCCCATGCAACTCTGTCTACTGTAAACTCAATTTACCCCTGCACCTGTCTACCGTAAAATCAAATGACCCCTGCACTTGTCTACTGTCAGCTCAAATTACCCCTGCACATGTCTAGTGTAAACTCAAATTACCTCTGCACCTGATTCCTACTGTAAACTCAAATTACCCATGCACCTGTCTACTGTAAACTGAAAATACCCCTGCACCTGATATCTACTGTAAACTCACATAACCCCAACACCTGTCTACAGTAAACTGAAATTACCCCTGCACCTGTCTTCTGTAAACTCAAATTACCCCTGTACCTGATGTCTACTGTAAAATCAAATTACCCCTGCACCTGATGTCTACTGTAACCTCAAATTACACCTGCACCTGATGTCTACTGTAAAATCAAATTACCCCTGAAAATGATGTCAACTGTAACCTCAAATTACCCATAAAACTAATGTCTGCTGTAAACTCAATTTACTCCTGCATCAGTCTACTGAAACCTCAAATATCCCCTACACCTGTCTGTTGTAAACTCAAAATACCCCTGCACCTTATGTCTACTGGAATCTCAAATATCCACTGCACCTGATGTCAACTGTAACAAAAATTACCCCTGCACCTGATGTCTGTTGTAAACTCTAATTACCCCTGCGCCTGTCTACAGTAAACTCCAATTACCCCTGCACCTGTCTACTGTAAACTCAAATTACCCCTGCACCTGTCTGCTGTAAACTCAAATTACCCTTGAAAAAGTCTACTGTAAACTCAAATTACCTCTGCACCTGATTCCTACTGTAAACCCAAAATACCCATGCACCTGTCTACTGTAAACTGAAATTGCCCGTGCACCTGATATCTACTGTAAACTCACATAACCCCAACATCTGTCTACTGTAAACTGAAATTACCCCTGCACCTGATGTCTACTGTAACCTCAAATGTCCCCTGCAACTCTGTCTACTGTCAGCTCAAATTACCCCTGCACATGTCTACTGTAAACTCAAATGACCTCTGCACCTGATTCCTACTGTAAACCTAAATTTCCCCTGCACATGACTACTGTAAACACAAATTACCTCTGCACCTCATTCCTACTGTAAACTCAAATGACCTCTGCACCTCTAAACTGTAAACTCAAATTACCCCTGCACCTGATGTCTACTGTAAACTCAAAATACCCCTGCACCTGTCTACTGTTAAATGAAACTACCCCTGCACATGTCTACTGTAAACTCAAATTACACCTGCATCTGAAGATTACTGTAACCTCAAATGACCCCACAACCTGTGTATTGTAAACTCAAATTACCCCTACGTCTGAAATTTAATTTACCCCTGCACACATCTCAAATTTACCCCTGCACATGTCTACTGTAAACTCAATTTACTCCTGCACCAGGCTACTGTAACCTAAAATTACCCCGGCGCATGTCTACTGTAAACTCAAATTACCTCTGCACCTGATATCTACTGTAAACTCACATAACCCCTACACCTGTCTACTGTAAACTGAAATTACCCACGCACCTGTCCACTGTAAACTCAGATTACACCTGCACCTGTCTACTGTAACCTGAAATTACCCCTGCACATGTCTACTGTAAACTCAAATTACTCCTGCACCAGGCTACTGTAACCTAAAATTACCCCGGCGCATGTCTACTGTAAACTCAAATGACCTCAGCACCTGATTCCTACTGTTAACCCATGCACGTGTCTACTGTAAACTGAAATTACCTCTGCACCTGATTCCTACTGTAGACCGAAATTACCCATGCACCTGTCTACTGTAAACTGAAATTACCCCTGCACCTGTCTACTGTAATCTCAAATTACACCTGCACCTGTCTACTGTAACCTCAAATTTCCCCTGCACCTTTGTCTACTGTAAACTACAATTACCCCTGCAACTGTCTACTGTAACCTGAAATGACCCCTGCACCTGATGTCTACTGTAACCTCAAATTACCCCTGCACCTGTCTAACATACACTCAAATTTCCCCTGCACCTGTTAACTGTAAACTCAATTTACACCTGCACCTGAAATATACTGTATCCTCAAATTACCCTTGCACCTGATGTCTACTGTAATCTCTAATCACCCCTGCACCTGTCTACTGTAAACTCAAATTACTCCTGCACCTGTGTACTGTAAACTCAAATTCCCCCTGCACCTGATGTCTTCTGGAACCTCAAAATACTCCTGCACCTGATGTCTTCTGGAACCTCAAAATACTCCTGCACCTGATGTCTTCTGGAACCTCAAAATACTCCTGCACCTGATGTCTTCTGGAACCTCAAAATACTCCTGCACCTGACATCTTCTGGAACCTCAAATTGTCCCCTCCACCTGTCTACTGTAATCTCCAATTACCACTGCACCTGATGTCTACTGGACCCTGAAAAAACCTCTGCAACTTTCTACTGTAACCAAATGACCTCTGCACCTGATTCCTACTGTAAACCTAAATTTCCCTGCACATGACTACTGTAAACACAAATTACCTCTGCACCTGATTCCTACTGTAAACTCAAATGACCTCTGCACCGCTAAACTGTAAACTCAAATTACCCCTGCACCTGATGTCTACTGTAAACTTAAAATACCCCTGCACCTGTCTACTGTTAAATCAAATTACCCCTGCATCTGTAGATTACTGTAACCTCAAATGACCCCACAACCTGTGTACTGTAAACTCAAATTACCCCTACGTCTGATGTCTAATGTAATCTCAAATTTACCCCTGCACATGTCTACTGTAAACTCAATTTACTCCTGCACCTGATTCCTACTGTAAACCCAAATTACCCATGCACCTGTCTACTGTAAACTTAAAATACCCCTGCACCTGTCTACTGTTAAATCAAATTACCCCTGCATCTGTAGATTACTGTAACCTCAAATGACCCCACAACCTGTGTACTGTAAACTCAAATTACCCCTACGTCTGATGTCTAATGTAATCTCAAATTTACCCCTGCACATGTCTACTGTAAACTCAATTTACTCCTGCACCTGATTCCTACTGTAAACCCAAATTACCCATGCACCTGTCTACTGTAAACTGAAATTACCCCTGCACCTGTCTACTGTAATCTTAAATTACACCTGCACCTGTCTACTGTAAACTCAAATTTTCCCTGCACCTTTGTCTACTGTAAACTATAATTACCCCTGCAACTGTCTACTGTAAACTATAATTACCCCTGCAACTGTCTACTGTAACCTCAAATTTCCCCTGCACCTTTGTCTACTGTAAACTATAATTACCCCTGCAACTGTCTACTGTAAACTATAATTACCCCTGCAACTGTCTACTGTAACCTCAAATTTCCCTTGCACCTTTGTCTACTGTAAACTATAATTACCCTTGCAATTGTCTACTGTAACCTCAAATTTCCCCTGCACCTTTGTCTACTGTAAACTCAAATTCCCCCGGCACCTGATGTCTTCTGGAACCTCAAAATACTCCTGCACCTGATGTCTTCTGGAACCTCAAAATACTCCTGCACCTGATATCTTCTGGAACCTCAAAATACTCCTGCACCTGATGTCTTCTGGAACCTCAAAATACTCCTGCACCTGATGTCTTCTGGAACCTCAAATTTCCCCTGAACCTGTGTATTGTAATCTCAAATTGTCCCCTCCACCTGTCTACTGTAACCTCCAATTACCCCTGCACCTGATGTCTACTGGACCCTGAAAAAAACCCTGCAACTTTCTACTGTTAACTCAAATTACCCCTACACCTGATGTCTTCTGGATCCTCAAATTACCCCTACACCTGATGTCTTCTGGATCCTCAAATTACCCCTGCACATATCTACTGTAAACTCAAATTTCCCCTGGACCTTTGTCTACTGTAAACTATAATTACCCCTGCACCTGTCTACTGTAACCTGAAATTACCTCATGCACCTTATGTCTACTATAACCTCAAATTACCCCTGCATCTGTCAACTGTAAACTCAATTTACACCTGCACCTGTGTACTGTAAACTCAAATGACCCCTGCACCTGAAATATACTGTATCCTCAAATTACCCCTGCACCTGTCTACTGTAAACTGAATTTACACCTGCACCTGTCTACTACAAACTCAATTTACCCCTGCACCCGTCTACTACAAACTCAATTTACCCCTGCATCTGTCTACTGTAAACTCAATTTACCCCTGCACCTGGTGTCTACTGTAAGCTCTAATCAGCACTGCACCTGTCTACTGTAAACTCAAATTACACCTGAACCTGTGTACTGTACTCTCAATTTGACACCTTCACCTGCCTTCTGTAAACTCACATTCCCCCTGCACCTGTCTACTGTAACCTCAAATGACCCCTGCACCTGTCTATTGTAACCTCACATTTCCCCTGCACCTTTGTCTACTGTCAACTCAAATTACCCCTGAACCTGTCTACTGTTAACTCAAATTACCCCTGCACCTGTCTACTGTTAACTCAAATTACCCCTGCACCTGTCTACTGTTAACTCAAATTACCCCTGAACCTGTCTACTGTTAACTCAAATTACCCCTGAACCTGTCTACTGTTAACTCAAATTACCCCTGCACCTGTCTACTTTTAACTCAAATTACCCCTGAACCTGTCTACTGTTAACTCAAATTACCCCTGCACCTGTCTACTGTTAACTCAAATTACCCCTGCACCTGTCTACTGTTAACTCCAATTACCCCTGAACCTGTCTACTGTTAACTCAAATTACCCCTGAACCTGTCTACTGTTAACTCAAATTACCCCTGCACCTGTCTACTATTAACTCAAATTACCCCTGAACCTGTCTACTATTAACTCAAATTACCCCTGCACCTGTCTACTGTAACCTCAAGCTCTTTACCTCTTCGTTTAATCTCTCACTGTATGCTTTCATTAAATCTGATAAGAGCTTCACAACTGGAGTTATATTGTTAGTGTGAATTTAGAAACTTGAAGATGTAGTGGGGTACAAATCCAGTTTACTGCTCCAGAACCCTATTCATTGTTAACTGTCTCAGACACTAGTTTACCAGTTGAATCATCTGTCCTCTGCACAGTCTAGTCATAAAGCAGGTGGAGTTTGCTGGAGATAAAATCAGTCCATTTATAAAATGTCAGTTTATCGATAAGGCCCGTTATTTGCCTGAACTGTTAACCATAGGAAGGAGATTCATTGTTTATAGAGTGAAAGGTGCTGTTGTCTGTATAGCACCAGTTGCTAATTATTCACTGTAAGGAGAACTAAAACGGTGCACTAAATGACATGATAAAGTCCTCTACCATGTAGACCATAACCCTTGTGAATTATCAACATGTCTACAGTACAGCTTCCCTTCAACTTCCCTTCAGCTTCCCTTCAGTTCAAAGTTAGTGTTAGTACTCATCCAAAGTCTACTTTGTATTAATTATTGTGCTCTTATTGGTTGCTGTTTGAAACCACCAGATCTTCACACATGACGTAGTGCAGGCACCACAGACACATGACGTAGTGTAGGCACCACAGACACATGACGTAGTGTAGGCACCACAGACACATGACGTAGTGTAGGCACCACAGACACATGACATAGTGTAGGCACCACAGACACATGACGTAGTGTAGGCACCACAGACACATGACGTAGTGTAGGCACCACAGACACATGGCGTAGTCTAGGCACCACAGACACATGACGTAGTGTAGGCACCACAGACACATGACGTAGTCTAGGCACCACAGACACATGACGTAGTGTAGGCACCACAGACACATTACTTGGTGTAGGCACCACAGACACATGACGTAGTGTAGGCACCACAGACACATGACGTAGTGTAGGCACCACAGACACATGACGTAGTGTAGGCACCACAGAACCATGGCGTAATGTAGGCACCGCAAACACATGGCGTAGTGTGGGCCCCACAGACACATAACCATGGCATAATGTAGGCACCACAGACACATGGCCTAGTGTAGGCACCACAGACACATAACCATGGCGTAATGTAGGCACCACAGACACATGGCTTATTGTAGGCACCACAGAACCATGGCGTAAAGTAGGCACCACAGACACATGGCGTAGTGTATGCACCAGAGAACCATGGCGTAATGTAGGCACCACAGACACATGGCGTAGTGTAGGCACCACAGAACCATGACGTAATGTAGGCACCACAGACACATGGCGTAGTGTAGGCACCACAGAACCATGACGTAATGTATGCACCACAGACACATGACATAGTGTAAGGCACCACAGAACCATGGCGTAATGTAGGCACCACAGACACATGACGTAGTGTAGGCACCACAGACATGGACACAGGGCGTAATGTAGGCACCATAGACACATGGCGTAATGTAGGCACCACAGACACGTGGCGTAGTGTAGGCACCACAGACACATGGCGTAGTGTAGGCACCACAGAGACATGGCATAGTGTAGGCACCACAGACACAGACAAGGCTCACAGAGTCAGCCAGCAGCCGGGAGGTGAGCAGAGGGATGAACAGGCGGTGTCCCCTCCAGACTGAGCACAGAAGCATACGTGTGTGTGTGTGTGTGTGTGTGTGTGTGTGTGTGTGTGTGTGTGTGTGTGTGTGTGTGTGTGTGTGACTGAGGCATTCTATTCTCAAATGACAAAGGAGAGTGGATGAGCAATAGAGGAGGGAGAGAGGGAGGGAACAGGGAAAGTTGTACGGAGGGAGGGAAGACTCACCTTGGGAGCGGCTAGCTGGACTACAGGGACAGGAAGAGGTGTTGGAGAGACTGGAGAGGACACCAAGGTGTGGAGGACTGGGCACAGGGGGGCAAGCCAAACCATGGTGGTAGTAGTCTAGAGTGGAGAACTGTGTGGGGGCTGGGGGGAGTAAGGGGGTGCCGATGTCTCCCCAGCATCTCCCCAGCGTGATGCATCTACCTTCAGGGTGGCAGCAGGCGTGGAGTGGGGTGCGGTGGAGCGAGCACAGGCTCACTGGCGCGGTCACCTAGGGATGCTGGAGCTGCTGTTGCATGACTGATAGTTATTCCTTGGGAGAATTGGGAGATGAGCCCCATTGTATTACCATCTCCCCCCCACTACCACAACCCAAATTGTGTCAATGCTGTTGAGCCTTGAAAGTGTGATTGTTTTAGGTGTCCAAAGAAATTGTGGTATCAACAAAGCAAATGGTGTATTCCATTTTTTTTAAAATTATGCTTACTTTTTAACCATATTATATAATCCATAATTTAATTTACAGTATGAATGTCAATGAAAACCATAGTAGTATGAACGGGGATGTATCGCATAATTTGGTATCTCAAAGCCGACTGAGTTAGGCTGAGATACAGCATAGAACTGGTGTATTCATATAAAATATATAGTAAATTCCCTTGGCAACAAGGACCTACCAAGCCTTTGAATTTTTGCCACTACTTTTGTTTCTGACTCTCGCAGTCGTATCTTCTAGAAAATTCTCTGTGTTTAATATGGTCAGCACTCCCAATTATTCACTCCACTGACAAATGAAACAAACAGGGGCCAACCAGTGCATTCTGTATTATCGACTCCCCTTGGATTCCCCTTGGATTCCTATGACAATAATTAATACAATGGCAAGCCGCTGTTACCGACCCCGGCGACATGAGCTCAAGAACATAAGCTCTCCCATTTAGAACAATGTTGGAGAGGAAGGAAACTACTACCTCCAGCTACACGTGAGGTTATAACTAATGATGTAGTCACCACACAGTCCGTGAGGTCATCATAGCTAATGATGTAGTCACCACACAGTCCGTGAGGTCATCATAGCTAATGATGTAGTCACCACACAGTCCATGAGGTCATCATAGCTAATGATGTAGTCACCACACAGTCTGTGAGGTCATCATAGCTAATGATGTAGTCACCACACAGTCCATGAGGTCATCATAACTAATGATGTAGTCACCACACAGTCTGTGAGGTCATCATAACTAATGATGTAGTCACCACACAGTCCGTGAGGTCATCATAGCTAATGATGTAGTCACCACACAGTCTGTGAGGTCATCATATCTAATGATGTAGTCACCACACAGTCCGTGAGGTCATCATAGCTAATGATGTAGTCAGTCTGTGAGGTCATCATAACTAATGATGTAGTCACCACACAGTCCGTGACATCAGTCTGAGGTCACCACACAGAGCTAATGATGTAGTCACCACACAGTCCGTGAGGTCATCATAGCTAATGATGTAGTCACCACACAGTCTGTGAGGTCATCATCTAATGATGTAGTCACCACACAGTCCATGAGGTCATCATAGCTAATGATGTAGTCACCACACAGTCCGTGAGGTCATCATGAGTCACCACACAGTCTGTGAGGTAATTAATGATGTAGTCACCACACAGTCCGTGAGGTCATCATAGTTAATGATGTAGTCACCACACAGTCCATGAGGTCATCATAGCTAATGATGTAGTCACCACACAGTCCATGAGGTCATCATAGCTAATGATGTAGTCACCACACAGTCCGTGAGGTCATCATAGCTAATGATGTAGTCACCACACAGTCTGTGAGGTCATCATAGCTAATGATGTAGTCACCACACAGTCTGTGAGGTCATCATAACTAATGATGTAGTCACCACACAGTCTGTGAGGTCATCATAGCTAATGATGTAGTCACCACACAGTCTGTGAGGTCATCATAGCTAATGATGTAGTCACCACACAGTCTGTGAGGTCATCATAACTAATGATGTAGTCACCACACAGTCTGTGAGGTCATCATAGCTAATGATGTAGTCACCACACAGTCCGTGAGGTCATCATAGCTAATGATGTAGTCACCACACAGTCTGTGAGGTCATCATAGCTAATGATGTAGTCACCACACAGTCTGTGAGGTCATCATAGCTAATTATGTAGTCACCACACAGCCTGTGAGGTCATCATAACTAATGATGTAGTCACCACACAGTCTGTGAGGTCATCATAGCTAATGATGTAGTCACCACACAGTCCGTGAGGTCATCATAACTAATGATGTAGTCACCACACAGTCCATGAGGTCATCATAGCTAATGATGTAGTCACCACACAGTCCATGAGGTCATCATAACTAATGATGTAGTCACCACACAGTCTGTGAGGTCATCATAACTAATGATGTAGTCACCACACAGTCTGTGAGGTCATCAAAACTAATGATGTAGTCACCACACAGTTTGTGAGGTCATCATAGCTAATGATGTAGTCACCACACAGTCCATGAGGTCATCATAGCTAATGATGTAGTCACCACACAGTCTGTGAGGTCATCATAGCTAATGATGTAGTCACCACACAGTCCATGAGGTCATCATAACTAATGATGTAGTCACCACACAGTCTGTGAGGTCATCATAACTAATGATGTAGTCACCACACAGTCTGTGAGGTCATCATAGCTAATGATGTAGTCACCACACAGTCTGTGAGGTCATCATAGCTAATGATGTAGTCACCACACAGTCCGTGAGGTCATCATAGCTAACGATGTAGTCACCACACAGTCCATGAGGTCATCATAGCCAATGATGTAGTCACCACACAGTCCATGAGGTCATCATAGCTAATGATGTAGTCACCACACAGTCTGTGAGGTCATCATAGCTAATGATGTAGTCACCACACAGTCCATGAGGTCATCATAGCTAATGATGTAGTCACCACACAGTCCGTGAGGTCATCATAGCTAATGATGTAGTCACCACACAGTCCGTGAGGTCATCATAGCTGATGATGTAGTCAGCAGTCTGTGAGGTCATCATAGCTAATGATGTAGTCACCACACAGTCATGAGGTCATCATAGCTAATGATGTAGTCACCACACAGTCTGTGAGGTCATAATAGCTAATGATGTAGTCACCACACAGTCTGTGAGGTCATCATAGCATCATAGCAGTCACCACACAGTCCATGAGGTCATCATAGCTAATGATGTAGTCACCACACAGTCTGTGAGGTGAGGTCATCATGATCACCACACAGTCTGTGAAGTCATCATAGCTGATGATGTAGTCCCGAAACAGTCTGTGAAGTCATCATAGCTGTTGATGTAGTCCCCACACAGTTTGTGAGATCATCATAGCTGATGATGTAGTCACCACACAGTTGGTGAGGTCATCATAGCTGATGATGTAGTCAGCAGTCTGTGAGGTCATCATAGTTGATGATGCACAGTCCACACCATGGACAGACATGCCTGTGCAGTCTGGTTTCCAGTCCATAGAATGGATATAAATCCCATTACAAGAGCTCATTAATAACATCAGGTTATTACCAGATTATTACTCACACCATTACATAGCTAATGCTGTGGCTCTGGTGGATGGCAGGAACATATGAATACAGCCTGACCATAAATATACAGTACAGTACATACAATTTCCAGCAACTCAAGCAGGGTCACCACTGACCATCACAGAGGCATGGTGCTGTACATACAGGCGCATAGATAGCACAATCACACATAAGAGCACAGCATAGACAGACACAACACAGAAATATAGGACATAAATATAACACACGCTCAAAGTACAAGCACACAATCACAATATCAACACACAAGACATAAAGTTTGAGGGGTTGTGGTAAGAGTTGCCATTACACTTCATGCAGATAAAGCCTTTCCTATATAAAATCAAAGGATTACTTGTAATGTGTTCATCAGCCAACCAATATCGGCATGCAGTTTTACCATGGGACATTTTGAAAGGTTTATTTAAAAAATGGTTGTGGATCACTTTTTGTCCTTCCAACATCCATTAAAAGAATGTCACACCATGTTTAAATCCTCACAGCAGGACTTGGCATCAACAGAAAGAGTGGATGGGTTTCTCTTTAACAGCTGTAATTTGTGTTTTCCAATCACCATGCTGATTTCTGCTCATTATACTCTGGGTTCACATCGGTAAGTGAGCAAAGTTTGGATTGATTGACTCTAATTAACTAAAAAATGTTCCGAGCCATGGATTTATTATCATGCTAGCTAGCCACAATGTCACAGACATTCACAAATTACTATCCTGTTAAGATAAATGTCTTGGAAATCAAAGGAGTGTGTAAACACATGGAACAGTAGTATTATTTCCGTGATCATTTTTATTTGGCATGTTTTCCATGTGGTTACCACACGATGAAAAAAGTAGCCTACAAAGCTTGTATGCAGATTTCACATTTATTCTCAAAATATGAATATATTGGTAGTCATACAAGATTGGTATTAGTATCAATGAATGGAAACTTGTGTACTATCCAAATTTCAGTTGTCTAAGTCCTACAGTGTTTCCCAACTCCGGTCCTAGAGTACCCCCAACAGTGCGTAATTTTGTTGTGGCCCCAGGCAAGCACACCAGATTCTACTTGTCAACTAATCATCAAGCCCTTGACAAGTTGATTCAGGTATTTTTGTCCGGGGATACAACAAAAAGGTGTGCTAATGGGGGAACTCGAGGACCGGAGTTGGGAAACACTGGTCTAAGAAACGACAAATGACAATTTGTAAATGGTTTCCCACTGAGACGATGGGAAGACAGAAACGGACAACCCTGCTTAGCTCCACTGTCTGCACGACTAAAAGTTTGAAACAGTTCATCTAGGAACCTTCACAGTACTATTTGGCCGTCTCTTTGTCAAATCCAGGCCTTATCCTTGTTGTGTCCACTAAAAGAAAGCAGTGTCTCCCTCATTGATATGTTAGACACAGTAGTACCTCTCTCTATTATTCCTTTGCCCCCATGGCTCAATTCTCTACTCTTAGAAAAAAGGGTTCCAAAAGTGTTCTTCAGCTGTCCCCATAGGATAACCCATTTTGGTTCCACATGGAACCCTTTTGGCTCCCAACTCTGGCCATTTTGAAAAGTACATAAATCCATATTATGCTCTTTCTGTAAATAACCTGATGAAGGCTTGCACTGAAACGCGTTGGCTTTAACAATAAATACATACTTTTTTAAGCAACATTCAAATGTACATTGTATATATTTACTGTATATTTATATATATTTATTGTATATATTTGTATGGAAGTGGTGTTGGAGGGCCAGTAGGAGGCACTCTTTCCTCTTGTCTAAAAATTATAATAACCCAATGCCCCAGGGCAGTGATTGGGGACATTGCCCTGTGTAACGTACTGTCTTTCAAATGGGACATTAAACGGGTGTCCTGACTCTCTGTGGTCACTAAAGAGTCCATGGCACTTATCATCATGGCCACCTAATCATCCCCAGCTTCCAATTGTCTCATTTATCTCCACTCCCCTGTAACTATTTCCCAGGTCGTTGCTGTAAATGAGAATGTGTTCTATGTCAATTTACCTGGTTATTTTTTTTAAAGCATACTGTCAGATATGCTGAATAGTTTTTCATCTTCAACTTCTTCTCTTTCACAAACAACTAGAGATGATGGCTCTAGGGTACAGGTAGCAAACTGACCCCCATTATCCATGATTCAAACAAACACCCAGTAATAGATAACCTGTAAATCAGGTCCCACCACAATATCTGTACAACCTGTCTGTGTGCTATAGTGAAAGCCCCTTCACTGACTGGCATGTCACAAATGATTACAATGAAATACCAGAGGTACTGTTCAGTGTATGCCCGCTGTGTTGTTTGTGACACATGTTCTGAATTTTGTTTACTCATCATAGACTTTACATAATGACACCAGTGTGTATAACATGTAATAAACATAAAATACTGTACAGTAGGCCTAGCAATTTTTACATCAATATCTCCACACACTACAGTAGTACACACACACACACACACACACACACACACACACACACACACACACACACACACACACACACACACACACACACACACACACACACACACACACACACACACACACACACATACACGTACACATCAGTACACCCACTAACAAGTAGCAACATTCAGGTGTGTGTACCTAGTCTTGTCTCCAGACAAATGTGATGACAGCCAGCTCTGGTTCTGTGTCATTTATTATGGGGGATTGATTTGATGCAAGGAAATTAGATTAATGTTTTGGGAAGTATCCTACATTTGGATATTGCTATAATGTTTAAGAGATACAGATGTAGGATCATGATTTGATCACCCTGTTGCAGAATAACTTTAAAACGTGTAGTGTATTTGACGTTTAAAAAGGCTTTTGAAGCAAACAGGCTCAAATTAGGATCATACATCTGTAGCAGAGTCAATGCATTTTTCTAAATACTCCTATTTCCTCAAGGTGTTTTGGGGGAAAGAGCTGAATCCCAGCTTAGTAAGGCACTGATCTGAAAGACTGTGTTAGATCCATTAACCTGCATGGCCATCTTAGACAACAGCCCTGTTGAGGAATCACACAATACAACAAGTAAACGAAATTGCTACCCTTGACATGTGATGAAAAGAACACAACTCAGTAGTAGTGTGTCCAAGATGGCTAACGCCACTGCCACGAAGCTAGCACCAGTTAGCCGTGATCCAGGCGCATCTCCCGGCCAGCAAACAAAATTCTACAATACCTCTTTCGCCATCTGGCTTGGATTCTCTGTTGACACGGCGCCCCGCCGCACCACCACGACTGGTCTGCCGACGAATACTCCATCCTCTGTGCCTTCAACCGGTCTCCGTCGGAGGGCTACTAAC
This sequence comes from Oncorhynchus clarkii lewisi, assembly GCF_045791955.1. NCBI lineage: Eukaryota > Metazoa > Chordata > Actinopteri > Salmoniformes > Salmonidae > Oncorhynchus > Oncorhynchus clarkii. Next base: position 28,425,978 of record NC_092174.1, read on the forward strand.
CTTGTCGCCTGCTAGCGTAGTGGCGGGTTCCCTGTTCCATCTACTGCTGCCACCTGGACACTATGATCACTTGCCTACATAGCTGATGCCTGCTGGACTGTCCATTAATCACGATACTCCATTCTGTTTATTTATTTTTTATCTGTCGGCCCCACCCGCAAACTCAGGCTCTGTGTGTAGTTAATCCGACCCTCTCTGCCTAGTCATCGCCATTTTACCTGCTGTTGTTGTGTTAGCTGATTAGCTATTGTTGTCTCACCTGTTGTTTTAGCTAGCTCTCCCAATCAACACCTGTGATTACTTTATTCCTTGCTGTATGTCTCTCTCAAATGTCAATATGCCTTGTATACTGTTGTTCAGGTTAGTTATCATTGTTTTAGTTTACAATGGAGCCCCTAGTTCCACTCTTCATACCTCTGATACCTCCTTTGTCCCACCTCCCACACATGCAGTGACCTCACCCATTACAACCAGCATGTCCAGAGATACAACCTCTCTTATCATCACCCAGTGCCCGGGCTTACCTCCGTTGTACCCGCACCCCACCATACCCCTGTCTGCACATTATGCCCTGAATATATTCTACCATGCCCAGAACTCTGCTCCTTTTATTCTTTGTCCCCAACGCTCTAGGCGACCAGTTTTGATAGCCTTTAGCCGCACCCTCATACTACTCCTCCTCTGTTCCGCAGGTGATGTGGAGGTAAACCCAGGCCCTGCATGTCCCCAGGCACCCTCATTTGTTGACTTCTGTGATCGAAAAAGCCTTGGCTTCATGCATGTCAACATCAGAAGCCTCCTCCCTAAGTTTGTTTTACTCACTGCTTTAGCACACTCAGACAACCCTGATGTCCTTGCCGTGTCTGAATCCTGCCTTAGGAAGGCCACCAAAAATTTGGAGATTTCCATACCCAACTACAACATTTTCCGTCAAGATATAACTGCCAAAGGGGAAGGAGTTGCAGTCTACTGCAGAGATAGCCTGCAAAGTAATGTCATACTTTCCAGGTCCATACTCAAACAGTTCGAACTACTAATTAAAAAAATGACTCTTTCCAGAAATAAGTCTCTCACTGTTGCCGCCTGCTACCGACCCCCCTCAGCTCCCAGCTGTGCCCTGGACACCATTTGTGAATTGATCGCCCCCCATCTAGCTTCAGAGTTTGTTCTGTTAGGTGACCTAAACTGGGATATGCTTAACACCCCGGCAGTCCTACAATCTAAGCTAGATGCCCTCAATCTCACACAAATCATCAAGGAACCCACCAGGTACAACCCTAAATCTGTAAACAAGGGCACCCTCATAGACGTTATCCTGACCAACTGGCCCTCCAAATATACCTCCACTGTCTTCAACCAGGATCTCAGCGATCACTGCCTCATTACCTGTATCTGCTACGGGTCCGTAGTCAAACAACCACCCCTCATCACTGTCAAACGCTCCCTAAAACATTTCTACGAGCAGGCCTTTCTAATCGACCTGGCCCGGGTATCCTGGGAGGATATTGACCTCATCCCGTCAGTTGAGGATGCCTGGCCATTCTTTAAAAGTAACTTCCTCACCATCTTAGATAAGCATGCTCCGTTCAAAAAATGCAGAACTAAGAACATATATAGCCCTTGGTTCACTCCAAACCTGACTGCCCTCGACCGGCACAAAAACATCCTGTGGCGGACTGCAATAGCATCGAATAGTCCCCGCGATATGCAACTGTTCAGGGAAGTCAGGAACCAATACACGCAGTCAGTCAGGAAAACAAAGGCCAGCTTTTTCAAGCAGAAATGTGCATCCTGTAGCTCTAACTCCAAAACGTTCCGGGACACTGTAAAGTCCATGGAGAACAAGAGCACCTCCTCCCAGCTGCCCACTGCACTGAGGCTAGGTAACACGGTCACCACCGATAAATCCATGATAATCGAAAACTTCAACAAGAATTTCTCAACGACTGGCCATGCCTTCCTCCTGGCTACTCCAACCTCGGCCAACAGCTCCGCCCCCCCCCCCCCCCCCTGCAGCTACTTGCCCAAGCCTCCCCAGCTTCTCCTTTACCCGTACAAATCAGCTGGGCTTGACAATCTGGACCCTCTATTTCTGAAACTATCCGCCGCCATTGTCGCAACCCCTATTACCAGCCTGTTCAACCTCTCTTTCATATCGTCTGAGATCCCCAAGGATTGGAAAGCTGCCGCAGTCATCCCCCTCTTCAAAGGGAGAGACACCCTGGACCCAAACTGTTACAGACCAATATCCATCCTGCCCTGCCTATCTAAGATCTTCGAAAGCCAAGTCAACAAACAGATCACTGACCATCTCGAATCCCACCGTACCTTCTCCTCAGCCACGCTCAAGGTACTAAACGATATCATAACCGCCATCGATAAAAGACAGTACTGTGCAGCCGTCTTCATCGACCTGGCCAAGGCTTTTGACTCTGTCAATAACCATATTCTTATCGGCAGACTCAGTAGCCTCGGTTTTTCTAATGACTGCCTCGCCTGGTTCACCAACTACTTTGCAGACAGAGTTCAGTGTGTCAAATCGGAGGGCATGTTGTCTGGCCCTCTGGCAGTCTCTATGGGGGTGCCACAGGGTTCAATTCTCGGGCCGACACTTTTCTCTGTATATATCAATGATGTTGTTCTTGCTGCGGGTGATTCCCTGATCCACCTCTACGCAGACGACACCATTCTGTATGCTTCTGGCCCTTCCTTGGACACTGTGCTATCTAACCTCCAAACGAGCTTCAATGCCATACAACACTCCTTCCGTGGCCTCCAACTGCTCTTAAACGCTAGTAAAACCAAATGCATGCTTTTCAACCGTTCGCTGCCTGCACCCGCACGCCCGACTAGCATCACCACCCTGGATGGTTCCGACCTAGAATATGTGGACATCTATAAGTACCTAGGTGTCTGGCTAGACTGTAAACTCTCCTTCCAGACTCATATCAAACATCTCCAATCTAAAATCAAATCTAAAGCCGGCTTTCTATTCCGCAACAAAGCCTCCTTCACTCACGCCGCCAAACTTACCCTAGTAAAACTGACTATTCTACCGATCCTCGACTTCGGCGATGTCATCTACAAAATAGCTTCCAATACTCTACTCAGCAAACTGGATGCTGTTTATCACTGTGCCATCTGTTTTGTTACTAAAGCACCTATACCACCCACCACTGCGACCTGTAAGCTCTAGTCGGCTGGCCCTCGCTACATATTCGTCGCCAGACCCACTGGCTCCAGGTCATCTACAAGTACATAATAGGTAAAGCTCCGCCTTATCTCAGTTCACTGGTCACGATGGCAACATCCACCCGTAGCACGCGCTCCAGCAGGTGTATCTCACTGATCATCCCTAAAGCCAACACCTCATTTGGCCGCCTTTCCTTCCAGTTCCCTGCTGCCTGTGACTGGAACTAATTGCAAAAATCGCTGAAGTTGGAGACTTTTTATCTTCCTCACCAACTTTAAACAGCTGCTATCTGAGCAGCTAACCAATCGCTGCAGCTGTACATAGTCCATCGGTAAATAGCCCACCCAATTTACCTACCCAATCCCCAACTGTTTTTATTTATTTACTTTTCTGCTCTTTTGCACACCAGTATCTCTACCTGCACATGACCATCTGATCATTTATCACTCCAGTGATAATCTGCAAAATTGTAATTATTCGCCTACCTCCTCATGCCTTTTGCACACAATTTATATATAGACTCCTTTTTTTTCTACTGTGTTATTGACTTGTTTATTGTTTACTCCATGTGTAACTCTGTGTTGTTGTCTGTTCACACTGCTATGCTTTATCTTGGCCAGGTCGCAGTTGTAAATGAGAACTTGTTCTCAACTAGCCTACCTGGTTAAATAAAGGTGAAATAAAACATTTAAGTGCACCTAGAGTGCCTTATTTCCCAAACAGGAACATCTTTAAACTACTGGTCTTTATAGTCAAAAGGTCAAAATGATCATAGTAAACACACACTTTCATAAGGCCAACTTGACTACCAGGTGATTCAATAAGATGCTATTCTATGGCATGGCAGTGGAAATGGAGCATGTGTTGCTAAAGTCAATGGTGATTTCAATAACCACATTTCCATCCATAGTTTTTATGTGAGTAAAGTCATACTGTATTTTTTTTTTTAAACACAGCTGTGATAGAAACAGGAAGTTTCCGTACAATTTTATAAATGGCAACAGATAATTCCTTTGTTTTACATATTTTTATCTGTAAAATTAATTATGCGAGAAATGGATGTGGAAATGCCTTTACGCACAAATATTGATATAATAATCATCATATCGAAGTAAACTTGGGAGTCATGCAATATGTTGTGTGGTTCAAACACTAGGACTTGGGAAACCAAGCAGTTTATTAGGCTACAGATTCAATAATTTATGATGAACTTCACAGGGTGGTGAAAGTGCACGGTAATCTTGATGCTCATTTTCAATAAATCAAATCAAATCAAATCAAATTTTATTTGTCACATACACATGGTTAGCAGATGTTAATGCGAGTGTAGCGAAATGCTGATGGTCTGATTCTGGTGACATGATGATGCCGTTTGACAAATAAAAATATTCTGGCTCTTATCCATAATAATCTCGTCATGTAGGCCTAGACCACCTGTTTCTGCGAGTTGACTAGAGAGCAAGTGCTTAGATCAGAGCAGGCAAATGTTCTATTTTAATGCAACAGAGTTGAAAATGTGAAGGAAACTGATTGAACTTTTGAACATATTTTCTTTATGCAGATTTTTGAAAATTCGCATGAAAATCCTTCGCCAATTGGATGGAAACCGAGATACTGTCTCCCTCTCTCAGCTTGTTGTTTCATACTGCCCCCCTCTGCCCTGGAAGGGAGGGAATAGGCCTCGGTGTCATCAACATACAAACGTCTCTATCAACCAGAAGACTGCAGACCCGGACCAACAATATCTATCACCTGGCTGAGTGACCTGATAGGAAATCACTGTCACTACTTGAGGTGAGTTCAAGAACATCTTGGCGAGAACAGATCTTACATGAATCCAATGGCCATCTCCATAGCTTAATAGTCCATTTCAGCCATAGTCTGAAATTGTCCCATCACAATAATCAAAATATAAACAATGCTGTGGTAATAATACTTGTATCACTAATATTTATGAAAGAGGAAAATAAAAACTTTTGAAGTGTGTTTAATAAATATTAATGTGCCACATCATTATTGGGCCTATGAAGCAATGCTTAATGTTTGATGAATGCTTGATGAAATAATAAACATTTGTTTTCTCTTCCAAATAAATACTACGTGTGATTCAGGTGAGATGTGGCAAATTGAAAGCAGCGTTACCTGGGGGTTCTTCCGTTAGAAAGCCAGTTGGCTACTGCACCCCGCTACACACCATCCTTTTGTAATGTGCACACTATTTACCCCTGGAATGCTCCAGGCTAATGTCTCAATAATGTTCACTCCTTTCTCAGGTCCTTCCCACAAAGGACTTAACTAATGATCCATGGACAAAATGAAGCATTTAAATTTATTCATTAATCATTCATCTCCAGCTCATTGAAAATGCTAAACTTCCACAAAATTAAGATTGAATATTGAAAAGTGATTGAGGGAGACAGCTTTCTAGAAGAGGGAGAGAGAAAATGAGAGAGGGATAAAAAAAAAATGAAACAACAACAACAAGTGTGCTTGTCTCCTGAGAGGAAGTGTTTTGCTCGGACATTGGTCCGGGTGGTCGAGGTAGTGTACTAAGTGGTAGTTAAGGTCACGGTGGGTTTTAGTAGTCCTGATTAGATCTCCAAATCTGGAGAAGCTTAGAATTTCTGTCAACACTGCCTGTAATTATTCTCTTTTCCAATTAATGGTGACATAGATTAATTATCTGATGAGGCAAAGCCAATTGCAATCATTCACCCTGCTAAAATTAGATCAGTCCTGGCAGCAGCATGAAAGTCACCTGTTTCATTGTTATGGATCTGCTGCTGGTGAGAGAGAGAGAGAGAGAGAGAGAGAGAGAGAGGGGGGGGGGGGATAGTGAGTGAGTGAAGCGTGCTGGGGTAAGTAAGTTGTCTGGCACCAGGTGAATGTCCAATTACACTGTTATCTGAACTGTAGGCATCTTCTTCTTGTTCAACCCAATGGCCTCCAGACCCACTTGTTTGTTCCCTGCTGCTGTCTCCATCGTCGGAGCATCCTCACTGGTTGTTGAGTCATCTGCCAGAGAGTGCAGAAAGGCAGAAATGCGCCGGATTGCTTCTGACAACTCCTCCTGTTTGAATAAGAGAGCAAATAGAATCAATGAATACATTCTAATTAAGAAAACAGAGTGACGACAGTAGTCAGACGACGTTGAGTCGGGAGATTAGAGAGGGAGAGCAGCAGCTTTGACGACAGACATACAGTAGACAAAGACAACTCTAGTGTTGATGTGATGCTTTCTCCGTTCTCTGTCTGTTTCACTACTTGCTGCTTGCTCGACGTACTGTCTAGAGATAGTGAGAGTAAGTTACGCCCAGGGTCTTGTTCTTTATTTTGTGGAAGGAGAGAGCGAGAACAAGTACAAGAGAGAGAGGCTCCTGGTTGAACCATGGTCCAGGTTCAGTGCGCCTGTGTTTTAAAAATCTCAGCATCCAGTTTTTCTATTAAACTGCCTTGCACTGTCAACCAACTTGGGAATCTGAACCGGCCTAGCCATGCAGAAATTCTCTGACTAACAATTATATCAGAAACAGGATCTTGGATTACTGTCCCTGGAGACTGGGGCTAGTGGGCGTCTGCTACTATCATTACTGGCCATTCAACAAGCACTCTGCGCTGTGAGCCTCGCCGCTGTTAGCCATTGTCAATTATGCCATCCCTGGTGTAAACTGGCAGAACACAAAAACTCAACTGCCAGTTCTGGCAGCGGTGTTACAGGATGACAGCGCCCCCACCACCACACACACCCACCATCCCACACCGCCCATTGCCTCCTCCTCTGGAGCTACTGCAAAGCAAGAAAATAAGTTACATTTGGCTTCATAATGCTAGTGTGGTGGAAGTGCAGACCTGACGCCTTGGTGGTAGAAGTGCAGACCTGACACCTTGGTGGTGGAAGTGCAGACCTGACACCTTGGTGGTAGAAGTGCAGACCTGACACCTTGGTGGTAGAAGTGCAGACCTGACTTTTCTGATCTTCTGCCAAATAGGTGGATGGATTAGTATAGTACCCAGCAGGATTCAGTCCATGAAGAGTCCATTTTGGTACATTTGTTTCATTATGTTTTGTTCTGTTGGTGCGAAGTGGGAACTGCTATGAGGCCATCACCATCAGTATGTAAAATATGCAGTGCATCACTGAGGGGCTTTGGTTTTAACATGAACGTTACTCGGAGGGGCTTTCTGTTAAAAGTATGCACTGCTTTATTTGTAAGTGTGCACTACTTAGAGGGTCTTTGATTTTTAAGTGTGTACTACTCTGAGGGTCGTTGTGCTTAAAGTGTGCACTACTCTAAGGGGTCTTTCTAAGGGGTGTGCACTAGTCTAAGGACCCTGAGTAAGGAAGCTTAGTAAGGAAGCTGTGCGTAGTGCGTAGTAAAGCCTGCTTTAGTCTGCAGGAGCCGGGTTGGGGGTTTAATGTGAGTAGCTGCTCTGCTCTGAGGGACCCTGTGCTGGGCTGTGACGGGTGACGGTGCGCTGCGCTTCAATACACCAGCTCTTTTGTCCTTCACACTCTGCAGCTCCCTGATAGCTCCTCCCTCCTCCTCCTCCTTTTCCTCCTCCTCCATACTCCACTCCTCCCTGCTCTGCTCTACCCTCTGCTCTGTGTTCAGCTGCCTAGGGCCTCCCCTCCTCTCTTCGGGGCTAGACCTGGGAGACATGACTGCTCCCTCCCTCCGCTGACTGACTGGCTGTAATGTCTGGCTGGATAAGACCAATCAAAAAGCATGTCGGAAATACAAAGGGGGAAGGAATGGATGGATAGGGAAATAATGACTGAATGTGTTATTGCTCACTGTGTAGAGAAGACTAGACACAGAGGGTCTGAAATTATGTCAAATCAATTCTATCTGGGAAGAAGTCTGATCGAATCAAACCAGTTGAATTATAATTTGAATTGCAATGAAGACCTAGACAAAACTTGTATTGTCTAAGTCTGTGGGACTGTGACATAGGTTATGGTAGTGCTAGCTTGGGAAAAGCCGATAGACGTGGCTGGCTGTCACACCTGGATAGAAAGCAGGGGCAAGGAAACAATGCTGAATGTAAACACCTCTGTATAAAAAAATATAATGGGTGAGAGAATGTGAATGGTTCCATGGTTGAATGGCACCTGCCTGCTACACTATGATGTTTGGTGAGGGTGCTACAGGACAGGACATTTGATAAAGATTCATCACTCTCCTTCTGTCCGCTTTGACCTCCTCTCACATCTCACCACATATTAGCCACCCATTATCCAGTAATTGAAGATCTCCACTTCTCCATGCACCCCTGCAGATTCAGAATTACGTGCCTACTACTTTTTGAGCAAAACATGAGAAAGGTAGCTCGGGGTTATTCAACCTAGGAACACAGGAGGGTTTGTAGTTGTACCATAGATAGTTATCCAGTAGTAACAACACAATAAACATAAGGCAGCCACACAGCCAAACGTAATGTAGTGAATAAATATGCACCCTAACAGAGTGAATGTATAGTTCTCTGGAGAGGAGAAAGGGCTAGCTTCAGATGCCGGGTCGCAGCATGTCATAGGCACTCGCACCGAAACATCGTCAATCACGTCACTGTGCCGGCGTTGTGACGACTGGATATATGGAGGAAGGGTGATGGTGGCGTGTTTAATAACTGTAATGTGATGACGCTACAGACGGCTGTGGTGACTGGTGAATGTTTTACTGTGGGTTAGTGGACTGGTTAGTTCCCTGCCAATGGAGGCATGACGCTCAGCTCAACATGTTTTAACTTTGGGATGCTACACATGCTCAGCATTACATGAAGTCATTATGCTGTCATAAATTATTATACTCCCATTAAATTAATAAAATCTACTCATCCCATGACTCTTCCCAACACTTAAAAAAATTATTGTGATATACTGCAGGACTAGGCAGGCGGATTGGAGAATTGAAGAAAACCCCATTGAACTGGAATGGTTGTAATGTTGTATGTGTGTGGATTCATCCTGTGAAACATACATACCTGGACAGTTTTTATTTTCTGGTTGTTCTCGTTAGAGAGGGTCTGGAAGCGGGCCAGTTCAGCCTGGCTATAGAGGCTGCGTTGTCTGAAGTATTTCACCACAGCTTTGTGCATCCTCTTCTGCAACAAAGAAATCTAGGAGGGGGCAGACAGGGAGAAAGAAGGAAGGGAAGAGAGAAGAGAGAAAAAGGAATTGGTAAGGCAGGAGAGGAAATTAATGGCAGTGTTCAAGAAGAATGATGGAGGGGAATAGAGAAAGCAGTCAATAGCCCATTCTGCAGTACACAGGCCTGACAGGAATTTCACAGTCTCTTGGTTTCTCTGCCCACTCGTGTGCAGTCATCAGAATCCAGTCACATCTGGCTGCCAGGATGGGGGGTTAATTTTCTCTAAATGCTTCAGCAGTTTTGTTCTAGCTGAGGCAAACTCTGTGACTTCAAAGCTGATGAGTAAAATATTTCTACTTCACCCAGTTTAACTTTATATCAATCCCCTCAAGACATATTTTACACATACACACAGAGTCATGAACCCCCCGCCGAAACTAGAAATTATTCCTAGTCTATTGGAAAGACATGATGCTCGCTTGCTTTATTATTTGAACACAGTTTCAAGCAAAGGGGTTTCTTTCAATTCTGATAGATGCCATTGCTTTTTCTCCCTCCATCTCTGTTTTCTTCCTGCAAAGCTTATCATTGCTTGGCAATGTGTTCCCCAGTGCATAGAGAAACTAAAGCGAATTAGCTCAGCCATCTACTGCTGAAGGACAGACAATAACAGGAATTCTCTTCATAGCGTGCCCTGTTAAAAACCTGTGCTGAGAGCTCCATCCACATAAACAAAACAATGCTTACATGCAGTGATGAGGCCACTTAAATGAACCATAAGGTAACTGATGCTACTGGAGGAGAAATAACACATCGCAATTGAAAACCACTTTTAGGTTAGTTCTATCCTAGTAGATGGGGGTAGGTATGGTAGGTAACCATTATACAAAAAAAGGTATTTTGATATTGCCTAAAATTTGAGGAAAGTGTTGGGTTGGAGCATTGAAGCATTCAGCTATGTGCAGGTGATAAAAAAATGTACCAATTGTAACATTGTAACTTACTGTATAATGTCAACTAATAACAAATGCAATACATTCAGAATGTATCTTTGTGTACAATGTCTTATTACTATGGTGCTAACTACGTTTGTATTATAACAGGCAAAAGCCTATAAACCTCGGCTTGATGAGTCAGGCCAGTAGAGCGCCTTAGCAGGAGCTTCCATTGGCTCCCTCTGCTGAATATCAAACATTTTACAGGCTCTTCAAACAACTGAGAGCTTCTTCCATGTTTGGAATGAACCAAGTCATTCCAGTACACAGTATTGCTATGGGCTGTCAAAACATGTGTGCTATGATATGATCCCACCAGTGTGCTGGGTCCTTTGAAGCTAGTCTTTCTTCTCTGGGACAGAAGCAGGTTAGTTAGCCACTATGAATAAAACCCTGTAACATTGGGTATTGAGAATAACAATTGATAGAAATTAGATTGTCAAATCAGAAACCAAAAAACTAAAAGGAATTACATTACATTAAATCTGTTTCTATTTAGAATGAGAAAATGAGAGATGTTGGTAGGTGGTTCTGTACTAAATGTCTATGTCTAGAGCTGAAACAAACAGAAATGGTTAAGGAAGGCTAAATACAGAGTAAAAGAAAATCAGGCTTTGATCACGAGCGTGGAGAATCCTGCCCACAGGATTTTATTTCTGCATTTTTTTACTTGATAACATTCATTCAGTCAGATGAGGAATTGCTCAAGTAAAGGTATTAGTCATTTTGGAGAAACACATAATGTCTATTGCTTATTGCCTGAAGCAGTGCATGTTTTATTTCCTGTTTAGGCTATAGAATATGGTCTTCATCTGCAATTCCTTTTAAGATCAAAGTTAAATTGCGTCCCGGACCATAAAAACCGAAACGGTTGAAATGTTGTTTTCTGTAGCTTCTCTCACAACTATTCAACACCTTTAGGAGTATACGTTGTTCTGTAGTTTTCATTCAACACCTTTAGGAGTATACGTTGTTCTGTAGTTTTCATTCAACACCTTTAGGAGTATACGTTGTTCTGTAGCTTCTCTCACAACTATTCAACACCTTTAGGAGTATACGTTGTTCTGTAGCTTCTCTCACAACTATTCAACACCTTTAGGAGTATACGTTGTTCTGTAGCTTCTCTCACAACTATTCAACACCTTTAGGAGTATACGTTGTTCTGTAGCTTCTCTCACAACTATTCAACACCTTTAGGAGTATACGTTGTTCTGTAGCTTCTCTCACAACTATTCAACACCTTTAGGAGTATACGTTGTTCTGTAGCTTCTCTCACAACTATTCAACACCTTTAGGAGTATACGTTGTTCTGTAGTTTTCATTCAACACCTTTAGGAGTATACGTTGTTCTGTAGTTTTCATTTAAGACCTTTGGGAGTATTAGCATTGAGAGTGTATTCTTTTTTTCTATTATTGACAATGTGCCTGCTATGTGTCTCCCTCCCATTGGCCAACCTAGCCCATTGGCCAACCTAGCCCATTGGCCAAACTAGCCCATTGGCCAACCTAGCCCATTGGCCAACCTAGCCCATTGGACAACCTAGCCCATTGGACAACCTAGCCCATTGGACAACCTAGCCCATTGGACAACCTAGCCCATTGGCCAACATAGCCCATTGGACAACCTAGCCCATTGGACAACCTAGCCCATTGGACAACCAAGCCCATTGGACAACCTAGCCCATTGGACAACCTAGCCCATTGGCCAACCTAGCCCATTGGCCAACCTAGCCCATTGGCCAACCTAGCCCATTGGCCAACCTAGCCCATTGGCCAACCTAGCCCATTGGCCCACCTAGCCCATTGGACACCTAGCCCATTGGCCAACCTAGCCCATTGGCCAACCTAGCCCATTGGCCAACCTAGCCCATTGGCCAACCTAGCCCATTGGACACCTAGTGAACAGAAGCAAACATAATGAAACATGTCACCTTGGAACACCTGTATAGTGAGCTTAGTCTTTATGCGTTTGCATGAATTACATCCACCTATCCTCTCTCTTATCTCCCCCTGGGCAGAAATACTACTATATCACATCCATCATCCTCCTACACTAAGGTTATCTCATCAAGATCAGATTACTGCAGTCATCTCATTGGTTACCCAACTAAAACAATCTGAAAATTACTGACCATGCTAAGAAACATTTCAATCAAACGGCAAACTGGATATAATATAATTTAACATAATATCATATCATATAATGATGTAAATGTATGATTCAATGATAGTGATTATGATTCAATATGTAAAGCTCTATAATTGTATAACATTAGGAAGTAGACACGTTCAGTAGAGAGCCTACCTGTTTGTTTTATAACATTAGGAAGTAGACATGTTCAGTAGAGAGCCTACCTGTTTGTTTTATAACATTAGGAAGTAGACACGTTCAGTAGAGAGCCTACCTGTGTGTTTTATAACATTAGGAAGTAGACACGTTCAGTAGAGAGCCTACCTGTTTGTTTTATAACATTAGGAAGTAGAGCCTACCTGTTTGTTTTATAACATTTAGACACGTAGAGAGCCTACCTGTTTGTTTTATAACATTAGGAAGTAGACACGTTCAGTAGAGAGCCTACCTGTTTGTTTTATAACATTAGGAAGTAGACACGTTCAGTAGAGAGCCTACCTGTTTGTTTTATAACATTAGGAAGTAGACACGTTCAGTAGAGAGCCTACCTGTTTGTTTTATAACATTAGGAAGTAGACACGTTCAGTAGAGAGCCTACCTGTTTGTTTTATAACATTAGGAAGTAGACACGTTCAGTAGAGAGCCTACCTGTTTGTTTTATAACATTAGGAAGTAGACACGTTCAGTAGAGAGCCTACCTGTTTGTTTTATAACATTAGGAAGTAGACACGTTCAGTAGAGAGCCTACCTGTTTGTTTTATAACATTAGGAAGTAGACACGTTCAGTAGAGAGCCTACCTGTTTGTTTTATAACATTAGGAAGTAGACACGTTCAGTAGAGAGCCTACCTGTTTGTTTTATAACATTAGGAAGTAGACACGTTCAGTAGAGAGCCTACCTGTTTGTTTTATAACATTAGGAAGTAGACACGTTCAGTAGCCTACATCAGTAGAGAGCCTACCTGTTTGTTTTATAACATTAGGAAGTAGACACGTTCAGTAGAGAGCCTACCTGTTTGTTTTATAACATTAGGAAGTAGACACGTTCAGTAGAGAGCCTACCTGTTTGTGATCATAAAAAGATGCCTCTGCTCGATTCCTCTCGTCAAACACCCCAACAGCCCCCTGCTTGACGATCATCAGGACTTTCTGAAGGGCTCTGTACTCGTGGGCCAACTCAACGTTCTCTCTTAGGGCTACCTTTAGGTCGGACTACAACACATACACATACAAACACATGTTCAGTTACAAGGTTTCACATATATTGATAACAAGGTGTCCTGACAATTTTAAGCACTTGACAGGACTTATGAGTGTGGTCCACAGTCATAAAATATTGAGGAGACATGGCAGGTTGCAGCACAGTATGACTGAGGTGGTCCATCATGGTGGTTGGTTCCATCAACCCCTAGTGGAGGAGAGCTGCTACAGTCCTACCAAGGAACAATACATGCTGAAGCAGCAGTTATACTGCACTGTATACAGTACATGTTGAATGTCAGCTACTGTATGAGCGATCAAAGACATGGATCACTGTCCCAGGCAAGGCTATAGAAAGGAGAGATAAACATTCTCATGAACCAATAGGCCTGGGAGTGAATCCATAGATGTACAGTATGTATTTAGGGCATACTGTATACTCAGAATTATGACAGGCTTAAAATGAATTTACAATAACATTTTGTCATAGGTTATTTAGTAGGGGGAACAAGTACACGTGTGTGAGACTATATGTGTGTGCATACTACTGGATGTGTGAGTCTTACAATCTAGGGCACAGAGGGACAAGTAGAGACAAACACTGACTGGACACTATTCTGAAAATCAAATAAATAACAATGACTGAGTAACTGTCTCTCTCTCTGCCTGCCCTCTTCTCAAGTCTCAACCCCATTCATTCCCAGAGTATTTGATCATTGTGCTGCTGTATCCTGGTGGTCTCGACTGTACTGTGCTGTACCTGCAGAACGAAGGAACATAATGAAGTGTGTCTCTGCAGTAAAACACAACAGCAGCAGCACTAAGGTGATGAGTTTAACCCAGCAGAAAGAGGGGGGGGGGGGGGGGCTGTAAACATGACAAATGCTTTCTATTGATTCCAGTTTTAATTACAGCAGGCAAGGCATGCAGCACTTCTGACTAAGCCCATCTGATGGCTGCTGTTATCTGAAGTGTAAATGGAACGAATTACACTTCATTGCCCATAAGAAGTCTGTAGTTTGGTTGCGTTGTTTACTTTATCCACGGTGACAACTACACAGAATGCCAGCTAGCTGCTTGATTACATTAATGAAGGAAGACACTATGTTGATGGTGGAAACGCTTTGGAAACGTTTGAGTTTGGAGATCATGACAGACATTTACAGTGCCTTCCGAAAGTATTCATACCCATTGACTTATTCCACATTTTGTCGTGTTGCAGCCTGAATTCAAAATGGATTAAATAAATAAAAACATTCTCATCCATCTGCACACAATACCCCATAATGACAAAGTGAAAACGTGTTTTTAAAATTTTAGCTAATTTATTGAAAAATAAATACAGATATATCTAATTTAGAGTATTCACACCAGAGTCCATATATGTTAGAAATACTTTTGGCACTGATTATAGCTGTGAGTCTTTCTGGATAAGTCTCTAAGAGCTTTGCACACCGGGATTGTACAATATTTGCTCATTATTATTTTCTAAATTCTTAAAGTTCTGTCAAATTGGTTGTTGATCATTGCTAGAGTCTTGGCATAATATAACGACACAAGGCAAGACCCAGATGCAGACACAAGAGGCAGATGGCTTGAGTTCTGATATTTATTATAGTCCAAGGGGTAGGCAAAAGGGAGGTCGGGGACAGGCAAGAGTTCATAACCAGGTCAGAGTCCAAAACGGTACAGGGCGGCAGGCAGGCTCGAGGTCAGGGGCAGGCAGAATGGTCAGGCAGGCAGACTCAGAGTCAGGACAGGCAAAGGTCAGACCCAGGAGGACGAGAAAAACAGAGACTGGGAAAAACCAGGAGCTAGTAGAAAAAAAAGATTTGTGCAACTGCAAGGCCAGATTTGTACGACTGATTGTTGTCCTATGGACAGAGTCTCCCACCTCAGCTGTAGATCTCTGCAGTTCATCCAGAGTGATCATGGGCCTCTTGGCTGCATCTCTGATCAGTCTTTTCCTTGTATGAGCTGAAAGTTTAGAGGGACTGCCAGGTCTTGGTAGATTTACAGTGGCCTGATACTCCTTCCATTTCAATATTATCGCTTGCAAAGTGCTCCTTGGGATGTTTAAAGCTTGGGAAATCTTTTTGTATCCAAATCCGGCTTTAAACTTCTTCACAACAGTATCTCGGACCTGCCTGGTGTGTTCCTTGTTCTTCATGATGCTCTCTGCGCTTTTAACGGACCTCTGAGACTATCACAGTGCAGGTGCATTTATACGGAGACTTGATTACACACAGGTGGATTGTATTTATCATCATTAGTCATTTAGGTCAACATTGGATCATTCAGAGATCCTCACTGTGTCACGTTCTGACCTCTATTTCCGTTGTTTTGTATTTATTTAGTATTGGTCAGGGCGTGAGTTGGGTGGGCAGTCTATGTTTGTTTTTCTATGTTTTGGGGCAGTTCTATGTTTTCGGCCTAGTATGGTTCTCAATCAGAGGCAGGTGTCATTAGTTGTCTCTGATTGAGAATCATACTTAGGTAGCCTGGGTTTCACTGTGTGTTTTGTGGGTGATTGTTCCTGTCTTTGTGTTTGCACCAGACAGGGCTGTTTTGAGTTCTCACGTTTCTTGTTTTTTCGTTAGTTTGTTCATGTATAGTGTCTTCATTAAAATACAATGAACAACCACCACGCTGCGCTTTGGTCCGCCTCTACTTCACAAGAAGAGAATCGTTACAGAATCACCCACCACAACAGGACCAAGCGGTGTGGTAATGGGCAACGGAAAAAGCAGCAGCAGGAGCAGCGCGAGGAGGTATGGACATGGGAGGACGAATTAGACGGAAGAGGACCCTGGGCTCAGCCAGGAGAATATCGCCGTCCCAAAGAAGAACTGGAGGCGGCGAAAGCGGAGAGGCGCTGGTATGAGGAGGCAGCGCGGCGTCGTGGATGGAAGCCCGGGAGTCAGCCCCAAAAATTTCTTGGGGGGGGGCTAACAGGGAGTATGGCTACGCCAGGTAGGAGACCTGAGCCAACTTCCTGTGGTTACCGGGGGGCTAGAGAGACCGGGCAGGCACCGTGTTATGCTGTGGAGCGCACGGTGTCCCCAGTGCGGGTGCACAGCCCGGTGCGGTACATTCCAGCTCCGCGTATCGGCCGGGCTAGAGTGGGCATCGAGCCAAGTGCCATGAAGCCGGCTCTACGCATCTGGTCTCCAGTGCGTCTCCTTGGGCCGGCTTACATGGCACCAGCCTTGCGCACGGTGTCCCCGGTTCGCCTGCATAGCCCAGTGCGGGCTATTCCACCTCGCCGCACTGGCAGGGCGACCGGGACCATTCAACCGGGTAAGGTTGGGCAGGCTCGGTGCTCAAGAGCTCCAGTGCGCCTGCACGGCCCGGTCTATCCGTCACCACCTCCACACCCCAGCCCTCCGGTGGCAGCTCCCCGTACCAGGCTGTCTCTCCGGCCCATCCGTCCAGAGCCTTCCTCCTCTCCAGCGCTGCCGGAGTCTCCCGCCTCTCCGGCGCTACCAGAGCCTTCCTCTCCAGCGCTGCCGGAGTCTCCCGTCTGTCCGGCGCCTCTGCCGGAGCCTCCCGCCTGTCCGGCGCCGCTGCCGGAGCCTCCCGCCTGTCCGGCGCCGCTGCCGGAGCCTCCCGCCTGTCCGGCGCCTCTGCCGGAGCCTCCCGCCTGTCCGGCGCCTCTGCCGGAGCTTCCCGTCTGCCCAGCGCCATCGGAGCTTCCCGTCTGCCCAGCGCCATCTGAGCTTCCCGTCTGCCCAGCGCCAGCGCCGCCCGTCTGCCCAGCGCCGCCAGTGCCGCCCGTCTGCCCAGCGCCGCCAGTGCCGCCCGTCTGCCCAGCGCCGCCAGTGCCGCCCGTCTGCCCAGCGCCGCCAGTGCCGCCCGTCTGCCCAGCGCCGCCAGTGCCGCCCGTCTGTCCAGCGCCGCCAGTGCCGCCCGTCTGTCCAGCGCCGCCAGTGCCGCCCGTCTGCCAGGAGCCGCCAATGCCGCCCGTCAGCCAGGAGCCGCCAGTGCCGCCCGTCAGCCAGGGGCCGCCAGTGCCGCCCGTCAGCCAGGGGCCGCCAGTGCCGCCAGTCAGCCAGGGGCCGCCAGTGCCGCCAGTCAACCAGGGGCCGCCAGTGCCGCCAGTCAGCCAGGGGCCGCCAGTCAGCGAGGGGCCGCCAGTGCCGCCAGTCAGCCAGGGGCCGCTAGAGCCCCTCCGCCCAGAGCAGCTGTCCCTCTGTCCCGAGCAGCTGTCCCTCTGTCCCGAGCAGCTGTCCCTCTGTCCCGAGCAGCTGTCCCTCTGTCCTGAGCAGTTGTCCCTCTGTCCCGAGCAGCTGCTTCACCTCTGTCCCGAGCTGCCCCTCTGTCCCAAGCAGCCCCTCTGTCCAGTGGGGTCATTGAGAGGGGTGGGCATGGTGAGTAAGCCACGGAGGCGGACAATAAGGCGGACTAAGACAATGGCGAAGTGGGGTCCGCGTCCCGCGCCAGAGCCGCCACCGCGGACAGACGCCCACCCAGACCCTCCCCTATAGGTCAAGGTTTTGCGGCCGGAGTCCGCACCTTTGGGGGGGGGTACTGTCACGTTCTGACCTCTATTTCCGTTGTTTTGTATTTATTTAGTATTGGTCAGGGCGTGAGTTGGGTGGGCAGTCTATGTTTGTTTTTCTATGTTTTGGGGCAGTTCTATGTTTTCGGCCTAGTATGGTTCTCAATCAGAGGCAGGTGTCATTAGTTGTCTCTGATTGAGAATCATACTTAGGTAGCCTGGGTTTCACTGTGTGTTTTGTGGGTGATTGTTCCTGTCTTTGTGTTTGCACCAGACAGGGCTGTTTTGAGTTCTCACGTTTCTTGTTTTTTCGTTAGTTTGTTCATGTATAGTGTCTTCATTAAAATACAATGAACAACCACCACGCTGCGCTTTGGTCCGCCTCTACTTCACAAGAAGAGAATCGTTACACACTGAACTTCTGGAGAGAGTTTGCTGCACTGAAAGTAAAGGGGTTGAATAATTTTGCACGCCCAATTTTTCAGTTTTTGTTTGTTAAAAAAGTTTGAAATATCCAATAAATGTCGTTCCACTTCATGATTGTGTCCCACTTGTTGTTGATTCTTCACAAAAAAATACAGTTTTATATCTTAATGTTTGAAGCCTGAAATGTGGCAAAAGGTCGCAAAGTTCAAGGGGGCCGAATACTTTCGCAAGGCACTGTATTTGTTTATTTACTGTCTTCTTGGCAAGCAACTCCAGTGTAGATGTGGCCTTGTGTTGTAAGTTAATGTCCTGCTGTGTCTGTTGGAAAGCAGACAAACTAGGGTTTCCTCTTGGATTTTGCCTGTGCTTAGCTCCATTCTGTATTTGTTTTTATCCTGAAAAACTCCCCAGTCCTTGATTACAAGCATACCGATGACATGATGCAGCCACCACTATGCTTGAAAACATGGAGAGTGGTACTCAGTAATGTGTTGTATTGAATTTGCTCCAAACACAACACTTTGTAGTTAGGACAAAAAGTGAATTGCTTTGCCACATTTTTGCAGTATTACTTTAGTGTCTTGTTGTAAACAGAGTGCATGTTCTGGAATATTTGTATTCTGCACAGGCTTGTGCGATGTGACAATATAGTAGCTACTACAACAATTGGACACCACGAAATTGGGGATAAATAAATAAATAACTTCATCATCCTCAAAGCAATATTCAATGTCTGCTTTTTAAACATTTTACACATCTACCAATAGGTGCCTTTCTTTGTGAGGCATTGGAAAACCTTCCTGGTCTTTATGGTTGAATCTGTGTTCGAAATTCACTGCTCGACTGAGGGACCTTACTGTCACGTCTGCTCCCCCTCTCTGGCGCTCGTAGGCGCCAGGCTGCCCATCATTATGCACACCTGTCACCATCATTACGCACATCAGCGTTTCATTGGACTCACCTGGACTCCTTCACTTTGTCGATTGCCCCCTCTATATCTGTCTGTTCCTCAGTTTGATCCCGTCAGCATTAATGTTGTTTTGTTTCCCCTGTCCAGACGCTGTCCGTGTTCTGTTTCATATCCGTTATTTATTAAATGTTCACTCCCTGTACTTGCTTCTAGTCTCCCAGCGTCTTTCCTTACACTTACAGGTAATTGTATGTGTGGGGTACAGAGATGAGATAATGTTAAACACTATTATTGTAAACAGAGTGAGTCCATGCTACTTATTATATGACTTGTTAAGCACATTTTTACTCCTGAACTTATTTAGGCTTGCCATAAGAAAGGTGTTGAATACTTATTGACTCAAGACATTTCAGCTTTTCATTTTTAATTCATTTGTAACAATTTTGAAAACCATAATTCCACATTGCATTATGCGGTATTGTGTGTAGGCCAGTGACACAAAATCTAAATTAAATATATTTTAAATTCAGGCTGTAACACAACAAAATGTGGGGAAAATGAATACTTTCTGAAGGCACTGTACCTGATGAATAACTGGACTTCGGCTGATTTTGATTAATTTAATTTCAATTGACTCAGTGTATGGGGCGACTTCATGAGTTGAATGGAACTGTTTGTGGATACACAACAGTGTTTTGGTGAAAATTAGGTTAAGATTAGGGTTAAGGGTTTTGTTAAGGTTAGTGTTAAGGTAAGGGTTAGTTATAGATTTTGGCTAGTTGGGCTGTCAATGGGATGCAGGTCAAAAAGTCCCCTTAGTGTCTCCCCACACACAAACCCAAGCCTCCTCTGAGCTGTTAGCAATACTAATGTGCTCTACCTGACAGTTAACATCCCAACGGTCAACATCCATGGTGACCTCTGGGGCCTTCCAATGATAATATGAGGTCAGCATCTTTCTCCTGTGTAATTTGATATCTCAATGTGTCCAGTCATTACTGTGTTTATTCGTTCTCTGAGTCACGCACGGCAGTTTCCAAATGCTTAGTGTGCTTATTACGTTATGCTAATGTGGACATTATGTGTGTGCTGTATATTCAAATCGAAGTGTATTGGTTGCGTATACATATTTGCAGATGTTATTGCAGGTGCGATTTGCAGCTTGTGTTTCTAGCTCCAACAGTGCAGTAATAATACCTAGCAATACAAAACGATTACGCACATAATCCAAAAAGTAAAAAGAAAGAAGTTAATACATTTCAGAACGCGTATAGAAAGTATGGACAGTATATGAATAGAAACTGTGTACAGCAGTAGTTATATAGGACCTAATGAACATAATGATCAAATTAACCAATTTCCTTCTAACTTAACAGTCGCTCTAACTCTTGATCTTTTTATTTGGTGAGAGGGGCGATAGGCCTATTGTTGTTTCCATTACATTTTTTCAAGTGAAAAAGGCTAAAGCTATTTTTGCATGATTGCTTTTTATCAGGCTAATGGGACTTGTGTCTATGAGGAAGACTTCCTAATTCTTAAATTGTCTCACGCCAACAACTTCTTTAAAGTTGCTGCACTCGCGGATGCATGGCGGCCTAGCTCCATTGCCTTTTCTTGTTTTGAACTAATGCATTCTTGATCACCGTTTAATGAAACTCTATACCACATGGCGATTTCACATTAGATAAGCCATGTGAGACTCCCATCAGCCACGAGGCGGTGGCTGGGCTGATAATCCTGCATGCTGCAGATGAAAACCTTACAATAAATTGGGCTCTCCCATTAAAGGGGCAATCTGCAGTTGCTACATCCATTTTTGGACTCATAAATTAATGATATATACCTATAAGTTTCTTGAAGAATATAACTGATAAATGCCTCATGAGCTTAATTCAACTGTCTTGCCCCATCAGAACCCAAAATATAAGCTTGTTAAACTGCAATGTTTGTAAACAAAGTAAATGTAAACAAACTCTATAGCCTCTAAACATGGTTAAAACTATAATGTTGATCTCATTGATGATCACTCCTTGCATCCATAGCTCTGTCTATGAATTTGAGAGTGGTAACATTTCTCCAGTCCCATTCCTCACCTTTTTACCGAAACAGGAGCAGGGACACCCTTGGTTATTCTTTCAACTGCTGATTGCCACTTTAAAACAAGCCTTAAATATAAAATAATGTACACCACAGACATTTTTTACACTCATTTTGAGGTGAATACAAAAAACATTACATTGGTAAAAATGTGTTTTGTCAATGGTGTGAGGTTGGGAAGAATAGGCTTGTGTTTAAATTAATATGATGATTAAACATACAGGTAACTGAATACAGCAAATGTCCAACCAAGAAAGATTCACCAATACAGGAGAGGCCTTCCCACTGGGCACAAACTGGGTGAATCAACGTTGTTTTCAAGTAATTTCAATGAAATTCCATTGAACCAACGTGGGATACATTAATTGAAGTCTGTGTTCAGTTGGTTATCAGTTTGGAAAAATACTTTCCAACAGTTAGTTGTCACTTCTTTAAAAAACACAACACGATTGACCTTGGCTTGTAATTCTAATTGCTTAGGATGCTGTTGTGGTCTTCTCACAACGGATTGTAGCGAGTAATTCTAGTGACACTAATCCACAAATAACTACACAATAAGCTGAGGACCCTTTCAGACTTTATCTTGTGTTTGTTACCAATATACCACTTTGAAGACAATTGCCAATGGGCATGTTTGAAAACTAACAAATATTTTTAGCCTACCTGCTTTTAGCCTACCTAAATGTTACTGTACATGGTCTCAATTCCAGTAAGATTAGCTGTATGAGGAATACCAGTAACACTAACATCCAATAAAATGAGTACAACATAAACCAAACCACCTTGTATTAACCAAATGACCCAGTGTTTTACCTTGGTTTCCTCCATTTTTTGCTGTCTGGTTGTGAATAGAGTAGTGTGAGTTTGCACTGCTTGCTCAATCCGTTGTTGACAGTTGGTGATATCACGTTCCAAGGTGTTCATGATCAACGTAGCTGTTTGGTTTTTGAACTCTACGGCATCAAAGACGGACCTGATAAATACAGGTGAACGGCAATCAATTGATTTGGAATAATATCAAGCTGATTCCTGTGCTAATATCAATGATGGAAAAGCCAAGGCTTCAAAGTTAATGGTGACGCTTCACGCTCTGAGAACAGCATGAATCAAACTAATACATTCAAGCTTTCCGGGGTCTCTGGTGCAGCAGGCTTACAATGATAATACATTCTAAATACTCTAGATAGGGTAGAAGGCCTATTATATTATATTGGCAGAACAGAGGGTGGTTGTGAGGAGAGGAGAGATTCTTACTGTAGTTCTTCAATGACATCTGGCATTGTGGCTGCTGTTTCCTCCATCCTGTCAGACCCTGTTCTGTACTCTTTGGACTTAGCAGTGAGGACTGTGATTCTGCTCAAGGCGTGGTCAAACCTCTTGGTAACATCTTGGTGTAATTCCTGTCAACAATAAACAAGATTGAAATGAATGAACCATGAGCCACAATGAAACTTGGCAGCATGATTTCAACATCAATAACTTTTATTAAGTCCCACCATCCACCTTGTGAGTTCAAATACATTACACTATCACTTGTAAATCATGCGTTTGTATTAGGTGTAATACATTATATCATGAAATGTGTTGTGCTAATATCAATTTAAAATATGGTGACTGTGTGTAAATCCTTGCTTTATCTTACCTTGACTGTATTTAGATGGTCAAGTTTCAGGTTCCTTTCCTTTTCCAGACAATTTGTAGTGTTTTTGTGTTCTGTTAGAATATCACAGAGTTTCTCCCTTAAACATTCAATTTTCTGAAACAGAGAAATTAATAATCAATTGAATTTAAAACACTCAACATATCTCACTAAAATGTTTGAAATACAGTAAACTGAACATAAAATGTTAGATTACCTCAGATTTATCATTGTAAACCTTTCTCAGTTTTTCCATTTCAATTTCCAGTTGTTTTGTAGCTGATGACACCTCTTCAAATTCCTTATGAAGTTCCCCTCTGGCGTTTTCTGTGTTGGTTTGCTCCTGGTGTAATTCTGCTTTAAATGTTGTTAATGTATCCTAAAATAAAGTTTAAAAATTTAACAAAACTGTTGTACACAAGGAATCATATCACCTTCCAAGATCAGTTTTACTAGATTACTGGTTTTAGAACACAGCTGATTGTAAAAAGATGCTTGGCAGAACCAACCAAAAACTCTACAGAAGACAGACAGAAGAGATTTACCTTCAGAATGGCCATGGCTTTCATCTCGCTCATCATGTCTTTCTTCAGATTCTCAATCACTTTCTGAAGAGATATGTATATGTGTTGCATCAGTAACACTAGTAAAGAAGCCTGATAAAATGGATCTCTATGTGTTATGAGCATGGTACTACAGGTAAGAGTGCATGGATCTCTACAGATGTAAGATCTTCATTTGAGCCAGTTTGCTACAGCAGGAAATTAATCCTGCAGCGACAAGAAATGTAAATGATTCTGTGGATTATAATTCATTGACATTTTTGTAGTGGTTGATACATTTTTCATAAGGCCTTTTTAAACCTCAAATACACCACAAGTTTTAAATGTCCTGCATTGCAAATTAAGATCTTACATCTGTAGCCTTGATCATACTACAGGTATAAAAGTGTATGGATGTCGAGTTAAGTGCATGTCTCTTTCCACACGGACCCTCATCCTCTGCTCCTCCATGAAGGTCTGCTGCTCCATCTCCTCCAGGTTGACCTTGGTGTTAGCGTGGATTGCTGCCACCTGGGACAACTCCTCCTTGGCCTCTTCTCTCTGTTCCTCATTCACACTGATCTTCTGTAGCATGCGCCTCCTCTCCTTCTGAAGCTGCTTCACCGCCTGCTCACTGATGGATGGACACACACACACACACACACACACACACATGTAAGTATGCACACACACACAGCTATGTAAGTATGCATACACACACACATACACACACACACACACAAATTACATACAGTACCTCTCATAGATCGTGTTACTGTAGTCCTCAGTCTCTAGTTCATACTCTTTGTTTTCCTCATGGAGAGCCAAGATGTCCTGATGCTTCTTACAGAACACCTCCTCGGAGTGAGAGACCGCCGCTTCACCTGCAAGTCTCTGGAATATGCCCCGGATGCAACGTTAGGAAGCAATAAATATGCAATAAGTCGTATGCAATAAATAAAGTATTGTGAGAAATAGTCAACGTCAACAATAACTATCATCACTTACAGTTGCATGGACTTCTTTCTGCAGCTCTGAAATCTCTTCCTTTAATTGTGCAATTTTTCTACCTTCAACCTCAATAAATATGTTCAACTCCACAACCTGTGACCAAAAAATAACTATACATTGTATTCTCAATGTGTAAGGAACATTGGTGCATGTTTCAGCATATTCCTTAAGTAAAATTCCTCATTAATTTGTTCATTCATTAATTATGATAAATGCAGTTGTTCACAGTGGTGAAAATCATTTAAGTTAAAGACTGGCTCACATGTGCTGACGTAACACAGTTAGCACAGTACAGTACTCACCAGATCATTGACTGCAGTCTCCTGCACCTCTAGCACAGGGATATGTTGTGACATGTATCCCCACTCCTCCTCCTTCAAAGCTACCCTCTCCTCTGTCTCCTTCAATGTAATGCAGTAGCCATCCCAATAATCTATCAGCTGCTGGAACTCAGTTCTGGACAAAATAATACAATCATCTTTTGAAGTTAAATTATTCATAAACTTTACATGTATGTCTAATTGCGCAAACTGCAAGCATGGCGCAACAGTTGTAAGTACTTTATAACAACACTGTCAGGTTAAGTTACCGCGTGATTACAGAGATATTTGAGATTTAACAGGACAGATTACTTGGACAATTATTCCTTGGTTCCTTCTGGTTCCTTTTAAGCTAAAAAAAAACTTTGGGTAACTATCAGATACTGTATGTGAGGACAGACGCTGGGTGATGAGAAGAAGGTACAGGGAGTGAACATTTAATAAATAACAAACATGAAACAAAACACGGACAGCGTCTGGACAGGTGAAACATAACAACGTTAATGCTGACACAGGGATCAAACTGAGGAACAGATACAGTTAAAGTTAGAAGTTTACATACAATTATGTTGGAGTCATTAAAACTTGTTTTTCAACCACTCCACAAATTAATTGTTAACAAACTATAGCTTTGGCAAGTCGGTCAGGACATCTACTTTGTGCATGACACAAGTCATTTTTCGAACAATTGTTTACAGACAGATTAGGGTCAGAAGTTTACATACACTAAGTTGACTGTGCCTTTAATTAGGGCTAGGCCCCTTTTTTCTCAATTTCTGCCTGAATGACATGCCCAAAGTAAACTGCCTGTTGCTCAGGCCCTGAAGCAAGGATATGCATATAATTGGTACCATTGGAAAGAAAACACTTTGAAGTTTGTAGAAATGTTAAAATAATGTAGGAGAATAACACAATAGATATGGTAGGAGAAAATCCAAAGAAAAACTAACAATAATGTTTTTGAGAGACCATCCTCTTACAATAACAAGAATAAGGTCATACTGACAATTAACCCCCTGGATGCAATTCCTATGGCTTGCACAGGGTGCCAGCAGTCTATGTTCAAGGTTTCAGGCTTGTAACTTCAAAGACGAATAAGAAATATTAGTTTTAGGACAAGGACATAGTCTTGGAAATGTGTGTTTGGGCGCACCATGAAGACCTGCTAAAATTGGTTTCCTATTGAACATACTTCTTTCCGTATAAATATTATAGTTTGATTACATTTTAGGGTACTTGAGGAGTAAATAGAAACATATTTTGACTTGTTGAAACAAAGTTTAGGGGTAGATTTTCGGATTCCTTTCTCTGCATGTTGAACGAATGGATTACTCAAATCGATGGCTCCAACTAACTGCCTTTTTGTGATATAAAGAAGGATTTCATCTAACAAAACGACACTACATGTTATAGCTGGGACCCTTTGGGTGACAAATCAGAGGAAGATTTTCAAAAAGTAAGTGAATATTTCATCGCTATTTGTGAATTTATGAAACCTGTGCCGGTGGAAAAATATTTTGAAATGGGGCGCCGTCCACAAACAATCGCATGGCATGTTTTCATTGTAATAGCTACTGTAAATCGGACAGTGCAATTAGATTAACACGAATTTAAGCTTTCAACCGATATAAGACACTTATATGTACCTAAATGTTTAATATCCATCATTTTTAGGATTATTTATTTGAAGTGCGCGCCCTCAAGTTTCACCGGAAGTAAAAGGGCCTTTAAACAGCTTGGAAAATTCCAGAAAATGGTGTCATGGCTTTAGAAGCTTCTGATAGGCTAATTGATATAATTTGAGTCAATTGGAGGAGTACCTGTGGATGTATTTCAAGGCCTACCTTCAAACTCAGTGCCTCTTTGCTTGACATTATGGGAAACTCAAAAGAAATCAGCCAAGACCTCAGAAAAACAAATTGTAGACCTCCACAAGTCTGGTTCATCCCTGGGAGCAATTTCCAAACGCCTGAAGGTACCACGTTCATCTGTACAAATAATAGTACGCAAGTATAAACACCATGGGACCACACAGCCGTCATACCACTCAGGAAGGAGACGCATTCTGTCTCCTAGAGATGAACGTACTTTGGTGTGAAAATCAATCCCAGAACAACAGCAAAGGACCTTGTGAAGATGATGGAGAAAACAGGTACAAAAGTATCTATATCCACAGTAAAATGTGTCCTATATCGACATAACCTGAAAGGCCGCTCAGCAAGGAAGAAGCCACTGCCCCAAAACCGCCATAAAAACAGACTACGGTTTGCAACTGCACATGGGGACAAAGATCGTACTTTTTAGAGAAATGTCCTCTGGTCTGATGAAACAACAATAGAACTGTTTGGCCATAATGACCATCGTTATGTTTGGAGGAAAAAGGGGGAGGCTTGCAAGCCGAAGAACACCATCCCAACCGTGAAGCACGGGGTTGGCAGCATCATGTTGTGGGGGTGTTTTGCTGCAGGAGGGACTGGTGCACAAAATAGATGGCATCATGAGGTAGGAAAATGATGTGGATATATTGAAGCAACATCTCAAGACATCAGTCAGGAAGTTAAAGCTTGGTGGAAAATGGATCTTCCAAATGGACAATGACCCCAAGCATACTTCCAAAGTTGTAGCAACATGGCTTAAGGACAACAAAGTCAAGGTATTGAAGTGGTCATCACAAAGCCCTCAATCCTATAGAAAATCTGTGGACAGAACTGAAAAAGCGTGTGCGAGCAAGGAGGCCTATAAACCTGACTCAGTTACACCAGCTCTGTCAGGAGGAATGGGCCAAAATTCACCCAACTTATTGTGGGAAACTTGTGGAAGGCTTCCCAAAACGTTTGACCCAAGTCAAACAATTAAAGGCAATGCTACCAAATACTAATTGAGTGTATGTAAACTTGGTGATCTGATGGAAAAAATAAATGCTGAAATAAATCATTCTCTCTACTATTATTCTGACATTTCACATTCTTAAAATAAAGTGGTGATCATAACTGACCTAAGACAGGGAATTTTTACTATGATTAAATGTCAGGAATTGTGAAAAACTGAGTTTAAATGTATTTGGCTAAGGTGTATGTAAACTTCCGACTTCGCCTGTAGATATAGAAGAAGCAATCAACAAAGTAAGGAGTCCAGGTGAGTCCAATGAAGCGCTGATGTGCGTAATGATGGTGATAGGTGTGCATAATGATGGGCAGCCTGGCGCCCTTGAGTGCCAGAGAGAGGGAGTGGGAGCAGGCGTGACACTGTAATACTATTTAATATGCTGTATACTGTACTCACAGTCTGTCATTTAGCAGATTCCTGTTGCCCTTAAGTTCATTGAACATCAATCCTCTATCCTCATCTGCTTTCAGTTCTTCCTTTCTCATCTCTTCTTGAAAACTCTTCAGTTCACTGAAGGTCTTTGAAAATGTCTCAAGGGCCTAAAATAAAAATATATATAAATATATGCAATATATATGTGACAATAACAGTGTAGAAAAAAACTTGAACAAAATTAATTGTGAACAGTACCTTATGTTGAGCCGTATTAATTTGGATCATGAAATCGCTCTCCAGCTGCAGTTTTTCCTTCACCAGAGGCCCATTTTTCTTGATGAAATCAATGTCCTCATTTAACCGCCGATTCAGAACTTCTGTCTTGATCAATCTATCTGTCACTTGGTGAAGTTTATCTCTTCTCAATTTCAGATGCCATTTCAATTCACTGATGTCTCTGGTACAGGCCTCATGCTCTGGAGAGAAACAGCACATATCCAGGTTTCAAGTAAAGTTGCACTATAAGCAATATATAAAGAACTTACCAAACCTACTAGATTACAGTTTATTTTGTCTTCAACAACAAGTGTTGCAAAATAATACTCCTAATAAAAGAGTGATAACAACATGAATGACCTTTCTTTAAGGGATCTTTGTCTTTTGCCACTGACTGACCTTTCTGGACAGCTACAGGGAACTCCTGCTGCTTCCACAGTGAAATACTATACATTTTCCTCCCTAAAGTTCTCCTTCTCTTCTTCTCCGACTGTAGAGCCTCCTCTGCATCCTGGCGATCAGCTTCCAGACGTTCAATCAGATACACTACTTCTACCAGGACGTCCGTGGTTTCCTTACGCAGCGGAGACAACAGGTCACCCTCTGTATGAAGGAAGAGAGATGCTCGTATAGTATACCAGTAGCCTTATCTATTGAAAAATATTGGTAATTGTCAGATGACCTAAGCTAAAATAAAATAAACTACAAGTGGACTCATAGTACAGAAAGCATCTGCAAACAATAGGGGCTGTACTGTATATGGTTGATTCAAAATAGTGCGCATGTTATAGATGCCATTATAGATAGATGCCACTGTATCCCTCTCATTTGAGAAAATAAATAAACAAATAAAAAATATTCACCTCTTTCACCTCTTGCACTTAGTCCAATGCCTTCGATGTATAACTCTGTAGGTATCATTGAAGACACAGATTCACTGGAATTCAATCTGGAAAACATGGAACACATTTCTTCACAGACCTGAAGAAATAGGAACATTCATTTCTGTAAATGTAAAGCTTTAAATGAAGACTAATAACAATAAATGAATCAAACTGTATTCATCAGGTACACAGTTTAAAGAAGGTTTGAAAGGTGCAGCAAAATGCTTGTGTGCTAACTCCCTCAACATTACAGTACAATAATCAATAATAAATATCAATAATAAGAGTCAAGTTAAAAATAACAAGTAATAGATCAGTATAGATCATGAATGTGCTATGTCCAGTACGACTGTATTTACAAATATTGTGTCTTGGTCACGCAGTTGACAATAGTATATAATAGAACACCAACGTTGACTGTGTTTGTGTGGGTGTGTGTGTATATTTGTGTGTGAGTCAATGTGCATGTGTGTGCTTGTGTGGGTTTGTTAATGGGTTGTTGTGGACGTGTTAAACTATACCCCACAGGAATAGTAAACAAACCAAAATTTGACCAACAGGGGAATTTTTTTTGGTCCCCACAAGGAAAAAGGCTATTTCTAGCGTGTTTAGGTTAGAATTAGTGCAGGGTTAGAATTAGGGTTAGGGGTTAAATGTTAGGGTTAGGAGTTAGGGTTAAGTTTAGATTTTGGGGTTAGGGAAAATCGGACTTTGAATGGGTTGGAGGGTTGGAGTTGGAGGTGACACATAGGATATAACATAGGACCAAAAAGATACATCTTACCTAAAAGTTTTGCTTTTTTGCTGTTTTTCATGAGACATCTGATGCTGAACATTTCCTGACTGGTAGAGGAGACAGGCAGACAAATTACAGAAATTTATTTTTTTTCTTCATATTTTTAACTCATAATAATGAACTCAAAAAGCTTTTTTGCATGATCACACTTTGAATCTTACCTGTTGACACCAGCTCTCCACTTTCCTCTTCAGCTCCTGAATATGGCAAACAGCTTTGTTGACGCACGGCGAGGGGGTGTTAACCAGGGCACAACTGCGACGTCTGCTGGGGCACACTGCTTGAAGATCTACCTGATCTTAAAAGATATCAGAAATGACCACCCGTAAATCAAATTCATGATAATTTGGGGATGGCTTGATGAAAAGCAAAAAACACATAACTGCTTTCCATAAATATGATACATACAAACAACAGTATGACAGTATGACAGTATAACATGTATGACAGTATAACATAACGAATAATTAATATGACAAATCTGACACACGAATATAGTATATCGGACACATATTCCACTTTGTGTGAAAGAGACTTACTGTACACAGTGTTATGACAATAAGACAATGATCTTATGTCATTTCCACTATCACCCATAAATGTCCATATAACCAATCACTGTATTGTAAGCATCAGGGAATAGGCCAAGGGCCAGGGAAGCCTAATTTGAGCCTCCTGTGGCAGACTCAAGGACAATATAGGCTTAGCGGTGGAAGGGTGCCATCTGGCTGCAGTATGGCTCCTGGCCTAAATGCACAATATTGAAACAGATATCCTACTCAGTCTAACATACACTTTAGGCCAGTGCTTTCAAGGCACAACATAGCCTACTCTATGTAAGATGATGCTGCAGCTGGAACGCTCATATGAAATATGATTAAGCAAGTGGGCGACTTTCACCTTTTGTCATGGACTGTAATGTGAGAGAACATTACCTGCTGTTGTGGCAATCTGTCTCAAGTGTCTCTTTAGAAGCAAGACAATGTGCGATGACAGACAGTATCCCCATTGTATAACAATGCTACCACCTGTATCTCTGTTCTGTTTCAATTGCCTTTCAAGTGTTTAGGTGTGTGAGGGGGTTATTATTTGTGCAAAATTTCATTCAAACCTTGTAAACTTGGCCCGTCCTCCCTTGATGGAAATCTGAGTGGTTCAACTTCAGGCATTGTCGCAATATGCAATCTCCACAATACTATGCAAAAAACAAATTATTGTTAGTTAGATCAATGTTGGTGAAATTAAATCACTTATTTGCTACCTTTACATCTTGCCACTGTGCAAACTAATGGCAAAGCTGTGTGTCATGTCTTATGTTATGGCATGGAAGAAAGTCGAAGCGTGAGCGAGTTGGCTATCAACTTACTTGTTCCCAGAATGGATAGGACTTCGTTCTTTTAAAATTTTAACATCCTGATTCAGGCGCTACTGTAACTACCACCGATACGTTATCTGGAAACAATATATCCGATGAAATTTTCAACTAACTTTATTTTATGATCAGAAAGTTACAAGAAAGGAGTTGTAATGTCCCGTGTGATTCTATTCAGCGTTGAATGGCTGCGTAAACTTCCCGTGTCACATGGTTGCTAAGCAACAAGCAAAGGGCTGCATTCAAGAGCAGTAGTAGAGGTTTGTTCACTGTACTTTATAATATGACAAATAATAACCCCTCACGGCTTCTCGAGGCCCCTTTATAATATGACAAATAATAACCCTTCGCGGCTTCTCGAGGCCCTTTGCATGGCACAGGCATTGCTCGTCTGCCATCTAAGTTAGTGGGACATATTATGCGATGTATTAATTCAGAGGAACGTTTTCACCAAGGTTAGGCTAAAGTCTAGACATTTTGAGACACTATAACAGCATTTTAGGATGATAAGTTGCATGAAGTTTCCCAGTGAAACTGTTTGGCTGACTAGAGGAATAACAAATGTAATTATACTAGGGTAAGTAAGGCTTGTAGAAATGAGTCATAAAGCAAGTTAGCCAAATTAATGAAAGGACAATGGGGCATCACATTTGTGCTTAAGCAGCAATTGCACATGCATTCATTACAAGTACAACATAAAAATTATCTGTTTGTTGATCATTAATTGATGAGATACCAACACAATACATGTCACTTCCTACTGGCAATCAATGCCATTTCCACTTAAAGCACAATTGAATGCTCTAGAAGTTAAACAAAATAAGGAGCAGACATTATATGCCTACCATTCTTAGATCTGTGAGACAGGTTCTAAGATAGGGCAGGGTCAATAAGACCTTAACTGGATACTGGTATGGAAGCATGCAAGACAGGACTATCACAAAATATATAGATTGTATTACAAATATAGTAAAGTACGCCAGTTTACTGGGCAGGCGTAATTTGATGTCACCAAAGGTAATTTACAGTTTTACAAAGGCCTGAAACAAAACACAGCAAATTTTATGTGGAAGCACAGCAAACTGATTTTCAGTGCAACACAGCAAACACAATATTCAACAGGGATTCAATATCAAAGGTCTAACAGACTAAAGTGTTACGTGAATACAACTGCACGCTCTCTCAATCCCCCCCCCCCCCCCCCCGCAAAAAAAACAAACAGTAAGCTATTAAACACAATACATACCTCTGCTGCCTCAGCTGTCTCAAGTCCACTCCACTCGACACAGCCACTATTTATTTTTTTGGTTGTTTTTTAACCTTAATTTAAGCAGGGAGTCATGCTGAGACCGCGGTCTCTTTCGCACATGAGCTCTGCATGAACACACCAATAAACAACAATTACATTATACATATCTATAAACACATCAATTACACCCCACTGGCACAGACGTCAATTCAACGTCTATTCCACGTTGGTTCAATTTCCTTGAAATTTCCTTGAAATGACGTGGAAACAACGTTGATTCAACCAGTGTGTGCCCAGTAGGACAAAAGATGAAAAGCAAAACAACCATATGAAACAAACACATTCTTAAGTAAAGTTTCAAGTTGTAATGTCACGTGCACAAGTACAGTGAAATGTCTTTCTTAACCCAACAATGCAGTAATCAATATCAATGTAGTACTAAAAATAACATGAGGCAGAACAAAAACACACACATACAAAGAATTAAGAAGAACACAATAAGTAAGTAAGCTATATACAGGGTCAGTTCCAATTCCATATTTACAATGTGCAGGGATATTGCAGTAATAGACATCAGGATATATGATAAACAAAGTAGCAGCAGCGTTTATGATTATTGTATGTGAGTGTGTGTGTGTGAGCAAATTAAGTGTGTGTGTGTGTGTGTGTGTGTGTGTGTGTGTGTGTGTGTGTGTGTGTGTGTGTGTGTGTGTGTGTGTGTGTGTGTGTGTGTGTGTGTGTTGGAGTGTCAGTGTTCATGAGTGTGTAGAGTCCTGTGAGTGTGCATAGAGACTAAAATATAAAATACAAGGGTCAACAATCCCATGTGTAACTCTGTTGTGTGTCGCACTGCTTTGCTTTATCTTGGCCAGGTCGCAGTTGTAAATGAGAACTTGTTCTCAATTGGCCTACCTGGTTAAATAAAGGTGAAATAAATCAAATAAAAAACTCAGTTTGTGTAGCCATTTTGTTAGCTATTTAGCAGTCTTATGGCTTGGGGATAGAAGCTGTTCAGGAGCCTGTTGGTGATTTGATGCACCGGTTGCTGTGCTGAAGCAGAGGCCCTCTGACATCAAAGCAGAGGCCCTCTAACATCTGCCTAAATTGGAATCCTGATCTCAGAGCATTTTGTGTTATTCTGTACGTAAATCTGAGACATTTGGCTAAGTTTAGGAGTTAGGTTAAAGGGTTAGGGTTAGCTAAAAGGTTAAGGTTAGGGTTAGGGGAAGGATTAGCTTAAAGGGTTAAGGCTATCTGGATATTTATGCTATCTGGCTATCACTTTTTTTGGTTACTCCCTGATTCCATATGTGTTATTTCATAGTGTTGATGTCTTCACTATTATTCTACAATGTAGAAAATAGTACAAATAATAAAAATAATAAGTAGGTGTGTCCAAACCTTTGACTGGTACTGTATATATATTTATATATATACACACTACCGTTCAAAAGTTTGGGGTCACCTAGAAATGTCCTTGTTTTTGAAAGAAAAGCACATTTGTTGTCCAATAAAATAACATCAAATTGATCAGAAATACAGTGTAGACATCATTAATGTTGTAAATGACTATTGTAGCTGGAAACGGCTGATTTTTTATGGAATATCTACATAGGTGTACAGAGGCCCATTATCAGCAACCATCACTCCTGTGTTCCAGTGGCACATTGTGTTAGCTAATCCAAGTTTATCATTTTAAAAGGTTAATTGATCATTAGAAAACCCTTTTGCAATTATGTTAGCACAGCTGAAAACTGTTGTTCTGATTAAAGAAGCAATAAGTGGGAGGCCCCAGTGCACAACTGAACAAGAGGACAAGTACATTAGAGTGTCTAGTTTGAGAAACAGACACCTCACAAGTCCTCAACTGGCAACTTCATTAAATAGTATCCTCAAAACACAAGTCTCAACGTCAACAGTGAAGAGGCGACTCCGGGATGCTGGCCATCTAGGCAGAGTTTCCCTGTCCAGTGTCTGTGTTATTTTGCCCATCTTAATCTTTTATTTTTATTGGTCAGTCAGAGATATGGATTTTTCTTTGCAACTCTGCCTAGAAGGCCAGCATCCCAGAGTCGCCTCAACCCTGTTGACGTTGAGACTGGTGTTTTGCGGGTGCTATTTAATGAAGCTGCCAGTTGAGAACTTGTGAGGCGTCTGTTTCTCAAACTAGACACTCTAATGTACTTGTCTTCTTGCTCAGTTGTGCACCGGGGCCTCCCACTCCTCTTTCTATTCTGGTTAGAGACAGTTTGCGCTGTTCTGTGAAGGGAGTAGTACACAGCGTTGTTCGAGATCTTCAGTTTCTTGGCAATTTCTCGCATGTAATAGCCTTAATTTCTCAGAACAAGAATAGACTGACTAGGTTCAGAAGAAAGGTCTTTGTTTTTGGCCATTTTGAGCCTGTAATCAAACCCACAAATGCTGACGCTCCAGATACTCAACCAGTCTAAAGAAGGCCAATTTTATTGCTTCTTTAATCAGAACAACAGTTTTCAGCTGTGCTAACATAATTGCAAAAGGGTTTTCAAATGATCAATTAGCCTTTTAAAATTATAAACTTGGATTAGCTAACACAATGTGCCATTGGAACACAAGAGTGATGGTTGCTGATAATGGGCCTCTGTAAGCATATATATATTCCATTAAAAATCTGCCGTTTCCGGCTACAATAGTCATTTACAACATTAACAATGTCTGTATTTCTGATCAATTTGATGTTATTTTAATGGACAAAAAATGCGCTTCCATTTCAAAAACAAGGACATTTCTGTGTCCCCAAACTTTTGAATAATGATAATAATAAAACAATCTGATGGGGATTGTTTCCAGACACGGCATTTATACTTCCTGTGCATTGTAGTCATGGTGGGTTGAATCATTATGTGTTTATATGTTTCTTTTGTCAACTTCAATATTTGTACACTGGCGCAAGTTAAGAGATTCCGCATTACGTCATCGGCAGAGGCCACATACACGAAGCAAATGTTGGGTAGTGCTAACGTTACGCGAACATTTCGAATACAGCACCATTGCAAAACGCGTTAGTAATAACAGGATTAGCAGCGTTCTAGGTGTAATGGGGAATTGGTCTAAATGAATCGTAATCATATATATGGATACGGCTGACACTTCAATTCCTGGAGGTAAACAATGCAGTTTTATGACCATGCCTCGATGTCCTGGTAAGTATAGACAGCACAAATGCACTGCAACATCGGTAGTGAAACGACATTATCACTCGCTTAAAATCCAAGTTACTGTGTAGTGGGAACTAGTGAGATCGAGAAAAAAAATGTATCACGAGGCAAAATGCATGCCAATTAATAGGTTAAACTATTGACTATTTGGATGTTGTAAAAATGACACCGTTATGTCGCTCATTTGTAGGGATGCTTCTGTCGTTACAGGGATACAGGTTATTTTGCAATCGATGTGCATATGAATCTGTCATCTGCTGCCTGTTGCCTTTCTTCACTCATCATGTGTGTTTGACAAAAACATTGAAATATCTTACTGTTTCTCAATTCTTTCTGAAATACACTAGAGCTGAGCATGATCCATTCTAGATAAAATAATCTAGTCATTGACATGGCCATCATGGCTGGTTGTAAAACTGTAATGGCATCATTAACCAACAGTTTGGTATATAGCTCATACATTTCCTACCCATCCAGTTGTTTCTGTTGCAGAGATTACCTGAAGCAGCTTCACTAATCACCAGTATAAAGTTGCCAGTATCAGTTTTTTTTTCCTCCATCAAGGAGTTCACGTTGGAACACAGTGTCAGTTCAGGAACCACACAGTTCTATTCAGGAACAACAACCATAAACACGTCAAGAACACTCGTGAGTTTTTGTCTTGTGGAGCAATGACCCATGGCCTCTTTGCAATGTCTCTGAGTTGTACCAGTTCAGTTCTGTCTGCCCAGGCCAGAGGCCCCACGAGAACTGACTGGGGCAACTCAGAGACATGCAGTGTCCAGTGTAATAGACTCCCAGACAGACAACATAAGACTGTTTAGACTTCTTATTAACTGACTATATAGGCTGCTATAAATACACCATTTCAATATGTGATGGGCGTTTTTGTTGGTGATTTCTGTACAGTTAACTTCATAACTGAACAAAGTAGACAGCTCTACACCCAGCTCTACACTGTGGTTGGAAATCAGGTGCCAACATCAATTATATTCTAATGATGTAAAAATAACACTGGGCAATCAGTGGATGAAAGTAAATACATGAACAGCTGCAATATGTAGCTTATGACTCAGTCTGCTATGGGCATATGCAGGGCCACAACTCAAGCAACTGCTCGTGTCCCGGAAATACTGTATGACAACCTGATCCAAGTAGTTTAAGAATATACATGAAAAACACCACAGACTCCTGTGCTTTTCTTTCTTCGCCTGTGGTAAAAATAGAGCCATAATATAAATAAAGGACTTATAAGGGAATGGTTCAGCGGGCCTGGAACTCAGTTAATAACTGGGCAAGAGAGTATATATCCCCTGCAGCAATAAATGTGATCATTTTAATAACGCTGAGAGAAACGGACTTTATAGCCTCAGTTTGATTCTGGCAGAGGTGGAGAGTTACAAGTCATCTGCAATGTTTAGTTTATGGTGTACGATGATTTGCTCGTTTCAGGGCAGTTATTTTCTAATACTGCAAGTGTATTTGACACTGGCACAGAGCAAGAGTAATGCTTGCTGGGCAGGCGCCAAGCGAGAGGTTGGAAGGGACTGCAACTGGAGAGCCAGCAAATCTGTACAAGAATGTGGAGCCTGCTCATTTGAAGTTAAAGATAGAGGCAGCAGCACAAGCTGTGTCCTGACAGTTTCTAATTTCAGATATCTGACTGTAGCTAAGCAAACCACCGTCCAACTGAGGCTGGCTGCTTTTGTTGTCATGCTTGCCTGGTAGAGAGGGCTTTATACTCTGTACAGTTGTTAAGAAAGACAAACCTTTGGAGTAGCACACAGACAGACAAGGAGAAGGAGAAGGAAACAGAGGAACATGGTACATTCTGAAGGGTACGTTCAACATGGACAAGTTTGTAATCTCCTGATTTGTGTTGCTTGTAGTTTTCAATCTTCACCAGGGGAATAGTAGTTTGTGTCAATCTTAGCTATTTATTTCACAGTTTAAAAATAGCCTTTGTAAGGTCAAATACTTAGCACAAGAACTTGTCTCTGTTACTTTTGTGATATGAAAAGGGAGTTTGAGTATGTTAACATGTTATTATTAGTTAGTTATGTGTTTCTGTACTACTGTATATGAGACATCTACCGTAGATTGCTCTTGGATGATTCATGAATTATTAACTAAAAAGTGTTTTACATTGTTGTTACTTACTTCAACTAAAACTTTACATTACAGACAGATAGTTTTTGTTTACAGTCATCTTTATTGTATAAATACCGTGTCTAATGATTTCAGTATTTTTTTAACCAATTTTACCCAGTGTTACCATAGAGGGCGTAACTCTGCAGAAAAGGATCTGTGTGCAGAAAAATAGTTGTCATCTTTGTTTATGTGTACAGTACCTTGAATTAGAATTTGTAATGAAACATTTGGAAGTTCCTGCATAATATTAGCATATTTATCACTTTCAATTATATAAATTATAAAGTCTTATTTGTTGAAAATTGGCCAGTCTTAGTAGAACGAGTGTAATGAGTCAAAGTTGTTAATCATTTCTGTTCTCATTGTATAATTGACAAGTTCTATCCTAGTTTTATTCTATTTGTAATTACAATGTATTCAAATCCTGATTCAAACATTAATGGTGCCTGTTAGATCTTCAAGAGAAGATGTATGACGAGAGGGTGGTGAAAACCATTGCTCCACAAACTTGGACCACTCTAAGGGGATACGAAGACATTGCACCCTATTTTTTTTTTAAATGGACAATGGAGTGACGAGATTCTTTGTTACTATGGCAACTTAGCATATGACTATGTGTATTAGACAGCCTTGGACAGTGCAGCGAGGCATGGTGTGAGCGTTCGCTCGCTCTGCCACTCTGCCCCCTGTGAAACACTCTTCCTTGTTTCACTCAAGTTTTTCAATGCCCTGACTTTTGTTTGCATGTGTCCTGAAGGTCAACCGGTAAGAACATATCTGTCATCAGTGTTTCCCCTAGGATTTTAGAGTCCCTCTTGGCTGCACAGACTGGTTTTTGCTGTTTTAAAGCTAATTTCCTGCAATTCTACACATTTTACCATGGGGCAGAGATAATATTTTACAGTTTTAAAGCTAGTTTCCTGTAATTCTACAACAACAAAAAATCATGGTGCTGAGAGAACATGTTCAGTTAAAGCTAATTTCCTGCAATTCTACACATTTGGACTTTTAAAGTAACTGTCCAGTGAAAATCTAACTTTTAAAAGTTCATATTCTGTTAACTCATACCCAAATAATATTGTTGACTCAACCTATACTCGCATTGGTGGCCAAAGCATAAATTGGAGACGAACCACATCTCAAACTTGCATCTTAAACAGACCGTTTAAAAAATGCTTGCTGTTTTCTCTTAAGCCTTGTTCACATGGCAGTTTGAATTGCCTCAAATCCAATTTTTTGGCATATCCCACTTGAATCTGTTCTTTTTCCTGCATTCCCGAACAGCCAAAAAGCACATGGAATTATATATTTCAAGCCATATTTCAAACCATTTTCGTAGATTCTTTTGAAATCAGATACAAATTTGATTCCTGGCCATACGGCTTGTGTCTGAAAGGTCAAATGTGATTTATTTGCCCTAAAGTTTTACACTGTTATTTGGTATATCTTGTTGCTTGCTAGTTACTCTGTTGACAGTTTGACAAGAACATGTGGTAGCTAACTAGCTTGTTCATTGTTTACAAACAAATTAGTTAATGTGCTAGAAAGCTAAACCGCTACCTAGATAGATAGTTGACTGCTATGGCTAGACAAAAATAACTAATTTTGAAAGTTGGATCATCTTATCCTTTAAGGCTTTAAAAGTGTTCTTATACTTTGCTTTTGAACATTCTAAGCAAATGAGAAACGTCCATGTCAGGCATTGTTGTCACCTTAGTTTGCTACAGAACTTCTGAGTGATAGGAAGCACGAGCACCACCACCAATCAGCCTACACCACTAGCGTAGCCATGTTAGCAAATAACTGCTATCTGAACACACACATCCCATTTGCCACTTGTAAATTTGCCATTTGGACAGTCGATATTCCAAAACGGATTTGAAAAACAAAACGGATTTGAGCATTAAGTCCTGCAGTGTGACCAAGGCTATAGAATATGATGTCATACTACTGAGAAAGATGAGCTGGCCAATCAGTGGTCTTGGGGAGAATGAGCTGGCCAATCAGTGGTCTACTGTATTAATATTTTTAATGACTGGTATATGCCCCCACCATTCTGTTGTTGGGGTACACCCACACCATTCTGTTGTTGGGGTACACCCATACCATTCTGTTGTTGGGGTACACCCATACCATTCTGTTGTTGGGGTACACCCATACCATTCTGTTGTTGGGGTACACCAATACCATTCTGTTGTTGGGGTACACACACACCATTCTGTTGTTGGGGTACACCCACACCATTCTGTTGTTGGGGTACACCCATACCATTCTGTTGTTGGGGTACACCCATACCATTCTGTTGTTGGGGTACACCCATACCATTCTGTTGTTGGGGTACACCCATACCATTCTGTTGTTGGGGTACACCCATACCATTCTGTTGTTGGGGTACACCCACACCATTCTGTTGTTGGTGTACACCCATACCATTCTGTTGTTGGGGTACACCCACACCATTCTGTTGTTGGTGTACACCCATACCATTCTGTTGTTGGGGTACACCCACACCATTCTGTTGTTGGGGTACACCCATACCATTCTGTTGTTGGGGTACACCCACACCATTCTGTTGTTGGGGTACACCCATACCATTCTGTTGTTGGGGTACACCCATACCATTCTGTTGTTGGTGTACACCCATACCATTCTGTTGTTGGGGTACACCCATACCATTCTGTTGTTGGGGTACACCCACACCATTCTGTTGTTGGTGTACACCCATACCATTCTGTTGTTGGGGTACACCCACACCATTCTGTTGTTGGTGTACACCCATACCATTCTGTTGTTGGGGTACACCCATACCATTCTGTTGTTGGGGTACACCCACACTATTCTGTTGTTGGGGTACACCCATACCATTCTGTTGTTGGGGTACACCCATACCATTCTGTTGTTGGGGTACACCCACACCATTCTGTTGTTGGGGTACACCCATACCATTCTGTTGTTGGGGTACACCCATACCATTCTGTTGTTGGGGTACACCCACACCATTCTGTTGTTGGGGTACACCCACACCATTCTGTTGTTGGGGTACACCTATACCATTCTGTTGTTGGGGTACACCCACACCATTCTGTTGTTGGGGTACACCTATACCATTCTGTTGTTGGGGTACACACACACCATTCTGTTGTTGGGGTACACCTATACCATTCTGTTGTTGGGGTACGCACACACCATTCTGTTGTTGGGGTACACACACAGCATTCTGTTGTTGGGGTACACCCACACCATTCTGTTGTTGGGGTACGCCAACACCATTCTGTAGTTGGGGTACGCCAACACCATTCTGTAGTTGGGGTACACCCACACCATTCTGTTGTTGGGGTACACCCATACCATTCTGTTGTTGGGGTACACCCATACCATTCTGTTGTTGGGGTACACACACACCATTCTGTTGTTGGGGTACACCCACACCATTCTGTTGTTGGGGTACACCCATACCATTCTGTTGTTGGGGTACACCCATACCATTCTGTTGTTGGGGTACACCCATACCATTCTGTTGTTGGGGTACACCCATACCATTCTGTTGTTGGGGTACACCCATACCATTCCGACATAGAACATCTGCTTTTTAACATACTTAGCTACCAGTTTTTGGAAGGAAAACTATTTCACTCATATTGTAGGTAATTATAGTTCATATTTCATAGGAACCTGGAAACACTGGACAGTTTTGTTAGTTCTCAAAGATTACCTTATTTAAAATGCATAGCTCCATTATCTTTTCTACATACTGTACAGTATATTTAGTTTTAGTCATTTAAGTTTACAATGAAAACATTTTACATCGTATTTTTTGGAGTGACTGCCACAATTTAAATAAATATAGAGGAAACACTGGTCATGCATGCCACCATTTATTCAAGTGAAGATGGGCAGTGTGAGGAGGTAAAAAATGCTCAGCATTGATGAAAAAAAATGACCCTAAGTGTCAATAATTTTACAGATGATGTTTAGTGACGGCCTCTTGGAACTACTAATACAGTATCTTGTGCGGATTCAGGCAATGAAGTGAATTTAGAAAATAGTGTGTGGATAGTGACATCAAGTGGATGATGATACAGTATGTAGAGTGTAATGGTGGTGATAGCCAAGGGGATAGTGTTGCGCTTGTTGAATAGTGTGTTTAACTCTGTACTGAGGGCTTGCTAAATGCATCGAGTCAGTAGGACCGTAGGACATACAGTACATGATAGAAGTTACAGCTGAGCAGTAGCACTACTATGTAAATAATACTACAACTACTAACAAGCTGTTGAGTTAGTAGTGTTACATTCATGTATTCAAATGGCAAAATGATTACCTGGGAAGCACTA
This sequence comes from Oncorhynchus clarkii lewisi, assembly GCF_045791955.1. Classification (NCBI taxonomy): domain Eukaryota; kingdom Metazoa; phylum Chordata; class Actinopteri; order Salmoniformes; family Salmonidae; genus Oncorhynchus; species Oncorhynchus clarkii. The sequence goes on from NC_092174.1 coordinate 28,468,551, forward strand.
TATTTTGCTGCACACATTCATCCATTACAAAGGTATCACTATTAGAAAGTAAACTGTCATATCCAGTGGTGTAATCCTGCTAAGTCATTACTAATGAATAGTCACTCAGTTTTCCTCTCCTTCTGATCAGAATGATTGAAGATCGTGGGAGGAGTGGCGACATCATGGCGGAGAGACGACAACTGTTCGCAGAGATGCGTAAGTGTCCAGGGCCATCTCTAAAGAGAGACACACATTCCAAGTATTATAACTATAGTATACATAATAATGTTATTAATGACATTTACCAAGTCATTTACTAGGTTACTTCTACAAAATATTAATATCATTAGCATCCATTATAGGCCTACACAGAAGAACAGCGTTCATTCGGAAAACTAGACACACATCTAGTGTTAATGTCCACATGAATAGCCTATGATCAACACTTTTCTCCCAAGAGCTCCGCACAGTCTATCCTCAGCAGCATTCCTGTGTTACTGTCTTTCATATTGCCTTTCACAATTAATGTATTTTTCCTACAGGGGCACAAGAGTTGGATTCCATAAGATTGTCGACATATAGAACTGCTTGCAAACTCAGATTTGTTCAGAAGAAATGCAATCGTGAGTATGGTGTGATATCCTATGCTTGATAGTAATGGTCGTGAGTATGGTGTGATATCCTGCGTTTGATAGTAATGGTCGTGAGTATGGTGTGATATCCTGCGTTTGATAGTAATGGTCGTGAGTATGGTGTGATATCCTGTGTTTGATAGTAATAGTCGTGAGTATGGTGTGATATCCTGTGTTTGATAGTAATAGTCGTGAGTATGGTGTGATATCCTGTGTTTGATAGTAATAGTCGTGAGTATGGCGTGATATCTTGTGTTTGATAGTAATAGTCGTGAGTATGGTGTGATATCCTGTGTTTGATAGTAATAGTCGTGAGTATGGTGTGATATCCTGTGTTTGATAGTAATAGTCGTGAGTATGGTGTGATATCCTGTGTTTGATAGTAATAGTCGTGAGTATGGTGTGATATCCTGTGTTTGATAGTAATAGTTGTGAGTATGGTGTGATATCCTGTGTTTGATAGTAATAGTCGTGAGTATGGTGTGATATCCTGTGTGTGATAGTAATAGTTGTGAGTATGGTGTGATATCCTGTGTTTGATAGTAATAGTCGTGAGTATGGTGTGATATCCTGTGTTTGATAGTAATAGTCGTGAGTATGGTGTGATAGTAATAGTCGTGAGTATGGTGTGATATCCTGTGTTTGATAGTAATAGTCGTGAGTATGGTGTGATATCCTGCTTTGATAGTAATAGTTGTGAGTATGGTGTGATATCTTGTGTTTGATAGTAATAGTCGTGAGTATGGTGTGATATCCTGTGTTTGATAGTAATAGTCGTGAGTATGGTGTGATATCCTGTGTTTGATAGTAATAGTTGTGAGTATGGTGTGATATCCTGTGTTTGATAGTAATAGTTGTAAAGTTGTCTCTAAAAAATGACCGCTAAAAGAGAACAGTGTACATGCATTTCTATTGGATTCTATTCCATTCTGTTATTTTACAGTCCATTTGGTGGACATCTGGAACGTGATCGAGGCGTTCAGAGAGAACGGCCTGAACACCATGGACCTCAACACAGAGTTCACTGTGGCTCGCCTGGAAGCAATACTATCAACCATCTTCTACCAGCTCAACAAGCGCATGCCCACCACACACCAGATCAATGTGGAACAGTCCATCAGTCTGCTACTCAACTTTCTCCTGGCTGCCTATGACCCGTGAGTATCCACCATCACCTCATTACTGTGGGACGTTCACTGAGCATGATGACGGGCCGTTTTTTTCTGTGTGTGTGTGTGTGTGTATGTGTGTGTGTGTGTGTGTGTGTGTGTGTGTGTGCGTGCGTGTGTGTGCGTGTGTCATTTAATTGAAGGGAAGTGTTGATAGGTGATAAATCTGTTCACAGTACACAAGGTCTTTCATGGGAGGATGGAAGTCCAGACTGAATGTTGTTATAACGATGCAATGGTCTCACAATGTTCTTGTGCCATTGATTCATCTTTACTTCTGATGAAAGACAAGAGAAAGTAAACAGTAAAAATTACATAGTGAAGATAAATGCAATTGGGCCCTTTTTGCTTGTTTTAAGCGTTATTTTTAATTTATTTAACTAGGCAAGTCAGTTAAGAACAAAGTCTTATTTACAGCCTAGGAACAGTGGGTTAACTGCCTTGGTCAGGGGCAGAATGACAGATTTTTACCTTGTCAGCTCAGGGATTTGATGTAGCAACCTTTATGTTACTGGCCCAACACTCTAACCACTAGGCTACCTGCCGTTCCAGGCAGGTTGCACAGGTATAAGAGCAACTTAAAGGGATACTAAGGATTTTGGCAATGAAGTCCTTTATTTACTTCCCCAGAGTCAGATGAACTCATGGATACCATTTTTAGGTTTCTGAATCCAGTATGAAGGAAGTTAAACATAGTTTTGTGAACAAATGCTAACTACGGTTAGTGCAATGACTGGAATTATATGGTATTTACTAGCATGCTAGCAGTTACCATAGATATCCAGTCATTTCTCTAATGCTACACTACATGACCAAAAGTTTGTGGACACCAGCTCGTCGAATATCTCATTCCAAAATTATGGGAATTAATATGGAGTTGGTCCCACCGTTGCTGCTATAACAGCCTCCACTCTTCTGGGAAGGCTTTCCACTAGATGTTGGAACATTGCTGTAGAGACTTGCTTCCATTTAGCCACAAGAGCATTAGTGAGGTCAGGCACTGATGTTGGGTGATTAGGTCTGGCTCGCAATCGGCATTCCAATTCATCCCAAAGGTATTCGATGGGGTTGAGGTCAGGGCTCTGTGCAGGCCAGTCAAGTTCTTCCACACCGATCTCGACAAACCATTTCTGTATGAACCTCGCTTTGTGCACGGGGGCATTGTCATGCTGAAACAGGAAAGGGCCTTTCCCAAACTGTTGCCACAAAGTTGGAAGCACAGAATCATCTAGAATATCATTTTATGCTGTAGTGTTAAGATTTCCCTTCACTGGAACTAAGGGGCCTAGCCCAAACCATGAAAAACAACCCCAGGTCATTATTCCTCCTCCCACCAAATGTTACAGTTGGCACTATGCATTGGGGCAGGTAGCGTTCTCCTGGCATCCGCCTAACCCAGATTTGTCATCGGAATGTCAGATTGTGAAGCGTAATTCATCACTTCATAGAGCGCGTTTCCACTGCTCCAGAGTCCAATGGCGGCGAACTTTACACCACTCCAGCCCTTCACTTGGCATTGCGCATGGTGATCTTAGGCTTGTGTGGGGTGCTCTGCCATGGAAACCCATTTCATGAAGCTCTCGACGAACAGTTCTTGTGCTGATGTTGCTTCCAGAGGAAGTTTGGAACCGAGGACAGACGATTTTTAAATAAAATGTTTTTTAAAAATCCTAATACTGTGCCAAGTTGAAAGTCACTGCGCTCTTCAGTATGTTTGTCTATAGATATTGCATGGCTGTGTGCTCAATTTTATACACCTGTCAGCAACAGGTGTGGCTGATATAGCTGAATCCACTAATTTGAAGGGTTGTCCATGTACTTTGGTATATATATTGTAGTTAGCAGTTATGCTTACGCTAGTTAGCAGTTATGCTAACGCTAGTTAGCAACTTCCTCCAAACTGCACGCAGGGACATAAAAATGGTATTGACGAGTTCATCTGACTCTGGAGTATCCTTTTAATGTTAAAGTGTTTAAATCATTGCAAGTATTATTCTTAAACTGTATATTCTTGACCTGTTCAAATTATACAAGTACACAAATACTAAACACATTTCCTCTTTTAGGGAAGGCCTCGGAAAAATGTCTGTCTTTGTTGTGAAGATGGCCCTAGCAACCATCTGCGGAGGAAAGATTTTGGATAAATTAAGATGTAAGCTCACCCGTTCATCTTTGTTAAGAATAATACATTAGAGAGAGAATTAACCATTTGCAGAGAATGAATTGTCAATGTTAGCTTTTTGTTAACTTATTAATAGTTATCCTGAACAATTTAAAATGTGTTTAGTCTCTCTCTATTGAGGAATTTAGTAATACAACAACATTTGGTTCCAGTGGGTTTTCCCCTTGAAGTCTGTATGCGTGCACTATTGTTCCTAGATGAAAAAGAGAACAGTGGCCCTTAACTCTCCACGGCTGGGAGAAGTCATTATTTATAATCTGAAGGATAGGGTTTATTACATAATCCACCAAATCTAGTGCATCAGACAGCCGCAGCAACTCATGGGGAAAGTAAATGGAAGGTTAGGGTATTTTAGCTTATGTTTTGTGGTAATTACTATGTATTGCTACACAGCTTTAATTTGTTTTTGTTCTTTGTAAATGCAATACACAGCATGATTGCACTGTCTAATGCTGCAATTAGCTAACAATGGTGACAGCTGACAATTAATTTGATAAATTATTTATATATATTTTGCAGTAATGCCTCCCCTCCCATTTTCTTCACAGATATTTTTTCACAGATATCAGACCCTGGTGGCATAATGGTGTACTCCCAATTCGACCAGTTTCTGAGGGAGGTTCTCAAATTGCCAATGACTGTTTTTGAGGGGCCTTCCTTTGGCTATACTGAGCAAGCCACAAGAACCTGCTTTGCACAGCAGGTAAGAGTCCCCATTTACACTGAAAATTAACATACATTTTCAAGTAAATCAATGAATGAATGAATGAATAACACACTATAGGTATAGAGACTGGATGGATGTTGTAATTGTGTATAAAACATCCTTTATAAAACTAAATTTTCTTTGTAGTACTAGCTACCCCATATGCATAACCTGTATGTGATGTGTAACTCTGTCCTCTCTACTGCATGTCGACAGAAAAAGGTCTCCCTCAACACATTCCTGGACACGATGATGTCAGATCCTCCTCCTCAGTGTCTGGTGTGGTTACCACTCATGCATCGCTTGGCTAATGTGGAGAATGGTGAGCCATCACCGCCACCACGGCATATTTAACACGTTCCTGGGTAGCACTGGGTATGAATTTTGTCTCACACCATCACATTGAGTCACCACATAGTAGACACACTTGTGCAAACACACACACACACATACAAACCCTTCCACCATCACATCACCCTGCCCAATCCCTCGTGATTGACAAGGTACAAAATTAGTCATTAGTCTCACACACACACTGATGTTCACAGAACACACTCCTTTATTTGAAGAACGCTGTCTGAGAGACCTGCAAAACTGTGCTGTTGTCTTATATAAAGATATCAGTTGCAAACCAATTTGTGTTTGTATTAACAACGTTTGGGGTGTGTGTGTATATGTACGCCCGTGTGTGTATGTGGACTTGAATGCACATGTTGGTGTGTGTGCCCCCCCACCTTGCCCCCTCCGCCCCTGCAGTGTTTCACCCGGTCGAGTGCTCCTACTGCCACAGTGAGAGTATAATGGGCTTCCGCTACCGCTGCCAACAATGTCATAATTACCAGCTCTGTCAGGACTGCTTCTGGAGGGGGCATGCCAGTGGTTCCCATAGCAACCAGCACCAAATGAAGGAGTACACGTCATGGGTAAGGGGGGTGACGGGGTGGGGAGAGGAGGGGGACGCCAGCCAGCGATTTCTGCTCAGCTTCACCCAACACATTACAGTGCTATAGGGATGGATGATGAAAGTGTGATTTGATTCCCTCACCTGTGGCAAGGAATATTACATGCAGTGTATTTCCCTTGATATCTGATGTTCTACATGTGGCCAGACACATTTAAATGATATGGATAGGCAGTGGAGAAATGCATTTTATATATGGATTGTACTGTATGTGCTGTGACATTTTGGTCAGTGGCATCTAATCCTATATGATATTTTGAAAGTAATGACTCTGTTTTAAGTACCTCTTCTTGCCCTCTGAAATCATATGTTTCTGTTTCTCCCAGAAATCGCCTGCTAAGAAGTTATCTAATGCTCTCAGCAAATCACTGAGCTGTGCATCTAGCAGAGAACCTTTACACCCCATGTTTCCTGACATGCCAGAAAAACCTCTGAACCTAGCCCACATTGTGTAAGTATGGAGCTATTCTATTCATACAGTATCACTTGTATTCAAGACCACAGTCATCCTATTAAATTCCTGTCAATTTCAGATCCATCCCATAATCCCATACTACAGCCCTGTATCCCCAAAGTAATAACCACAATTGGTAAAAACAGATGTTTCATCTTTGCTCCATTTTTCTTTGTGTGTGTTCTGGAAATGAACAATGACAATATGAAGCCACGGTCTTGTAGTGCTACAGTATATATTTGATGCATTACTTTTCCAACCCTTGACAGCTAAGCCAAGTCATATGTAGGGTTGCTATATTCCGGGAACTTTCAATAAATGTCCTGGTTTTCCCGAAATACCTGTTGGAAGATACCCGGAATCAGGAGAGAATAAGCAGGAAATGTAAGCCTCCAACCAGGATTTCTGGAAAACCAGGGAATTTATTGAAAGTTCCCAAAATTTAGCAACCCTAGTTAGATGTCTAAGCTGTAGTGTGGAAAAGAGTAGCAATGCATTTTAAGGGCTGAGAATCTGAGACAAATGTTGATTTTGACACCTACATAGATTATTTTCATGTGAAAGTGAATTCAGTTGTACCACTCACTGTGGCCGTTGTAGTGCATGCATGGGTGATTGTAACTTATCTCTTTGTTATTTTCTTGCTGCAAAATAGAGACACTTGGTAAGTTTGCTTTGAATACTTGCTAGAATATGTAGAATATGCTGCTATTCCTTTTAATTAGATCAAGTGCTATAGAAGGTAGTGTATTATATTACTAGTAGCTAGTGCCATATTCTTTTGTCTGTTGTTTAATCGGATCATGTTGATCCTCCAGGGTCAATCCTTATATGCTATGCCCTGTAGTTCCTCAAAGTGGCACCTTAATTTTAGCACAACAAACTTGTGTGCAGTTCACTACAGGTTTCTGCATCAATTATTCTGTCCCTCCTTTGCGCCACATGTGAATACCTTTTTAGGTCATGTAAACAATAAGATTATGAGGAGTTAATGACCTTCGGATGAGTGAGGAGGAAATCCACACGCACACATTCTTTATGTGATGTGTCACAATCAAAAACTGCAGCTATTGTGTTCCAACTCCCCAGCCCCATTCAATGCTCGTTCGGCCCTCTGAGATCTCGATGCGCACACACGCACGCACGCACGCACAAACACACACACACACACACACACACACACACACACACAAACACACACAGTTATGCGACAGTTGCTTCCCTTCCATTTGATGATGACTGTTTGAACATGATCATGTTTGTCTCCTGCACTACAGGCCTCCCAGACCAATGAATAGCACCAATGACTTCATGCTCTCCCACTCCATGCCCACGTCAGGGAACCCTTACTCCACTAAGAAGTGAGTATCTGATATATCAGTCAGAAAGACTGCAATAATGCTGGGTATACAGAATTTTCAAAGACAGAATCAAAGACAGAACCTAACTGTACATATTAGTCATGAAAATGAACACCTCTAAGCCCCCTTAAAATCCACACGTCAGTATGAATCCTACTAACCAATCTTTATTTTTCTAAACATTTTTGGATATATGCAGCTAATTTGTGGAGGTTTGTGTTGTCTCACTCTTTTGTCTGGTGTAAATAGCTGCCTTATAGTACCAAGAATAATGAAGTTGAGCAGAAAAAAACGTTGGCTAGGGCTGCTTCAGATCTGTTGAAAGGAAGGGGGTAAGTGACCCAAGCGGGCGTACTGCTTTGGAGAATGGTTTGGTGGTAACAGGGATCAAGGTAAGACCAAGTGCAGACTGTGTGAAGTAATAATGTTTATTGTAACAACAGGGGCAGGCAAACGACAGGTCAAGGCAGACAAGGGTCGATAATCCAGAGTAGGAGCAAAGGTACAGGACGGCAGGCAGGCTCAGGGACAGGCAGAGTGGTCAGGCGGGTGGGTACAGGGTCAGGACAGGCAATGGTCAACAACCAGGAGGACGAGAAAAAAATAGGCTGGGAAAGACAGGAGCTGACAGGACAAACGCTGGTAAGCTTGACAAACAAGATGAACTGGCACAGACAGACAGAAAACACAGGTATAAATACCCAGAGATAAGTGGGGAAGATGAGTGACACCTGGAGGGGTTGGAGACAAGCACAACGACAGGTGAAACAGATCAGGGCGTGACAGGTGGCGCAAATGCGTACGTGAACTAATTCAAATGGATTGAGGCTGGGTCCGAAATGGCATGCTATTCCCTACAGTATATAGTGCACTACTTTTGACCACGGCCAGGACTGGTCTAAAGTAGTGCTCTATTGTAGGGAATATGGTGCTTCTTCAGATGCAGACATAGTCATTATAGAGCATACACTGCAGTGGAATCAGTCACTCTTCTGATTTCCTATGTGTTTACAAAGTGATACTCAAGGATATATCTGAAATATGCTAGATGGTGTATGCATAGTAAAGACCATTAACCGTTCATTAGGGTATCTATTACAATGCTTTTCATAGGCGTCCCACATTACCTGGGAGAGTTAAAGTAACTGCTGCAAGTCATTAATATTAGCTTTGAGTCTCTCTCTCAAGTTCCTTTTTTCTGTTTTCAGTGTACTGAACATGTACTTAACTTAATCACTCTCTGTAATTTTTTACAATGATTGACATGCAACTACAGTCCCTTTTACATACTTGTAAGTTCTTTTATTTTCTGTTTTGCTGGCTCGTAATGTCAGCTTTGGACTCTGGATATAAGTACACGGTAGATACACGCGCACACACACACTTTAGATTTGTGTGTATTGTTGTGAATTGTTAGATATTACTGCACTTTTGGAGCTAGGAACACAAGCATTTTGCTACACCCGCAATAACATCTGCTAAATATGTGTATGTGACCAATAACATTTGATTTGACTGAGCGAGCCAGGTAGAACCAAGGAAAGTTACAGGAGAAGTTACACACATAGTTTTCTGGCGTCAGTGAGTCCTCCATCTCTACATATAGGAACTGCACCTGCGCTTGATGAGACAAAGGCTCCATTGGTTTAAACACGGACCCCATTCATAGAGCCAGGTTTGTAAAGATATGAACCTTCTAGGGATGGGCATTTGACATTGTTTGACTGTTCAAGTATTTACATTTAAAAAATGATATATTTTTAGAACTCACGGCCTGCACTGGAAGAAATATGTCCGCATTTATCTATATATAGGCCTAAGCCAATAGAGCTCGACGATGCCAAATTTATCATGACCATTACAAATATCAAATCCTTATTGCTAAATTGCTCCATAAATATTCAGTCAATAAAAAAGCAAGTGCCATTTAAGATACATTTATTGAATCCTTGATATCAACTAGTTATATTATATCGTTGAACACAATCTTCAAAAAGGCAGTAACCTCAGCAGTTGCTCTTGCTTGTAGAAACCTGTGACCGTGCAATGGCATAGCCTTGCTTTTTTCATTTAGCAGACACTCTTATTTCCCGAGCCCTTATCACAGTCAAGACACCTATTTTATAGTAAAAAAAAACTTGATGTAATAGTACAGAATATTTTTCAAAAGTAAAAAAAGATGCCACTACGAAGTGATGCGCATCTACCGTCTGGATAGGTTATTCTCAAAGAGTGATAATTTATTATCACAGGCAAACTACATTTTCTTCATATGATGTTTCTTTAGACCGCTCTAAAATAAATAATAGATTTATTGTGATGGTGTAGGCTATATTACATGGATTTTTTTTTACTTTTAAAAATGTAGATGTTCCAAAGGTCAGCATCAGTAGCTTGTAGGCTATGCGTGGAAGACAGAAGTTGCTAAATGTATTTATGTTAATTAACGGTCAATTACCATGAGACTGACAGTTATTTGCTTGACAATCACCGGCTGACAAAATGTCATGACCTCCACAGCCCTACTCATGCTGATCCATAGTACCTTGAGTGGATGTGATGATTAGTAGAGGTTGAATGGGGGCATGTTCTCTTCTTCTGGCATTTCAGGGCTGTTGACAACGTGGTTAACGTTGGGTTTTGGTCTTGCGAGTGTAGTAAGCAAACAGTACTTAGCAAAAATCACTCATTCAATCTTGAAATGCTTATTGAAATCATTAGCGTTATTAGACAGAGTGGTAGTTCGTGCATGACTAGGCTTTGCATCTTGGAGCTATAGGTTACTTGTGAATTTTTCTAAATGTCAAACCAATGACATATTAACGTTTTGACATTCATTTACTTACAATACTTTCACTGTTGAAAACCCAAACACTGACTATTTAGATCAAATTCCCATAAGGAGATTATGATACAAGATATAAATGCCTATGTCTGTGTACTGTAGATTATTTGAAAATGCAGTACAGGTTCAGTATCACATTCATATCTATAGTAATTGTTTCACAGGAGAATTCAACAGATGTATCCCAAAGGGATAGCATAACACAGCTTTGTTTTCATCTTTTGACTCATTCAATGACGGAGACAAGACATATTGCTCTCTCCAGACCTGTCCTTGCCCAGTACTCTCTTCCCCTCCCTGTTCTCATCATGTGTGTCATTTGTGTTCTGAAACCCTACACTGTTCCAGGTTAAACTACAGCCTTGATGTGCCCAATAAACTGGCTGATGAATATGTTCTCATTGGGCTGTATGTGAATCTCATGCAAAACAACCCCACGTCATGATTAGTGTGGATTCCTCTGTCTGTAAAGTAAACACAGTGGGGAACTACTAGCTACAGTATTCACACATTATTTACACCACCCCTGGCACTGTTCTCCCAAACATATAGAAGAAGGTACTCTGGTCGATAAGACAGAAATGTAGCTTTTTGGCCATCAAGGAAAACGCTATGTCTGGTTCAAACCCAATACCTCTCATCACCCCGAGATACCATCCCCACAGTGAAGCATGGTGGTGGCAGCATCATGCTGTTGGGATGTTTTTCCATCAGCAGGGACTGGGAAACTGGCCACCCCGAGATACCATCCCCACAGTGAAGCATGGTGGTGGCAGCATCATGCTGTTGGGATGTTTTTCCATCAGCAGGGACTGGGAAACTGGCCAGAATTGAAGAAATGATGGATGTTGCTAAATACAGGAAAATTCTTGAGGGAAACCTGTTTCAGTCTTGCAGAGATTTGAGACTGGGACAGAGGTTCACCATCCAGCAGGATAATGACCCTAAGCATACTGCTAAAGCAACACTTGGGTGGTTTAAGGGGAAACATTAAAATGTCTTGGAATTGCTTAGTCAAAGCCCAGACCTCAATCCAATTGAGAATCTGTGGTATGACTTAATGATTGCTGTACACCAGCGGAACCCATCCATTGACTTTGGGAGGGTGAATAGTTATGCACGCTCAAGTTCTGTTTTTTTGTCTTGTTTCTTATTTTTTTCACAATAAAAACTATTTTGTATCTTCAAAGTGGTAGGCATGTTGTGTAAATCAAATGATACAAACCCCCAAAAACTCAATTTTAATCCAGGTTGTAAGACAACAAAATAGGAAAAATGCCAAGGGGGGTGAATACTTTCGCAAGCCACTGTATCTCATCAGCCATATTGGTGGAAGGGACTTTGTGGATCTGAGGCTTTTTCTCCTGTTGCCCCTGTCATCCTCCAAATCCCACCAATATCAGCTGCCTCAGAGCGCAACTTGTTCTTGTTTGGGAACACACACACATCAAAGCATGCAACAGGCTGACCAATACAAGGGTTGAAAAATTGGTGGCCATCAGGGCAAATTTGAGGCTTTTTGAGCCTGACAACAAACCATCCTCAACAAGGTCGGAAAGTGACAGTGAAGATGAGGCCTCAGAGTCGGATGTTCAATAGGTGGATATTGAGGAGGTCCAGGTAGAAGACATGGAAGCCTGAGAGGAAGACAACCAAAGCTTTAGTTTCTAGACTATCATTTTACAGATGTATGTTGATAACATTTTTGGGAGATGCGATGCATCATTGGGGATCATTCAATATTCCCTTTCTTTTGTTGTTCAGTGAAATCATCCCATGTGAAGAGTCAACTAATTTAATTAAAGTTTAATTCGTAACTAAATCGTTTTTAAAAAATGATATGGGAAGGATTGAATCATTTGCAATATATCTACTTATGATAAGGTAAAGTGTTTATGTTTCTGTCTCCATATGATATGGTAAATATATCCAATGCAAAAAACATTTACATTTAAATTATATCAATATAATTTGCATATATTCCCCTTAATTCCCGTTAATTACCACGGAAAGTATCCACCTATGAATTTCCCCCAAAATGTGCAACCCTAATGGCTCGGCATCTGACCGTAAAGCGCTACAGAGGGTAGTGCGTAAGGCCCAGTATATCACTGGGGGCAAGCTTCCTGCCATCCAGTACCTTTTAACTAGTCTGTGTCAGAGGAAGACACAAAAAAATTGTCGCCCAAGTCATAGACTGTTCTCTCTGCTTCCTCACGGCAAGAGGTACCGGAGTGCCAAGTCTAGGACCAAAAGACTCCTTAAGAGCTTCTGCCCTCAAGCCATAAGACTGCTGAACAATTAATCAAGTGGCCACCGGACTATTTACATTGCCCCCCCCCCCCCCCCCCCCCCCCCCCCCGCCATTTGTTTTTACACTGCTGCTATTCGCTGTCTATTATCTATGCATAGTCACTTTACCCATACCTACATGTACAAATGACCTTGACTAACCGCAGGACGCTGGCACCACCATGCTTCACTGTGGGGATGTTTTTCATCGACAGGGACTGGGAAACTGGTCAGAAATGAAGGAATGATGGATGGAGCTAAATACAGGGAAAATCTTGAGGGAAACCTGTTTCAGTTTTCCAGAGATTTGAGACTGGGACAGAGGTTCACCTTCCAGCAGGACAATGGCCCTAAACATACGGCGAAAGCAACACTTGAGTGATTTAAGGGGAAACATTTAAATGTCTTGGAATGGCCTAGTCAAAGCCCAGACCTCAATCCAATTAAGAATCTGTGGTATGACTTGAAGATTGCTGAACACCAGCCGAACCCATCCAACTTGAAGGAGCTGGAGCAGTTTTGCCTTGAAGAATGGGCAAAAATCCAAGTGGCTAGATATGCCAAGCTTATAGAGACATACCCCAAGACACTTGCAGCCGTAAATGCTGTGAACTTTTTTATTCCACCTTTATTTAACCAGGTAGGCTAGTTGAGTTCTCATTAGCAACTGCGACCTGGCCAAGATAAAGCATAGCAATTCTACACATACAACAACACAGAGTTACACATGGAATAAACAAAATTTAGTCAATAATACAGTAGAACAAAAGAAAACATAAAGTATATTTACACTGAGTGCAAATGAGGTAAGATAAGGGAGTTACGTCAATAAATAGGCCATGGTGCCGAAGTAATTACAATATAGCAATTAAACACTGGAATGGTAGATGTTCAGAAGATGAATGTGCATGTAGAGATACTGGGGAGATAAATAAATACTGTATGGGGTGAGGTAAGTAGATAGATGGGCTGTTTACAGATGGGCTATGTACAGGTTCATTGATCATTTGTGTGAGATTGAGGGCATCAAGCTTGGATTGTAGGATGGCCGGGTTGTTAAGCATGTCCCAGTTTAGGTCACCTAGTAGCACGAGCTCAGAAGATAGATGGAGGCAATCAAGGCACATATGGTATCGAGGGCACAGCTGGGGGCAGAGGGAGGTCTATAGCAAGCGGAAACAGTGAGAGACTTGTTTCTGGAAAGAGGAATTTTTCGAAGTAGAAGCTCGAATTGTTTGGTTACAGACTTGGTTACAGACAGGCTATCTTTGCAGTAGATTGCAACACCGCCCCCTTTGGCAGTTCTATTTTGGCGAAAATTTTTATAGTTAGCGATGGAGATTTCAGGGTTTTTGGTGGTTTTCCTAAGCCAGGATTCAGACACGGCTAAGACATCCGGGTTGGCAGTGTGTGCTAAATCAGTGAGTAAAACAAACTTAGGGTGTAGGCTTCTAATGTTAACATGCAAATGAGAGCACCTGGGGAGTGGGAGTGGAGCTAGGCACTGCAGAACCTGGAATAACCTCTACATCACCAGAGGAACAGAGGAGAAGTAGGATAAGGTTACGGCTAAATGCTATACGAACTGGCCGTCTAGCACATTCGGAACAGAGAGTAAAAGGAGCAGGTTTCTGAGCACGATAGCATAGATTCAAGGCATAGTGTACAGACAAAGGGAAGGTAGGATGTGAGTACATTGGAGGCAAACCTAGGCATTGAATAATGATGAGAGAGATATAGTGTCTAGAGATGTTTAAACCAGGTGATGTCATTGCATATGTAGGAGGTGGAACACAATGGTTGGTTAAGGCATATTGAGCAGGGCTAGAGGCTCTACAGTGACATAAGACAGTAATCACTAACCAGGACAGTAATGGACGAGGCATATTGATATTAGAGAGAGGCATGCGTAGCCAGGTGAACATGTGTGTCCAGTGAGTGGTTGGGCTGACTGGGAACACGGCGATTCAGACAGTTAGCAGGCCGATGCTAACACGCTAACAGTTAGTAGGCTGGGGCTAAACAAGCCAGCAGTTAGCAGACTGGGGCTGGCAGGCTAGCAGTTAGCAGACCGGGTTAGAAGGCAAGCAGTTAGCAGGGGCCAACAGTTAGCAGATCGGGGCAGGCAAGCTAGCAGTTAGTTGAACGGGGCTAGCAAGTTGGCCTTTGGGGGACGTCACAATGGGGGTAAGTCTGTTTTTGCCTCATCGTGCGGTGACATCGATAGACCAATCGTGGAGTTAGGAGGGTTCCAAGTAGCTCTAGGTAGCTAGCAGGCCTAGCAGGTTAGCAGAATGGGCCTTCAGCGGGCGTCGCGCCTGAGGGGCCTGTTGGAATCCTCGGGCAGATTATGTCGGTATTCCAGTCGTAGAGGATTGGCGGGGTTCCATGCCCCGTCACAGTAGAAGGGGTCCGGATATTGTAGCCCAGGAGTGAGCTGGGAGATGGGTCTCGCATGGGCTAGCCCCAGGCTAGTTGGTGCTAGCTCAGGGACGGAAACGTTAGCCAGGAGTAGTCAACCGTTGCGATTAGCTAGCTGTGATGATCCAGATGAAAAGGTTCAGAGTTTGTGGTAGGAATTCGGGGATATGGAGAGAAAAATAGGTCCGGTATGCTCTGGTTTGAAATACGTTGTACGAACTGGAGAGAGATTTCCGAGCTAAAGGTTAGCTGATGACTGCTAGCAGTGGTTAGCTGACTGATAGCTGGTAGCTAGTTAGCTAGCTGGCTTCAGTTGAGGTATTCCAGTTCGGAGGTAAATAGAAATACTTTAGGAAAAAAAAAAAAGATCCACACCACATTGGGTGAGGCAGGTTGCAGGAGAGTATTTTGAAGTTGAGGTTTAGAAAAATATTAAAAAGAATGCAAATAAAAATATATATACACAGGGGACGAGACAAGACAAAGACGTCTGACTGCTACGCCATCTTGGATTGCAAGATGTTTGTTTCGCAATAAATAATATTTTGCATCTTCAAAGTGGTAGGCATGTTGTATAAATCAAATGATACAAACCCCCAACATATTCATTTTAATTCCATGTTGTAAGGCAACAAAATAGGAACAATGCCAAGGTGGTGAATACTTTCGCAAGCCATTGTATGTGCATTCACAATCCATTGACTTGTCTTTTAAAAGTTGGCATACAGTAATGTAGCTAAACACTTTTCATAAACCATACTGCTTTCGCCAGCTGTTACTAAGCAATAGGTGTTGGAAGGCTAAATCAATGCTATTTTGCTCATGAAGTTGTTACAGGGCTGTACAAAGTTGCATTTGTTTTGCTCTTCATATAGTGAAAACCTAGTTTCTTGCCCTAGAATTGTCATTTTAATGTGCTTATGATGACAGATTAGACTTTGCTGCGTTTCCTTCTTTGCTGTGGCAGTAATCAGTTATTTGTAGAGAATATCTGTGTTTATGTTTGTCCTTTATTATAACATCTTGGACTGTTACAGTAAATACATTGATTGGATTTTTTTCTTGGACTTTAATGCGTCTTTATGAGTTTCAACAAATGCTGTATGATAAATCTCAACTATTTCTACCCGAAATGTTGTTCATTTCTCTGAAAGGAAACTCAGACCTTTACAAAATTATCCAATGGAAGCTACTGACCGTTTACTGAAGTATCCATCTGAAAGGACTATTTTGTGAGGGTGCTAAGATTAGTAGGAATCATCTGCTTGGGTCCGTGCTGCTCTTCTCTCCTGCTTTGCTCCGCCTCTGTGGACTCTGTAGTAGCATCATCTTAGAGATCTTTCTGCAGATGGAAAATACTTACAGATTCAACTGCATGTAGCTTTCCTTAGCATTTGTATAAGCTGAATGTTGTTCCTTAGTGCTTATAGTGTGTGTGCGTGTGCGTGTGTGTGTGCGTGTGCGTGTGTGCGTGCGTGGCTTCAGCAACATGGCTGTGATTTTGGCCCAAAAATGTGCAGCCGAGAACCTTTTTATAGTGTTATCTGTAAATAGCATCAACAATTGACATGGGAGTCAATACAAACTACTCTCCAGTTTGCATGTAAATACATTATAATTAACTAACCAATCATACAGATACTGTTCCAATTATCATTTGAAATTGATGTGCAGTAATGTAAGTAAGTGCAGAACTACTCTTTATATTTGGCAGCAATATTTTGTGTCTGTGTGTCTAGTTACCTCACTGCAGTAAATATGTAGATGACAGATGACTGTCTCCCCTCCTCTCTCCACCTGTTGATTAGTTTGCTGGAGAGCAGTTCCCACCAGGAGGAAGAGCACAGTCTCATCGCCCGCTACACTTCTAGACTGGCCTCTGACGCAGCCGCCGCGGTGAGACACACATGCCATCTGAGGTCATAGTGGGAGAAAATACCATGAATAGCATCCTGACATGTGCCCAGCACAAATTCACATTTGTTCCAAATGCCTGTTTTCCGTAGTCAGGTTACCCATTCAGGAAGCGCTTGTGCCTGTAATCTTGACCCATCAGTGTTCACTGTGGCTGCTTATGTCACTGCTATGTAGTAGTGTATAAGGAAATAACATCAGCCAGATGACCTCAGTACTGTAGATAATGTAATGTGTCTCTGTGTGTAATGATAATGTCATGTCTCTGTGCGTACTGATAGTGTCATACATCTCTGTGTGTAATGATAATGTCATGTCTCTGTGGGTAATGATGGTGTCATGTGTCCCTGTGTGTAATGATGATGTCATAATGTCCCCATTTGTAATGATAATGGTATGTGTCCCTGTGTGTAATGGTAATATCATGTGTCCCCGTGTTTAATGATTATGTCATGTGTCTTACAGCAACAGCAGCAGAGGGTCCCCAACGACATCTCTTTCTCTCTGGATGCCAACAAGCAGCAGAGGCAGCTTATTGCTGAGCTAGAGAGCAAAAACAGGTCAGGGATGGTTTCCATCTGGATTTGCTTTTCTCTCTCTGTTCACCTATTCTTTCCAGCCCTGCCATCGTGCCAAATTACATGAAAGGAATGTGATAGATTATTTAATGTGGTACTCAATGTGCTTCCCACACAAACTGTGGTTGATAGTTATTCAAATGGGCTGTAGCCCTGTTTGCATGGTAGTACCAGAAAAAAACAAAAGCAACTCAAGTCTTAATGTCGTCAAGCTAGCTGGTAGACCTCCCTGTAATCCATCACACCATCTAAATCACACAAACAAAACTACTTCAGAAAGCCTACATATGTGACATACTAGCTTCAACTGGCCTGTGTTTGTGTGTGTCACAGAGAGATCTTGCAGGAGATCCAGCGTCTGAGAGTGCAGCACGAGCAGGCCTCACAGCCTCCCACATGCACGTCCCAACAGAACCCCACTCTGCTGGCCGAGCTACGGCTTCTCAGGTAGACCCATCTCAAATTCTTCTAAAAAACAATCTGTGACCATATAAATGGACAATTAAATTTGTATATAGACTCAGCAAAAAAAGAAACGTCCTCTCACTTTCAACTGTGTTTATTTTCAGCAAACTTAACGTGTTATTATTTGTATGAACATAACAAGATTCAACAACTGAGACACAAACTGACACAAAGTTCCACAGACATGTGATTAACAAAAATTGAATAATGTGTCCCTGAACAAAGGGAGGGTCAAAATCAAAAGTAACAGTCAGTATCTGGTGTGGCCACCAGCTACATTAAGTACTGCAGTGCATCTCCTCCTCATGGACTGCACCAGATTTGCCAGTTCTTGCTGTGAGATGTTACCCCACTCTTCCACCGAGGCATCTGCAAGTTCCCGGACATTTCTGGGGGGAATGGCCCTAGCCCTCACCCTCTGATCCCACAGGTCCCAGATGTGCTCAATGGGATTGAGATCTCCGCTCTTCACTAGCCATGGCAGAACACTGACATTCCTGTCTTGCAGGAAATCATGCACAGAACAAGCAGTATGACTGGAGGCATTGTCATGCTGGGGGTTCATGTCAGGATGAGCCTGCAAGAAGGGTACCACATGAGGGAGGAGGATGTCTTCCCTGTAACGCACAGCGTTGAGATTGCCTACAATGACAACAAGCTCAGTCCGATGATGCTGTGACACACCGCCCCAGACCATGACAGACCCTCCACCTCCAAATCGATCCCGCTCCAGACTACAGGCCTTGGTGTACCTCTCATTCCTGTGACGATAAACGCGAATCCGACCATCAATCCTGGTGAGACACAACCGTGAGTTGTCAGTGAAGAGCACTTTTTGCCAGTCCTGTCTGGTCCAGCGACGGTGGGTTTGTGCCCATAGGCGACGTTGTTGCCGGTGATGTCTGGTGAGGACCTGCCTCACAACAGGCCTACAAGCCCTCAGTCCAGCCTCTCTCAGCCTGTAGACAGTCTGACAGTCTTGTAGACAGTCTGAACACTTGTTCAGGGTTGTGCGTTCCTGGTGTAACTCGGGCAGTTGTTGTTGCCATCTTGTACCTGTCTCACAGGTGTGATGTTCGGATGTACCGATGCTGTGCAGGTGACCTTAATTGCCTACCGTCTGTAAGCTGTTAGTGTCTTAATGACCGTTCCACGGGTGCATGTTCATTAATTGTTTATGATTCATTGAACAAGCATGGGAAACGGTGTTTAAACCCTTTACAATGAAGATCTGTGAAGTTATTTGGATTTGTACAAATTATCTTTGAAAGACAGGGTCCTGAAAAAGGGACGTTTCTTTTTTTGCTGAGTTTATTATGTTTTTTTCCCTCTACCAGGCAACGCAAAGATGAGCTGGAGCAGAGGATGTCTGCTCTGCAGGAGAGTCGCAGGGAACTCATGGTACAGCTGGAGCAGCTGATGCTGCTGCTGAAGGTGTGTGAGAAAGCCACACAGTTTCAAGCCATACCGTTTCATTTCTACTGTAATGTTGGCCTGCTAATGAAAAGGGTAGAAAATCCAACACACTTTTCATTATCCCACCACTAGAGAGAGCACTTCTTCAAATGTCACTGGGGCTTCATCATAAGGAAGTTTCCATATCTTAAGTAAATCCTGAGTTGCTCTGGTTTGACAAGTATTCCTTTCTCATCTTCTTACCATAATCCATACGTCTCTTTACAAAAAATGTGTTTGTTCCCCAGTTTCTTCATGTTAAAATGTTTGAGATATAACCTTTTCCAGACCTTCTACTGGTCATTCTGCTAAGGACAGTGTTTTGATCATATGTACTGACAACATACAAACAACATAACTCACAAAATAAAACTGGATATAGGATACAATTTAGTCAGTCAGACACAACAACAGTCAATGGAGAAAGGGTTTAAGAAGCCTTACATAAACTGCTTACTGTACTGACTTAAATGGTAAGGCTATCAATCTAATCACTCCAATGAAGGGATCAATGCTAAACCAGTTAGCCCCATCTAGCATAACCATGCTAGCATCAGACTTGCTAAAGCCTACTATATGGGAGAAAATCCCAATAAGTTTTTACATATGAAAGAAATTGTCTTCATTGATTGATTTTACTATTGTGTGCTTTTGGGACAGTACATGAATAACGTTTCTCTCAACAGGAGGAGGAAAGGAAGCAAGCTGTAAGTTTGTCAGTGAAATCTAAAATAACTAATGCTTCTTACAAAAAAACTTCTGAATGTGATGTTTGTGGTTTTGCTGACAATATTTGATCAGTTCTCATGGGAACTGAAAATGCGGCAGTCAGATGAACTAACAGCATGTTAGATATTTAAATAATTTGGACTTAATATAAAGTGCTGTTAAATGGACCTAAAATGCATTATGGCACGTGCTCAATGTTTGTTGCTCACCAACCATGGATGTGTTTTTGGATAAACATGCTTAACATAACAGCTTTTTCAGCAGAAAATTCTATTGGCCTGAACTTTAGCAATTTTTGCTCCATTACTGGGTCTTATAATATTATAATTAACAATTTTGGAATTATGCTATTACTGACACAACTCTTAGAGGTTTCACGCAGTGATGAGGAGTAGGGCCCTGAGGTTTTCCTGACCAAAACTACAATCCCTACTTTATGTTCCCCATACAGACCTATGGAGATTCATAACTTCATGAATTCCACCCACCCAGCTACCCCCCATGCTAACAGGACAACACCCCAATCACAAGAGACCAACAGTCCAGCAAGAAAGCTATGCAGTAGCAACACAAAGAATAGAGCACCCTGCTGCAGCCGAGCTAAACCAGACGAGGCATCTGCTGAACAGAATCTGCAAACAAATCCATGAATTCCTTCTTTCTTATTATCAGAAATAGAATAATTAAAAATACAACCTATTATCATTATGAGTTTTGCATAAGATACCCAGGAAAGGGTTAAAGTTACCTCTTATAAATATATGTAACCTCATAAACAAAGTTCATGACATTAGTAATTTGCTAATCTTAGATAATATGAATATATTAGCAATTTCTGAGACCCTCTTATAACACACCTTTGATACAGCAGTAGGAGTACAAGGATATAACATCTATAGAAAAGACAGGAATCTCTATAGGGGGAGCTCAGAGAGGATCTCATGACAAGTGAAGTAGAAGTGCTGTGGTTGAAGGTTCACCTGCCTCATCTGAAGCCTCTTTTTTTAGGGTGCTGCTAGAGGTCACCAAGTGGAAACTGTCAGTATCTGGAGAATGTGTGTGATGTTAGATAAGATCCCTGATGCTATCAGAGAAATGTATTTTATTGGTGACCTGAACATTGACTGGTAATCATCTAGTTGTCCTCTCAAGAGGAAGCTTCTTACTGTGAGTAATGACTGTAACATGACTCAGGTTATCACTCAACCAACTAGAGTGTTGTCCAATAGTGGTGGATCTGTGACATCCACTTGCATTGATTATATCTTCACCAATGCTGCAGAGATTTGCTCCAAAGCAATATCAGTTCCCATTGGCTGTAGTGACCATAATATTGTGGCAATAACAAGGAAGGGCCTAAAGTTATTTATAAGAGATCATACAAAATGTTTTCTCAGGAGGAACTGCCTAGAAGGCCAGCATCCCGGAGTCGCCTCTTCACTATTGACATTGAGACTGTGGTTTTGCGGGTACTTTTTTTTACCCCCTTTTCCTCCTCAATTTCGTGGTATCCAATTGTTAGTAGCTACTATCTTGTCTCATTGCTACAACTCCCGTACAGGCTCGGGAGAGACGAAGGTTGAAAGTCATGCGTCCTCCGAAACACAACCCAACCAAGCCGCACTGCTTCTTAACACAGCGCACATCCAACCCGGAAGCCAGCCGCACCAATGTGTTGGAGGAAACACTGTGCGCCCGGCCCGCCACAGGAGTCGCTGGTGCGCAATGAGACAATGATATCCCTACCGGCCAAACCCTCCCTAACCCAGACGACGCTAGGCCAATTGTGTGTCGCCCCACAGACCTCCCGGTCGCGGCTGGTTGCGACAGAGCCTGGGCGCAAACCCAGAGTCTCTGGTGGCACAGCTAGCGCTGCAGTACAGCGCCCTTAACCACTGCGCCACAAGGGAGGCCTTGTGGGTATTTTTTAATGAAGCTGCCAGTTGAAGACTTGTGAGGCGTCTGTTTCTCAATCTAGGCACTCTAATATACTTGCCCTCTTGCTCAATTGTGCACCGGGGCCTCCCACTCCTCTTTCTATTCTGTTTAGAGCCAGTTTGCGCTGTTCTGTGAAGGTACACAGCATTGTATGAGATCTTCAGTTTCTTGTCAATTTCTCGCATGGAAGCCTTAATTTCTAGCCTTAATTTCTCAGAACAAGAATAGACTGACTAGGTTCAGAAGAAAGGCCATTTTGAGCCTGTAATCGTACCTACAAATGCTGATGCTCCAGATTCTCAACTAGTCTAAAGAAGGCCAGTTTTTCAGCGGTGCTAACATAATCGCAAAAGGGTTATCTAATGATCAATTAGCCTTTTAAAATGATAAACTTGGATTAGCTAACATAACGTGCCATTGGAACACAGGAGTGATGGTTGCTGATAATGGGCCTCTGTACACC
Source organism: Oncorhynchus clarkii lewisi (assembly GCF_045791955.1). Lineage (NCBI taxonomy): Eukaryota > Metazoa > Chordata > Actinopteri > Salmoniformes > Salmonidae > Oncorhynchus > Oncorhynchus clarkii. Next base: position 28,491,098 of record NC_092174.1, read on the forward strand.
TATGTAGATATTCCATAAAAAATCAGCAGTTTCCAGCTACAATAGTCATTTACAACATTAACAATGTCTACACTGTATGCCTGATCAATTTGATGTTATTTTACTTGGCAAAAGAATGTGCTTTTCTTTCAAAAACAAAGACATTTCTATGTGACCCCAAATTTTTGAACGGTAGTGTATGTTGGTATGTTGGTCTGATGTGTATAAGGAAGAGAATCCAGATAAAACACTTGGAGTATTTGTGATATTATTCTTGCCAATTGTTGACAAACATGCAACTGTTAAGAAACTAACTGAGAACTGTTAGAGCCCTCTGGAAAGATTGTGAATTGAAAATGTTATGGTTCAAAGAAAGTATGCTTGGGGTCATTTTCCATTTGGAAGACCCATTTGCAACCAAGCTTTAACTTCCTGACTGATGTCTTGAGATGTTGCTTCAATATATCCACATCATTTTCCTACCTCATGATGCCATCTATTTTGTGAAGTGCACCAGTCCCTCCTACAGCAAAGCACCCCCACAACATGATGCTGCCACCCCGGTACTTCGTGTTTGGGATGGTGTTCTTCGGCTTGCAAGCCTCCCCCTTTTTCCTCCAAACATATTGATGGTCATTATGGCCAAATAGTTATATTTTTGTTTCATCAGACCAGTGGATATTTCTCCAAAAAGTACAATCTTTGTCCCCATGTGAAGTTGCAAACCATAGTGTGGCTTTTTTGTGGCGGTTTTGGATCAGTGGCTTCTTCCTTGCTGAGCGGCCTTTCAGGTTATGACGATATATGACTTGTTTTACTGTAGATATAGATACTTCTGTACCTGTTTCCTCCATCATCTTCACAAGGTGCTTTGCTGTTGTTCTGGGATTGATTTGCACTTTTTGCACCAAAGTACGTTCATTTCTAGGCGACAGAACGCGTCTCCTTCCTGAGCGGTATGATGGCTGCGTTGTCCCATGGTGTTTATACTTGCATACTATTGTTTGTACAGATGAACGTGGTACCTTCTGCCGTTTTGTAATTGCTCCCAAGGATGAATCAGACTTGTGGAGGTCTACCATTTTTTTCTGAGGTCTTGGCTGATTTCTTTTGATTTTCCCATGATGTCAAGCAAAGATGCACTGAGTTTGAAGGTAGGCCTTGAAATACCGGCATAGGTTCACCTCCAATTGACTCAAATGATGTCAATTAGCCTAACAGAAGCTTCAGAGGACGCAAGTCCGTGAGGGAGTTGCAGCCATGGGACAAGATTGTAACTACCACGAAATTGGGGAGGAAAGGGGTAAAAAAAATGGACACACCTACTCATTCAAGTTATTCTACGTTGTAGAGTAATAGTATTTTCTATGTTGTAGAGTAATAGTGAAGACATGAAAACTATGAAATTAAGGTTAGGGTTAAACACCAAAAAAGTGTTAAACAAATCTAAATATATTTTAGATTCTATATATTTAGCTGCCTTGATGGCAGCTTTGCACAATCTTGGCATTCTCTCAACCAGCTTCATGAGGTAGTCACCAGGAATGCATTTCAATTAGCAAGTGTGCCTTGTTAAAAGTTTATTTGTTAACACTTAATGTGTTTGAGCCAATCAGTTGTGTTGTGACAAGGTAGGGGTGGTATACAGAAGATAGCCCTATTTTGTAAAGGACCAAGGCCACAAGAACAGCTCAAATAAGCAAAAGGAAACGACAGCCAGTCATTACTTCATAGACATGAAGGTCAGTCATTGAACTTTGAAAGTGCAGTCGCAAAAACCAATGCAGCGCTATGATGAAACTGGCCCTCATGAGGACCGCCACAGGAAAGGAAGACCCAGAGTTACCTCTGCTGCAGAGGATAAGTTCATTAGAGTTACCAGCCTTAGAAATTGTAGGCCAAATAAATGCTTCACAGAGTTCAAGTAACAGACACAACTCAACATCAACTGTTCAGAGGCGACTGTGTGAATTAGACCTTCATGGTTGAATTGCTGCAAGAAACCACTACTAAAGAACACCAATAAGAAGAAGAGACTTGCTTGGGCCAAGAAACACGAGCAATGGACATTAGACCGGTGGAAATCTGTCCTTTGGTCTGATGAGTCCAAATGTTAGATTTTTGGTTCCAACCGCCGTGTCTTTGTGAGACGCAGAGTAGGTGAATGGATGATCTCCGCATGTGTGGTTCCCACCGTGAAGCATGGAGCAGGAGGTGTGATGGTGTGGGGGTGCTTTGCTGGTGAGATTGTATGTCATTTATTTAGAATTCAAGGCACATTTAACCAGCATGGCTACCACAGCATTCTGAAGCAATATGCCATCCCATCCCAGCATTCCAGGTGAAGCTGGTTGAGAGAATGTCAAGAGTGTGCAAAGCTGTCATCAAGGCAAAGGGTGGCTACTTTGAAGAATCTAAAATCTAATTTGTTTTACATTTTTTTGGTTACTACATGAGTCGATATGTGTAATTTCATAGTTTTTATTTATTCACTATCATTCTACAATGTAGAAAATAGTAAAGAATAAAGAAAAACACTTACATTTGTAGCTGTGTTCAAACTTTTGACTGGTACTGTATATTTTACCAAAACAAAATACATGATAAAAATAATGACATTATGGGCAGAAAACCCAAATAATCGTTCATTGAAGCTGATGGGTCATTTATCACAAAACCTTTTTATATAGACAATCATTTAAATTACTATTTCACCGGTAAAGTGGACAAACTGAGAAGTGAAATGACAATATTGAACAGTGAATCATCATATTTGTGTATTGATGATCTAATAATGAAAGAGAATGATTGCTGTTTTGAATTTGGTCAATTTTGTGCAAAAGAGGTGGAAAAACAGTTGTTATCCATCAATAATGATAAGCCACCAGGTATAAATAACCTAAATGGTGAAATATTAAGCAGACTGTATTACCACCCCTTTTGCCAAAGCCTAAAGGAGTGTGTGCCCACAGGCATGGAAGGAAGCTAGAGTAATTTCACTGCCTAAAAATAATAAAGCACCCTTTGCTGTCTCTTACAGCCGCCCAATCAGTTTGCTGCCTGTTCTTAGTAAACAGGTGGAGAGAATTGTGTTTGAACAAATACAGTGCTATTTTTTTTGTTAAGTTAACTACTTACTTTCAACATGCATATAAGGTAGTGCACTCAACTTGTACTGCACTGACTCTGATAATAAGATTATAGTTGGAGCTGTAGTGTAAAATTTCAGTGTAGCTTTTGATGTTATTGATCATAATTTATTATTGAAAAAGTTCACTTGTTATGGCTTTACTTCACCTGCCATCACATGGTTGGAGAGTTACTTATCCAACAGAACTCCGAGAGTATTCTTCAATGGAAGCTTCTCGAACGTCAGATATGTACAGTGTGGTATCCCTCAGGGCAGTTCCCTTGGGCCGTTACTCTTTTTTACAAATGATTTGCCACTTGTCTTACAAGAAGCCAAAATTACTATATATGCTGATGATTGCACACTCCACACATCAGCACCTACAGCCAGTGAGTTCAATGAGACTCTTAGGAGTTATAGTTAGTGTCAGAATGGGTAATTAACAATAAACTTGTCTTACATACATCTAAAACCAAAAGCATTGTATTTGGTTCAAAGCAGCTGAACTAGAAGTAAAATTGGATGGTCAGTTATCAGGGTCAAGTCATATTGACAAAGTTATTGTGAAGAGGTAGAGGTATGTCTGTTATTAAAATATGTTTTGAGTTTATGACACAAAGATCAACTGTACTAGTTGTTCAGGCTTTGATCTTGTCTGATCTTGATTACTGTCCATATGGTCAGGTGCAGCAAAGAAAGACCTCGCAAAGCTGCAGCTGGTTCAAAACAAAGCAACACGCCTTACCCTTAACTTCACACACTGAGCTAACATCAACAACATGCATGATAGTCTTTCATGGTTGAGGAGAAATTGACGACTTCTCTTCTAGTCTTTTTAAGAATCATTTGTGTGTTGAAAATGGCTAACCACTTAAACAATATTTTTGCATACACTTTGAACAGACATACATACCCCACCAGACATGCCACTATGGGTTTCTTCACGGTACCCAAACCAAAAACAGATTTTGTTTTGTATGGAGCCATGTCATCATGTAATACTCTGCCACCAGATGTTTATCTTTAAAAAACAGATACAAAACATATTGTACCACAGCGCCTCTCCTCTTTCTAAAGATCTAATTTAACTGTACTGTATATAATAATATTAATATATATGAATAGTGTGTAAACAGCATGTTTGTTGTCTCTAGTTGTCTTTCCTATATATAACTCTTTTTTTGGGGGTTGGGGGGGTCAAATTACGATCTTGTCTCATCGCTGCAAGTCCCCAACTGGCTTGGGATAGGCAAAGGTTGAGTCATGTGTCCTCCAAAACATGACCCGCCAAGCCGCGCTTCTTAACACCCGCTCGCTTAACCCAGAAGCCAGCTGCACCAAGAGGAGGAAACAACGTTCAACCGATGACCAAGGTCAGCTCGCAGTAGCCCGGCCTGCCACAAGGAGTCGCTAGAGTACGATGAGCCAAGTAATGCCCCCCCGGCCAAACCCTCTTCTAACCCGGACTTCACTGGGCCAATTGTGTGCCGCCCTATAGGACTCACAACACTGAGATGTAGTGCCTTAGACCGCTGCACCACTCGAGATGCCCCTATTTTATATTTAATGTAATATCTTATGTTCTTCTTATCAATTACTGTTCTGTACTTCATCATGTATGTGTACCCCAGGAAGAGTAGCTGCTGTAGCTAATGAGAATCCTAATAACTGAGTCATTCAGTATAGAAATAGCTCTACAAACATTAGACAGATCAATGTGGATGATCACTGGTTGTTACTGCACTGGTGTACTACTGCTACTACTGAAACAGTGACAGGAAGTGACACCTAGAGTCACGCTAACCCATGCTTCCTGTTTCCTGTTTCAGACTCAGGGACCTGGCTCCCCCCGCTCGTCTCCCAGCCACACAGTCAGTCGGTCCATCCCCATGCCAACCCAGTCAGAGTCTGCCGGCACTACACCCACTCACACCCCTCAGGACTCACTCATGGGTGTGGGAGGGGACGTGCAGGAGGCCTTCGCTCAGGGTAATACACACACTCACACACCTTTACAGTTAGGAGTGCAGTAGCCTCCTCAGGTTCTGGAATGCCAGTGTGTGTACCAGCCTCGGTTCTATCTCCAGGCCCCAGGAGGAACTTGAGAAATGACCTCCTTGTTGCAGCTGACTCCATCACCAACACCATGTCTTCATTGGTTAAAGAGCTCAATTCAGGTGATACTATGGTCTCACTGTGTCTCTGACTTTTGAAAATATACCTTTCATATCCTCTGAGCATTTTAAAGCAGCGTGTGTTTTGTCTTCTCCAGAGGCTGGAAGTCAATCAGAGAGCAACATGGACTCTCAGACAGATGAACTGTTCTCCTCTCCCACTTCCGATCTTCTAGCACAGATGACCACTAAACCACGGTAACTACAGTATGAAGTATGCATAGTGTGTAGATATGCTGTATGAATCTCTATAAAAGCTCAAAATGATATACAGAAGATTGCAGTATGGTAATGTTGGATTTACCTCCATAGTCTTGGGGGCAGGAACCCTGGTGGAGTTGAGGAGGAGTGCTATGAGAACGACTTGGTTCAGGTGCTGGAGGATGAGCTGAAGATGGGGGAACTACTAAAACACAGACGGGAGCAAGAGAAACCCCACATGGTGACCTATGGTTTGAGTTATTATTATGGAAAATAAGTACATTTCAAAACACATTCCTTATAAATTCCTTGAATTCTTCTCTCTTCATTTTGGTTGTTTTCTTGGTACGGTACAGGTGACTTTGCAGCAATGACCTTGTTTAACAAGTCTCCTGGTAAGAAGACTAATTCATTTTTTGACATGTTCTTACCATTTGATGTTCACTGCACAAAAATAATAACTATTCATCTTCTGTGTCTATTTCATTCACTGCCTGGAATATATTTTTTCTCACTACGCTATATTCCAGTACAAATGGGCAGAGTATTTAACTCCCTGTCCTCTCAACAGGTAAGCAATATGAAAAGCCACAAAAGTAGAAAAACACTGGAAGATGGATGAGAAGAGAAGGCATATAGAGAAGGCTGTGGAGAGATGATGGTCCACATGCATGCAAGTCAAACTAAAAAAGAAGTGACAAGGAGGAAGGATCAAAGTTATGACACTGCTAAATCCAACATATTATGTAAAGATCTATTTTTTAAACCAACAGCATTTTTAAGTGAATACTGTGAACCGATATGGAGGGATTATTAAACAAAACAGCTGTCTATTATACCACCGGTGCCATAAAATCAAATAACTTTGTTGAGAATTATTAGATTTTTAATCATATTATTTTGGGGTATGAGTTGTTGAAGAATTGTGCAAGTATATGCTGTAGTTCATTTTTCCCTGGGGCCACATTCGGTCTTCAACGAGGTCCGGAGGGTCGCACTGAATTGTTTAAAATATTTCCTTGCTGTCAAAATTTGCAAAAAATGTTCCACTTATCCATCATTTTGGGAATTTTCTATGCTCTCTGACTGTTTCGAGTTTATTAGCGAGCTGGACTGTCAAGAAACTATGAGTATAGGTCCAATATCATTTCTACACAGTTGTGATTAGATGTTAGTCCTTTTTTTTATTTTAAAGTATATTTTTACTCCAACCACCCACGGGCCAGATTGGACACCCTCCGACCTGCGGGCCGGGCCGTATGTTTGACACCCCTGCTGTAGGTGTATTGCTGGTGAGATTGCTTTTTAAACCAAATAGTAAACTTGGTATATGTGTAAACTGAGGCACAACTGTCTATAACCCAGAGGGTAGCTACAGTATGTCTGATGCTATGACCTGGTTGGCCCATCAGTCGAATGATACTGGTGTTGTATCGCTTATGTATTTGTTGTTTGACTGTTTAGCTTTTTGATTGGGTGACTTGTCAGATAGTTTATTTTATTTGCCTTAGCTGGTTAGCTTAGCTCACATTTGGATGGGGTACAGTCAGACCTTCAATGCAGCATGTACTGTAGCTAACATTGTTCCAGCCACTGATACATTTATATTCACTGTCAAAATCACTTTGTTTATTTCACCCACAAGTATTGCCTAGTAGTTAATAGTACTGTATTACGTAATACAACTGCAGAAGAGGAACAATGTTATTTGCCCTCTTCGGCATGTTGTGTTTGCCACATTGCAAATGTTATTTAATTCCACCTGGAGTATTAAGCCGTTAGGTGATACTAAGAGAATCAGACAGTATAAGACAAAGAAGCTGAACCTATGATACATCTAATGCTGGAAAGTAATATTGTCTACTGAAGGATTTTGTTAACTAATAGCTATACTTTGATTAAGAGTTATAGTTTATTTTATTTTATTAATAGCTGCTTGAGGTTTGAAGATGTGACGACATAAATTAAATTGGAGTAAGGAATACAGTACGTAGACAGTACATAGTAGATAGAATGGACAGTACAGTACATATAACGGACAACATTGTTTATAACACTCCAGATTCTAAGGTTTACACTTGCAAGAACAGAGGACATTGTTTGTTTACCATGTTTTAGAATCAACATCTTCTGTTTTACCATAGATTTTGAAGTTTAAATGTTCTGACCAAATTATTAGCGTTCTTATACTCACTCACACACACATCTCTCACAAACATACACTCACAGTCACACACTTGGTAACCAAGCTCATTGTGTGTAAATGTTACCCAGTCACTTTACAATATGTGGTGCAAGCCAATAAATGTGTGAAATATATCTAGTATGATTTTCAAGCTAGTTCGTATAAGTGATTTTGCATGGTGGTGATGATGCATAATAAAGAATTGACACAACATGATAATGTTGTTGCCTATGAGCTCTTTCTCTTCTTTTTATCCATAGCTTATAAAAGGCACCTACGTAGCTTGGAATCCAAACTGATATCTGTTTGAAACAATGATGAAACTGAGAATATCAGTTTGGATTCCAGGATAGCACTATGAATTCCCATAGGTTTGCTTTACTGCCCCACAATTTATTATCTGTCACTAGTTCAATGCTCCCAGCTCACTGCATTTAATTAATCACACACCCTCCCAGTTAGAACAAAAGAGCAGACAACCATTGCTAGATAAGATCACTTCTTGTGTATAACCTCACACAAACTGTAGGTGTATGCCTTGGCTACTGTCAATAAGATAGGGTCTCTGTCGAATTCAGAAGTAGCCTTCAAGTTGACATGATTCCCTAAGAATTTATATCAGTAGAAAAATTGCACGCAGCAGCTGGGTGCTGAAAGTCTGAAAGTATGTCAAATAACCCCTTGGGCCAAAGAAAAGGCCTTTGCCGAAGCATTTCAGCCAAGGTAATCTTAAATGCTAATGACATTTCATGCTTTCTTGCTCCTAACTTATTTATGAAACTTGACACCATCGTTTCATTGCTTTGCCTGCTCTGTCCTCTGTTTCTGCTCTCCTGCTCTTGCTTGACATGCCACTCCATTGTTCTGTCTTCCTCCCTCTAGGTAGGACTTGAGTGCCCCCTGCTGTTCAACAAGTATCTTCTTTGGTATTATGGCGGTCCGCAAACAAATGTTATAGGTGCATCACTCGTCCTGCTTTCTTGGCTGTATATCAGCCTACTATTCTGGAGAATGAATTCATTACACTTTGTGAAAAAGTTGCCCTACCAACTAACCCTACACCCATTAAAACCTCATCCCTATTCCACTACTTTGGCTCTATCTGATCCTACATCAGACCAACAGCCTGGGAGGACGGGACACTATCATTCAAAACACCTTGTAACTCTTCTGCAGTAAAATCTCATACACCCAAGTACTTCTCCACAGCTGCCATCACAACATATATCCTCTGATTGGCCATGAACGCAAAAAATACCAACCTTACTGTAGCATATTTTATTCCTATCACTCTCTATTGACATCGGCCTACTCACAGGGGATCCTCTTAGGATCTCTCACCCTGGACCAATCTTCCTTGACTACTCTCATCACTGCCTCAGCATACCACATCTTCTGCACTACTTTGATCCTGGTAACCTCAACATGTCTTTGTCTCATCGGACACCTCTGATCTCCAACACCATGTGTAAACCCTACAGTTTACACACACAACTTTTTCCACCATTACTACAAATTAATTTGCCTCGTGTCCTCCTACACACTTCTCACATCTAGAAATCTCCCTCCTACAGACTGCTGCCAACACCATAAGCTTGACATCTAAAACACCGTAATGGGTTTGGGACAAAATCACTCACGGGATAACTCGCTCATCCTAACTTGACTTTATCTGGTAAAAAACTCTGCATCAAAATTCAGTAGTACAGGCAGTCTTCTCTGTTTCACAATACTCTCCACCGGGTCTGTGTCACACCAAACTGTGGTTGTCACAGACACCGGGAATCTTCAACTTCATCATCAACTTCACCAAACCCTGCTCAACACTTAATGCCAGTCCAGTTATCACTCCTTTCAACAGAGCCTCAGGAGAGAAAAACATGTCACAGTTCTTGTCCCCAGTCAATTTTGTTGTGACTCTTACATGGATGATGTTAAAAATATTTGTTGGTCTGTATGGTGGAAAGAGATGTTAAAAATATTTGTTGGTCTAATGTGATTAATAAGGATCATCCAGACGCTGCACTTGATGAGTTTATGAAATTGCTTCTTCCAATTATTGATAAACATGCACCTATTAAGAAATTGACTGCTAGAACTGTTAAGGCACCGTGGATTGATGAGGAATTGAAAAACTGTATGGTGGAAAGAGAGGGGGTAAGAAGAGTGGCTAATAAGTCTGGCTGCACATCTGACTAGCTGACTTACTGCAAATTGAGAAATTATGTGACTAAACTCAACAAAAAGAACAAGAAACTCTATTATGAAGCCAAGATCAATGCTATAAAGAATGCTGGGAAAAAAACGTTGGAGTGTTTCAATTAAATCATGATCAGAAAGACAAATTCAACTCCATCTTTCATCGAATCAGATGGGGGGACACTCTTGACCCAAACTGCTACAAACCTATATCTATCCTACCCTGCCTTTCTAAAGTCTTCGAAAGCCAGGTCAACAAACAGATTACCTACCATTTCAAATCTCACCATACCTTCTCTGCTATGCAATCTGGTTTCAGAGCTGGTCATGGGTGCACCTCAGCCACGCTCAAGGTCAAAAACGATATCTTAACCGCCATCGATAAGAAACATTACTGTGCAGCCGTATTCATTTATCTGGCCAAGGCTTTCGACTCTGTCAATCACCACATCCTCATCGGCAGACTCGACAGCCTTGGTTTCTCAAATGACTGCCTCGCCTGGTTCACCAACTACTTCTCTGATAGAGTTCCGTGTGTCAAATCGGAGGGTCTGCTGTCCGGACCTCTGGCAGTCTCTATGGGGGTGCCACAGGGTTCAATTCTTGGACCGACTCTCTTCTCTGTATACATCAATGATGTCGCTCTTGCTGTTGGTGAGTCTCTGATCCACCTCTATGCAGACAACACCATTCTGTATACTTCTGGCCCTTCTTTGGACACTGTGTTAACAACCCTCCAGGCAAGATTCAATGCCATACAACTCTCCTTCCGTGGCCTCCAATTGCTCTTAAATACAAGTAAAACTAAATGCATGCTTTTCAACCGATCGCTGCCTGCACCTGCCCGCCTGTCTAACATCACTACTCTGGACGGCTCTGACTTAGAATACGTGGACAACTACAAATACCTAGGTGTCTGGTTAGACTGTAAACTCCCCTTCCAGACCCACATCAAACATCTCCAATCCAAAGTTAAATCTACTAAATCTACCTACTTCGCAACAAAGCCTCCTTCACTCATTCTGCCAAACATACCCTTGTAAAACTGACCATCCTACCAATCCTCGACTTCGGCGATGTCATTTACAAAATAGCCTCCAATACCCTACTCAACAAATTGGATGCAGTCTATCACAGTGCAAGCCGTTTGTCACCAAAGCCCCATAAACTACCCACCATTACGACCTGTACGCTCTCATTGGCTGGCCCTCGCTTCATACTCGTCGCCAAAACCACTGGCTCCATGTCATCTACAAGACCCTGCTAGGTAAAGTCCCCCCTTATCTCAGCTCGCTGGTCACCATAGCATCACCCACCTGTAGCACGCGCTCCAGAAGGTAAATCTTTCTGGTCACCCCCAAAACCAATTCTTTCTTTGGCCGCCTCTCCTTCCAGTTCTCTGCTGCCAATGACTGGAATGAACTAAAAAATCTCTGAAACTGGAAACACTTATCTCCCTCATTAGCTTTAAGCACCAACTCTCAGAGCAGCTCACATATTACTGCACCTGTACATAGCCCACCTATAATTTAGCCCAAACAACTACCTCCTTCCCTACTGTATTTATTTTATTTATTTATTTATTTTGCTCCTTTGCACCCCATTATTTTTATTTCTACTTTGCACATTCTTCCACTGCAAATCTACCATTCCAGTGTTTTACTTGCTACATTGTATTTACTTTGCCACCATGGCCTTTTTTGCCTTTTGTATGTGTCGAACTGCTTTGCTTTATCTTGGCCAGGTCGCAATTGTAAATGAGAACTTGTTCTCAACTTGCCTACCTGGTTAAATAAAGGTGAAATAAATAAATAAAAGATGGAAAGCTACTGAGGATGGTAGCTGACTCTATAGCCACTCTTATCTGTCATATCTTTAATCTGAGCTTAGAGGAAAGTTTTGGTCCTCAGGCCTGGAGGGAGCCTGTCACATTTCACTTTGTTATTTTGTATTTGTGTAGTGTTCAGTTTGTCTTATTAAAATGGACATATACCACGCTGCAAATTGGTCCGACCTCTCTTACTCCTCATCAGAGGAAGATGACGAACGTTACAGAGCCAACGTAATTCCTGCCCAAGAGTGGTAAAGATGTATGTGTTATTGTAACATAATTCGTCCTCCTCTGACGAGGAGTAGTCAAGATCGGACCAATGCGCAGCATGGTATGTGTCCATGTTAATATTTAATAAATCAACTGAACACTGAATAAAAAAACAATAAAGTGAAAGAACGAAACGACAACGAAACAGTCCTGTCTGGTAAAGACACAAAACAGAAAACAATCACCCACAACTAAAATGGGGAAAACAGGCTACCTAAGTATGATTCTCAATCAGAGACAACGAACGACACCTGCCTCTGATTGAGAACCATACTAGGCCAAACACGTAGAAAATATAACATAGAAAAAATAACATAGACAACCCACCCCAACTCACGCCCTGACCAACCTAAAACAAAGACATAAAAAATAAACTAAGGTCAGAACGACAGTTATGGCCTTTCAACTTCTGCCATATTGTGGATTCAGAGCTATCTATCTAATAGAATTCAAAGGGTTTAATTTAATGGAAGCTTCTCGAATGTCAAACATGTAAAGTGTGGAGTACCACAGGGCAACTCTCTAGGCCCTCTACTCTTTTCTATTTTTATCAATGACCTGCCACTGGCATTGAACAAAGCATGTGTGTCCATGTATGCTGATGATTTAACCAAATACGCATCAGCAACCACAACAAATAAAGTTGCTGAAACCCTTAACAAAGAGTTCCAGTCTGTTTTGGAAAGGGTGGCCAGTAATAAACTGGTCCTGAACATCTCTAAAACTAAGATAATTATATTTGGTACAAATCATTCCCTAAGTTCTAGACCTCAGCTGAATCTGGTAATGAATGGTGTGGCTGTTGAACAAATTGAAGAGACTTAATTACTTGGTGTTACCTTAGATTGTAAACTGTCATGGTCAAAACATACAGATTCAATGGTTGTAAAGATGGGGAGTGGTCTATCCTAGTTAAGCTGCAGCTGGCCCGAACAGAGCAGCATGTCTTGCTCTTCATTGTAATCAGAGAGCTGATATAAATACAATTTGTGCCAGTCTCTCTTGGCTAAGAGTTGAGGAGAGACTGACTGCATCACTTCTTCTTTTTATAAGAAGCATTGTGTAGAAAATCCCACATTTTTTGCTCCCTCTGGATGGCAGAAATGCAAAAATTCTACACGATTCAACTTCGAGTCACTTTCACTGACCCAACATTGCCCAACCTCTTCTCCACCCAACCTGACCACATATGGATCAGCCAGAAGGCAAGGATCCATATTCTCCAAACATCTCACTCGCACTGGGCAAAAACATCTTTATCACCATCAGGACGAGGCTTGAACTTGGTGGTCTTCACTGCACCTGCCACCATAGTTAAGTCATCCTCACTCTTGTCATGTTAAAATTTTTCCTGCAGGACTCCATATTTATTCTTAATATGGACCATAGTCTTTTTTTTTTCCTGCCTGCCTTCTTACCGACCATCCCCAAGTCCGACAACCATTCGGGGACGTACCTGCCATCTTGTCAACCACGACTCTCCGTTACGTGGGTTTAATGACAAGACCCAAAGAGGGACAAAAACATTTTTTAACAAGTATCTCAGCCCCCAGAACCAAATATTGTCTGTCACGAGAGACCAACAGGGGTTTAACCAGATGGGATACAGGTTTTACTTATTGTAGCAGGTTAGGAGTACTTACTTAACTAGCAAGTTAGGAGAATTAGGTTAAGGTTAGAAAAAGGGTTAGCGTTAGCTCACCAAGTGAGGAGATTATGTATGAGGGTGTCAAATTTGGTCAACAAAAAATGTAATGGCTCACTTATATGCTTATATTACACTAGCAACATTTTATTTTATTTTTTTTCTCCCCAATTTCATGGTATCCAATTGTTGCAGTAGCTACTATCTTGTCTCATAGCTACAACTCCCGTACAGGCTCGGGAGAGACGAAGGTTGAAAGTCATGCGTCCTCCGATACACAACCCAACCAAGCCGCACTGCTTCTTAACACAGCACGCATCCAACCCGGAAGCCAGCCGTACCAATGCGCCAGAGGAAACACCATGCACCTGGCCACCTTGGTTAGCGCACACTGCGCCCAGCCCGCCACAGGAGTCGCTGGTGCGCGATGAGACCCTACTGACCAAGCCCTGACGCTAGGCCCTGACGCTAGGCCAATTGTGCGTCGCCCCACGGACCTCGGCCGGTCACGGCCGGTTACGACAGAGCCTGGGCGCGAACCCAGGGACTCTGATGGCACAGCTGGCGCTGCAGTACAGCGCCCTTAACCACTGCGCCACCCGGGAGGCCTCACTAGCAACAATTTAAGCATTATGAAACTTTCATTCAATCAAATAAATATCATGTAGCAAATAAGCCATACATACTTGCTTGGCCGAAACAACGAGTCACCTGCTGGAGGGAGACAGATTTTACCCAGAGTTGGGCTTCTCTTCCTCTTCCTCTCTGTTTATATCGGAGGTCATATTAGTGTTATCTACAATCCTTGGGACGTACCTACCCTAAATCCTAACCCTAACCTTAACCCTTACCCTAACCAGTAGCGATTTTAGCATGTAAATCTTGGTGGGGCAAACTCCCCAATTTTTTTTAGATGCATGCCAGCAAAGCCATTACACAACACAACACTGAACAATACATTAATTGCACTATAATAGTGACAAATATGCCCACAAACTGTTAGGGCCTACATAAAGCTGCCCCAAAAGCAGAGCTTTCTTTTCAGCACCTTTGAACTAATCCTTACCACTTCTTCACCTGACTATCAGCAGAGCCATGTCTGGCAGCGAAACAGTTAATTCAGCCTAATTTACTGCCTTTTGAAAAAAACATAGCTGATATGGCTGACTTGCTTAAACAAATGTGGTTTCTACTGACAATTGAGATGTAAAAACTATAGCATAAGGGGAGGACGAGCGAATAAGAGGTCATCTGTAATTTCCATTAAGACATTAATGAGCGAGCTAGGATGGACATAGTCAATAACTATACGTTCAGCACTTTTGAAATGTACAGCGACAGAATTCAAATCAAATCAAATTTTATTAGTCACATGCACCGAATATATTACAGTGAAATACTTACTTACAAGCCATTAACCAACAATGCAGTTAAAAAAATATGAATAAGAATAAGAAATAAAAGGAACAAGTAATTAAAGAGCAGCAGTGAAATAACAATAGCGAGACTATATACAGGGGGTACCGGTACAGAGTCAATGTGCGGGGGCACTGGTTAATCCAGGTAGTTGAGGTAATATGTACATGTAGGTAGAGTTATTAAAGTGACTATGCATAGATAATAACAGAGAGTAGCAGCGGTGTAAAAGACGGGGGGGTAATGCAAGTAGTCTGGGTAGCAATTTGATTAGATGTTCATGAGTCTTATGGCTTAGGGATAGAAGCTGTTTAGAAGCCTCTTGGACCTAGACTTGGCGCTCCAGCACTGCTTGCCGTGCAGTAGCAGAGCGAGCAGTCTATGACTACGGTGACTGGGGTCTTTGACAATTTTTAGGGCCTTACTCTGACCCCGTCTGGTATAGAGGTCCTGGATAGCAGGAAGCTAGACCCCAGTGATGAACTGGGCCGTACGCACTACCCTCTGTAGTGCCTTGCGGTTGGAGGCTGGGCAGTTATCATACCAGGCAGTGATGAAACCAGTCAGGATATTCTCAATGGTGCAGCTATAGAACATTTTGAGGATCTGAGGACCCATGCCAAATCTTTTCAGTCTCCTGAGGGGGAATAGGTTGTGTCATGCCCTCTTCACGACTGTCTTTGTGTGCTGGGACCATGTTAGTTTGTTGGTGATGTGGACGCCAAGGAACTTGAAGCTCTCAACCTGCTCCACTACAGCCCTGTCGATGAGAATAGGGGTGTGCTCGGTCCTCCTTTTCTTGTAGTCCACAATAATCTCCTTTGTCTTGATCAGATTGAGGGAGAGGCTGTTGTCCTGGCACCACACAGCCAGGTCTCTGACCTCCTCCCTATAGGCTGTTTCGTCGCTGTAGTTGATCAGGCCTACCACTGTTGCATCATTGGAAAACTTAATGATGGTGTTGGAGTCGTGCCTGGCCATGCAGTCATGAGTGAACAGGGAGTACAGAAGGGGACTGAGCACACACCCCTGAGGGGCCTCTGTGTTGAGGATCAGGATGTATTGTTATCTGCCCTCAGCTACTGGGGGCGGCCCATCAGGCAGTCCAGGATCCAGTTGCAGAGGGAGGTGTTTAGTCACAGGGTCCTTAGCTTATTGATGAGCTTTGAGGGCACTATGGTGTTGAACGCTGACCTGTAATGAATGAATAGCATCCTCACATATGTGTTCCTTTTGTCCAGGTGGGAAAGGGCAGTGTGGAGTGCAATAGAGATTGCATCATCTGTGGATCTGCAAATTGGAGTGGGTCTAATGTTTCTGGGATAATGGTGTTGATGTGAGCCATACCAGCCTTTCAAAGCACTTCATGGCTACAGACGTGAGTGCTTCTGGTCGGTAGTCATTTAGGCAGGTTACCTTAGTGTTTCTGGGCACATGGACTATGTTGGTCTACTTAAAACATGTTGATATTACAGACTCGGACAGGGAGAGGTTGAAAATGTCAGCAAAGACATTTGCCAGTTGGTCAGCGCATGCTCGCAGTACACGTCCTGGTAATCTGTCTGGCCCTGCGGCCTTGTGAATGTTGACCTGTTTAGGGTTCAACTCACATCGACTGTGGAGAGCGTGATCACACAGCTCTCCGGAACAGCTGGCGCTCTCATGCATGTTTCAGTGTTATTTGCCTCGATGCGAGCATAGAAGTAGTTTAGCTCGTCTGGTATGCTCATGTCACTGGGCAGCTCTCTGCTGTGCTTCCCTTTGTAGTCTGTCATGGTTTGCAAGCCCTGCCACATCCAGTGAGCGTCGAAGCCGGTGTAGTATGATTCGATCTTACTCCTGTACGCTTTGCCTGTTTGATGATTTGTCGGAGGGCATAGCGGGATTATTTATAAGATTCCGGGTTAGAGTCCCGCTCCTTGAAAGTGGCAGCTATAGCCTTTAGCTCAGTGTAGATGTTGCCTGTAATCCATGGCTTCTTGTTGGGGTATGTACGTACGTTCACTTTGGGGGCGACATCATCGATGCACTTACTTCTGAAGCCAATGACATATACGGTGTACTCCTCAATGCCATCGGAAGAATCCCAGAACATATTCCACTCTGTGTTAGCAAATCAGTCCTGTAGCTTAGCATCTGCTTCATCTGACCACTTTTTTATTGACCGAGTCACTGGTGCCTCCTGCTTTAATTTTTGCTTGTAAACAGGAATTGGGAGGATATAATTATGGTCAGATTTGCCAAATGGAGGGCGGGGGGGAGTTTTTTTTATGCATATCTCTGTGGGGAGTAAAGGTGGTCTAGAGTTTTTTCCCTCCGGTTGCACATTTAACATGCTGATAGAAATGTGGTAAATCTGATTTCAGAACATGGGAACATGGGCCATTCTTACAGTATTCTGCCTGAACACCAAGTCAGACCTGTAGGATAAATAAAGGGGGAATATAAGAAAACAATGCAAGGTCTTATAATATTCGATGATGACATTTCTCTAGAACAGGCTATAGACTACAGGTGCACCACCAAGTCAGAACAGTAGGCTAAGTGACGAGGGGGAAATGGATTTCAATTGGTATGATGTGTTACGTTTCATATCAAATCAAATGTATTTATATTGCCCTTCTTACATCAGATGATTTATCAAAGTGCTGTACAGAAACCCAGCCTAAAACCCCAAACAGCAAGTAATGCAGGTGTAGAAGCACGGTGGCTAGGAAAAACCTAGGAAGAAACCTAGAGAGGAACCAGGCTATGAGGGGTGGCCAGTCCTCTTCTGGCTGTGCCGGGTGGAGATTATAACAGAACATGGCCAAGATTTCAAATGTTCATAAATGACCAGCATGGTCATATAATAGTAATCACAGTGAACAGGTCAGGGTTCCATAGCCGCAGGCAGAAACAGTTGAAACTGGAGCAGCACGGCCAGGTGGACTGAGAACAACAAGGAGTGATCATGCCAGGTCATCATGCCAGGTAGTCCTGAGGCATGGTCCTAGGACTCAGGTCCTCTGAGATAGAGAAAGAAAGAGAGAAAGAGAGAATTATAGAGAGCATACTTAAATTCACACAGGACACAGGATAAGACAGGAGAAATACTCCAGATATAACAGACTGACCCTAGCCCCCCGACACATAAACTACTGCAGCATAAATACTGGAGGCTGAGACAGGAGGGGTCAGGAGACACTGTGGCCCCATCCGTTGATACCCCCGGACAGGGACAAACAGGCAGGATGCACCATATGGTATGTATTCATTTGTGGGTGTCCATCATTCATTTCATATGATATATTATGAATTACAATTTGTATATGTTTACAAAAATTACAATTCACATGTATGAATTGCAATTCATACAACATATTTCAAATTGCAGTTTGTACAATATGTTATGAATTTGCTAAATGTATGATATGTTACAAATTCCAATATGGTGTTGCTAACATTAGCTAGGTGCCTAGGTTCTGCTTAAGGTTATAGGGTTAGGAGTTAGGTTAAAGGGTTAGCTAACATGCTAAGTAAACTCAGCAAAAAAAGAAACGTCCTCCCACTGTCAACTGTGTTTCTTTTCAGCAAACTTAACATGTGTAAATATTTGTATGAACATAACAAGATTCAACAACTGAGACATAAACTGAACAAGTTCCACAGACATGTGACTAACAGAAATTAAATAATGTGTCCCTGAACAAAGGAGGGGGAGGGGGGGCTCAAATTCAAAAGTAACAATCTGTATCTGGTGTGGCCACCAGATGCATTAAGTACTGCAGTGCATCTCCTCCTCATGGACTGCACCAGATTTGCCAGTTCTTGGTGTGAGATGTTACCTCACTCTTCCACCAGGCACCTGCAAATTCCCGGACATTTCTGGGGGGAATGGTCCTAGCCCTCACCCTCCGATCCAACAGGTCCCAGATGTGCTCAATGGGATTGAGATCTGGGCTCTTCGCTGGCCATGGCAGAACACTGACATTCCTGTCTTGCAGGAAATCATGCACAGAATGAGCAGTATGGTTGGTGGCATTGTCATGCTGGAGGATCATGTCAGGCTGAGCCTGCAGGAAAGGTACCACATGAGGGAGGAGGATGTCGTTCCTGTAATGCACAGCGTTGAGATTGCCTACAATGACAACAAGCTCAGTCCGATGATGCTGTGACACACCGCCCCAGACCATGATGGACCTTTGACCTCCAAATCGATTCCACTCCAGAATACAGGCCTCTGTGTCAACACTCATTCCTTGGACGATAAACGCATATCCGACCATCACCCCTGGTGAGACAAAACCACGACTGGTCGCTGAAGAGCACTTTTTGCCAGTCCTGTCTGGTCCAGCAACGGTGGGTTTGTGCCCATAGGCGACGTTGTTGCCGGTGATGTCTGGTGAGGACCTGCCTTACAACAGGCCTACAAGCACTCAGTCCAGGCTTTCTCAGCCTATTGCAGACAGTTTAAGCACTGAGGAGGGATTGTGCGTTCCTGGTGTAACTCGGGCAGTTGTTGTTGCCATCCTGTACCTGTCCCGCAGGTGTGATGTTCGGATGTACTGATCCTGTGCAGGTGTTGTTACATGTGCTCTGCCACTGTGAGGACGATCAGCTGTCCGTCCTGTCTCCCTGTAGCGCTGTCTTAGGCATCTCACAGTACGGACATTGCAATTTATTGACCTGGCCACATCTGCAGTCCTCATGCCTCCTTCCAGCACACCTAAGGCACGTTCACGCAGATGAGCAGGGACCCTGGGCATCTTTCTTTTGGTGTTTTTCAGAGTTAGTAGAAAGGGCTCTTTAGTATCCTAAGTTTTCATGGTTCATTGAACAAGCATGGGAAACAGTGTTTAAACCCTTTACAATTAAGATCTGTGAAGTTATTTGGATTTTTACTAATTATCTTTGAAAGCCAGGGTCCTGAGTTTAGTTGCAAAGTAGCAAGTAGTTCCAAAGTTGCTAATTACCCAACATTTTTGTTTTTGCCTTATCCTCCTGTCTTATGTAACCATACCAAACATAACAAATCTTACTAATTTGAGTGTCCTGGATTTACATGTACTATGTTACATCTAGTCTTGAAACCAGGCTGTTCCTACAAGCAGTGGTCCAACCAGTTGGGTACAATACAAATTCTAAAAATGACTAAAAAGCATTCTTAATGGAGATGATTCATTGAGCTTAATTTGTACCTAGGAACTGGCACCAAGACTACATCATTTTGATAATGATACATCATGACTTGCCAAATATCTGAGATATATTTTGAGTGCCCCTTATATAATTGCTGTGTGCTAAGGGAAATGCTAAGGGGAAATCTGATCTGCTAAACTGTTAACTTCTTACAAACAAATCAAGGAGCTCAGTATGCAGACCACTTATTGCAGTCAAGCACAGTCAATGCTGAATGATGAAATATGCTCTTTGACTCAAATCTCTAGCAAGTCTGCTTATTAACCTACACATATAATGGAAATGGTTTGTAGACCAAGGAACTGTGGACCTTATGTCTTGCACACACTTGTGGGAATATCTCATTTGTTTTGTTTGACATATTTTGATATATTAAATTAGTTGACCAAGTCAGCTCTGGTGAATGTTTTCTTTTTGGCCTGAAACCAAATTCCTTACAAGCCTCAAATCATAGATTCCTAGTAAATGTGTCTGAACGCCCTTTTGCTCTGGACCACAGCTTCTCTCTCCAAAGAGATTGATTTATGATGAGGAACATCTATATATGGTATTCCTAGCCTCATACTATACATTTTAAACAAGCACATGAAAGTTGCTTGTCTTAGAGCTTCATTTTGCACATTTGGAAACAAGATAAGTCTTGTCATATCCAATGTGGTATAGGAATCTTGAAGGTGAAACCCTTCATTTGAAGTACAAAAGTACAAGTTGGATAATTTAAAAGAAAAATGAAATATATAAGAAATAAGAATTAGAAATTCAATGACATACTGCATTTTCT
The DNA here is from genome assembly GCF_045791955.1 of Oncorhynchus clarkii lewisi. Lineage (NCBI taxonomy): Eukaryota > Metazoa > Chordata > Actinopteri > Salmoniformes > Salmonidae > Oncorhynchus > Oncorhynchus clarkii. The sequence goes on from NC_092174.1 coordinate 28,512,090, forward strand.
CTGTATACATTGCATATTGTCTTATTGTGTAATACTAAAAGGAATGCAGGAATGCATTATCATGTTACTAAAAAAGGAGAGTGCAGAGGCAACTCCAATGCCCACGTACAGTAGCTAGCTGTCAGTTGTACACAATGAGCAACGCATCAAGTTATGACTGGTCGAAATCACACCAGATGTTACAATCAAGCCAATCGGCTTCAGCAACGCTGGTTCTTTGTCGAATGAAAAATGTGTACGTTATCGGCGTCATCAGCTCCTACAATGAGTGGAAAGAGGGTGGGGTGACTCAGGAAAATAGCAGCTTTTGAACACCGAATAACCTGAAATCTGAGTTCACTGGTGAGTCAAAAAATCTACGGTTGCAATGTGATTTTTTTTTGTCAAACTTGTTGAACATGTTTTAGGACATGTATGGCGGGCTGTACACCTCAGTATATTGTTGAATTGTACTCGATGTAATGTGGTTAATACTGTATATGTTGGCTACCGGTTTCTGTCAAAGTGGGCTTGTAATTATTGCTAGCTTGCTAGTCCAGCAGTGTACGTTACCGTGGTAGTGCTAGCTACCGGTATACATTGATTAGCCAGCTAGCTAGCATGCTAACTATGTTTGGTTTGACAGCTAGCCACCTACTAGTTTGGAAGTTTCACTCACTTTCCACTTTGGTTTGTGTGTGTCTTTTTAGTATGTGACACTTTGCACATTTGAACCACTTCCCGCGAGAAAGGGGACTGCAAATTGTAACCAAAACTCTCTACAACAACGTGGATATCAAAAAACAAGATAATGCTTGTAAAAAAAAAAAAAGATATTCAGCAATGAAGTCCTTTGACAAGTCTCAGCCACCAGAGATAAACTTCTTCATTTGTACACTGCTGACTGCTGCTCTGGTTTAACACAACATTGAACAGCATGGCACCACAATGGTACAGTGCAAATCAATACAGTAATTCAGTACCAGCCAGCTAGGTGTCCAAGACAGCTGATGCCCCTAAGCAGCTGCAAAAGAGATCTGAAATGGCCAATTCAACTTGGCATTTTTTCCTTATGTTATGATTTCTGCAGTCATCATTATCCATATTTGCCCGGTGTTAATTTGAGATGGAGAACAGCTATGTGTTTAATCATCAGAACGTTTTCATGTTGTGTCTTTGGCAATGTTTTCATTCCTGCTTTTCTTGAGGGCATATGTACACTGACTGAATATTTCTTCAGTCAGTGCGCAGAGGAGTACACTGTGTTCTAGTTGTACCAATAATAAATAGCGTGTGCACTGTCAGAGGATTACTACTCAGGCTGGCTTATATTTCATTCATATACAATACCAGTCAAAAGTTTGGACACTTGTTCATTCAAGGGTTTTCTTTATTTTTACTATTTTCTACATTGTACAATAATATTGAAGACATCAACACTGAAATAACACACATGGAATCATGTAGTAACCAATATATTTTAGATTCTTCAAAGTAGCCCCCCTTTGCCTTGATGACTGCCAAGCGTGTGCAAAGCTTTCTCCCAACCAGCTTCACATGGAATGCTTTTCCATCAGTCTTGAAGGAGTTACCACATATGCTGAGAATTTGTTGGCTGCTTTTCCTTCAGTCTGCAGTCCAACTCATCCCAAACATCTCAATTGGGTTGAGGCCAGGTGAATGTGGAGGCCAGGTCAATGTGGAGGCCAGGTCATCTGATGCAGCACTTCATCACTCTCCTTGGTCAAATAGCCCTTACAGAGCCTGGAGGTGTCATGGTAGCCATGCTGGTTAAGTGTCCCTTGAATTCTAAATAAATGACATGGTGTCACCAGCAAAGCACCCCCACACCATCACATCTCCTCCATGCTTCACGGTGGGAACTACACATGTATAGATCATCCGTTCACCTACTCTGCGTCTCACAAACACAAGGTGGATGGAACCAAAAATTAAAAATGTGGATTCATCAGACCAAAGGACAGATTTCCACTGGTCTGATGTCCATTGCTTGTGTTTCTTGGCACAAGCAAGTCTCTTCTTCTTATTGGTGTCCTTTAGTGGTGGTTTATTTGCAGCAATTTGACCATGAAGGCCTGATTCACGCAGTCTCCTCTGAACAGTTGATGTTGAGATGTGTCTGTTACTTGAACTCTGTGTGAAGCATTTATTTGGGCTTCAATTTCTGAAGCTAGTAACTAATGAACTTATCTGCAACAGAGGTAACTCTGGTTCTTCCTTTCGTCCTCTCATCATAGCACTTGATGGTTTTTGCGACTGCACTTGAATGAACTTTAAAAGTTCTTAATGTTCCACGTTGACTGACCTTCATGTCTTAAAGAAATTGACTGTTGTTTGTCTTTGCTTATTTGAGCTGTTCTTGCCATAATATGGACTTGGTCTTTTACCAAATAGGGCTATATTCTGTATACCACCCCTACCTTGTCACAACACAACTGATTGGCTCAAATGCATTAAGAAGGAATGAAATTCCACAAATTTAACTTTTAACAAGGCACACCTGTTAATTGAAATGCATTCTAGGTGTGTGCAAAGCTGTCATCGAGGCAAAGGGTGGCTACTTTGAAGATTCTCTAACACTTTTTTTGGTTACTACATGATTCCAAATGTGTTATTTAGTAGTTTTGATGTATTCACTTTTATTCTACAATGTAGAAAATAGTAAAAATAAAGAAACCCTTGAATGAGTACGTGTCAACTTTTGTTCTAGCCCAGCACTAACACCTGAGGGTTTGGCAGGGCGGCAGTTAGAGAATGACTGGTAATCTGAGGGTTGCAATCATGGCTTACGTCTGACACTGAAAGAATCTTGCGGGATTCACAGTAATCAGTCAACTGGCAACCAGAGGTTTCTGGCATCACTATCTCTGATACAACCTACAACCGTTGTGCCCTAGAGCAAGGTATATCTTAAACCAGGCTGAAAAGGTGCCGGTTTCCACTTCAAGTCGATTTAATGGGCCACCAGCTTAAAAAAACTTAAAAATATGCGTTCTGTCTTAAAACACTATTTCCACCACCATGTTAGTGGTTAATGCTGCTTCCGGATGTTGTGTACTGCATTCAGCAGTCTTACCCCTGGCTGAACAGTGTACGCAACATCAGGAAGGGGCATTAGCCACTAGTATGGTGGTGGGAAAAGGGGTTTTATTAAGAGTGCCATGTGGTGTGTTGGTGGGACAGTGCAGCCCTCATATATACACACACTGCTCAAAAAAATAAAGGGAACACTAAAATAACACATCCTAGATCTGAATGAATTAAATATTCTTATTAAATACTTTTTTCTTTACATAGTTGAATGTGCTGACAACAAAATCACACACATGATCAATGGAAATCAAATTTATCAACCCATGGAGGTCTGGATTTGGAGTCACACTCAAAATTAAAGTGGAAAACCACACTACAGGCTGATCCAACTTTGATGTAATGCCCTTAAAACAAGTCAAAAAGAGGCTCAGTAGTGTGTGTGGCCTCCACGTGCCTGTATGACCTCCCTACAACGCCTGGGCATGCTCCTGATGAGGTGGCGGATGGTCTCCTGAGGGATCTCCTCCCAGACCTCTGGGAGACCTCTGTAATCTATTTATTACCAGTAGATGAATCGGAGTTAGTGCTGGGTTGGAACGGAAGCCAGCATACGCTCAGTAGCTCTCCAGGACCAAGGTTGGTCCTGTACCTTATAGTATGGCTAACAACAACAGGCTTTTGTTCTGCTACTTGTGATTGTAGTACAGCACTTTAGAAGGCAATCCTTTTAAGCCATAGTGCGGAGCGATTAGTCCTTTTTTGAGGTCAGTTCGATTATCAACATTTTTAAAAATCAGGTTTTTGGTTTCTATTTTCTTTTGCGTGAAATGCCCTATGCATTATGTGGTTGAATGCTGTAACAACACAGAATAAAAAATAAATAAAAGTCCCATTACTGCTTATCACTTATTCACCATAATTTATTCACATGACTTTTATAAAATATTTCAGTTCTGCATATTGCATTTGTTTTTGTCAATTACTTTATTTTATTGTAAGTCATCTCATCTCATTATAGAGCTACTGCCTATGCTGTCTGACAACACTATTTTAGTAGTTCAAAGTAAATAAGGCATACTTTTATAACTGCTGAATACCAACTATCAAATACTTGGATAATGTATTTTTAGGGAGAGAGACCTTGTGAAGCAACTGCTCACTATACCTCTCCATTGCACATTTTTCTCTCTTCTAAGTGTCTGTCCCACTTAATGTAGCAGGCATAAAATAAACAGACTGGACAAGTAGGTATGCAATAGATGATGGTTATTGTAGTTAATTACCACAGCTAAACTATGTAGACTGTTTGCCTGTTATTTAAAGCATTGAGCTCACAGAAAAATAGAACAAAATGGAATTTAAGTAATTGAACCAACATCAATCAATTAGTTGTTTTTGGAAACTAAAAATAAATAAATTGGTTAATACTCAGCGCTAGCCATCAGAGGGTTGGTTTTCAGTGCAACATTAATGAAACTGCTTACCAGTATGCAAAATAAAAATAAATAACTACAATTGGTCCCATATGTCCCAGTCACAGATCCACTATTATTCTTCTGCATTTCAGAAATATAATAACCATTAATATTGTTATGTAAATTAAATCCAACAAGTAATTGAATTCTCACTCGCCCAAATAATGAGAATATAGAAAACCAAGAAGCACAATAGATGCATAATTTTATAATAAAGGCCTGGCATTTAAATGTCTTCAAGTAGGCCAACTATTGCTATTGACTCCGAGGCACGAAATAAACAAAACATTTTGCGTTTGAGTGAGAAAGGGTCCCTATGCCCCTTCGTTTATATTAGTGGAATTCGTCGTCCACCTTCCAAGAAGCGCACCGCCACCCCATCAGTCACGTGGTTGGTTAGGGTGCAGTGACGTCACCAGAGACAGATTTGTGAAGAATAAGCAGACTAGAGAACGAGCCCGAGGTGCGTCACTTTATATTGCATCGTCCTTTCATAGAGAGAGAGAGCAGATAATCTGTTCAATATTTTAGAGACCCAATGCCTGGTCCCACCCAAGCACTGTCCCCAAATGGAGAGAATAACAACGACATCATCCCAACGGACGGATCCAACTGCATTCCTTACAGAAAAAATACAGTGCGAGGAGAGCGCGCCTACAGGTAAATCAGTGCAAATGCCGCAGTTGGCGTTGTTTCATAGCAAGGCTTTGAGCACAAGGTTGCTGCAAAACCCTGAACATTTGTTTCACGAGCATTGAATGTTTTCCATGCCACGGTCTAGTGCTATTTCGATTCCGTTACAATGAATCGGCTCGTGCAATAGTGCATGTATTGCCTTCTTGGTGACTTGTCATTATCAAATCCAACATGTACGTGCTGTTTCTTAATCATGGGTTAAATCGTTTTGAGGAGGCCTCTGCAAGTTAACAATTCTGCCAAAGCGAAATACGTGACATTTACAGTGATAAAACGGCACAAATTATGTGGCGAGTTGGAAATAAGACCGTTGTCAGAAAGACTACCCCGTTAGCTTGCTCCATTATCACATACACAGTCACTGTCTTGACTATAACGTTAATGATTGCAAGTAGCTGCTATACTAATTTTGTTGGTCCAAACCCTACCTAATCGTGTGTTCTGGGAAAAGGGGCACCTTTACTGTCTTTAGTTATTCCTTGTATTATATGACATGGTTATAAAACCAGTCTGTTCAAATGATAAGCTCTTCTGTCTGGGTCAAGTATAGCCAATGAGCTAACAAAGCTAGCAGTACATCCGCTTTGTTGACACGAGAACGGCTGTCCTTTTTATCATTGCGAAATCAATGAAATAGGATAGTTCGAAACCGAAACTCCAGTCCAAATTTGGTCAGTTTGGGTCATTGGAATAAATTATGCGCTTGATGTAATTGTAGCCTAACGTTAGCTGTTACCGTAATGGAAATGCATTGTCCGTCTGCCGCTAAGTGGCCAGCCCTTCTTGTTATCTGTGACAGTGGGATGTAAGATTATTAGCTAAGTGTTTGGTATGGTGGAGCGATAGAACACTAGACATTAGTAGGCCCGTTTTTTATTTCTGATACCCATCTGAGAATATGAAATGGTGCAATAACAACTCGGGTCTTACATTTTGACATTATGGGTTCCAGCCTCATCATTTAGAATGAAATAATACCAAAGCGGTGAAAAGCGCTATTTTGTTGCACTTTTACAATGTTCTTGCATAATGTAGGCTACACTCGTCAAAGACCATGTTTGAAGTTACTGTGATCACTATGGTTATCAACAGTTTCACACATTATACTATTCATGCTATTTGTTTGCACTGTGAGAGCTTACACCATGTTCATTTCACTTTGCTCCATTGATGTTTCTTAACTCACAATAGCCAGTTTCTTAACTCACAATAGCCAGCTTCATTATGAAGATACTTTTTTTTATATCCTCATGCAATGTCTCCTCATCACATGTAGATTTGTAGTACAACTATACTCAAACTTCACTCAAATTCAATACTCTTCTGAATGCTTTTTCCGTATTTGTTTGAGCCCTCTCCTGTTATGAGTGTATTTGCATGTTTAGTGTTGATAGTGTGTGTATCCATTGCTGTTTAATTGGACATCCTTTATTTTTATATATGTGTTACTAACATGTTATCACATTACTAGACCTTGGCTTAATTTCGTACAGTATCTAGTAGCTGTGGTTATATGCCTATGTTTACTTGCTTGCTGTCAAATCAGTGAGTTTCCCCTTGATGGTTTGTATTGTTGTCTGCCTTGCTTAATCTTTTAATGGCAGTAGTTGAAAATGATATGCAGGTTTTTATCTGTTGGTCAACAATTGTGTGTACAGAATGTTGGCTAACCATTATGTAAAAGGGATACAAACATTTTTCCTTATTTTGAGATGGTAATGTTTTGCAGAAAGTGAATTATAACTGACAGAGATGCCTTCCTGTCTTTTGCAGTTGGGGGATGGCGGTCAACGTATATTCTACCTCAATAACCCAGGAGACTATGAGCAGGCATGATATCACTGCCTGGGTTAATGATCTTCTCGGTCTGAACTACACTAAAGTGGAGCAGCTTTCCTCAGGTAAGAATAATTACCCTCTTAACTCTGCTGCAAACTGTGCTTCCTCCCAGAACCAAGGACCTCAGGATATAGGCCTAGCATAAGAAGGGAGATGCAGGATGATACTATAGGTATTGGATGAGAAACAGATGGCCATTCTTTTCCTCTCTTATATGCCCAACTTCTGCTGATAACCCTCTAATAGGCATAGTAATATGTATAATCAAAGAAACCTGGTGTAACCCCAACCTTGCTCCTAACCTAACCTTGCTCTGACAGAGAAGACGGACTGTGCTATTAATAAAACTAGTTTGCGCACTTGCTGTGCCTACCATCCCATGGCTACCCCAAGTAATCTAATCTCTCCTGAACCATACACAGTCCTGTCGCAAGGTGTGCTAATGGTACTAATTCCATGGTCTCTAGTCTGTGTCTTTTAATTGAAAGGATGTGTTGTGCACAGGTTTGCTAATGGCAGTACGGTGACACATTTCCATCAAGCATGTGCCTGACAAATATATGTATGTATCAGAAGAGAAACAAGCAGTAATTTTTGTCACACATCTCAATTCCCTTCTAGGAGCAGCCTACTGCCAGTTCATGGATTTGCTATTCCCTGGTTGCGTCCATCTTAAGAAGGTTAAGTTCCAGGCTAAATTCGAGCATGAGTACATTCATAACTTCAAGCTGCTGCAGGCCTCTTTCAAGAGAATGAATGTGGACAAGGTGAGAGGATGAGGCCAAGTAGTGTCCTGACGTGACCTATCGTAGCTGCTAATGACAGTTAGTTGCATTGGCAAGGCTATATTAGATAGAACACACACAAAGTTCCTTCATTTTTTCCCTTCTAATTTGTCAAGTCACATGAAGTCCAGATTATTAAAATAATTGGGGTAATTGTTTATCTTGATCATTTATTTCCACTTCTCCTCTTTAAAGATTATTCCTGTGGAGAAGCTTGTGAAAGCCAGATTTCAGGACAACCTTGACTTCATCCAGTGGTTTAAGAGGTTCTTTGATGCCAACTATGACGGTAAGGATTACGACCCACTTCAGGCCAGACAGGGTCAGGATGCCATCCCCCCACCTGACCCCGGTGAGCAGATCTTCAACCTGCCAAAAAAGTCCCAACACCACGCAGCCAGCTCCCCCACTGCAGGTAAGACCAGCTACCTGAGGGGTCTATCTAATAGAAAGCAGGATCAATGTGTTAGCCAGATAACTTGCCTAAATATTAGGAAATAATGTTGTTGTTTTTTAAAGATGTGCTTGAAATGAGCATGGTCTAACTGACTCAACAACCAAAAACACATAAGTTTAGCTTTCTTAATGAACCAGAACATTTGTTTAATTCTGGTTGTTTATCAAAGTTAGCTTGCTAACTCATTGATCCTGTTTTGTAGGACACCCCTCTGGACAACAGACATTGTTTATGTAGTTTATGTTCATATAGTCCTCTTTACTCTGGGGTAAAAAGAAAAGGCAAAATAACTGTTCTTTTTGTATTCACACTGCCCATGCCTTTGAATAAGGACTCAACTCTTTTGCCAGTTCACTTGACCTGGTCTGAGTCCTCTTCGCATTTACATTGCTATGTTTATAAAGGAACCAAGATCTTTTTCCAACATTCACTCAATGCACTCTGGGTTTTTACAAAGCCATTCTATCAGATCATGTTATTGGACATCTAGGTATACTTTTTGGAAGCTAATAGATTGCATTTAGTTAAAAGATGAGATTTATAATTTGAAGATAATATTAACATGTAAAAATGATTGGTAACAGAATAAATAGCAGAAGAATACTGCAGATTAAATAATGCTGTAATTGAACATTTTACACCCAATATAGGCCACTGGCCCTTTACGAATGACTTGCCTAGTTAAATAAAGGTTAAATAAATAAAGAGCTAGCGTTGATTTTATGCTTAGTGCTATCGAGGCTCTTTGGGCCGTTCCTACCCTAAATCCTAACCTTAACCCTTACCTTTCCTTAACCCTTAACTATTTTAAATGTTAACTTCCATGGGGTAACGTCAGAGTTGGGACGTCCCAACGATCCCGGATAGCACGTCTCTTGATTTTGTATCCTATGTTGTGATTATTGCCAAGTATGTTGTCTTCTCATATTCAAACCCCACAAATGAAATAAACAGCGTATGAAGCTTTCTTAGCATATAGATCACATAGTGCAAACAAATAATCTGAACGTCGTGTCAGTACAAAACTCCACACATAATTTGGAATTTCTCTGCGTTCCTGACAATCGCTAATCAATATCCAAAAACGGCACACGTTTTTTTCCACTAACCTTATCTTTTCTCTTTTGTAGCACCAATGTGAGGGATTATGGCAGGGGAAACGGTGTTGCATTACTGTTGTGCAGTAATAATGACAAGCGAACCTGGGAAGCTTTGGGTTCGCATTGCCCTAAAAACGGGAACCGGACCACGGAATTCAAGCGAACCGAACTCAGACCACCCCTTGATGGTCTCAGTTTGGTTCACTTCAGGGGCTCTTTTGAGGGTCTGAGTTCCTTTTTTAAATTTTACCTTTATTGAACTAGGCAAGTCAGTGTTCACACTGAACGAAAAATTAACAAACCGAGGTGAGTTCACAAAAATTGGCTGAAAGGGACCAAGTGTGAACACCCTGACATGACCAGATTATTTACATTTTCTGACATATCTTTGTGTTCAGGAGCCACTAGGGCAAGTGCAACAACTCCGAAACAAAACCCCTGCAGCCCCCATCCATCCTCCAGACCCTCTTCAGCGAAAAGAATCCCAGTTGCAACTCCAACGACAACTCCGGCCAAAGGAGAGCGGGAACTGGAAGCACAGGTCACAGGGCTCAACGACCAGGTATAAAGTCACTACTACAGAATAATTACAACGTAATATGTTACTACAACAGCGTCATTACAATTTAATATATCTAAGTTGGACTCACTGTTTAGATTTGTAAGAAGGATATGTATGTATTGTTTTTGACAACCAATATGACAAGTAATTACAAACTGCATTGAATGATCATTCCATAATCCTGATTTTCCAAGGATTAGATTACTGTTAAATCCTAAACATGAAAACGATCCAAGTAATAAGCAGTTGGGGATCAGAGGAACAGTGGTGTATTACAGCTAGATTTTTAAGATGATGCGCTGTCCAACTTTGTGACCATTTTGTATTTTTATTGACAAGCGAAAAATCATTAATACTGCACATCATTATACAAAACAGTTTCCACACAAAGAAAATTGTGGTGTGTGTGAAGTAAAACAAATAGATGATAGGAATATCAACTTGTCTGTATGATACTAATACTACTTTTCCTCATTTTGTGTACAGGTGAACACATTAAAACTTGCACTTGAGGGTGTGGAGAAGGAGAGGGACTTTTACTTTGGAAAGCTGCGGGATGTGGAAGTGCTGGCACAGGAACAAGGTCAGGAGAGCGCCCAGTTCGTGGAGCGGCTAATGGAGATTCTGTACTCTGCAGACGAACAGGTCAGTCGGCTGTATTTGATTGGCTCTTCATTGATTGATCATTCATAGGAATTTCCCAGAGGCGATTGGGTGTGGTTTGCTGTTGTGCAACGTTTGTTTTAGGTTCTAGAAGGTTGGTACTGGATTGGATAGCAAAGGTTTTGCTAATCGTTCAAGGACCTCATTTACTTTGTAATCACAGGCCTTTGTTTGATTGATCAATTTATTTAGGTTGCTGGTGCTGTTAATTACTTGAAAAGACCTATGGTGGCTCTGGCCCTGACATTTTGTTATGACTGCTTGTGTCCCTTCAGGAAGGTGCAGGAGAGGTGGATGGAGAAGATGTGGATCCAGGGGTCCATGAAGAGGATGTTCCTGATGATCAGCAGGATGAGTACTGACTGCCATCACTCCCTGTCCTTGCCCCGGGCCCCACCACAACACCATGCCCTTTTGTTTTGTGAGAATTTTGTTACAGGTTTTATTTTTTATTATTTTTTCTCATTTGTATTTTCTTCCCCTCGTGGTTTGTTTATTTTTTTTGTTCTCCTGAAGACTGAGCACATAAAACAACCTCATGCAAAGAAACATGACCCTAGTTTATTTTATTATATATATATATATATATATATATATATATATATATATATATATATATATATATATATATATATATATATATATATATATTCCTCTGCTGTTCTACATTCTGTGTGTTATTGTGACTGTTGTGAAATGCTGTAGGCAGGTGGCTGTTATTACATACTGCCACATGCAGACAAGCTCAGAACATCACAGAAGATTCCAAGGACAGTGACAAAGGGTGAAAAAAATAAGTCATCCAAAATTCTAGATGTGACAAAATGTTGTAGTATGGAGTGGACAGATAGTGTTTTTATCTGTCAGCAAGTGTTATGTATGTTGCCAGCTTCGGTCGGTACCATGATCCTTCCATTATGTACGTTGTTTCAAAGTTATTGTTTATTTGATTTTTTATTACATATCAACCATATTAATCATGAGAATGCAATAAGAAAATGCCCTGAAGGGCTCGTAGTATCTCCTAAATAACCTTCCTCCATATGTTGCACTGACATTTGACTCTGGAATGGATAATACTGTATGTCCATATACTCACAATTCACACAATTACAAATGAATTACAAAAACAATAATTAAAGCTTAGAAGACTCGATATTGCCTTTCTACATGAAGTGAGGCAGTATGGTCCATGAGAATCATGAATGAAAAGCAGTAGTGAGTTAGTCACATACTAGTCACAATTTGTCTATCTTCATGAATTCTGATAAATTAATCAGTGTACTCAAAAACGCCTATTTTGCACCAGATTTGGTGCATCAGTGACAGAAACAAGTTTGTTTCGGTATGGCTTCATCATAAGGGAAGGGAGCTCATTTTAGTGTAGACTAGTATGACCACAAGGAACATTATTTTCAACTTTAGTTTTAACAGCAACTAACCACCTTCGTATTCAGTGGAAGTCAGGTATATTTCAGATGTTTTCATATGACTTTTGAACCACATGTCTTAGGGAAAGTTGTGAGTCAGTTCACTGAGTAATTTGACATACTATATTCCAAGTACGTACATTGTATACCTTTTTTTAATGTTGCATTTATTATTATTGAACTTGGCAGTGCACCATAATGCTTTAGTCATATATTCTGTAAATGAAAAGGAATGTAAACATGTGCTGTCAATAATTATATATTTTTTTTCTGATGTCCCACTCATTATGCATTCCCCAAAACTTGTTGCATGTTTGCATTTTATTTGTGAATAACTTGACCTGCTTTTTAAATATTTAATAATAAAAAATAACTAAGTGAGATGTGTTTTTGTATGTTTAACTTGCGTTTTGAAAGCTGTTGAGATTTGAATGGATTTACTGTAATAAAACCTTTCACCTTTTCAGTCAAAGTGAGTTTTTCATTATGTTGTTGTATCATCCATCAAATATCCAACCTTCAATATTATTCACTGCGACAGTTGATCTTTTTTTTAAATGTAAGGAACGAAAACTGTTCATTTGGATTTGGCAGTGCAGTGGTCAATGAGGTATTGATGCCCAAAACAGGCTCTGTCTATTTGATGTGTTTACTGAAGGAACCGACTCCATTTGGGTTTGCTTTGCACCAAAATAGTACACTTTGTCTAGTGTTTCTGTTCCAGTCTATTTATTTTTATTTATTTAACCTTTATTTAACTAGGCAAGTCAGTTAAGAACACATTCTTATTTACAATGATGTATTGCAGTAACAGTAAGGCACTGTAGCGTTGATTGAAGTCATTAAAATTACATTTCCTCAATGAATCCTCTAACATTTGTCAGCTTAGAACCAAGTTCTCTGCTGCAAACTCAGAGGCCTGACAAGTGGTAGATATATAGCCTCTTGCTACTTACCTACTAAGTCATTAAACCTAAATAAATCAACAAATAATGGAGTTTTTCAGTGTCGAACTGCTTCCAGCATTTTCTATTTAATGAACGTAAGCACTGTTCAACAAGCAAATGACTGTAGTACAAGGTGCGTCACCAACCTTTAGTACTACATTTCCCAGAAGTCAACAATAAGTCAATATCGTAAAAAATTAATGAAAACAAAATTGTGCTTATTGGTCTTCATTTAAGGTTAGGCATAAGGTTACGAGTGTGTTTAAGGTTAGGTTTAAAATCTGATTTTAAGAAGAGAAACTATAATTGCCAGGGTTTATGACTTCGTGGTTGTGGGACAACAAACAGAAGGGGTAACCCAGACATGTCACAGGGGCTATAAAGCTGACGCATCTGTTCAGAACGTTTTCTCACCACCAAATGTGGTAGTGAGAGGAAGTCTGTGAATTTTCTCATCGATGAAACATCTGATCTTAATAAATGTTTATATTTACAGCACAGTGCACAATGTTTTATAGACTTAACGCTTGGCCAACGTTTTTAAAAAATTGCGCGGTTTTTGATAGAGAGCAAGGTCGAATTGAGTTTGTGCACACGCGCACTTCACCGAGGAGGCGTTCCCTAACGGAAAAATGCAAAGACAGCATGTGTCTGGCACAACGTGCCAATAGGTTCTCGCAAGCTTGCCATGCTTGTTTTGCCCACCATGCTTCATTTGCTCCCACTGTAAACGACACAGATGAACTGTCTTGGGTTAGTTATAAATATCTTTGATGGGACGTTAGAAAATGTAACCACTTCCTGAAAACGGTGCGCCAATAAGAAAAATTGTGGACAGCCAGCTGGTAATTTCATATTAGTGCTGGGCGATTAACTGAATTGTCGGTTATTTTGGGGTTTTTAAACAACTAATTGACCGATGTCGGTTCAATTATTTGAATTCAGTTTCGTTCGTTTGTTTAATGTAAGTTTAATGCGCAATATTGCACAGTTTGGCTTCTCGAGAGAAAAATCTAATCCATCATGAACTCTGCGATTTAGTGGGGAGTTGTGGTTTCCAACAGACCAATATTGTACATAGTTTAGAGCAGTAAACGTAGTTATTAACTACAATGACCGTAATCCATTGCGCATCTACTTGTTCTGTTTTTATTTCATGCCAGCTAAGGAAGACCCAGAAGAATGCGCTATCATGAGGGAACAGCTGTTGCTTTGCGAGGTATCCCCACAAATCTCGTCGTTTTTTTCTTTGTATCCCTACCTGAAAATACATGATCTAAGTGATTGATAGTTGGTATTCAGCAATCATAAAAATATGCCTTATTTACTTAGAAAAACGACAAAATGGTGATTTAGTCAGAAATCATAAGCAGTAGCTCAGTAGATATGATATGACTTGGAATGAAATAACGAAGTCATCAATAAAACAAATGCAATATACACAACGACAGAAATGTTTTATTAAATAGTGTGAATAAATAATGGTTAATAAGTAATAAGCAGTAATGGGCAGTCACAACCATCATGGGACTTTTTACTAATTGTTTTATTCTGTGTTACAGCATTCAACTCAAAGAATTGATACGGAAATCTTTATTTTTTATTTTTTAAATGAACTAACCGAAACCGAACCGGCCTCAAAAAGCATTAATCGCTCAGCACTATTTCATATAGTTCTACTGGCTAAACTATCATATCTCACAAAATTGAGGTATGATTAGACCTATCATGTCCTATACCACTCACACAAAACGTCATATAGCTATTTGCCAATATTACTTTTCAAGGAAAGCTAATTTTCTCTGACTAGTCTGCTTTCTTTCTAGCTAACTGTTAGCTAACTCTATCTTGCTCTGGTTCCATTGCGCGGCGACAACAATGCTCCATTGATTCTTTCATAGATAATCAATTTTGTTTAGTGACATTATATCACCAAAGTGAAGAAGTGTCTAAAGTGTTAGTCAAGGTAATTGAGGTAATGTGTACATGTAGGTAGAGTTCAAGTGACTATGCATAGATAATAAACAGAGAGTAGCAGCAGTGTTGAAGCTAGGGGAGAGGGCAATGCAAATAGTCTGGGTAGACATTTGATTAGCTGTTCAGGAGTCTTATGGCTTGGGGGTAGAAGCTGTTAAGAAGCCTTTTGGAACTAGACTTGGCGCTCCGGTACCGCTTGCCATGCGGTAGCAGAGAGAACAGTTTATGACTAGGGTGGCTGGAGTCTTTGAAAACACCACCTGGTATAGAGGTCCTGGATGGCAGGAAGTTTGGCCCCAGTGATGTACTGGGCCGTACGCACTACACTCTGTAGTGCCTTGTGGTCGAAGGCCAAGCTGTTGCCATACCAGGCAGTGATGCAACCAGTCAGGATGCTCTCGATGGTGCAGCTGTGGAACCTTTTGAGGATCTGAGAACTCATGCCAAATCTCACCTGAGTGGGATAAGGTTTTGTCGTGCCTGCTTCATGACTGTCTCGATGTGCTTGGACCATGTTAGTTGTTGGTGATGTGCACATGGAGGAACTTGAAGCTCTCAACCTGCTCCACTACAGCCCTGTCGATGAGAATGGAGGCGTGCTCGGTCCTCTTTTTCCTGTAGTCTACAATCATCTCCTTTGTCTTTATCACGTTGAAGGAGAGGCTGTTGTCCTGGCACCACATGGCCAGGTCTCTGACCTCCTCCCTATAGGCTGTCTCGTCGTTGTCGGTGATCAGGCCTACAACTTTTGTGTCATCTGCAAACTTAAGGATGGTGTTGGAGTCGTGCCTTGCCGTGCAGTCATGAGTGAACAGGGAGAACAGGAGGGGACTGAGCACGCACCGCTGGGGGGCACGCAACGCTGGGGGGCTCCTGTTGGCGGATTTGTTGTTACCCAACCTTACGACCTGGGGCGGCCTGTCAGGCAGTCCAGGATCCAGTTGCAGAGGGAGATGTTTATTCCCAGGGTCCTTAGCTTATTGATGAGCTTTGAGGGCACTATGGTGTTGAGCTGTAGTCAACGATTAGCATTCTCACATACACTACCGTTCAAAAGTTTGGGGTCACTTACAAATGTCCTTGTTATTGAAAGAAAAGCTAATTTTGTCCATTAAAATAACACACAATTTATCAGAAATACAGTGTAGACATTGTTAATGTTGTTTATGACTATTGTAGATGGAAACGGCAGATTTTTTATGGAATATCTACATAGGTGTACATAGCCCATTATCAGCAGCCATCATTCCTGTGTTCCAATGACAAGTTGTGTTAGCTAATCCAAGTGTATCATTTTAAAAGGCTAATTGATCATTAGAAAACCCTTTTGCAATTATGTTAGCACAGCTGAAAACTGTTGGTCTGATTAAAGAAGCAATAAAACTGGCCTTCTTTAGACTAGTTGAGTATCTGGAGCATCAGCATTTGTGTGTTCAATTACAGGCTAAAAATGGCCAGAAACAAATAACCTTCTGAAACTTGTCAGTTTAATCTTGTTCTGAGAAATGAAGGCAATTCCATGCGAGAAATTGGCAAGAAACTGAAGATCTGGTACAACGCTGTGTACTACTCCCTTCACAGAAAAGGCGCAAACTGGCTCTAATCAGAATAGAAAGATGAGTTGGAGGCCCCGGTGAACAACTGAACAAGAGGACAAGTACATTAGAGTGTCTAGTTTAAGAAACAGATGCCTCACAAGTCCTCAACTGGCAACTTCATTAAATAGTACCCGCAAAACACCAGTCTTATCATCAACAGTGAAGAGGCGACTCTGGGATGCTTGCCTGTCAGGAGGATGGATTATCTTGGCAAAGGAGAAATGCTCACTAACAGAGATGTGAACAAATTTGAGAGAAATACGCTTTTTGTCTGTATGGACAATTTCTTATATCTTTTATTTTAGCTCATGAAACATGGGGCCAACACTTTATATGTTGCATTTATATTTTTTCAGTGTAGTTGGTTGGTTTAGTTATATACTTTGCAGTATTTTACAAAGGAGGTAATTTATTTTTCAGAGCAAAATGGAGGTGCAAAATATATTACAAGGACATCAATTGTATGTTCTGTGGTTAGTGTCAGAAAAGTGAGGAGAGATCCTTCAATCACTGCCATGTCTGCTACCAAGTCCCGGGAAAGATGTATAGCCAGCTTTTTGGACACTCCTGTGATATACGGTTGAAGTCGGAAGTTTACATACACCTTAGCCAAACACATTTAAACTCAGTTATTCACAATTCCTGACATTTAATCATAGTAAAAATTACTTGATTTAGGTCAGTATGGTTCACCACTTTATTTTAAGAATGTGAAATGTCTGAATAATAGTAGAGAGAATTATTTATTTCAGCTTTTATTTATTTGATCACATTCCAAGTGGGTCAGAAGTTTACATGCACTCAATTAGTATTTGGTAGCATTGCCTTAATTTTAAAAAACTTGGGTCAAATGTTTCAGGTAGCCTTCTACATGCTTCCCACAATAAGCTGGGTGAATTTTGGCCCATTCTTCCTGACAGAACTTGTGTAACTGAGTCAGGTTTGTAGGCCTTGCTCGCACACACTTTTTCAGTTCTGCCCACAAATGTTCTATAGGTTTGAGGTCAGGGCTTTGAGATGGACATTCCAATACCTTGACTTTGTTGTCCTTAAGCCATTTTGCCACAACTTTGGAAGTATGCTTGGTGTCATTGTCCATTTGGAAGACCAAATTTGCAACCAAGCTTTAACTTCCTGACTGATGTCTTGAGATGTTGCTTCAATACATCCACATAATGTTCCTTCCTTATGATGCCATCTATTTTGTGAAATGCACCAGGCATGCTGCCACCCCCGTGCTTCACGGTTGGGATGGTGTTTGTCGGCTTGCAAGCCTCCTTCTTTTTCCTCCAAACATAACAATTGTCATTATGGCCAAACAGTTCTATTTTTGTTTCATCAGACCAGAGGACATTTCTCCAAAAAGTACGATCTTTGTCCCCATGTGCAGTTGCAAACCGTAGTCTGGCCTTTTTATAGCGTTTTTGGACCAGTGGCTTCTTCCTTGCTGAGCAGCCTTTCAGGTTATGTCGATATAGGACTCTTTTTACTGTGGATATAGATACTTTTGTACCTGTTTCCTCCATCATCTTCACAAGGTCCTTTGCTGTTGTTCTGGGATTGATTTTCGCACCAAAGTACGTTCAACTCTAGGAGACAGAACACGTCTCCTTCCTGAGTGGTATGACGGCTGCGTTGTCCCATGGTGTTTATACTTGCTTACTATCCATTTGTTTTGAAAATGCATCATTATTATCCATTATTCATGAAAATCCATTATCGCTCTGTATCGCTTGAGACTGACCGTCTTTCACCTTGTCCAACCCTGTGTGTGTCCAATGTAGTGCTGTGTGATGAGGACCCATTGCACATCGCCTGGAGCTCCAGTGAGTGAGCTGTCTGACAGTGAAGCCCAGGCCCAACAGCCTTCACTGTCCCCAGCAGCAATGTCGCTCAGGACACTGCCGGACCCTGAGACATGCAGCCCCCATTCAGTTCTACAGCAGAGCCCTATGCATGCTCAGCACTGGAACAGGCATTTAAGACATGGGTGCAATGTTTATAGTGCTCTGTTTGCATTCAGCTTGCATCACTTGCAAGGCTTTATTCATCATATGACACAATCTGTGGTTGGTATTTTGTTTTCAATATGTATTTGTCTTTGAATGATATTCAGAGAACATTCATCACTGCTCCTTCATCAGTGCAAGTACTGCAGTGAAGAAAGTTTGTCATTAAGAATAGAATATACTGCGTATGTTCATCATTTCATCAGCCGCACATGATAATGTTTTAAATTGTATTTTTAGATGAGCTTCCGACAATAGACATAGATAGTGATGAGGCTGAAGATAAAGATGAGAAGGATGGTGTGGGGAAAATCTGACTGTGAGTCGGAGTCCTACGCTGAGGAACCAAAATAATCATCACCTAAACCTACGACGGTGAGTAAACTAGAGCTTTACTCAAAAAAAAATTACCAATGCTACATAAAACAGTAAGACAAAATATATATAAACACATCTAGATTTTTAAAAAATCATGTTTATTTAAATAAATAAAACGCAGACATTTCACATAGTGGTTTAAGACAAATCTACTATTTTAAAAAATCCATAATGATACACAAACAATACAGTACACAAACTTTACAGTACAGACTACAAAAATATACAGAGGTGAATGAAGAGGCATGGCATTCTAAGTTTCAGTCATGTTCAATGACACTAGGTGGTGCTATGCACCTTCCAGTGCATTGTTTTCTTCCTTCTGTGTTTATATAACAGTGTGACAGTGCTGGATTTATCATTATCTATCCCAGTTGAATCTATTTGTAAATATCCTTCCTTCACTCAGTATGAGCATAATGGTAAACATGTGCACGTGTATAGCAACATGTAATTAGTGTCATGGTGGTTTCCCGTAACACATGTTAGATGTCAGCAGGGCCACATGGTTTCCCCATTAGGCTATAACTGATACATTTTTGGCATATGCCCTATGCAGCTCATATCAAGACACATGTAAACAGGGATGTACACAACACCACAACACTGTTATATACCTTTAAGGAAACATGACTTTGCATTTATACATTTAAGACAACATGACTATTTCATCTTAACATCAACAGGGTCTAGGTAGTTATATTTATATGTTAGACATTTTTAGACATTCCACCATTGGGAGGATTATTCAAAAACAAACTGACAGTCTAAGTCTGGCAGGCCAATACCAACACAGTACAACATAGTGCATTTTCCTTTGTAGCTTAGTTGGGAGTGCATGGCTCTTGCAACACCAGGATAGTTGGTTCAACTCCCCGGACCACCTGTACGTAAAATGTATGCACGCATGACTATATGTAGCTTTGGATAAAAACATCTGCTAAATGGCATACTGTATATTATATCTTCAGGTCATGCTCTAAATTGTCCCAGTGGTGTTGCTGAATGGAGCACTGTTTATGTGGGGAGAGGGTAGGGCACATTCCAAAATAGCAATCAGCCACTTAACCCTTTACACTCATGGGAATTGGCCTATATGGATAGAGCTACATTGAAATGTTCCTTAAATAATAATTAAGATAAGCATATGCATAACCATGGTAGCAATTGAAAGGGAACAGTTTGGAGATAATGTGAAAATTATTAGACCAAAGGTGAGGACACAAAAGTTCACCTGACACAAGACTGAATCCAAACATTACACTGTACATTTTATGTGCATTTTACATTTACTGTACTTTCTGTCGCATTTGTTGATAACGAAATCTGAAAATACTCTGGATACATTCAGTAGCATGATAAGACTATTCCTGGAAAATGTGGGGTAGGTGCAAAATAACAAATAATGTTTTCTTTAAAGTACTAAATTACAAGACAAATCATTTTCTATTTGTGTGAAAGGACTAACAGGTGTCTCCAAGTGGACACACACCTCTCCAAAGTGTTCACAGTTCCTAAGACATTTCAATGCATTTTTATGACTCAAACAACAATCTTCCAACTATAAGGTGCTTTTTGAGCTCTCCTAGCTGTGCCGTTGAGGAACTAGAGCAAGCACACTTGCAGTTGTTTCCTTTGGAACACAACCCTGCATCCCCGCCCTCACACAATTACTGTTGGTGTTTACGCAATCCAAAAAACAGTCCATTATAAATTGCTATCTGGTTCAGGTGGGCATGATTTGAAAGTGTGTTCTATTGCCAATATGACTAGTTAAGTTATAAAATACGATCTTACAGTGTTAGGCCTCCACAAGGCATTTCAGAGAAACATATTGTAATTTTGGTGTGCATAGAAAGGAGTCATGTGCATTCAGGTGTGTGTGGCCCGACACATGTTCTTCACAATAAACAAAAATAGGCTAATTCTGTTCAGAACAACCCAGGTACATTCAATTCATTGGACATTATTTGGAAAAGCTCACAACTGTTTATATAAGGTCCCACAGTTGACAGTGCATGTCAGAGCAAAAACCAAGCCATGAGGTTGAAGGAATTGTCCGTAGAGCTCTGAGACAGGATTGTGTTGAGGCACAGATCTGGGGAACGGTACCAAAACATTTCTGCAGTATTGAAGGTCCCCAAGAACACAGTGTCCTCCATCATTCTTAAATGGAAGAAGTTTGGAACCACCAAGACTCTTCCTAGAGTTGGCTGCCTGGCCAAACTGAGCAATCGGGGGAGAAGGTGACCAAAAACCCGATGGTCACTCTGACAGAGCTCCAGAGTTCCTCTGTGGAGATAGGAGAACCTTCCAGAAGGACAACCATCTCTGCAGCACTCCACCAATCAGGCCTTTATGGTAGAGTGGCCAGACGGAAGCCACTCCTCAGTAAAAGGCACATGACAGCCCACTTGGAGTTTGCCAAACGGCACCTAAAGGACTTTCAGACCATGAGAAACAAGATTATTTGGTCTAATGAAACCAAGATTGAACTCTTTGGCCTGAATACCAAGCTTCATGTCTGGAGGAAACCTGGCACCACTCCTACAGTGAAGCATAGTGGTGGCAGTATCATGCTGTGGGGATGTTTTTCAACAGGCAGGGACTGGGAGACTAGTCAGGATTGAGGAAAAGATGTATGGAGCAAAGTACAGAGAGATCCTTGATGAAAACCTGCTCCAGAGCGCTCAGGATGTCAGACTGGGGCGAAGGTTCACCTTCCAACTGGACAACGACCCTAAGCACACAGCCAAGACAACGCTTCAGTGGCTTTGGGACAAGTCTCTGAATGTCCTTGAGTGGCCCAGCCAGACCCTGGACTTGAACCTGATCTAAAATCTCCGGAGTGACCTGAAAATAGCTGTGCAGCGATGCTCCCCATCCAACCTGACAGAGTTTGAGAGGATCTGCAGAGAAGAATTGGAGAAACTCCCTGAATACAGGTGTGCCAAGCTTGTAGCGAACCCAAGAAGACTCGAGGCTGTAATCGCTGCAAAATGTGCTTCAACAACGTACAGAGTAAAGGGTCTGAATAGTTATGTAAATGTGATATTTCCATTTTTTTTATTTTATAAATGATCAACAATTTCTAATACCCTGTTTTTTTGTCGTTATGGGGTATTATGTGTAGATTGATGATGAATGTAATGTAACAAAATGTGGAAAACGGTCTGAATATTTTCCAAATGCACTGTATACTGTGTTTTCAAAATACCCCTCCATATACCCCTCATATACCCCCCCTCTACCATGTGAAGAACTGCATTCGGGTCTCATGTGCAGCCTGGCAGTGTCAATTATGAGTGTGGGTTGAATTGATGGCGACTATGTGTAAAGTAAATAAGATAGGCTAAAGACTTCCAACAACCTGCTTGGATAATATGCTGTTTTATTTTTTTTACCAAAATGCTGCTATGCTTGTTGTGTATTTTGTGAAATTGCATTAGTGTGACATTGGGGTGTTAACTTTGTAATTTCCCGGGGCTTGACATTTCATTTTTGGGGAAAATGTGAAGAATGGGCCTGGGACAGGATGGTTACCGGTGTTAATCCCTAATCCATTGTTTTCTAAAGTTCCAGAATATTCTACTATTTGGCTTTGGGTATGTTCAGTTACAGTGTTGACAATTCAAAATGTGCCAAGCCTCTTGAGGCGCTCTCTGTAAGTATACTGAAGAAAATGTAAATGCAATAATTTCAAAGATTCTACTGATTTACAGTTCATTTAAGGAAATCAGTCAATTGAAATAAATTCATTAAACCCTAATCTATGGATTTCACATGACTGGGAATACAGATATGCATCTGTTGGTTACAGATACCTTAAAAACATGTAGGGGCTTGGATCAGAAAACCGTCTTGGTAAGCAAATTCAGTGTATATTTGGCCTTGTGTTATAGGTTATTGTCCTGCTGAAAGGTGAATTTGTCTCCCAGTGTCTGTTGGATAGCAGACTGAACCAGATTTTCCTCTAGGATTTTGCCTGTGCTTAAGCTCTATTCTGTTTCTTTTTATCCTAAAAAACTTCATAATCTTTGCCGATGACAAGCACACCCATAACATGAAGCGGCCACCACCATCCTTGAATATATGAAGAGTGTTACTCAGTAAAGTGTTGTGTTGGATTTGCCCCAAACATAATACTTTGTATTCAGTACATTAAGTTGATTTCTTTACCACATGTTTTGCAGTTTTACTTTTGTGGCTTATTGCAAACAGGATGCATGTTTTGGAATATTTGTATTATGTACAGGCTTCCTTCTTTTCACTCTGTCATTTAGGTTAGTATTGTGGAGTAACTTCATCCTCAATTTTCTCCTATCACAGCCATTAAACTCTGAAACTGTTTTAAAGTCACCATTGGCCTCATGGTGAAATCCCTAAGTGCTTTCCTTCCTCTCTGGCAACTGAGTTAGGAAGGACACCTGTATCTTTGTAATGACTGGGTGTATTGATACACCATCCCCCAGGGGTATGCACAATGCCATCGGGGGTAAACCAAATAAAAATGTGATTCACATTTAAAAAAAAATCTATTTATATTTTCCAACGGGGCTATACATTTGGGTGAGTTTTTCTCTCTCGCCTGAGTAGCCTTGTTTCACTGCCAAAAATAAAATTAAACCATCTAGTGTTCAGCGAAATAACAACACAATGTCAAATACAGGTAGCCTTGTCAAATAATTAACATCCAATCACATTAACCGTTACTCGACTAACGGTCGCCAAACGTAGCTGCAGCTCATGTTGGTATCTGTACTGATGGCGCAAAAGCCATGACAGGCAGTTGCTCCCGACACCACTTGGGTCCACTGCAGCATCCACTGAGAGGCTCTTGCTGCCAAGGGAATGCCTGAAAGCTTGAAAGACGTTTTGGACACTACAGTGAAAATGGTTAACTTTGTTAAGGCAAGGCCCCTGAACTGCTGTGTATTTTCTGCACTATGCAATGATATGGGCAGCGACCATGTAATGCTTTTACAACATACAACATAAACAGAAGTGTGCTGGTTATGAATTGAGAGACAAGCTAAAAGTTTTCTTTACCGACCATCATTTTCACTTGTCTGACCGCTGCATGATGACGAGTTTCTCACACGACTGTCCTATCTGGGTGATGTTTTTCACTTGTCTGACCGCTGCATGATGACGAGTTTCTCACACGACTGCCCTATCTGGGTGATGTTTTTCACTTGTCTGACCGCTGCATGATGATGAGTTTCTCACACGACTGTCCTATCTGGGTGATGTTTTTCACTTGTCTGACCGCTGCATGATGACGAGTTTCTCACACGACTGTCCTATCTGGGTGATGTTTTTCACTTGTCTGACCGCTGCATGATGACGAGTTTCTCACACGACTGTCCTATCTGGGTGATGTTTTTCACTTGTCTGACCGCTGCATGATGACGAGTTTCTCACACGACTGTCCTATCTGGGTGATGTTTTTCACTTGTCTGACCGCTGCATGATGACGAGTTTCTCACACGACTGTCCTATCTGGGTGATGTTTTTCACTTGTCTGACCGCTGCATGATGACGAGTTTCTCACACGACTGTCCTATTTGGGTGATGTTTTTCACTTGTCTGACCGCTGCATGATGACGAGTTTCTCACACGACTGTCCTATTTGGGTGATGTTTTTCACTTGTCTGACCGCTGCATGATGACGAGTTTCTCACACGACTGTCCTATTTGGGTGATGTTTTTCACTTGTCTGACCGCTGCATGATGACGAGTTTCTCACACGACTGTCCTATTTGGGTGATGTTTTTCACTTGTCTGACCGCTGCATGATGACGAGTTTCTCACACGACTGTCCTATTTGGGTGATGTTTTTCACTTGTCTGACCGCTGCATGATGACGAGTTTCTCACACGACTGTCCTATTTGGGTGATGTTTTTCACTTGTCTGACCGCTGCATGATGACGAGTTTCTCACACGACTGGCCTATCTGGGTGATGTTTTTTCTCGCTGAATGATCTGAATCTAGGATTACAGGGACTCTCCGTAAATATATTCAGTGTGCGGGACAGAATTGAGGCTCTGATTAATAAGTTGGAGCTCTTCTCTGTCTGCATTAACAAGGACAACACACAGGTCTTTCCATAATTGTATGATTTTTTTGTGTGCAAATGAACTCAAGCTTACTGACAATGTCAACTGTGATATAGCGAGTGAGTTGGGTGCGCAATTACGCAGGTACTTGGGACTATAAAAAGTTTGGGAACTGCTGCTCTAAGAGATATTCAATGTCAGATTTTTTCATTTTTACCCACGAATGGGTACGAATGGGTGCCATTCTTTGTGAGTCATTGAAAAACCTCCCTGGTCTTTGTGGTTGAATCTGTGTTTGAAATTCACTGCTTGACTGAGGGACCTTACAAATAATTGTATGTGTGGGGTACAGAGATGAGGTAGTCATTAAAAATCATGTTAAACACTATTGTTGCACACTGAGTGAGTCCATGCAACTTATTATGTGACTTGTTAATCAAATGTTTACTCCTGAATTTATTTAGGCTTGCCCATAACAAAGTGGTTGAATACTTATTGACTCAAGACATTTCAGCTTTTCATTTTGAAATAATTGGTAAAAAATATCTAAAAACACAATTCCACTTTTACATTATGGGTTATTGTGTGTGTGTTGGCCAGTGACACAAATCTCAATTTAAATTCAGGCTGTAACAAAACAAAATGTGTAAAAAGTCAAGGGGTGTAAATACTTTCTGAAGGCACTGTATTAGTGTGAAAACTACTACTTTTGACATGAATGGATGCAGTAATGGATGGCCATTACTTATAAACTAAAAGTGAGTGTTTCCACATCCTATTCTACTCAGTGGCTATCAGTTTCCCTTTCCTTTGAATACAGTTTGGGTCAGTAGGGTAAGAGTTAGTCGTTTTCTACTCTCTGCGGTGGATGGAATGGTTACTGCCGATAGTAAATCAAATTGGATCTAACAGGATACAGATTTTGAGATCTCAAATGCATTGTTTCATTTCAAGCTGAAACAAAACACACGGCTCGGCTGACTCACTTTATCTGTGTTTGCCATGTCAGTGTAGTGCTCTTTAATTTCTATTATTGTTCTAGAACTCTGTGGTGGGTAGATAAAAGGAGCATGCATGGTGACAATGTATTTCAAGGCCAGAGAGTTAGCCATTTGCCAGATGAAGGCAAATCCACACCCAAGCATAATCTTCCAAAGCCAAGACCTAGGTTCAAAAACTATTTGAGATCATTTCAAATAACTGCACTTGATTGAGCTTACCGGTTGCAATGGAACCAAAAAGGTCCCAAAAGTACAAGCCCCGCCCACCTGGCACTCCAGGCAGGCACTAAAGCAATCACTCAAACTATTTGAAAGAGAGAGTTCAAATAGCATTTGAACCCAGGTCCGCCGCAGCCTTTTTGCAGCCAACAGGGTTAATAAGTTCATCAGTACCACATCTAGGCGGTGCCAGCAGGGTTGTAAAGCAGCCTTTTACTACTGTTGGTTCAGCAACAACATGCTAGCTAGGAGGCAGGTCCTGGCCCTCATAAGTCGAGAGAGAGGGAGAGCTGTGTGAGCTGTGTACTTACTTCCAATGCATTCAGTGCAGACAGGGTAAATGAACACATTTTTTAAGACAAGCCAGGAACATCGTGTTCCTGCTCTCTGTAGCTAGTTAGAGTGTGACGTCTGCTGGCACTCTGCCTAGCAGGGCCAAGTTGATTCAAATAAGAAAGCTTGCTGCTGGGCTGCTGCTGCGTGGGCTAGGGTGGGTGGCTGACAGGGTAGGGGGCTGGTAGACTGGGGTGGGTGGGTGGCTGACAGGGTAGGGGGCTGGTAGGCTGCACTGGGGTGGGGTGAGTGGCTGACAGGGAAGGGGGCTGGTAGACTGGGGTGGGTGGCTGACAGGGAAGGGGGCTGGTAGGCTGGGGTGGGGTGGGGTGGGGTGAGTGGCTGACAGACTGGTGTGGGTGGCTGACAGGGAAGGGGGCTGGTATGCTGGTCTTGTCTGCACATGACAGGGTGGAGAGAGAGTGTCTTGGATTTTTCCACATGGGAACCTATATCCAGGTGTGCTGTGTGTGCCCAACAAAACAGTAGTAAAACACAGTGTTCTGTTATTGTTAGTGTAACAGCATGTTCCTTTGTGCCCACCCTTTATAATTCCACATAAGTTCCTTAATCCTCATTGATGACAGTTTAAGAGAGGTTTTTGATCCTATTGTACATAATACTTGATTTGCGATAATATGCCACATAAAGGCATCCAAGTGTTGGATCAAATATTTGAATGAAGGAAAAGACCTGCCAAAACAATGACAGTTGGAATGAACATATTACATTGATATCATGGCATGATGTGTAAAGCTCTTAATAATAGACTAATGGCAGACACTGACATCTCCAACTACCCGTCTGATGGGGAGGGAGAAGGAAAGATAATGACACCCTGACCCAGAGCAGACTGGAAGCTGGGGTTGTTCTTGAGTGTTCTATGCAGACTGGAGGCTGGGGTTGTTGCTGAGTGTCCTATGCAGACTGGAGGCTGGGGTTGTTGCTGAGTGTCCTATGCAGACTGGAGGCTGGGCTTGTTGCTGAGTGTCCTATGCAGACTGGAAGCTGGGGTTGTTGCTGAGTGTCCTATGCAGACTGGAGGCTGGGGTTGTTGCTGAGTGTCCTATGCAGACTGGAAGCTTGGGTTGTTGCTGAGTGTCCTATGCAGACTGGAAGCTGGGGTTGTTGCTGAGTGTCCTATGCAGACTGGAAGCTGGGGTTGTTGCTGAGTGTCCTATGCAGACTGGAAGCTGGGGTTGTTGCTGAGTGTCCTCTGCAGACTGGAAGCTGGGGTTGTTGCTGAGTGTCCTATGCAGACTGGAAGCTGGGGTTGTTGCTGAGTGTCCTCTGCAGACTGGAAGCTGGGGTTGTTGCTGAGTGTCCTATGCAGACTGGAAGCTGGGGTTGTTGCTGAGTGTCCTCTGCAGACCGGAGGCTGAGGTTATGGCTGAGTGTCCTCTGCAGACTGGGGAGGGAGAGGGCAGTAGATGGTCGGTCACTGACTGGGTCAGGTCCACTCAGGCAGTGCGGCAGACGCCCCAGAAACATACCGACAGGAACTCCAAGGACCCATAGGACTCCAACAAAAAGAAAAGGACATTTCAAAGGTTTGAAGACTAAAGACAAAATTCACATTTTCCATACATACACTTAGGTTGGAGTCATTAAAACTCGTTTTTCAACCACTCAACAAACTAAGTCATTTTTCCAACAATTGTTTATAGACCGATTATTTCACTTATAATTCACTGTATCACAATTCCGTAGGTCAGAAGTTTACATACACTACGTTGACTGTGTCTTTAAACAGCTTGGAAAATTCCAGAAAATGATGTCATGGTTTAGAAGCTTCTGATAGGTTAATTGACATAATTTGAGTCAATTGGAGGTGCACCTGTGGATGTATTTCAAGGTCTACCTTCAAACTCGGTGCCTCTGTACTTGACATCATGGGAAAATCAAAAGAAATCAGCCAAGACCTCAGAAAAACAAATTGTAGACCTCCACAAGTCTGGTTCATCCTTGGGAGCAATTTCCAAATGACTGAAGGTACCATGTTCATCTGTACAAACAATAGTACGCAAGTATAAACACCATGGGACCACACAGCTGTCATTCCGCTCAGGAAGGAGACGCATTCTATCACCTAAAGATGAACGTACTTTGATGCGAAAAGTGCAAATCAATCCCAGAACAACAGCAAAGGACCTTGTGAAGATGCTGGAGGAAACAGGTACAAAAGTATCTATATCCACAGTAAAACGAGTCCAATATCGGCATAACCTGAAAGGCCGCTCAGCAAGGAAGAAGCCACTGCTCCAAAACCGCCATAAAAAACCCAGACTACAGTTTCCAACTGCACATGGGGACAAAGATCTTACTTTTTGGAGAAATGTCCTCTGGTCTGATGAAACAAAAAGAGAACTGTTTGGCCATAATGACCATCAATATGTTTGGAGGAAAAAGGGGGAGGCTTGCAAGCCGAAGAACACCATCCCAACCGTGAAGCACGGGGGAGGCAGCATCATGTTGTAGGGGTGCTTTGCTGCAGGAAGGACTGGTGCACTTCAAAAAATAGATGGCATCATGAGGTAGGAACATTATGTGGATAAATTGAAGCAACATCTCAAGACATCAGTCAAAGCTTGGTCGCAAATTAGTCTTCCAAATGGACAATGACCCCAAGCATACTTCCAAAGTTGTGGCAAAATGGCTTAAGGACAACAAAGTCAAGGTACTAGAGTGGCCATCACAAAGCCCTGACCTCAATCCTATAGAACATTTGTGGGCAGAACTGAAACGGCGTGTGCGAGCAAGGAGGCCTACATCCCGGACTCAGTTACACCAGCTCTGTCAAGAGGAATGGGCCAAAATTCACCCAACTTATTGTGGGAAGCTTGTGGAAGGCTACCGAAACGTTGGACCAAAGTTCAACAATTAAAGGCAAAGCTACCAAATACTAATTGAGTGTATGTAAACTTCTGAGCAACTGGGAGTGTGATGAAAGAAATTAAAAGCTGAAATAAATCCTTCTCTCTACTATTATTCTGACATTTCACATTCTTAAAATAAAGTGGTGATCCTAACTGACCTAAGACAGGGCATTTTTACTATGATTAAATGTCAGGAATTGTGAAAAACTGAGTTTAAATGTATTTGGCTAAGGTGTGTGTAAACTTCCGACTTCAACTGTATGATCTCTCTCATAATAAGCTAGATCTTGGATATTGAGAAACAATGCAAGGGAAATAATCATTGTTGCATGGCACGCACACAAACATACACAAGGTCTGCAGATGTTTCCAGGACGATGCTGCTGGTCAAACGGCTACCTGGGTGACATCATGTCGGTACCACATGTCACTATCATAGTTAAGACCCTTAGATAAGACATCCTTTCTCCACAGAGTGTAACTACTAGCCTAGCTACTTACTTTCTTTTGAAATTCTACAGTTCCATGTACAGAATCATGTATGTGGACTTTTCACAAATCCATTTAAAGTACCTCAACCTGAATTGAGTGCTATTTATACAGTATTGTTGAGGATACTGAAGGTGTGTGATGCTGTGTGTCGTTTCCTGCAGGGGCGGCCTGGCGGAGTGACTGAACAGGCTCCAGTGCAGACAGAGGTCAACCATCAGCTTCTGGAGGCACCAGTCCATCTCTGACATTACCACAACAGCCAAAGGTAATACAGACAACAAATGTACAAACAACCAACCAAACGCACCAGTCCCTCTGACTTTACTGTAACCACATGTAATATAGAGAAACACCAAAATATTTGTTGACCTTTAGTATGCATGTAAAAACAAGGAAACACCATACATACTGAAGTCAAATGAAACTGTTGTAGCCACTTGCATGATCACAGAAATTGGTTATTAGAACAGCACAAACATTAGCATTTGCATTACAAAACATAATTGTGCAGGGTGGGGAAGGAAACCTAGTGGTGCTTATTTATGAAAGGGTCCTCATTCTTACCACACGTTCCTACATACGCTAGCTACTCTCCGTTTAGGGTTCAAAATGAACTTTGATTTTATGCTCTCTCTCAAGCGGGCATGATTTTATTCTCTGATCTGTGGTCTCGTGAAGACTGAGGGCGCATGGAGGAAATGCTGGTTGCGGCAACAGTGAACTTGGTCGCGGCCAGTATGTAGGTGACAGGAAACGCTCTGCTTGCTGACTTGCTTTTTGTCTTTCCATGGTGTAACCGGAGCACAAGTTTGTCACCCAATGTCATTGGCTCTTAGATAATTAGGTTGAACAACTATTGTAACGTGACAGTTGATCGTGGAAAAAGACAACACGAAAAACGGCCACCTTTTCCAACTCACGTTCAGTCAGTACGGATGACTTGGTTTTCTTTTGACGGAGTGAGAGAAGAACATGAATATAGAATGTTCAGGCAAAGAGTTAGCACACATTTCGCAGAGTTTTAGCAGGGCTGGAAATTGCCAGGGATTTCACGATACAATATTATCATGATACTTAGGTGCCAATATGTGTATTGCGATTCTCACGATTCTATATGTATTGGGATTTGATACTTCAATTTTATTGCATTTTGATGTTCCAAACATATTGCTCACTATACAGTGCATTCGGAAAGAATTCAGACCCCTTGACTTTTACCACATTTTGTTAAGTTACAGCCTTAGTCTAAAATTGATTAAATACATTTTTTCCATCAATCTACACACAATACCCCATAATGACAAAGCGAAAGAGGGTTTTAGAAATGTTTGCAAATTTATAGAAAAAACTAAAACAGAAGTACCTTATTTACTTTCAGACTCTTTGCTATGAGACTCGAAATTGTGCACAGGTGCATCGTGTTTTCATTGATCATCCTTGAGATGTTTCTACAACTTGATTGGAGTCCACCTATGGTAAATTGATTAGACATGATTTGGAAAGGCACACAACTGTCTATTTAAGTTCCCACAGTTGACAGTGTAGGTCAGAGCAAAAACCAAGCCATGAGTTCGAAGAAATTGTCCGTAGAGCTCGGAGACAGGATTGTGTTGAGGCACAGATCTGGGGAAGGGTACCAACAAATTTCTGCAGCATTGAAGGTCCCCAACAACACAGTGTCCTCCATCATTCTTAAATGGTAGAAGTTTGGAACCACCAAGACTCTTCCTAAAGCTGGCCGCAAGGCCAAACTGAGCAATCGGGGGAGGAGGGCCTTTGTCAGGGAGGTGACCAAGAACCCGATGATCACTCTGACAGAGCTCCAGAGTTTCTCTGTGGAGATGGAAGAATCTTCCAGAAGGACAACCATTTCCGCAGCATTCCACACTTTTGAAAAACATTTTTGAATTGATCCTTTATTTAACTAGGCAAGTCAGTTAAGAACAAATTCTTATTTACAATGATGGCCTACTCTCCCCTAACCCGGACGATGCTGAGCCAATTGTGCTTCCCTATGGGCCTTTACGGTAGAGTGGCCAGACGGAAGCCACTCCTCAGTAAAAGGCACATGACAGCCCGCTTGGAGTTTGCCAAAAGGCACCTAAAGATTCTCAGACCATGAGAAACAAGATTCTCTGGTCTGATGAAACCAAGATTGAACTTTTTGGCCTGAATGCCTAGCATGACATCTGGAGGAAACCTGGCACCATCCCTTGGTCTCATTCATTTGAGCAATATGAGATGGAATGGAGTTCCATGCAATAATGGCTCTATATAATACTGTACACTTTCTTGAATTTGTTCTGCATTTGGGGACTGTGAAAATACCCCTGGTGACATGACAGAGCTTGAGAGGATCTGCAGAGAAGAATGGGAGAAACTCCCCAAATACAGGTGTGCCAAGCTTGTAGCATCATACCCAAGAAGAGTCGAGGCTGTAATCGCTGCCAAAGGTGCTTCAACAAAGTACAGAGTAAAGGGTCTGAATACTTATGTAAATGTGATATTTCTGTTTTTTATTTTTTATACATTTGCAAAAAAATATATATATATTTTTTGCTTTGTCGTTATGGGGTATTTTGTGTAGATTGATGAGGGGGAAAAAAGGGTTCTGAATACTTTCCGAATTCACTGTATATCTGTTGCAGATAGACAAAAGAGAGCCTGAGAAAACGATCAGTAATAATGGTGCTGAAAACATTTTGGCTCACTATTTAAAAAGAAGATGGAGACCAAGCTATTGCGCTAGCTAACGCTATCTATAATTGTTTTGTACAAATCGATACTTGGAGTCATATCAATGTAATATTGTACAAAAATAATGAAGCGAAATGTAACTGTATTGATTTTTTTCTCCCCCCATCACTGGTTTTTAGAGTCATGTGACATCTAGTGAGTATTTGGTTTTCCTGGATCTTGCTATACTACTGTTGGCACTTGTTTGTTGACTTTTTCGCGTTGATTTACGAGCAACTTCTCATAAACAATAATAACGGTAGTTATTAGAACATGACTAGCTTGAGCTATAAAACCCTGTTTGTGTTCATTCTCACAGGAATTAACTGTATGTGTGTGTCTGTCATTTATGTTATTTCTTCACACACGCTTGATTAGATTGATTCATTAGTTTATTACAGAAAGAGGACTCAGTTCACTCTTTCCTGTATTCACCTGCTGTCTAATAAAGCAGGGCTTCCCAAACTTTTTCACTCGGGCCCACCTTCCAACATTGGGGAATGGCAGAGTTCCAAAGAAAAAGTCATATCTCAGACTGGCCAATAATAATAAAATATTAAGAAGGGCAAAAGAACACAGACACTGGACAGAGGAACTCTGCCTAGAGGGCCAGCATCCCGGAGTCGCCTCTTCACTGTTGACGTTGAGACTGGTGTTTTGCGGGTACTATTTAATTAAGTTGCCAGTTGAGGTCTTGTGAGGCGTCTGTTTCTCAAACTAGACACTCTAATGTACTTGTCCTCTTGCTCAGTTGTGCACCGGGGCCTTCCACTTCTGGTTAGAGCCAGTTTGCGCTGTTCCGTGAATGGAGTAGTACACAGTGTAGTACCAGATCTTCAGTTTCTTGTCAATTTCTCACATGGAATAGCCTTCATTCCCCAGAACAAGAATAAACTGACAAGTTGCAGAAGACAGTTGTTTTTTTCTAGACGTTTTGAGCTTGTAATTGAACCCACAAATGCTTATGCTCCAGATATTCAACTAGTCTAAAGAAGGCCAGTTTTATTCCTTCTTTTAATTAGAACAACAGTTTCAGCTGTGCTAAAATAACTGCAAAAGGGTTTTCTAATGATCAATAGACTTTTAAAATTATAAACTTGGATTAGCTAACACAACGTGCTATTGGAACACAGGAATGATGGTTGCTGATAATGGGCCTCTGTACGCCTATGTAGATATTCCATAAAAAATTTGTTTCCAGCTACAATAGTCATTTACAACATTAACAATGTCTACACAGTATTTCTGATAAATTTAATGTTATTTTAATGGACAAAAAAAAATATTTTCTTTCAGAAACAAGGACATTTCTAAGTGGCCCCAAACTTTTGAATGGTAGTGTACTTTATTCATTCACAACATCTCTCGCCATAAGAGATATTTCATCACGAGTGACACTGACAGTGAATCTGTTATGAATTGATTTTTCTGATTCAGAAATTGGAATTGCTATTCAACTTCCTCAGTTGAAAACTGAATTGACCCCAACCCTGCAATACGAGGTGCCCCACACAGACACTGACACCATCTGTGCTGTTCTTGTCCTCCCTCCATTGCCTGGGATTCTGGAGGTCCTGACAGTCCAGGTGGCGAGCTGCATGCAGCTGGCCCTGTGTGAGCAGCACTACCCCCCCTGCTACGGACCAGCGCAGACCCCCTCTCACCACCAGAGCTAACCAGAACCACTCCCCCACTACAGACCACAACAGACCCCCTCTCACCACCAGAGCTAACCAGAACCACTCCCCCACTACGGACCACCACAGACCCCCTCTCACCACCAGAACTAACCAGAACCACTCCCCCACTACGCACCACCACAGACCCCCTCTCACCACCATAGCTAACCAGAACCACTCCCCCACTACGGACCACCACAGACCCCCTCTCACCACCAGAGCTAACCAGAACCACTCCCCCACTACGGACCACCACAGACCCCCTCTCACCACCATAGCTAACCAGAACCACTCCCCCACTACGGACCACCACAGACCCCCTCCCTCGACCTTCACCACTCCCAGCAGCAGAGCCCGGATCCTGGTACTGTTTATTAAGGAGACAGCTGCCCAGCTCATGCCTGAACCTAGAGACATCATTGATGTGTACCCACCATGGTGAGAGTGCACCAGTCTGCAGTAGTTACTGTATTGGTAATGCACAGCTATGGTGTCATGTTATAATTTTAATGGCACGGGAAATGCCAGAGTCATTATCTCATCTATCATCGAGCACGTATCCTCCTCATGCAGTAAAGCTATGGTCATATCTCACGTTGAACCCAGTTTATATGTTTTTATAAAGGCCTACCAGTACTTTTCTGTTTTAAAATGTGTCGTAACGGGAAGCACTATTCGGCTAGTGAGAGGCCAAATAGCCCTCTGGTGCGGTGCAGTAGTGTTATACACACAGAGTAGTTGGGGCGTGTGAGGTTGTTTTGGAACAGGAGAAAGGCAGAGGCTGGTTCCAGCTGTTGAGGGTTTACTTTGGGAGTCCAGCGGTCACCTCTGGAATATCCAGGCTGGGGCCTGGCCTGGTGGAAGCCCAGGGGCCTATTGTCAGTTTTGGAATATCCCGACTGGGGACTGGCCTGTTGGAAGCCCAGGGGCCTACTCTAAGCTCTGACGTCACCAGCTGCTCCAGGGAATGATGCTTCACATTCCTCTTCCTGGCAGTAGAGTAGTTAGGTCATTTCCAGCAAGCCGGCCTGGGAAAAAACACACTGGGATTATTTTCTGGAGCATTTGGGAACTATGTGGAAGAAGCCAAAAGGACCGGATTGAAAACACATGCTGCTCTGCTGCACACACACACACACACGAATGTGCGCACATGCACACACACACACACACACACACACACACACACACACACACACACACACACACACACACACACACACACACACACACACTGTGTAATGTATCATTGATTTAGAATTATTAGAGCAGTTTTATTTTCACCAGCAGTAGAGAACAGTAGTCTCCCGCTGACTGTTATTGAAAGCAAAATAATTTCAGCATTTATAAACAAATGTATTTATTTATTTTAATGCTCTTTCTACTCATGGTCCTTGCCATCGTCTTATTTTGTCAATTAAAATATAAGCCTACACATTTTCCTTAAATACCCCCCCCCCCCCCAACTTTACTCAAAATATCCTATTTGCTGGTATAGAGATTTTTAGAACGTCCAAAAGGGGAAAACGCACGTAATTCATAGAATCCTTGATGCTGGTTAAATTTATATTTCTTATCTACCAGTTTCCTGTGTGACATGTGAATGGTTCCCACCCCCATACTCCTTCACTGATTGGGCCCCTCCATCCGCCTAGCCGCCTACCACTCCTTGTGAGACAGTGGAGCGGAAATACCTGCCAGCATTATTCACCTTTGCTCTGACGACAGCAGCCGCTCCTTAACCTAACTACTTGTCTGATGACACATGTACTAGTTCCCAACAGTCACCTGCACTGTGCAGGGTAACACTTTATGTACTGTTGTTCCTCCAAGAAAGCCTTTATCACTGATAGTTGAGCGATTTAGGTATAGATTCAGTTTAGAATATGGATTCTTTGAAACCTTAATACTGACACCGATTGAGTGTGATGAGGCACTCTATATACCCTTTATATTAAGAGGGTTTATTAACATTGAGAAATCGTAGGCTAAACTATAACTAAAACATTACACGTGTGTAGCTAGAGTGTGTGCACTTGTTCACTTCTGGCCAACATCTCAAACATTAGTCTATTCTTGATCATTTCCTGATGATTCGACACAACAGAAATGTACACCTTTTGAATAGCAGATAGCATATTATTTTTTAAGTGAACTCGATTACATGAAATTGCTAATTTGTTATATTGACAGCACCTGTAACCTACATTTTTATGAAGTGTGATTAATTATCCTGCCTCCTCTATCATATCACCAGTCAGAGGCAGGCTGGAACATGTAGGCCTAGCTGGATCCACAGAGACTGTGGTTGTCTCTGAGTCAACTATAAGCCATGTTGTTATTACCTGTGCCACATCAACATAAACAAATTGAGTCAGAACATTGCCTTATCCACATAATAGAGATGATGCGATCTAAATAAGATTGCTTGTTTTTAAAGGCTGGATATTTCTTGGTATATTAATGTTCAGGAAAGCTTAAAGTGAATCCCCTTTACGAGCTGTAATACTTGACTGTTGATTTAAAAAAAGTTTATTTTCTCAGTATTTGTCCTCCTCGTATAAAAGGAACACCACATGTTTCTCCATGATTAGTCTCCCCCAAAAATATAATAATTTCATTTCACTGCAGCTATCATTGCACCTACTGTGCATTTGGAAAGTATTCAGACCCCTTGACCTTTTCCACATTTTGTTACGTTATAGCCTTATCCTAAAATTGATTAAATTAGTTGTTTTCCTCATTAATCTACACACAATACCCCATAACGACAAAGTGAAAACAGGTTTTTAGAAATGTTGGCAAATGTATTAAACAATAAAAACAGAAATACCTTATTTACATAAGTATGCAGACCCTTTGCTATTAGACTCGAAATTGAGCTCAGATGCATCATGTTTCCATGATCACCCATGAGATGTTTCTACAACTTGATTGGAGTCCACCTGTGGTAAATTAAATTGATTGGACATTATTTGGAAAGGCACACACCTGTCCATATAAGGTGTCAGAGCAAAAACCAAGCCATGAGGTCGAAGGAATTGTCCATAGAGCTCCCGAGACAGGATTGTGTAGATTGTGTCAAGCCCCGCTCAACATGCCTTATATAGCTCTTTTGTCCCACCCCCACACATACATGCAGAGACCACACCTGGCTTAACTGGTGCCTCCAGAGACACAATCTCTCTCATCGTCACTCAATGCCTAGGCCGCCACTGTACTCACATCCTACTATACCCTTGTCTGTACATTATGCCCTGAATCTATACTACCACACCCAGATATCTGCTTATTTTATTCTCTGTTCCCAACGCACTAGACGACCAGTTCTTATAGTCTTTAGCCATACCCTTATCCTCCTCCTCCTCATCTGGTGATGTAGAGGTTAACCCAGGCCCTTTAGCCCCAGCACTACCCAGGCACTCTCATTTGTTGAATTCTGTAACCGTAAATGCCTTGGTTTCATGCATGTTAACATCAGAAGCCTCCTCCCTAAGTTTGTTTTATTCACTGCGTTAGCACACTCCGCCAACCCTGATGTCCTAACCGTGTCTGAATCCTGGCTTAGGAAGGCCACTAAATATTCAGACATTTCCATCCCCAACTACAACATTTTCCGACAAGATAGAACTGCCAAAGGGGGCGGAGATGCAATCTACTGCAGAGATAGCCTGCAGAGTTCTGTCATAGTATCCAGGTCTGTGCCCAAACAGTTCACCTTTCCAGAAATGTCTCTCACCATTGCCGCCTGTTATAGACCCCCCTCAGCACCAGCTGTGCCCTGGACACCATATGTGAATTGATTGCCCCCCATCTATCTTCAGAGTTTGTACTGTTAGGTGACCTAAACTGGGACACCGCAGCCGTCCTACAATCTAAGCTAGATGCCCTCAAACTCACACAAATTATCAAGGAACCTACCAGG
This sequence comes from Oncorhynchus clarkii lewisi, assembly GCF_045791955.1. Lineage (NCBI taxonomy): Eukaryota > Metazoa > Chordata > Actinopteri > Salmoniformes > Salmonidae > Oncorhynchus > Oncorhynchus clarkii. The sequence goes on from NC_092174.1 coordinate 28,550,361, forward strand.
TACAACCCTAAATCCCTAAACATGGGTACCCTCATAGATATCATCATGAACAACTTCCCCTCTAAATACACCTCCGCTGTCTTCAACCAGGATCTCAGCGATCACTGCCTCATTGCTTGCGTCCGTAATGGTCAAACGACCACCGCTCATCACTGTCAAGCGCTCCCTAAAGCACTTCAGTGAGCAGGCCTTTCTAATCGACATGGCCCGGCTATCCTGGAAGGATATTGACCTCATCCCGTCCGTAGAGGATGCCTGGTTGCTCTTTTAAAAGAGCTCTCTTCACCATCTTAAATAAGCATGCCCCATTCAAAAAATGTAGAACTAAGAACAGATATAGCCCCTGGTTCACCCTAGACTTGACTACCCTTGACCAGCACAAAAACATCCTGTGGCGTACTGCATTAGCATCGAATAGCCCCCGTGATATGCAACTTTTCAGGGAAGTCAGGAACCAATATACACAGTCAGTTAAGAAAGCTAAGGCTAGCTTTTTAAAACCTAAATTTTTATCCTGTAGAACTAATTCCAAAAGGTATTGGGACACTATAAAGTCCATGGAGAATAAGAGCACCTCCTCCCAGCTGCCTACTGCACTGAGGCTAGGAAGCACTGTCACCACCGATCAATCTACAATAATCAAGAATTTCAATAAGCATTTTTCTACAGCTGGCCATGATTTCTACCTGGCTACCCCTACCTCAGCCATCAACTCTGCACCCCCCGCAGAAACTTGCCCAAGCACCCCCCACTTCTCCTTCACCCAAATCCAGATAGCTGATGTTCTGAAAGAGCTGCAAAATCTGGACCCTCTCTTTCTAAAATTAACCGCTGAAATTGTTGCAACCCCAATTACTAGCCTGTTCAACCCTTCTTTTGTTTTGTCTGAGATCCCCAAAGATTGGAAAGCTGCCGCCGTCATCCACCTCTTCAAAGGGGAGACACTCTAGACCCAAACTGTTATAGACCTATATCCATCCTGCCCTACCTTTCTGAAGTCTTCGAAAGCCAAGTTAACAAACAGATCACCAACCATTTTGAATCCCACCGTATGAAATCTGGTTTCCGAGCTGGGCATAGGTGCACCTCAGACACGCTCAAGGTCCTAAACGATATCATAACCGCCATCGATAAAAGACAGTACTGTGCAGCCGTCTTCATCGACCTGGCCAAGGCTTTCGACTCTGTCAATCACCGCATTCTTATCGGCAGACTCAATAGCCTTGGTTTCTCAAATGACTGCCTTGCCTGGTTCACCAACTACTTCTCAGATAGAGTTCAGTGTGTCAAATCGGAGGGCCTGTTGTCTGGACCTCTGGCAGTCTCTATGGGGGTCCCACAGGGTTAAATTCTCGGGCCGACTCTTTTCTCTGTATATATCAATGATGTCGCTCTTGCTGCGGGTGATTCTCTGATCCACCTCTACGCAGACAACACCATTCTGTATACCTCTATTCCTTCTTTGGACACTGTGTTAACAAACCTCCAAACGAGCTTCAGTGCCACACAACACTCCTTCCGTGGCCTCCAACTGCTCTTAAATGTTAGTAAAAATAAATGCATGCTCTTCAACAGATTGCTGTCCACACCTGCCCGCCCGACTAGCATCACTACTCTGGACGGGTCTGACTTAGAATATGTGGACAACTACAAATACCTAAATGTCTGGTTAGACTGTAAACTCTCCTTCCAGACTCACATTAAACATCTCCAATCCAAAATGTAACCTAGAATCGGCTTCCTATTTCGCAACGAAGCCTCCTTCGCTCATGCTGCCAAACATACCCTTGTAAAACTGACGATCCTACCGATCCTTGACTTTGGCGATGTAATTTACAAAAATAACCTCCAACACCAATACTCAGCAAATTGGATGTAGTGGATCACAGTGTCATCCGTTATGCCACCAAAGCCCCATATACTACCCACCACTGTGACCTGTATGCTCTCGTTGGTTGGCCCTCGCAACATATTCGTTGCCAAACCCACTGGCTCCAGGTCATCTATAACTCTTTGCTAGGTAAAGCCCCGCCTTATCTCAGCTCACTGATCACCATAGCAACACCCACCCATAGCATGTGCTCCAGCAGGTATCCGCCTTTCCTTCCAGTTCTCTGCTGCCAATGACTGGAACGAATTGCAAAAATCACTGAAGCTGGAGACTTATATCACCCTCACTAACTTTAAGCATCAGCTGTCAGAGCAGCTTACCGATCACTGTACCTGTGCACAGCCCATCTGTAAATAGCACACAAAACTACCTCATCCCCATTTTGTTATTTTAATTGTTTTGCTTTTTTGCACCCACTATCTCTACTTGCACATCATCATCTGCACATCTATCACTCCAGTGTTAATGGTAAATTGTAATTATTTCGCCACTATGACCTATTTATTGCCTTACCTCCCTAATCTTACTACATTCATCCCATGTGTAACTCTGTGTTGTTGTTTTTGTCACACTGCTTTGCTTGATCATGCCCAGGTCGCAGTTGTAAATGAGAACTTGTTCTCAACTGGCCTACCTGGTTAAATAAAGGTGAAATAAATAAGACATTTAAAAAAATAGGGTATTGTGTGTAGATTGATAAGGGGAAAACATTTTTCAAATCAATTTTAGGATAAGGCTCTAACGTAACAAAAAGTGGAAAAAGTCAAGGGGTCAGGGTACTTTCTGAATGCACTGTAGTTTATTACTCAGAATTGAAATTGAGCATGTCATCAAAAGAACAGCAAAGAGGCAAAGAACCAGGGCTCGACTTTCTCTGACTGAGAGTTTTGGATCGTACTGTGAAGTACGTTTGGTCGGGATTTTGCTTTTCACACTATTCTGAGCAGCCTGTGTTTGAATTCACTGTTCTGGAAAATAAAAAGGCACCTTTGTATACGGTGAAAGATTCCGAACTTATCAGTTCAGTTGTATTTTTCCATGGAGCATGAGGGCGTTTAACCCACCTGAACCTGCTACGTGCCTGGGGGAGGGTGTTTAGAGAGTGAGGAGACCAATGGAGGTGGAGGTGGCTGCCTTCTTATCAATCTATCTACATTTGATATCATACATCTTCTTCAGACTTCCTGCCTCTGCCTGCAGTCTTATGCAAGAACAGAACTCCCCTAGTCCCCTCTATATGTTTACTCAACCCTTTCCACACCCCTTAAAACCTCAATATTGCTTATGTTACAGATAATCTACCTTAAATTCCTTCTGTAGTTTTATGTCAGTTTGGAATTATGTTCTGTATTTCAAACAGATCCCCCCCTCCACTCTTTGCAGTCAAAGTCTCATGATCGAGGGTGAACCCAATACCGTTATTCTCAAAACACACTTCAGCCAGAAGGTCTACTCTGACACCAAACAAGCCAGCATGACCCTCACCAGGGCACTGGTCCCAGTAGAGAGAGATGCATCCCATACTGTCTGACCAGGTCGTTTGGCAAGCTGGAGATCAACAAGAACTCACCAGAGGGAGACAGCACTGTCAACCAGGTAGGTTGGGTTTCATTACTGTCACGTTCTGACCTTTATTTCCTTTGTTTTGTCTTTATTTAGTATGGTCAGGGCGTGAGTTGGGGTGGGCAGTCTATGTGTGTTTTTCTATGTTGGGGTTTTGAGTTCGGCCTAGTATGGTTCTCAATCAGAGGCAGCTGTCAATTGTTGTCCCTGATTGAGAATCATACTTAGGTAGCCTGGGTTTCACTTTTGGTTTGTGGGTGTTTGTTTCCTGTGTCAGTGTTTGTGCCACACGGGACTGTTTCGTTTCTATTCACTTTGTTATTTTGTATTCTGTCGTGTTCAGTTTGTGCTATTAAAACATGGACACTTACCACGTTGCTTATTGGTCCGATCCTTGCTACTCCTCTTCAGACGAAGAGGAGGAATGGCGTTACAGAAACACCCACCACAAGAGGACCAAGCAGCGTGGTAACGGCGAAAACACAAGACTCCTGGACTTGGGAGGAGATTTTGGACGGCAAGGGACCCTGGGCACAAGCAGGGGAATATCGCTGCCCTAAAGCAGAGCTGGAGGCAGCGAAAGCGAAGAGGCGCTGGTATGAGCAGGCAGCACGGCAGCGTGGCTGGAAGCCCGAGAGGCAGCCCCAAAAATGTATTGGTGGGGGGAAACGGGGAGTGTGGCTAAGGCAGGTAGGAGACCTGCGCCAACTCCCCGTGCTTACCGTGGAGAGAGAGGGCGTCGTACCGGGCAGGCACCGTGTTATGCGGTGCGTGTGCATAGCCCGGTGCGGTACATTCCAGCTCCTTGTATCTGCCGAGCTAGAGTGGGCATCGAGCCAGGTGCCATGAAGCCGGCTCTACGCATCTGGTCTCCAGTGCGTCTCCTCGGGCCGGCGTACATGGCACCAGCCTTACGCATGGTGTCCCCGGTTCGCCAGCACAGCCCAGTGCGGGCTATTCCACCTCGCCGCACTGGCCGGGCTACGGGGAGCATTCAACCAGGTATAGTTGGGCAGGCTCGGTGCTCAAGAGCTCCAGTGCGCCTTCACGGTCCGGTCTATCCGGTGCCACCTCCACGTACCAGCCCTCCGGTGGCAGCCCCCCGCACCAGGCTGTCTCTCCGTCTTTTGCCTACAGGTGCTCCCGCCTGTCCAGCGCTGCAAGATCCTTCCTCCTCTCCAGCGCTGCCAGAGTCTCCCGTCTGTCCTGAGCCGCCAGTCTGTCAGGAGCCGCCAGAGTCTCCCGTCTGTCCTGAGCCGCCAGAGTCTCCCGTCTGTCCTGAGCCGCCAGAGTCTCCCGTCTGTCATGAGTCGCCAGAGTCTCCCGTCTGTCCTGAGTCGCCAGAGTCTCTCCAGTCTGTCCTGAGCCGCCAGAGCCGGCAGTCTGTCCTGAGCCGCCAGAGCCGTCAGTCAGCCAGGAGCCGCCAGAGCCGTCAGTCAGCCAGGAGCCGCCAGAGCCGTCAGTCAGCCAGGAGCCGCCAGAGCTGCCTGTCACGCCGGAAATGCCGGAATCGCCCTTCACTCCGGAGCTGCCGGAGTCTCCCGCCTGTCCGACGCTGCCGGTGTCTCCCGCCTGTCCGGCGCACTCGGAATCTCCCGTCCATTCGGGACCCATGGCTACGGTCCCCAGTCAGAGGTCGGCGGCGAGGATCGCCGCTCGTAAGAGGCCACGGGGGCGGTTGAGGAGGCGGACAAAAACTGTGGTGAAGTGGGGTCCATGTCCCGCACCAGAGCCAGGGGGGGGGGGGGGGTACTGTCACGTTCTGACCTTTATTTCCTTTGTTTTGTCTTTATTTAGTATGGTCAGGGCGTGAGTTGGGGTGGGCAGTCTATGTGTGTTTTTCTATGTTGGGGTTTTGAGTTCGGCCTAGTATGGTTCTCAATCAGAGGCTGCTGTCAATTGTTGTCCCTGATTGAGAATCATACTTAGGTAGCCTGGGTTTCACTTTTGGTTTGTTTCCTGTGTCAGTGTTTGTGCCACACGGGACTGTTTCGTTTCCATTCACTTTGTTATTTTGTATCCTGTCGTGTTCAGTTTGTGCTATTAAAACATGGACACTTACCACGCTGCGTATTGGTCCGATCCTTGCTACTCCTCTTCAGACAAAGAGGAGGAATGCCGTTACAATTACATTTACTGGCACATATCTGACCTTGGATGGACAATAAAGTTATATTTAGTTCTATTATTTTCTATTCTATTGCTGAGAACCTAGGTTTGATTCATCATATAATTTTGATGGTCTGCCCTGCACTTTACAAAGCGTGGGGTGTGACTCCCTCCTGGGAGGCGCCAGGCTAGGTTGGTGCAGATGGTAGTCCAGAGGGTTTACGTTACCCCTGGCAGATCCCGCTCCATAAAGGCAAAAGCAGGTAGAGTATAGACGTCACATCTTATCGTGTTGTACAAAACCCATCCAGCTCTTTTTTAATGGTCTTTCGACAGATTTGAACCAACAATCTCCCTGACCACATGCAAAGTTTATGCCCTCAATTAGGGTGGCAAAGGGTCGGAAACCTTCCGGAGATTTTTCAAGGGAAGTTAATCCCGGGAATTTTGCTTAAATTCATCAAAATTTAGCTGACAACAGTGAACCTTTTTTGTGGGATGCACATAAGGTAATTCTAGGTCTTGTGGCATATTTTGGTTAAACTATCCCCAATTCAATGGAATTGTAACCCTCTGCATGCACAGCACGTTGTTCCATCACATGTACAGTGTGACGGAACACAACCAAAGCTTTAGTTTATAGACTATCATTTTACAGATGTACTGTATGTTTAATGCTATGGATCATTGGGGATCATTTAATATTCCCTTTCTTTTGTTGTTCAGTGAAATCATCCCATGTGAAGAGTCAACTCAGTTAATTAAAGTTAAATTTGTAACTAAATAGTTTTTTACATTTATATTGGAAGGATTTAATCATTTGCAATTATGTCTACTTATGATAAGGTAAAAGGTTTATGTTTCTGTCTCCATATGATATGGTAAATATATCCAATGCAAAAAAACTATCTATACTATCTGTACTGTAAATCTATAAATCTACATTTAAATGGTATTAATATTAATTTGCATATATTCCCGTTAATTCCCATATATTCCCGTTAATTCCTACGGAAAGTTTCCACCTCTGAATATTCCTCAAAATGTGCAACCATACCATCAATGATTATTTTCTGCAGCAAGTTTCTCTGCCTCTTCTCTGACATTTGCCTTGGCTCTCCTTGGTGGCAACATGTGCCCCAGTTAAGTTTCTAGCTTTTGTTAACTGAACAGACCCCCTCCACAGAGGGCTCTCTCTGTCTCCCCTCTCCAGCCATATGGCATTGCTTGACAAAGGACACAAACATTTCTAATTTAATCCAGCCCTGCTGTGCTGTGAGTCGTGTTCCACCAGGCCAATTCTCTGGAACTAAAGACAGCATGCTGTGTTGTGGAGCTCTAGGGAGGGTCCCGTTGGGGCCTGGCTGGGCTGCAGCATCCCAGAGATGAGGGAGGGGATGCCCAGTATTGCCCACTCTAACCTTTGATTAAATGGCAGCCTACATGAAACCAATTTCCATTTATTGATTTTTATAATGTTTTATTGTTAATGTTTTATATATTTTTTTTCACACCAAATACAAACAAACACCAACTTACAGACGCACACACATGACTACTTCTCAACTGCCCAGACCCGCAGGCTCACACCCCCATCCCTAGTGCCTGCATTATTGTTTGCCACATGGTCTGAAACCGCACCATTTTGTTTCTCTTCGTTGTCCAAGCACTTTCCATATTTAAATAATAAATCATTCGATTTTTCCATTGTGTTAATGATGGCGGATTATTTGATTTCCACATTTTATTACGCTTTTTTTCAAGATGAGCGATGAGAAGAGAATCGTCTAACACATCGGCTATCTCATTACACCCCCATATGTCCATTTACTTCTGTTGTTCAGAGAGCAATGGCTATTTGCTTTAGGGGATAGCTTTTTTATTTATTTTTATTTTAGGCAGGCTTGACAGTTGCCTGAATATGGACCCTGGACTGGAGCTCAAAATGGAAGGGATGGTCGTTAAAAGTACTAGTTGTAGTTAAATTTATTATTCCACAATGGGAAATGGCTTGCAGCAAAAACCATACATCTACAGTGTGTGTGTATATATATATATATTTACAAATTGCACTGGAAGGAATAAAGTGCTGGGATGTGAGAGCATGGCCATTTGCAGTATTATGTTTGTTTAGGAGTCATATTGTTGAATCGCTACCATGCTTTATTACTTTTAGTACTCCCGGTGACTTTAAAGTCTTGTCGTGTTGGTTAATGAACACACTAGCACACTACAGCCCAATCCTGGCCTGCCTGCCTTACGCATGCATGTAGTATATGACCTTTTGTTCCTTTCCCTGGCCTGTTGTTTTTGTTCTATCCTGCTGCTGAAAAGTACGGCTGTGGTTTTTGGGGCGGGGTGTCTGTGTGTCTGTGCGTTGGGAACACAGTGAGGCACACGTGAGGATTGGAGTGGTATGTTAGGGTATAAGGAAGGGGAGAGTCCCGGTCAGCTGACTAAGCTGTCACCTGACCAGTGGTAGTAATTTGACACCTCTGCTCCTGCCATGCTGCTACCGCTGATAAACACAGGAAACACACACACAGGCACATGCTGGAACACAATGCACATGCTTCAGCCTCACTAGTCCACAACCAGATTGAGCTGGCTCAGGTGGGGGGCTCAAGGATATGGCATTGAGGTCTGGGATTTCAGATTATACCCCTGCCTGCCTGCCTCTCTGCTTGAGCCTGTTATTCTGTCCAGTGTTGAGTAATAGGAATTTGCCCAATTTTAAAATATTGTTTCCATTTAGTCAACTGAAGTGATAATGTTGTCATGTGTTTTTTGGGTGTAGTAATGCAATATTTGAAGGAATCTTCGTTCTGTTTTTTTATTTAGTGTTTGTTTTAAGAAATTATTATTGATGGATTGGGAGCGGAGTACTATTGGTGGATTGGGAGCGGAGATTTTGTTAGTCAGTTTCACTAAGATATTATATAAAAAACTGCAAATGTTTCTTTCCATTCTATGGCAAACTATGTGGAATTGCAGGAAATTAACTTTAAAATGTATTTTTTTCTCTTCGCTGGCAAGACGGGGGGCCGCTAAGTGTTTTTCTCACAAGGTGGGGCCCAACAAAATTTCACTTAGGACCCTCCAAAAGGCTAGGGGCGGCCCTGACTGCATGTGTGGGTATGGATGTGGGTTTGCAAACCCGCGAGCCACTGTGGCCCCTCATGATGAGTTCAGATTTTGTTTGTTGCCCCCACCCCCATCGAAGTTGCCTGTCCCTGGTCTGGCTAAAGGAAGTAGGATGGGTGACCTGAGGACCTTGTACTCAGTCCCCAATATATATGACTCACTCTTCTGTTCAGCTAATTTTCTCTGGTCCTGTTGTTGTTGGATTTATAGACTGTTCCTTTCACATACACATGGGACAGAGGAATCCAGGATTATATTTATGCTCGAAGAAGATGTTTAGTTCCAGTAAATTCGGAATTTAATAAACAAGAAGATTAACTGTTTGCAGAGAGGGAGTGAGTAGAGAGGAGAGGAGAGGAGGGAGAGAGGAGGACAAGATGGGTGGGAGAAGAGGATGAAGGGGGAGAGGAGGGGAGTGAGGAGAAGGAGGGAGGGAGGGAGAGAGAGAGGAGAGGAGAGGAGGAGGAGGGTGGGTATTTTCGCAGTAGAGCAGGGAACACAATGTGCTGCAGGGATCCAGTTACATGCATGTTTATCACACTCTGTGACATGATTGGTGGACTTCACAGAGGAAGGAATCCCGCCTCCACACCTCCTGCCAATGAGGCCTCTCGGCTGTGTTCTTAGTGTGTGGGTCGCTTACTTACTGTGGGGCCTGCCAAGTGGTGTGTGGGTGAGTCAATGTGTGAAGAGGTATGTGTGCTCAATGGATCTTAATTCCTGGAAGAACCCCCGAGTTGCTGAGTATTCCTGTGATTGCTCACAAATTCCCAAAATCAGCCTGTGACTGTTTGAGGAAGTGGTTCTGGAGAAGGCTAAAAAGAGGGGCTGAATGGGGGATAGTTTTAGTTTAGAGGCTGGGTGGGTGGTTGTTTATGTCAAGATGGTAATAACACGTGACTCTCTCTCTCTCTCTCTCTCTCTCTCTCTCTCTCTCTCTCTCTCTCTCACCCCTCTCCCCAACTCTATCTCTATATACTCACTTTAGGTCTTCAGGTTTGAACCTGCTCTGCTGTCGACAAAATTCTAAACTTGTTTTGGCTTAAGTTTTGTGCCACAGTTAACTCTAAAACTGTGACTGTTTAGACTGGCCATTGTGGACAAAGTGAGCTATTCTGGATCAGACTCTGATTTCAGGTCAATTTTGTTAACATTCAAAAATGAGAAGTGATTGTCAGTTTAAATCAGAGAGTAAGGGGTTTTATTTAGTTCTACCCAAAATTATCTATCTTCCAAATTAATGTAGCTATAAATATGTGTTTGGTAACTAATATGCACTAAGATACACAAATGCGCAAATGTCTTGACCACAGCACAAAGACATACTAGCTGTAACAGGAGACATGCCAACACTATATTTAGTGTCACTGTAAACAATTTAATATTAGACTGCTTCTCTTTCCCTGCCTTTATTGTTTGTTTGTTTTTAAATCACAAAAGTCCAGAAGTTGTGGGCGGAGCTAAAAAGTTGGCTGTCAGAAGTATTACAATGTAAACTTACTTTAAATCCGTCTGTCTGCTTCATTTCAAGGCATGGTACATGGGGGAGTAGTGAGATAGCTAATGGGCTGGACGATCCTCGTCTCATCACTCATCTTGAAGAAACATGGACTAAAAACTTGGAAATAAATTCCTCCGCCATCATTAACACAATGGAAATATCAAATTATTTGTTATTGAAATATTGATATACAGTTGAAGTCGGAAGTTTATATACACTTAGGTTGGAGTCATTAAAACTTGTTTTTCAACCACTCCACATATTTCTTGTTAACAAACTATAGTTTTGGCAAGTCAGTTAGGACATCTACCTTGTGAATGGCACAATTCATTTTTCCAACAATTGTTTACAGACAGATTATTTCACTTATAATTCACAATTCCAGTGGGTCAGAAGTTTACATACACTAAGTTGACTGTGTCTTTAAACAGCTTGGAAAATTCCAGAAAAGGATATCATTTAGAAGCTTCTGATAGGCTAATTGACATAATTTGAGTCAATTGGAGGTGTACCTGTGGATGTATTTCAAGGCCTACCTTCAAACTCAGTGCCTCTGTGCTTGACATCATGGGAAACTCAAAAGAAATCAGCCAAGACCTCAGAAAAACAAATTGTAGACCTCCACAAGTCTGGTTCATCCTTGGGAGCAATTTCCAAACGACTGAAGGTACCACGTTCATCTGTACAAACAATAGTACGCAAGTATAAACACTGTGGGACCACGCAGCCGTCACACCGCTCAGGAGGGAGACGCGTTCTGTCTCCTAGAGATGAACGTACTTGTTGTTCTGGGATTGATTTGCACTTTTCGCACAAAGTGCAAATCAATCCCAGAACAACAGCAAAGGACCTTGTGAAGATGCTGGAGGAAACAGGTACAAAAGTATCTATATCCACAGTAAAAAGAGTCCTATATAGGCATTAGCTGAAAGGCCGCTCAGCAAGGAAGAAGCCACTGGTCCAAAACCGTCATAAAAAAGCCAGACTACGGTTTGCAACTGCACATGGGGACAAAGATTGTACTTTTTGGAGAAATGTCCTCTGGTCTGATGAAACAAAAATAGAACTGTTTGGCCATAATGCAGAAGAACACCATCCCAACCGTGAAGCACAGGGGAGGCAGCATCATGTTGTGGGGGTGCTTTGCTGCAGGAGGGCCTGGTGCACTTCACAAAATAGATGGCATCATGAGGTAGGAAAATTATGTGGATATATTGAAGCAACATCTCAAGACATAAGTCAGGAAGTCAAAGCTTTGTCGCAAATGGGTCTTCCAAATGTACAATGACCCCAAGAATACTTCCAAAGTTGTGGCAAAATGGCTTAAGGACAACAAAGTCAAGGTACTGGAGTGGCCATCACAAAGCCCTGACCTCCATCCTATAGAACATTTTTGGGCAGAACTGAAAAGTGTGTGTGAGCAAGGAGGCCTACAAACCTGACTCAGTTATACCAGCTCTGTCAGGAGGAATGGGCCAAAATTCACTCAACTTATTGTGGGAAGCTTGTGGAAGGCTACCAAAAACGTTTGACCCAAGTTCAACAATTTAAAGGCAATGCTACCAAATACTAATTGAGTGTATGTAAACTTCTGACCCACTGGGAATATGATGAAAGAAATAAAAGCTGAAATAAATCATTCTCTCTACTATTATTCTGATATTTCACATTCTTAAAATAAAGTGGTGATCCTAACTGACCTAAGACAAGGAATTTTTACTATGATTAAATGTCAGGAATTGTGAAAAACTGAGGTTAAATGTATTTGGCTAAGGTGTATGTAAACTTCCGACTTCAACACTAGCATGGGTGACCAAGGAAAAACAAATTGATACAGTGTTAGGCAACGTGGCAAACAATAATGCAGGCACTAATGATAGGGGTGTGAACATGTGGGTCTGGGCAGAATAGATGTAGTTATTTTTTGTGTGCGTCTTATAATTGTTGTTCGTATGTGTAAGTTTGTATATGCAGTGGATTTTAAAAAAAACATTTAAAAAAAAATTATTATTAAAAGAAAATTGTCACAACTATTTTCTGATAAGTATATACTATTATAAATAATGACAGTATAAGCATGGATGATGATTACCTCATTTGCCTTATTGAGTAATTGAAACTTTGCCAAAGAGTGTAGTAGACTGATATTTCTTCTTTGTTTATTGGACTCATCCATTGTCTCCTATACTTGAGTAGGATTTAGATTGGTAATTGTCAATTACCAAACCAGTTAAAACAACACCTTAATTTAACATTATACCGTTCCCTAGGAAAGTAATGTGATGTGAAGAATGTAGTGAGATATTTTCAGGTCCCTTGAAATGAACACAGACAGACCAATGTTTACCAACACCGTTTATATATCCAATCATGTGACTAGAATGGAAACCAACAGACTCAAAACATTCCTAATGTCTGGAAAATAAAAATTGAACATTTGTCTGTTACGAGCCTATCCCTTCTCCTCCTCCTCCTCCCCCTATTTTTCCTCCCTCTCTCCTAACGGAGGGCATAGAGCACTAAGAGAAGCAGTCCCTCCCTGTTGTCTTTAACCTGTCTTTCACCTCCCTCTTAGGACTGGTAAGTACAGGGGCTGTGTCTGGACTTGAAGGGCTGACTCCTATCTCCTTCTGCCAAAACTTACTGCTAACTCCTCATATTAACTCCTCCTACTAATTCCTCCTGCGGACTCCTCCTGCTAACTCCCTCTGATATCTCTGTTGGTCCTAGTAACTACTTCTGCTAACTCCCTCTGATATCCCTCTCATAGTCCTAGTAACTACTCCTGCTAACTCCCTCTGATATCCCTCTGTTAGTCCTAGTAACTCCTCCTGCTAACTCCCTCTGATATCTCTGTTAGTCCTAGTAACTCTTCCTGCTAACTCCCTCTGATATATCTCTGTTAGTCCTAGTAACTCCTCCTGCTAACTCCCTCTGATATATCTCTGTTAGTCCTAGTAACTCCTCCTGCTAACTCCCTCTGATATATCTCTGTTAGTCCTAGTAACTCCTCATGCTAACTCCCTCTGATATCTCTCTGTTAGTCCTAGTAACTACTCCTGCTAACTCCCTCTGTTAGTCCTAGTAACTCCTCCTGCTAACTCCCTCTGATATCTCTCTGTTAGTCCTAGTAACTACTCCTGCTAACTCCCTCTGATATCTCTCTGTTAGTCCTAGTAACTACTCCTGCTAACTCCCTCTGATATCCCTCTGTTAGTCCTAGTAACTACTCCTGCTAACTCCCTCTGATATCTCTGTTAGTCCTAGTAACTACTCCTGCTAACTCCCTCTGATATCTCTGTTAGTCCTAGTAACTCCTCCTGCTAACTCCCTCTGATATCCCTCTGTTAGTCCTAGTAACTCCTCCTGCTAACTCCCTCTGATATCCCTCTGTTAGTCCTAGTAACTACTCCTGCTAACTCCCTCTGATATCTCTGTTAGTCCTAGTAACTACTCCTGCTAACTCCCTCTGATATCCCTCTGTTAGTCCTAGTAACTCCTCCTGCTAACTCCCTCTGATATCTCTGTTAGTCCTAGTAACTCCTCCTGCTAACTCCCTCTGATATATCTCTGTTAGTCCTAGTAACTCCTCCTGCTAACTCCCTCTGATATCTCTCTGTTAGTCCTAGTAACTACTCCTGCTAACTCCCTCTGTTAGTCCTAGTAACTCCTCCTGCTAACTCCCTCTGATATCTCTCTGTTAGTCCTAGTAACTACTCCTGCTAACTCCCTCTGTTAGTCCTAGTAACTCCTCCTGCTAACTCCCTCTGATATCTATGTTAGTCCTAGTAACTCCTCCTGCTAACTCCCTCTGATATCTCTGTTAGTCCTAGTAACTACTCCTGCTAACTCCCTCTGATATCTCTCTGTTAGTCCTAGTAACTACTCCTGCTAACTCCCTCTGATATCTCTCTGTTAGTCCTAGTAACTACTCCTGCTAACTCCCTCTGATATCTCTCTGTTAGTCCTAGTAACTCCTCCTGCTAACTCCCTCTGATATCTCTGTTAGTCCTAGTAACTCCTCCTGCTAACTCCCTCTGATATCTCTCTGTTAGTCCTAGTAACTACTCCTGCTAACTCCCTCTGATATCTCTCTGTTAGTCCTAGTAACTCCTCCTGCTAACTCTCTCTGATATCTCTCTGTTAGTCCTAGTAACTACTCCTGCTAACTCCCTCTGATATCTCTCTGTTAGTCCTAGTAACTACTCCTGCTAACTCCATCTGATATCTCTCTGTTAGTCCTAGTAACTACTCCTGCTAACTCCCTCTGATATCCCTCTGTTAGTCCTAGTAACTACTCCTGCTAACTCCCTCTGATATCTCTGTTAGTCCTAGTAACTACTCCTGCTAACTCCCTCTGATATCTCTGTTAGTCCTAGTAACTCCTCCTGCTAACTCCCTCTGATATCCCTCTGTTAGTCCTAGTAACTACTCCTGCTAACTCCCTCTGATATCTCTGTTAGTCCTAGTAACTCCTCCTGCTAACTCCCTCTGATATCTCTCTGTTAGTCCTAGTAACTCCTCCTGCTAACTCCCTCTGATATCTCTGTTAGTCCTAGTAACTACTCCTGCTAACTCCCTCTGATATCTCTCTGTTAGTCCTAGTAACTACTCCTGCTAACTCCCTCTGATATCTCTGTTAGTCCTAGTAACTACTCCTGCTAACTCCCTCTGATATCTCTCTGTTAGTCCTAGTAACTACTCCTGCTAACTCCCTCTGATATCTCTCTGTTAGTCCTAGTAACTCCTCATGCTAACTCCCTCTGATATCTCTCTGTTAGTCCTAGTAACTACTCCTGCTAACTCCCTCTGTTAGTCCTAGTAACTCCTCTTGCTAACGCCCTCTGATATCTCTCTGTTAGTCCTAGTAACTACTCCTGCTAACTCCCTCTGATATCTCTGTTAGTCCTAGTAACTACTCCTGCTAACTCCCTCTGATATCTCTGTTAGTCCTAGTAACTACTCCTGCTAACTCCCTCTGATATCTCTCTGTTAGTCCTAGTAACACCTCCTGCTAACTCCCTCTGATATCTCTCTGTTAGTCCTAGTAACTCCTCCTGCTAACTCCCTCTGATATCTCTCTGTTAGTCCTAGTAACTACTCCTGCTAACTCCCTCTGATATCTCTCTGTTAGTCCTAGTAACTACTCCTGCTAACTCCCTCTGATATCTCTCTGTTAGTCCTAGTAACTACTCCTGCTAACTCCCTCTGATATCTCTCTGTTAGTCCTAGTAACTACTCCTGCTAACTCCCACTGATATCTCTGTTAGTCCTAGTAACTCCTCCTGCTAACTCTCTCTGATATCCCTCTGTTAGTCCTAGTAACTACTCCTGCTAACTCCCTCTGATATCTATGTTAGTCCTAGTAACTCCTCCTGCTAACTCCCTCTGATATCTCTCTGTTAGTCCTAGTAACTCCTCCTGCTAACTCCCTCTGATATCTCTCTGTTAGTCCTAGTAACTACTCCTGCTAACTCCCTCTGATATCTCTCTGTTAGTCCTAGTAACTACTCCTGCTAACTCCCTCTGATATCTCTGTTAGTCCTAGTAACTACTCCTGCTAACTCCCTCTGATATCTCTCTGTTAGTCCTAGTAACTACTCCTGCTAACTCCCTCTGATATCTCTCTGTTAGTCCTAGTAACTCCTCCTGCTAACTCCCTCTGATATCTCTCTGTTAGTCCTAGTAACTACTCCTGCTAACTCCCACTGATATCTCTGTTAGTCCTAGTAACTCCTCCTGCTAACTCTCTCTGATATCCCTCTGTTAGTCCTAGTAACTACTCCTGCTAACTCCCTCTGATATCTATGTTAGTCCTAGTAACTCCTCCTGCTAACTCCCTCTGATATCTCTCTGTTAGTCCTAGTAACTCCTCCTGCTAACTCCCTCTGATATCTCTCTGTTAGTCCTAGTAACTCCTCCTGCTAACTCCCTCTGATATCTCTCTGTTAGTCCTAGTAACTACTCCTGCTAACTCCCTCTGATATCTCTGTTAGTCCTAGTAACTACTCCTGCTAACTCCCTCTGATATCTCTCTGTTAGTCCTAGTAACTACTCCTGCTAACTCCCTCTGATATCTCTCTGTTAGTCCTAGTAACTCCTCCTACTAACTCCCTCTGATATCTCTCTGTTAGTCCTAGTAACTACTCCTGCTAACTCCCTCTGATATCTCTCTGTTAGTCCTAGTAACTACTCCTGCTAACTCCCTCTGATATCCCTCTGTTAGTCCTAGTAACTACTCCTGCTAACTCCCTCTGATATCTCTGTTAGTCCTAGTAACTCCTCCTGCTAACTCCCTCTGATATCCCTCTGTTAGTCCTAGTAACTACTCCTGCTAACTCCCTCTGATATCTCTCTGTTAGTCCTAGTAACTACTCATGCTAATTCCCTCTGATATCTCTCTGTTAGTCCTAGTAACTCCTCCTGCTAACTCCCTCTGATATCTCTCTGTGAGTACTAGTAACTCCTCCTGCTATGTCCTTCTACTCCTAGGTCGCTGGGAGCAGCAGTATGCAGTAGCAGAGCAGCACATCTTGTTTACTAGGCCAAAGGTCCTCTCTCTCAGCAGCCAGCCTGTCAAACCAGCCACCAACCTCACACAATTCAACATAAACCCTATTCACAAAGCAGAGGGTTTGGGTTTGGTTCAAAGCAGTGGTTTGGTTCAAAGCAGTGGGTTTGGTTCAGAATGTTGGTTCAATTAATATTATATTCTTACACCATCACCAACATAAATTATTATATGAATACAGATTATAAATGATAGTCAATGGACTGGCAAACGACAACCTTTTCTTGCAACCCTCAATTTATTTCCCTCCATTCTCCCTGTTCCTATGTGGATTGATCCCAGGCTGTGTGAGCTGGTCCAGGACTGCTAGGGGATGTTCAGTGTGGTCCAGCTCCACACCCTGCCAGGGCCTCCTTCACCTCTACACCAGGAGGTCAGAGAGAGTCACACACACCTACGGACACAGATTCACACACACACACACACAGACACACACATACACACCATCTAATGTAGGCCGTTTCACCTGAACTTCAACTTAGGGCTACAGACTATTGTTAGTCCAAGGTACACATGTATTTATTAAGATTTTAGTGATTATTTGCGAGTCTCCCTAGCAGGGCCAACACAGCTCTGGACTAAGGCCTGTGATATCTGATATCCGAGCCTGAAGCTAAAGCTACAAAAACAGGTGTGAACTGTGAATGATCAATAGCTGCCAAATGTGTCGCCAATATGAAAGCCATGGACAGTTTCCACTGCACTCATTTAACCTATGTACCTCTCATAATAACTTTCCATCCTGAGTTCAAGATGGCCGCCCACTGATCATCCTGCCATGTCACTGTCCCATGTTTACATGTAAAGTGATACATCATCGGTGCACGCACTGAACCTATGAGTTACTTTCCACAGTCAGGAGCTCAGATTAGTAACAGTTTAGGAACTGGTGTGGGGACATTTAGAGGAGGGGTTAGAGTACATCCCATAATTTTGCAGGGTTGTTGTCTACAGTCAGCCATGATGGATATATCACCTTCAGGAGCAAAAACAAAGGCCCAATCCCAAATCGACCCCTAAGCCCTGTGCCCATGTGGAGATCTGAGAGGATTGGACAGGTGAAAGCAATACGGTGAAACTTCCACCTAGCCTATCAGAGGTCAAGGTGGTGTGATAACCATATTATGTACACCTGTTAAATCCTCTCAGATCTCCAGAAGTGCATAGGGTTTAGGGGTCAATTTGGGATTGCACCAAACAGATGTAGCCACCATCTTATACTCTGTGCAAAAGAAAACATCCATACAATAGCTGGTGTTCAATCTTTTAAAAAGCCTCTCTATCAATCATTTGTTGGCACTTAAAAACCTCCATATTTTAACCATCATTAAATCAACAATTACATAACGCTGATGTAATGATGTACAGTCAGCTTTAAGATAAATGTTAGTGTTGTCCTTGACTCCCCCTTTTCAGTACTCACATACTCCCACACGTAGAAAGCTACAAAACGCTACATTCAGATCTTAGTAACAAAATAATGTGTGAGGTGAGCTCAGTCTTTACCCTGACCTGTTGGACCAGCCTGGGCTGCAGAGCCAGTTATGTACACAGATACCCTGTGATTAGGACCTGGGGAACTGGTTCCTAACAACAGACTGAGTGACAGCATGAGGAGGAATAGCAACGTCAACTCCACCTTTCACACACTGACTAACTGGTGGTCCTGAACTCAAAAAGGACAAGTTTAATTCAGTTTGGTTTTGGGGTGGGGATGCAATCTCTTTTTTTCAGGTTTTGCGACATCCAGACCCTGAGCCATCAAAACTGTCAATTGAAACCAATAGAAGCCATACTTGTTTTTGTGTGTGATTTACATAGGGTGTTGTTCTAAGTTCCACTTTTCAGTGTGTGTGAGATTGATAGTGATAAAGGGAGGTGTGTGTGTATCGCACCAGTCTCAGCATGCTTTCTGTTGATTCTGTGAAACTATAAAGTGCCCTGCCTTAACAGATCTGTGATTCCATAGAAGTGAAATGAACTGTGATGTTGTTGCACATCCCTCCCTGTATAGCTTGTACCCCACTGTCTTCTTCATCTTCTCTCTCGCAGGTATAACAGACTCTTACCTGACAGACAGTCTGGCCACCTGTGATACCACTCTAATTTATATTGAGAACCCATGGTATTGTGGTTCATTTTTGTGAGCATAAGAAACTGCCTATGCAAACTCTCTGTACTGACTGAATCAAAGCTCAGACACACCGGTAGGATTGTCAAACGTTTGCCTGCCGACAGTACTTAGCACCTCTGAACAGTGTCGGAAGTCAATCTCTTTTGTGTTCAAACAGCTTTTATCCCCTCTATACCTGCCTCCTACACAACAAATCCTGAGACATACTCCAGGTAACTAGTGACACACACACACATACACATAGAACTGAAGTCTAACCCAACTCAACAGTTTGAGATGCTTTCGTCTCTCCTCCTTGTTTTTACCTCCCCAACTATTCCTCCAAACGTGTATTGAGTTGTTAACTCCAGATTACACCATTTTCCTTTACTCTGACTCTATGTTGAACCTGTAGAAATCAAATATGCATTGTTGTAAGTAACTACCTGTTATATGTTTCAGTGTGAGCTGAGCAGCCATCGCTTTAGCTGTCATCCACAAATAAAATGCAGGTACTTTCAAATGCATCTTGGAATTGAATAAGAGTGTATAGACATCACTGAGAAACTGTCATCTGTGATATGTATCTTATTAGAGACGTGTAGATGTAAATCAACTGAAGAGTTGACAGGAACATGATCACGTCCTGTTGTGGTGGACAGACGCTGATGATTTGAACTGGCTGTTGATGAGACAAGAGGCAACAACTGACGTAGAGAGCAGCCTTCACTATCTGTGTGCATACTAAAATATCTACCGGGCATTCTTTTCCATTGATCTGTGAAACCTTTACACTTTGACCTCTGGGAGGGAGAAACAGTAATAGCCCAGAACAAAGTGAGTGGCAAAGTCCAATGCTTTCTGTCTATACCACTCTTTTTCATGTCAGTCATCAAATAAATGAATCAGAGCAACCACACTGAACCAGCAGGGCCTTGTGCTTTTTATTTGACAGTTAGACAGAAATGTGTTTATTCACTAAGACACTTGATAAGTGTCTTACACTGACTAAGGGACTGGAGTCAGCAGTATGTGTGTGTGTGTCTATTGAGGCAGCACATAAGGGAGTGCTGCACACTTAGGATTGTACTTTCCAAGTAAGCTCATAGTCTCTCACACCCATTTCTTTCTCTCCCTCCCTGTCTCTCTGTGTCTCTCTCTCTCTCTCTCTCTCTCTCTCTCCCTCTCATACTCTCTCTGCCTCTCTCTCTCTCTCATACTCTCATACTCTCTCTGTCTCTCTCTCTCTCTATATATATATTAATCTGCAGTGATGAATGATCCCCTCTCCCTTTTCTTTTGTTCTCTTTATTATGATATTGGCTAATATATGAATGATACCTCCTATTCCCATCCCCCACTATATATATCACTCTCCACCCATCCCCCACTATATCTCTCACTCTCCACCCATCGCTCTCCCCTCCAGTCTCAATGTAGTGATGTGGGTCAGTCTGCAGCAGCAGCCCGGGGGTTTGCATTCATCTTAAGACAGCTAGGTGAGACAACCACATATCACAGTCGTAGTCAGTACACTATCTCAATAAAGAAAATATCAGCAAAGTCAGTGCTAGTAGGAAAAGACAAGTGCCAGGTTGTTGTCATTTATCACCTCCAATGTCAGGTTCAAACTACTTTTTTATGATGCTATGCCGTTATTTCTCTCCATGTTCAGGTTTGTGCGTGGATCCTGTGCGTGGAGCAGTCATTTGTGCAGCATTTGGTATCTGTGTGATGCCCAGATACTGAGAGCACAGTGGGCCCATGGTCACTAGCATTGTCTGAGACCCAGTACTTACCTCAGCCTCTACCTCAAGCCCAGCCCAGGCTTTACCATAGCCTGTGAGGCTGGATCCTCTGAGCCCAGAAACACCACCTAACTCTCTTTGCATGTTCTCGGGTCAGTATATATACTGTACACGTCATTCACCTTTGTGGCTTGAAAGTCACGCTGTCTTCCTTTATCAATTATTTTCAGGGTTGGCCCAGATGTTGTTTTGTTACAGAAAGACAAACAGTTGTTATTTTGAGTGTTTTGTGACTGTAGCCTATCTGTATGTCTTGCTTTGTGAGAAACAGAGAGGCGTTCTTGTGGTTAGTCGAATGCATTGTGTTCTTCCGCTGTTATTCACAGTTTCCCTCAAGCAGTTGAGCCACTGATTCTGACAACCTTTTAAGGCCCTCCAATATAGCTAGCTGTGGACTGAAGAACAAATCATTCAAGGAATGTACTTTATAACACTCACACCTTGTTGGTATAAATGCAAAGTCATTTGTGAGTTACCTGGTTTGTGTTCTTTTTATTGGATTAATCCAATATGGTTTGGTATGTGTTTATTGAATGACTTATCAATCAGGACAAGCTGCTCTTTCTCTATTTACTAATGGTAATTATTAAGAGATAATAGACAAGCTTCCAAGATATGTAACTTTCAAAACACAGAAATCTGGCCATCATGCATAGTACGGGCCAGATTTATGATTTTTGAAAGTTACATATCTTGAAAACTTGATTGCTGACATGCAATCAACATATCAACAATGTACTATTGAAACAAATGGCAAAATATATCGTTTTTGGGTGGAGTTGTCCTTTAAGTGATCAAATCAAACTAAAGAGTAATGTAAGCCCTTAAGGTACTGGAAACAAATCCATTCACTGTCTGGTGGCACTACAGCCTATTTTATGTGCAAATGTAGGGAAAGTGGAGTAAATCACGACAAGCTGCATCTGTTAACATCCTGTGTCACAGCAGAGATCAAAGGTGAAACTGTGAACCCTCTGGATTAGTTCAGGTCTCCTTCCCTTGTCTTCCATGTTGGATCAAACTGTGAACCCTCTGGATTAGTTCAGGTCTCCTTCCCTTGTCTTCCATGTTGGATCAAACTGTGAACCCTCTGGATTAGTTCAGGTCTCCTTCCCTTGTCTTCCATGTTGGATCAAACTGTGAACCCTTTGGATTAGTTCAGGTCTCCTTCCCTTGTCTTCCATGTTGGATCAAACTGTGAACCCTCTGGATTAGTTCAGGTCTCCTTCCCTTGTCTTCCATGTTGGATCAAACTGTGAACCCTCTGGATTAGTTCAGGTCTCCTTCCCTTGTCTTCCATGTTGGATCAAACTGTGAACCCTCTGGATTAGTTCAGGTCTCCTTCCCTTGTCTTCCATGTTGGATCAAACTGTGAACCCTTTGGATTAGTTCAGGTCTCCTTCTCTTGTCTTCCATGTTGGATCAAACTGTGAACCCTTTGGATTAGTTCAGGTCTCCTTCCCTTGTCTTCCATGTTGGATCAAACTGTGAACCCTCTGGATTAGTTCAGGACTCTCTCACTGGTCTTTCATGTTTGATCAGCTGGCAGAATAATACAACAAACACCAATGCCTGAATCACACTACTTACACGAACCTGAACCATGCTGTCCTGGCTCAGATATTTTTATTTCTTCAAATTGTCCTTTCCAGCACGGTTCCAGCAACTATGGTAACCAGGCCAGCACTGTACAGCTCTGCTTGGCTCTGTAGTATAGAAAAGGGTTTAATATATCTTCATCTACACTCGTAAGTACCTTCTAACTTTTGGCAGCTTGCCTTGGCTCTGTGTGAAGGCTCAGAGTTTTTTTAATCAAGTTGGAAATTATCTATGGTGCCTTCAGAAAGTATTCATATCCCTTGACTTATTCCACATTTTGTTGTGTT
Organism: Oncorhynchus clarkii lewisi; assembly: GCF_045791955.1. Taxonomy (NCBI): domain Eukaryota; kingdom Metazoa; phylum Chordata; class Actinopteri; order Salmoniformes; family Salmonidae; genus Oncorhynchus; species Oncorhynchus clarkii. The sequence goes on from NC_092174.1 coordinate 28,572,947, forward strand.
GAATTTTGAATTCAAAATGTATTAAATGTATTTGTTTTTCACCCATCTACACACAATACCCATAATGACAAAATGAAAACATGTATTTAGAAATGTTAGCACAGTTATTGAAAATGAAAAGCAGAAATATCTCATTTACATAAATATTTACACCCACGAGTCAATACATGTTTAGAATCAACTTTGGCAGCTTTTACTGTTCTGAGTCTTTCTGGGTAAGCTGGTCTTGTCCTTTCCAGCACGGTTCCAGCAACTATGGTAACCAGGCCAGCACAGTACAGCTCTGTAGTATAGAAAAGGGTGTATATGTCTTTATCTACACTCATATACTCGGGCGGCAGGTAGCCTAGTGGTTAAAGCATTGGGCCTGTAACCTGAAAGGTTGCTGGATCAAATCCCTGGGCTGACAAGGGAAAAGATATGTTGGTCTGCCCATGAACAAGGCAGTTAACCCACTGTTCCCTGGTAGGCCGTCGTTGTAAATAAGAATTTGTTCTTAACTGACTTGCCTAGTTAAATAAAGCTTTTTTTTTAAAAGCGTTGTACAATATTAGCACATTATTCTTTTTATAATTCTTCAAGATCTGCCAAGTTGCTTGTTGATCATTGCTGGACAGCCAAGTCTTGCCATAGATTTTCAAGCAGATTTAAGTCAAAACTGTAACTTGGTTACCAACACCAGTGTACATTATTTTTTATCCTGTACAGGCTTCCTTCTTTGCACTCTGTCATTTTAATTAGTATTGTGGAGTAAATACAATGTTGTTGATTCATCCGCAGTTTTCTTCTATCACAGCTGTTAAACTCTGTAACTGTTTGAAAGACACCATTGGCCTCATGGTGAAATCCCTGACCTGTTTCCTTCCTCTCCGGTAACTGAGTTAGGAAGGATGCCTGTATCTTTGTAGTGACTGGGTGCATTGATACACCATCCAAAGTATAATTAATAACTTCACCGTACTCTAAGGGATATTCAATGTCTGCTTTTTTATTTTACCCTTCTACCAATAGGTACCCTTTTCTGCGAAGCATTGGAAAACATCCTTGGTTTTTGTGGATGAATCTGTTTGAAATTCACTGCTTGACTGGGGACCTTACAGATAATTGTATGTGTGGGCTACAGAGATGAGGTAGTCATTAAAAAAAGTTATGTTAAACACTATTATTGCACACAGAGTGAGTCCATGCAACTTATTATGTGACTTGTAAAGCACACTTTTTCTCCTGAACATATTTAGGCTTGCCATAACAAAGTGGTTGAACACTTATTGACTCAAGACATTTCAGCTTTTACTTTTTAAATAATTTGTACAATTTTCTAAAAACATAAGTCCACTGACATTATGGGGTATTGTGTGTAGGCCAGTGATACAAAATCTACATTTAATACATTTTTTATTGAGGTTCTAATAATTTTTTTTGGGGGGGGGGGAGTCAAGGGGTGTGAATACTTTCTGAAGGCACTGTATCTTACATAAGTTGGTGTGCATGTGTGGTCCCGGACGCATCTCGGGCCATTAACTGAGAATGTGTCAGTTTGGTTAAGGGAGTAAACGCTTGCTATCCTTATCATCTCACAGATAAGAATTGCATTTTTATTTTCTTACAGAGCTAGTTATATATTTCGTTTTTAAGCCAAACCCACAGTGGAATATTGATAAGATGATTAAACCGCTAATTCTCAGTTTCCGCCCTTGTTGCTTGCCTATGTGAACCAGGTTGGTCAGTGTGGTGTCCTGTAGTGGTTTGTTTCTGGCTGGTACTGATGGTTTTGTTGGTGTTTGCAGGGTGTGATAGTTGGTGTGGATGAGGACATAGCCTACTCCTGGCCAGTCTGCAGCTTATGTGGGAGTGACTGCTTGGAGATGGCACCCCAAAAGCTGTAAGTCTTCAATGCACTTGCTGAAAAGCTATAGTTGATAAGCCTAATAAACTGATTGAATTATTGGTTTACCAATACAATAGAATATAATAACTGAATTTTTCCCAGAGGGGTCTCGGAAACTCGGGATGGCTGGGAAATGTGAAGTCATCTTCTGTATTATAACACCTTATGCCTGTGCTGTCTCTAGTCAAGCATTCGATTGTGTGGCTTGTGATTCCCTGGTGAGAGTCTGTGATTTTGAGTTCTAGTTATGTGAATGTGTATTGGCAAATGTCTGTATTTTCAATGTGTGATAGCAGTGTATACGCATATAGTAGCAGAAATTGAAGTATGATCAAATCTAATCTTAATCAAGGTGTGAGCTCAAAACATCGTATCACTTTAAGGGTATCCTCATACTTCTGTATTTTCTTACAGTGTCGCTGTCAAATAAAGTCTTTGACTGTATCGTTATGAGAAAGTGAAACTGTCAAAAAATGCTCTGAAATAAGGTCCATGCTTATAATATCTTATAACATTCTTATAATGCATGTGCTGTAATATATGAAGAACTGTAGTTTGATGGACCAGCACAGGCCATTCAAACACCTAGTATGGTGACTATTCTCTCTCTCTGCTGTTTTCTAGCTCCAGCAGAGCACCATCATGCCTGTGTGTTACTCTGCAGCCTCTGGCCATGAGGGGAGTTCTCTCTTGCTCACCTGTTATGTAATATACGGTACATTACCTTCCTTTTATTTATGTAGACAGTGCTTGTCTCTCAGTTAAGTATGGTTAAGTGCACCAGTACAGCATCTGGATCCTCCCATGTGTCAGAACAAACTCAGTATATTTGCTGACACAGTGACATCATTGTCATTTGTCCAATGTCCCGTAGTTAGACTGTGATAAGAGATCTGTGTCACGTTGGTAACAATGATTTGGAAGACAGGCGCAGGAATGCGTAATAGTTTTTTTTATTATACCCCATATTACAGCGTGTAAAGGCACGGGGACAAACACCAAACAAACATGTACACAAAACACAGGGTTGAAACCCAAACAAAAGAGCGAGGAGTACCTCAAATAAATACACACACGCACAATGATTAACACATGGGACTAGACCCGTAATCATCTGCACAATCCACAAGTGCACAAAAGCCCAAAACACACAGTACAGGTACTCACACGCACCAATGTACATTGTAACAATAATGGACAGCACCATGATGAACAAAGGGCACATATATACAAATACAATCAGTGGGAATAGGGGCCAGGTGTGCGCAATGAAAGTTCCGGAGGGATCCGTGACAATCTGTTTAGAACAATGGCCTCACTCACTCACACAGATCAATAGTGTAAGAGAAGCCACATGATACTAGTGTTGCTGAAGTTGGCTCTATATTGCCTTCTAATATATAACCACTAGTTTCACCACATACCACCATCAGAGCCATATATCTAAATGTATGGCTCTGACCATCATATACCATCAAGCATTCTTGGTATATTCTTGGCTTACATCCATTATTGAGAATCCGGGCAACCCAGGTTAACTGAAGTGGATCAGCACCACATACCGTATCCAATACATATATTGTCTATTGAATTTTTGCATTGGGTGTTTTCCCCCCACCAATCTAATAATAACAATACTGTGTTTTGTCGTCAGAAACTATATTATACGAGTAACATTGACATTTGATGGTTAGCTTAGCTCCAACTTTTGTTCTCATTGAGCATGTCTAACTTGTATGTAAGACCATATCCTAAGACTATTGATCCATGGTTAGGTTTTGATTGCCCATGTGCTGGAGTTTCCAGGTTGCAAGATGGAGAATGTGTTGGGGAGGGGGGTGGGCCCCATCAGCGCTTACATCCGTGTGGTCACCAGGAAACCTGCCCTGTGCGTCGGCCTGGAAGACATCTGCCTCTGAGGCTGTCAAAGTGGGGAGTGGGACCCCATGAAATAAATCTGTAAGACTGAGGCCTCCTCAGCCCAGCCCCACAAGCTCTCTCTGTACAGAATGTGAATAATTGGTGAAAAAATAGATCTGTTTGTGTGTTACTGATGGGTTAGGACCCAGAAGCTGACAGCCCAAGGCTAGAACTGACAGACCAGAGAGGAGCAACATATGTCAAACTTGGCCCACGTTGCAAGATGGAGAATGTGTTGGGGAGGGAGGTGGGCCCCATCAGCGCTTACATCCGTGTGGTCACCAGGAAACCTGCCCTGTGCGTCGGCCTGGAAGACATCTGCCTCTGAGGCTGTCAAAGTGGGGAGTGGGACCCCATGAAATAAATCTGTAAGACTGAGGCCTCCTCAGCCCAGCCCCACAAGCTCTCTCTGTACAGAATGTGAATAATTGGTGAAAATAGATCTGTTTGTGTGTTACTGATGGGTTAGGACCCAGGAGCTGACAGCCCAAGGCTAGAACTGACAGACCAGAGAGGAGCAACATATGTCAAACTTGGCCCACGTGGGTCCAACTGGTGACTGTAAAATATGCCTGTTTGCTGTAAATAGCCACACGTTTCTCTGTGTTTCCTTGAATATCTACCTCCTAATATATTTCTGAAGATGAATGGTACTTATACTCTGTCAATAAACATTGTATGCTAGTGCTAGTGTATGTATAGTTATTTTTTAATGTAAAAAAAATATTTTACCTTTTTCGGGTCTTTATTTAAATAGCCGTGAAAATGCCATTCTACAGAGGTGGCCCAACTCCAACTGAGGTAGATTCTTGGCACCACCAGATCCAAATAAAACCCACTTTAACCATTCCAAGTCATTTATAATCACTGATGTATACTAATAATCTATGCATCCCAAACACACACATAGACCATGATTTGTATGACTTTTCAGCACTTTTATTAGAGATTCCATATAGCCAAATATTTCAAGTTTTTTATACAAACTATATAAAAATGTGAGCATGCTCTGGCTCTTATACAAAGTTTGGAATTATAAAAACATGTATCATATCTGGTATAACAATATGTAAATGAAGTGGTAAAATAATTTAATATACAAATGTTTTTTTCCCAAAAACGATTATGGCAGCAATATGGGAGTAGGCCTCCGGTTTCCAGTACATTTCCAGTGCCATAAATGTACGCTTGTTTGTAATGCATCTGTTACACAGATGGTAATAAAAGTCTGTTGAGGTATGTATTTCAAAAGCTCAGTTCAGTTCATTAGAAAGTGACAATTTGTCACCGGATGTCCCCACCCGTGGTCCCCACAAACGAGGAATTGTTATTGGGAAGCTGCTTGAAGAAATCCCTCAGCCCAGTGAGCTCACGGTTTAGCTGATCGATGGTTTTGTGTAATCTGTCATTCTCTGAACCCAGTTCAAGCATATTTTGCTGCATTTCCACGTTGCGTTGCTTTGCCTTGTCCCTGCTTTTCCTCACCGCAACGTTATTCCTCTCGCGTCTCTGGCGGTACTCATGACTGTACCTGTCAACATTATTTTTCCCTCTGTCCTTGCCGACCTTCCGAGGAGAGGACTGGGTTGAGCTGACACTGGAGTGGCTTGAGATGGGCTCTGGGGTTGTTGGCGGAGTTGGTTGTCCCATGAGACGGCTCACGGAGGTCTTGTCGCAGGTTTCTATCTGTGAAGGTAACGACGAGGACATGTCACTGTCGCTCCAGTCCGATTCCTGCTTGATCGGTGCGCTGAAGGCCCCCTTGTCAAATCCCCCCTTGAGCTTCCTCTCGAACTCTTTTTGGTTTCCAAATGCGTATGCGTTGGTTGAACAACTTGACATATGTTGCATGTTGCTGGGCGATGTAGTCGAGGCTGACATGCATAAATCGGTCTTTTCTTGCTTCACAGTGTTGAATAAGTCAAGGAAAAGTTCATCGTTGCAGAGTTCCAGGTGTGGCACTGCTGTCATCGACTCGATGTAGGAGCTGAAGTCGATGGCACTCTCGTCGTCGTACATTGCAGGGGCTGTACTTAACTCGGCCATGGTGCTTTCCTCGGCCGTGCCATGATCACCTCTACCGGGTTTACAGACCCCCTGGAGACCGCTGCTCAGTTTATTGTCGTAGAAGTTGATAGGCTCCACCGCCCAATTCATGTTGCATTGTGAAGACACGAACTGAGAATCCAGGTTGTATATGTCGCACATGAACTCTGCTTTCTGCCCTTGTGGGATCGGACGTCAATATATTTCGTTAGTAGTCAAGTAGTTGGAACAAGCTTGATACAATGCAACAATGTATCACGCTCACTCTGTATTAATGGAGCTTCTTTTTATTTTCCACACCGTTGCTTCTTTCAAGTGGTGTTTAGGTTTATCCTAAAATAGTGGCTGCATAGTCACTGTAGGTTTATGACCTGTTTCTAACTTCTCTGAAGCGTCTGTATTTCGCGGAGTGTATTTTGTACTTTCCCCTGCTTACGTCAAAGGTTTAACTCCCCCTTTGACAAGCCAGTAGAGTTGAGTTTGAATCACGTGGTCGCCTCTTTACTACGCCACCCTCTTTACTACGAGTGGATTGATTTACAAGTGCATAATTTCATGCTGCGTATACCAAGCCAGAGTTTATAGACCCCTTTGTATTTGCAAACATTGCCGCAAGAGGGCGATGCGGGCAAATTAGTGGCAGAACACGGGGGCGTTCTTATAGAACGCCAGCAAAAAAGCCTCTATTTACATGTTGTTTATGAGTGCATTTCATACTACTTTTGGATTATAATTGGATGTTAAAGGCTCGTATGAATGTCCTGCTTAATATAATGTGTGTGTCATAATCGCAAATCAACTGCATTATGTTAAAAAAACACTTCAACTTCAACCAGTAAAATGGCGCATTGGCTAACTTTTGCTACAGTTTATGCCAATGAGCACAAGCATTCTAGATAACAACTGCTGCATCCAAAATAATTATTTTACTAAAACATTTGGAGATGGCTTTCTTACTGCAGCCAAGAGTCGCGCGTGACGTCAGTGTGTAGTGTACTGAAAAGGGTCTACGGGCATCAATCACCCTTGAGGTCATGCTGATTGTAACCGACGGGTATAAATTTGATATCGGCGCGTTCGGAATCCAATTAGGCTCGAGAATATATAAAAACCTTTCGCCTACGACCAAAAATGAATTATAACATTTTAGGGGTTCTCGCCTCGAGAGGCGATACTTTGGTAAAAGGGGACCCCAAAATTTTCCATACAAAACTTATGGGCTCATATGAAAGAGGAGGTAAAATAAATGATATCTAGGGTCAAAGGTCAAAATTCCAGGTAGTCAAGGTCAGGGTGTTGAGTATTTCTGTCTGTAATAAAAAAAAAATGGGTCGGCCTTGTTTCCAAGTGGGTGGACCTATGCTCTCCCAAACCCACCCGTGGCTGCACCCCTGCCCAGTCATGTGAAATCCATAGATTATGGTCTAATAATTGTATTTCAATTGATTGATTTCCTTATATGAACTGTAACTCATCAAAATCATTGGAATTGTTGCATGTTACATTTATATTTTTATTCAGTATATTTGTAATCACACATTTGGTGTTAAACATTTGCTGTTCAAAATACGCAGTTATCTACGTGAATGAAATTCAATGTCCATGATGACCGTGGAAATTATTATTAATTTATTTTATATATCAGGGAATGCAGTCATTACTAATAAGAGGAATTCTGCATGTTTGATGTGTTCCCACGGATATGCATTCAGTATTTTTACCAGGGTTGATATTCAAAACACATAGACATTTCTAGTGACACATATGCAACCTTCTGGCAAACATTGACACTATGTACCCTGAGTGGAATATATGTAGGGCTAAACGAAATCAGAAGGGGTGATTACCCAGCAATTTTAGGTACACACACAGTTATTGCAGTGAAAAGAATGGGTCTAGTACTGAAAATAAGAATTAAAGGCTACAACAAAAACAATTATTAATGTACTTCATGAAAAATGTTAACAACCGTATTTACTGATCTAAGACATTGACACCTGAACCCCCTCGATGTGCAAGTGCTAATGGTTAGCGCTCAAGTAGTTTTGCTTTGCTATTGGTGCAAAGTTTCCCGGGAATATTACGTGTCAACCACAATTTCGCGCCAAATTCATTGCAGCCGCACGACATAGCTACATCCTACAGAAGGTAAGATTGTAAGATATTTTTATGGTATCAGAAGATAAATTAACGATATGGGTAATTTCGTATTGAATGCTATTAAAGAGAATTCAGATTACGTATATGTGTTTGGGAGTTAAAGTAAAGTCACTCAGTAATCTACTGGGTTTCCTCGGCTAAATTAGTGTCTTGCACGCTGTAAAGTTAGCTAGCTACTGTTTACAGTTGTCTTGAACATGCCAGACATTATGTTATTTAATTCAACATGATTAGGATGATGATGCTTAATTTAGAGGAAGTAGCTAGTTTAGGATTTAGAAAAAAATATTTATTTATAGTTTACAAGTTTTTCGGGAGTTTCTAGTCAATTGTTCAGCTAGCTAGCTAGCTAATGTTGTTAGTTAGCTGGCTAGTGTGCATTGTTTCACTTTCATTGCACATGTCAAAAGGATGCAAGTACCAACAACTAGTATGGCGTTATTATTATCTAACTGTAGCTCAACTCAGCTATGTTACATGCTGGTTGCATAATGTTTTTGTGAAAGTAAATTACGCATGCATGTATTTCACTTTAGTTTTTGACTGTTTTAGCTACTCAACCAGATTTTATATCTAGGACCTGTGATCATTCAGGATGTCTTCACCAACATCAACTCCCGTTGGAAGCAAGCGCAGTAGGGATGACATTCCAGTCACTCGTAAGTTATACAGAAACAGGTTATCTGAGTCATATTTACAGAGTTATGTTGATTTTTGACTTGGATATGTATTTTTTCTGTCTGTAGCCAGCAGTGATGGCCTGGCCTCTCCTCCTTCCCAGCGGCGACGAGGTCAGGACTCATCCAACGGGGATCTGCCAGCCATGCCCACATCTCCAGCTACAGATATTGCCAGCCCTGCAGTCCATGACACCTCTCTGTTCTCCAGCCCACGCCGTTCAGGTAACTGCTTTACCATCATTGACACACAGAATGCTGCAGGATGCTATTTGAGAGCCCTTTTTGCAGTTACAAAAAAATGTTATTTCTGCTGTATTGCCATTTCTGGTACGGAAACACTTCTCCAGGCTTTGACATCTGGACCCTTATCCGCAAAGCGTCTCAGAATAGGAGTGCTGATCTAGGATCAGTTTTATATGGAAAGATCCTAGATCAGCACTCCTACTCTGATATGCTTTGTGGATACGGGCCCAGATAATTTGTGCAACAACTGAAAAAAATAAACTGGAACTGTACTTGAAAGAACTGAGATGCTGACCCTATGATATCACTCTGAATGTCATGTCAATGTCCTATCCTCTTCTCCCCAGTTCTCCCCAGTGAGGTGGACATGAGCTCCCCTCTGATGTACGGGACTCCTAGCTCCAGGGTGGAGGGTACCCCCCGCAGTGGTGTGCGTGGCACCCCAGTCAGACAGCGCCCTGACCTGGGCTCTGCCAGGAAGGCCCCCCAGGTGGACCTCCACACAGAGCTGGTGAGTAGGGAAACTCCTATATGGAGAATTATAGTCAGGAATTCTAGAACTGCTAATGCTACATAGATATAGAATGATACCATTAGCAAATCTCTAACACTTTAGGACATTTTCTACTCCACCAGCCAAGTGCAGATGGTGCAGTAGCCAGTGAGCAGGCAGCGGGACAGAAGCTGGTTATCTGGGGCACTGATGTCAATGTGGGAACTTGCAAGGAGAAGTTTCAGGTATGGAAGTTGTGTGCCTTCATTGGTGTAGAAAAATAAATAATGAAAATGTAATTGATAAAGAAAAGTTTAGTTAAATCTATTTAAATTGATAGAAGCTCGTTTTCTGAATGCTTCTATTGTTAATTTTCCTACAGAGATTCCTGCAGAGGTTCATTGACCCCACTTCTAATGAGGATGAGAATGCTGGTTTGGACCTGAATGAGCCTCTCTACATGCAGAAGCTGGAGGAGGTAGGGTCTCCCGTCTCTGTGACACCAAAACTGTGATCAACCATTTACCTGTAGTTCATCTTGTATTTGGTTTTCTTGAGAAAAGTAATGCAACATTTTGCTTGTCATTTTGCAGTGATGTTCATTTTCTTTTTCTGTTGTCCCTCTAGATCAGTGTGATTGGTGACCCTGTGCTGAATGTCAACTGCAGCCATGTGCAGTCCTTTGATGCAGACCTGTACAGGCAGCTCATCTCCTACCCCCAGGTAAATAAACATGCATACATGTGCCAGATGGTCTTGCACATTAATATTAATGGAGGATAGTGAGCTATGAATGCAAAGTTTAAAACAAATTCCCGTATGACCGTATTAAATCCAATTGTGACAGCATGCACAGGCGGTTTTCATTATTCATCTGCCATTTATTACCATGGTCCTGCCCATAGAGACACAATATGTTTAATGATGTGGGCATACCAATATAAATGGTGATTCATAATGTTTCTCCTAAATCTATATCACAGGAAGTCATACCTACATTTGACATGGCCGTCAATGAGCTGTTCTTCGAGCGTTTCCCAGACTCCATCTTGGAACACCAGATCCAGGTGCGGCCATACAACGCCCTGAAGACCAGGAACATGAGGAGCCTAAACCCTGAAGGTAATAGTCTAGACCAGGGGTCTCCAACCTTTTTTAGTGTGAGAGCTACAAAAAAAAATGTCGAGCTACTGCGTCTTTAAAAAAATAGCTTTCAAATAGGCACATTCTTCTCTGGTGTACAATAGCTGTGTCTGTCAATATAGCTGGTAAAATAATGGTAATAAACAACTTTAAGGGACCCTATCAAATTATATATATATTATTTTCCCTGGTTTGGGATGTTTTCTTCTGTTTTTTTTTTTTTTACTCTTAATATTATTCATTCAATATTATATTAATAGACAAACAACGAAAATGGATGGTCTGAGCATAAACACTGTACATAAGTATTCAGGCCCTTTGCGATGAGACTCGATATTGAGCTCAGGTGCATCAAGTTTCCATTGATCATCCTTGATGTTTCTACAACTTGATTGGAGTCCACCTGTAGTAAATTCAATTGATTGGACATTATTTGGAAAGGCACACACACCTGTCTATATAAGGTCCCACAGTTGACAGTGCATGTCAAAGCAAAAACCAAGCCATGAGGTCGAAGGAATTGTCTGTAGAGCTCCGAGACAGGATTGTGCCGAGGCACAGATCTGGGGACGGGGACCAAAAAATGTCTGCAACATTGAAGGTCCCCAATAACACAGTGGCCTCCATCATTGTTAAATGGAAGAAGTTTAGAACCACCAAGACAGTTTTTAGAGCTGGCCGCCCGGCCAAACTGAGCAATCGGGGAAGAAGGGCCTTGGTCAGGGAGGTGACCAAGAACTCAATGGTCACTCTGACAGAGTTCCTCTGTGGAAATGGGATAACCTTTCAGAAGGACAACCATCTCTGCAGCACTCCACCTATCAGCCCTTTATGGTAGAGTGGCCAGATGGAAGCCACTCCTAAGTAAAAGGCACATGACATGCTGTGGGGATCTTTTTCAGTGGCAGGGACTGGGAGACTAGTCAGATCGAGGGAAAGATGAACGGTGCAAAGTACCGAGAGATTCTTGATTAAAATCTGCGCCAGAGCACTCAGGACCTCAGACTGGGGCGAAGGTTCACCTTCCAACAGGACAACGACCCTTAGCACACAACCAAGACAACGCAGGAGTGGCTTTGGGACAAGTCTCAATGTTTTTGAGTGACCCAGCCAGAGCCTGAACTTGAACCTGATCAAACATCTCTGGCGATACCTGAAAATAGCTGTGCAGTGATGCTCCCCATCCAACCTGACAGAGCTTGAGATGATCTGCAGAGAAGAATGGGAAAAACTCCCCAAATACAGGTGTGCCAAGCTTGTAGCATCATACCCAAGAAGACCCGAGGCTGTAATCTGCAAAAGGTGCTTCAACAAAGTACTGAGTTAAAGGTCTGAAATACTTATGTAAATGTGATATTTCAGTTTTATATTTTTATAAATTTGCCAAAATGTATAAATACCTGGTTTTGCTTTGTCATTATGGGGTATTGTGTGTAGATTGATGAGGAAAAAAAACAATTTATTTAATTTTAGATTAAGGCTGTAACGTAACAATGTGGGGAAAAGATCTAGCTGTTTGGAGACCCCTGGCCTAGGCCATGTCATTTTATGGATGTCTAGCTTCCCTGAACAACTCATGCAGATCTGTTACACAATCATATGAAGAGTGAAACATGTATTTGTTTTCTTTCAATTTCAAGCACTTGATCATGCGTCCTAAAGTGCTAAATGGTTTGCACTTTTGGGACTAAATATCTATTTGAACCCAGGTCTGATGCGTAATGATTGTATTAAAAACTAATCTTGCCTCGCTGTCGCTCTCCTCCCAGACATTGATCAGATGATCACCATCAGCGGCATGGTGATCAGGACCTCCCAGCTGATCCCAGAGATGCAGGAGGCCTTCTTCCAGTGCCAGGTGTGTGCCTTCTCTACCCGTGTGGAGGTGGACCGTGGCCGCATCGCAGAACCTGCAGTGTGCCGCAACTGCAACACCACCCACAGCCTGGCCCTCATCCATAACCGCTCTGCCTTCTCCGACAAACAGATGGTGAGCTATGGGGAGAGGAAGAAGGCACTAGTTGTTTTTTTTATAATCGGACAAGACGCCAATACATGAACTACTGCACCATCTGCAACTAGAGCCGTTCCGTATAGACCTGGTCGATCCAGGGGCCGTGCTGTGTGTGTAGGCTACAGTGAGTGTGAGCAAGTGACACGTGGGAGAGACGACAACCAACCAAGCCGACTCGTGCTACAGTAGACTAATATCTGCCCATAGCTAGGTTATTTATCATCCAATATGATTACGTAGTACCTGTCTTAACTGCATCAAACCAGGAGAAACTAGTTAAGCTAGCTAGGCCAATCAAGGCATGCGTTTTCTCGTCCTACACAATAACAAACCACCCCATTCAAAATATTAAGTAGCAGCCTGCCTGTTAGCCTGTACTTCCTTTTCACTTTGAATTCTGTCATTTTAATTCCATCTTCCATTTATTAGATATCTCATAACTTTTTCAACACAGAGGTAAAATGTACCCCTGCACATTAACACAGTACCAGCACCCCCTGTATATAGCCTTGTTTTTCATTTTTTATTTTAATTTATTTAATAAATATTTTCTTGACTTTCTTGATCTGCATTGTTGTTTAAGGGCTTGTAAGTAAGCATTTCACAGTAAGGTCTACCTGTTGTATTTGGCACATGACATGATTTGTAGCATATTGCCGCTTTGACTTATGATTGTCCAACAACAAGGTACACGCACCACTATTATGAAAAGAGCAACAGCATAAATGTAAATGGTTCACATGCAACAATTTCTCTCTCTACTGCAGCTAAGTTAAAGTTACACATACCCGTGACAATCAGATCCAACCCAGACTGTTGACATTATTTAGAATTCTGGATCCGGACCTGCTCGGATCTCAGGTATTCAGGTGGATCCTTGAAAACCTCCCTCTACCAAGGAGAGGGGATGACTTTATACTGTACGACAGTCTGCTTACTTTCAATGGAAGATATACTTTTCTTTGATGCTGCTGAACAGAACTGATGAGATAATGGTTGTTACCCATTAGAGCTCATCTTCCTGGGTTTGTTCACAAATACAATACTAGTGTATTCCCAGCCACAACTAAAGCAAGAGCGCCTTTATTTCTCACTGATTCATTTTCTCCTCTCTTTTTCAGATCAAAGTTCAGGAGTCTCCTGATGACATGCCTGCTGGGCAGACCCCTCACACCACCATAGTGTACGCTCACAACGACCTGGTCGACAAAGTACAGCCAGGAGACCGCATCAACATCACTGGTGAGCTGTTTGACCCCTAAAAGAAATAGCTGTGAACCGATGGCTGTATAGCTTTGCTGTTGGTGATATGGTCACACAGGCTATGAAGGGCTAAGAGTTTTAACTTTCCATGTGATCTGACCAAGAAAGACTCTGCTCTAGTTAAAGGGGCAATCCGCAATTGCTACACCAATTTTTCTGATTGTAAATTAATTATATATACTTATTGATTTTTGAGGAATATAACTTAAGTGCCTCATGAGCTTAGTTTAACTGCCAGAAACCAAAATATAAGCTTGTTTTACTTCAATCTTTGTATACACTGTAAAACCTCAAAATATGCTTAAAGCTATAAGCTTTAAAGCTTATAGCTTTATAAGCTATAATTTTGATATCTTGGATGGTTACATTTCTCTAAGCCCATCCCTCAGCTTAAAAAAATAAAAACAGAGGTGGGGTGCCTACTTTATTGATTCAACTGCAGATTGCCCCTTTAAAGCCTATAACCATGGGCCTAGTTTTCCTGGTCCTGTCACGTCAGGTAAAAGCTATTGGCCCTAGTCATGCATACTGCTGCTGTGACTTACTGCAGTTTGGTCCTATAGACTCATTTTCTGTCCTTGTCATGAAAAGTTGCGCTCGCAGTTCATCAGAAACCTCTTTGTTTACCCAGCAGTGGATATGATCACATGCAACATAAAATGCAGCTTGTGCAAGTTAAACAAACACGTAATCAAATGGGTATCATCTACAATATTGCAGATGTCATCAGAGGATTGATTACCTAGCAAGCCAGCAAGGCAGGGTAATATATCCCAAATAGAGCTTGATAAAACCAGAATAATAATATACTTGTTGAACATGGCTATAGCCATCAGCCTTGTGTTTTTTTTTTATTTTTTTATGGTGATCACTCACTCAGTTTGTCAAGATTTATGAGACTCCCAACAGTGTTAGCTATCCTTCTGCAGAGCTTTTTGATGTCAGGATGCGAGTACATCACTGTAACGTGACATTGGATGGTAAACAAAAAATGACTATCGTCATTACTAAACTCATCTCCACAACAGGTATCTACAGAGCGGTTCCTTTGCGTGAGAACCCTCGCCAGAGCACAGTGAAGTCGGTGTACAAGACCCACATCGACGTCATCCACTTCCGTAAGACGGACGAGAAGCGCCTTCATGGGCTGGATGAGGATTCAGACCAGAAGCTTTTCACTGAGGAGCGCGTCCAGACACTGAAGGAGCTGGCCGCCAAACCAGACGTGTACGAGCGTCTTTCCTCCGCCCTGGCCCCCAGCATCTACGAACAAGAGGATATCAAGAAGGTCAGTGGGGATGGTTATCAACTATCAGTCAAGGATGAGTTTCCCAGAAGCAACATTGCAGCTCTAAGATCATATTTTCTACATTGCTTGCTGTGGTTATAAGATGTTTGTGCGACAATGCTTTTGGGGAAACTTGCCACAGGACAACTGTCCCATCGATCCCTTCAGATGACCATAGCAGTGTGGCGTCCTCTGCTGCCAGGGATGTGTAACTGCAGTCTTTCATATTAGTGGATTTTGCTTTTATGCAACATCTATGAACAGTACTATAAAGTTTGTCATTCTTTTCCCAGGGCATTTTACTGCAGCAATTGTTTGATTTTTGCCTGCGTTCAGATTTTAATTAAAGTCATGACCAGGACAAACGTTCTCTTCCACAGGGTATTCTTCTCCAGCTGTTCGGGGGCACCCGTAAAGACTTCAGCCAGACAGGCCGTGGTAACTTCCGTGCCGAGGTAAACATCCTGCTCTGTGGAGACCCCGGTACCTCCAAGTCCCAGCTGCTGCAGTATGTGTTCAACCTGGTGCCTCGCGGTCAGTACACGTCTGGGAAGGGCTCCAGTGCTGTGGGCCTCACAGCCTACGTGATGAAGGACCCAGAGACCAAGCAGCTTGTACTGCAGACCGGAGCCCTGGTGCTCAGTGATAACGGGATATGCTGTATTGATGAGTTTGACAAGATGAGCGACAGCACACGCTCTGTGCTGCATGAGGTCATGGAGCAGCAGACTATCTCCATTGCCAAGGTGGGTTTAGAGAAGGACAAAACAAGTTGAGACTGAAGTTTCAGCGCAATGCTCAGGACTAGTCCTAATGACCAGTGCACTTCTGAGAAACGTATAGGCCTCTGTTAAATTTGTGTTTTGAATGTGGTGTTGCTAACAGAATGATTAAAGTTTTACTATTGTAGAAGCATTCTGATTTGTTTCTGTTTTGATAGATTGTTAGTAACGGTGAACGACAGGGTAGTTTCTCACTAAGCTCTTCTCTTTGTGCAGGCTGGAATTATTTGCCAGCTCAATGCTCGCACCTCTGTCCTGGCAGCAGCCAATCCCGTGGAGTCTCAGTGGAACCCCAAGAAGACGACCATCGAGAACATCCAGCTCCCTCACACACTGCTGTCAAGGTAAATATTACCTGATAGCTTAACAGCCCTGAACACTGTTGATATATGGTGCTAATTGTTAATAATATCCTATTTGGGTCGCTTCACTGGCGGCCACTGAACCCCTAACAACTGAGCCTTGTTGACATAGATAAATGTTGCACTCACAATATGCATATAATTTACATTTTAGTAATTTAGCAGATGCTCTTATCCACAGCGACTTACAGGAGCAATTAGGGTTAAGTGGTTTGCTCAAGGGCCCAACAACATACTTTTCACTTAGGCTGCTCAGGGATTCAGGTTTCGGTTACTGGCTCAACACTCTTATGAACTGTTGTAAATAAGGTTGAAGTATGTTAGCTATTAAATATCATTTATATATATATATATATATATATATATATATATATATATATATATATATATATATATATATACATATACACACACACACACACAAACAAATCAAAATGCCATTTTCTTCCCTACAGATTTGATCTGATCTTCCTGATGCTGGATCCTCAAGACGAGGCGTACGACCGTCGCCTGGCTCACCACCTGGTGGCGCTCTACTACCAAAGCGAGGAGCAGATCGAGGAAGAGTTCCTGGACATGGCAGTGCTGAAGGACTACATTGCATATGCTCGCACTTACATCAACCCCAGACTGAACGAAGAAGCCAGCCAGGCACTCATTGAAGTACGATATTTAAATAAAATGCTCCAAATTAAAAGTGGCTGTGATGTAGATGTAACTTCAGGGCCTGACATTAGCACCATGCCACCAGATAAATACGGGTAAAAAAAGTATTCAGTGACTGGCTAGTAAACAAATGTCATCCATCCACTGGCTGCTGGAGATAAATATTTGATTCTGGCCCCGAGTTGTGTGGAAGTGCTGGTTCCAGGTTTATGCCAGACAAAGACCTTCTGGTCAAAACATTGCACTAAAATATCATGCGAGAGCATTCAAAAGTGTAAAAGGGCTTTATAAAGAAATTGGATTGACTGTATGGGTATCTTTCTCTCCCAGGCCTATGTGGACATGAGGAAGATCGGCAGCGGGCGGGGGATGGTGTCTGCCTACCCCAGGCAGCTGGAGTCTCTGATCCGACTGGCCGAGGCCCATGCCAAGGTGCGCTTCTCTGACAAGGTGGAGACGGTCGACGTGGAGGAGGCCAAGAGGCTACACCGCGAGGCCCTCAAGCAGTCTGCTACAGACCCCAGGACTGGCTTCGTAGACATCTCCATTCTCACAACTGGTATGGAAGCCTTTGTCTAAAACGACACTTTTTCCACTAGCACTGGCTGCTGATAAATACTTTAAGGGAACATTGACTTGATACGATTTGTGATGTTGTCTCACCTAGCTATCTTCAGATGAAAGCACTAATTGTAAGTCGCTCTGCTAAATGACTAAAATGTCTGTGTAGTGCTATGACAGCTCTTCAAATTCCTGTCTGCCATGCCATGTTTAATGTTTAGAATTGGTTGACTATGCAAACCCAACCTTAGTCAGTATCTTAAAAAATGTGTATTGTGGAGCAAGTATTAACCTGTCTTGTTTTTACTCAACCCAGGAATGAGTGCCACGGCCCGTAAGCGTAAGGAGGAAGTGGCCCAGGCTCTGAAAAAAATGATCCAGTCCAGGGGAAAGACCCCTGCAATGAAATACCAGCAGCTGTTTGATGACCTCAGAGGACAGTCTGAAGCCGTAAGTAGTACCTACCAGCTCTGCTTTTCCTATTGATGAGAACTAACTATACAGGAAAACCATTAAACTATATTTAGACATGCATTTTAATTGGATGGCAGGCATATCTTCTGAATATGGTGTATATCTGACCCAATTATTTATATTTTTTTCAGGCAATAACGAAGGACATGTTTGAAGAGGCTCTGCGTGCCCTGGCAGATGAAGACTATCTGATCGTCACTGGAAAGACTGTTCGCCTGCTGTAAAGAAATACACGCATCTCCCTTCTTTCCTTGTACAGTCATTGAATTCACATGTATTTCCCTGTAGCAACAGCTTTTTCTCTGTACTGAATACTGGTGTGTAAAGAATGTTTGACCATGATGATGGCTAGCTTTGTATGCTTTGTGATTCCTGGTAGTGCTTGGTGTCTCAGATGTTATTATGGTGCGCAATAAATAAATGCTTTTCTATGTTTGAGGGTTGCTTTTATTATTTTATTTTTTTGATTTGTCTATAATATTTCAATGAACATTGGACCAACAGAGAAGGGTGACTCCGTTTTACTCATGCTAATCAAGGACAAATGCTGATGACAAACATGCCAGTGCTACAATGCACAACTCTGACAAGGTGTGCCATGGTGACCGGTAGTTTACACTTTGGAATACTGTATATTATTTTAAAGACCTTTCTCAGCAGTCGGGTGTTAGTTACCCGGCATAGACCAAAAAGAGCAAGCAAAAACTCCCTAAATTTAGTCTTGAGTGGTCCATCCTCTTCTGGCTGTATCAGCTGAGGTCCTGTGTATATACTCAGCATTATTCTTCAGCTTATTTTGTAGCTGTGTAATGCGCACCTCCTGCTGTTGACCACCTTGTCAGCCACATGCATCTTAAAATATTGTACAGAATCTAGTAGTGTATAGTCGAATACGAGGAAGGAACCGGTGGGAGCGTTTTCTGCAGACACCTAACCTGACACACCCCTCGTTTATGGCACTTTTTGTGTGCTTCTGGATTTGGCTGAAGAAGATGGCGGCCTCCTCAGGTTTGTCTGCTTCACTTTGGGAAATATGTAAAGATGTAAATATTATATAATTGGAGTCATAGAATATAAAAATACTATGTGCTGTTTACGCGAAAACAATGTTTAGAAGATAAACCTGGGGTCTGAAATGCTTGCAGCATGCTAGCCAGCAATCGAGTGGCGGCTAACGGTAGCTAGCTAGACTAGTTAGCAAAATTCAGTGGTGTATTCACTGCTCTGTAACTTAGCCAAGCCAGAATGTTATATGTATATTTTCATTATCTATACAAAGTTGGTCACAAACTGGCATAATTATTTGCTGGGATTAGGATAATTTAGTTAGCCTTCCACCAGTAGCATATATTTACGTTTAGCTAGTACAGTAGTTAGGTAGCTAGCTTGGGTGCTTTGCTAACTTTGGTTATGAAGTTGCAGATTTTTACAATAAGCTCGCTAGTTAGTAGCAAACAGAACTTGCATCATTTTAGAAGAGACCACTGGTTTTCATAATAGTTCGCTAGCTACTCACATGCAGCAAGGAGAGGAAGCTGGTTTAGCGCTCGTGCAACTGTTGTACTAGGTAGCTAACTAGATTTGTATATACTAGCCGTGGGGCGTGAAGTTGCTGCAGTTTATTATGCATGCCAGATCAAAGTTTCGTATTAATTGAAGGAAACGTCATATCACACATTTACTATGCAACCATTTTTATTAATACATTACCTTTCTCAGTTCGCTGTTTGTATTGTGCCTGTAAGAATAAAGGAAGTTGGCCCATGTCAGGTCTGATATTGCGCTGGTGGATTTTGAGGAATCATGACGGCTGCATCCCATAAGTTTCATAGCCAAGCACGAGGGTTCCATATCTCTGGTTCCACCCTGGCATACAGAATGATCCAGAACACAACACCCACTCAAAATCGCACATATGCATCTTTGTATCTCATCATCCCCCCTGGATTCATGTAGGATGAGGTTAGTCCAGGCCATCATCACTAATTATCCAGTGTTCAATAGGCTACATATAGATAAGGGCATGACTGTTAGGATGATCTCTTATTTATGAACTTTCATGGGGTCAGATAGGGAAGATCATCAGTGAATTGTGAATTCATTTTACCATCAGTGTACAGTTGAAATGGTACCCTGCATTGACATCACCCATTAGAAGTAAGTATTCATTCCAGTGACATACAGCACAAGGGATAGTGACAGTTGGTTGCCTGTTTTCAGCCACAAGCAAATAGCAAGTTCTAAGAATTTGTTGCATTTAACTTGCGTGAGCAGTTTGATATGGTATTGTGTGGCATGAACAGTTGAGGGTAGCATGGACAAACCCTCCCCAGGATTGCCTCTTCTAGTTTTTAAAATCTTGTCTTGTTTTTATTTCAGGAGTTAAAGTTCCACGTAATTTTCGCTTGTTGGAAGAGCTTGAAGAGGGTCAGAAAGGTGTTGGAGATGGAACAGTCAGCTGGGGCCTTGAAGATGATGAAGATATGACGCTAACACGGTGGACAGGCATGATCATCGGACCGGCACGAGTAAGTGTGACCGCAGCAGGAGTAAGTAAGAGACATCTGCGCGTCACATGACTGTGTTAGCCAGCTGAGCTAAAGTAACAAAAGTCTCAGGCAAGGTTACACCGCACTCGAGGTTTGATTACCAAACTACCTCTGTAACATAAGCACATCACCGTGCCATTTCCACCAGGAAGTGGAAATGTAATAGTTGTGTGTTCTAAGACCACGCTTTGGCAAAATGTTGTTGTTGAAAATGCTTTAAGAAAAAAAAAAAAAGTAAGTCAAGACAGGCACAGTAATGAGCATAGCTCATCACCATTACCCGGACCAAGCAATGTTTGTTTCTGTGTTTTGTTTTCCAGACTAATTATGAGAACAGGATATACAGTCTGAAAGTGGAATGTGGTCCTAAATATCCTGAATCACCTCCAATTGTTAGATTTGTAACAAAAGTTAGCATGAATGGCATAAATAATTCCAATGGGATGGTAAGTAACATCACATTTACATGTTTTGCCCTTACAAATGAAACAGGTCTAAATATGTATATATAATTATTAATGTACATGTGTTTTTGGTAAACTCAGTGCCTAGTGCTCATCAAAGGATGATCACTAATTTGCCTCTCCTCTCTCTCTCAGGTGGATACACGTAGCATACCAATTCTATCTAAATGGCAAACCTCTTATAGCATTAAAGTTGTTCTTCAAGAGTTAAGGCGTCTAATGATGTCCAAAGAGAATATGAAGCTTCCACAACCACCAGAAGGACAAACCTACAGTAATTAACTGTTGTTTACTTTTGACCCCTATTGTCTTAAACCGTATTCTCCTTGAAGTGATTGTGTAGGCCATCACAATCGTGATGATTCTCACTCCACTATTTTAAGAATTTAGACTGAGCAAGATTGGACATTCCTTTTAGTTAGCCTATGGTCATTCTAGAACTTCCCACTGCGAGTGAAATTACATTTTTAAGACCACAAGTGTACACAGTTATTTCTCTTCTATTGAAGTTAGTGTGACCATTCACTTTATGATTGTGAGATGTATCAAGTTGGCTTTACAAGAGAAGAATGGCACCAAGTGTATACCCAAGTCAAACAATTTATGTTTCGAATGGCAGGTGATTAAATAAATAATTGAAATGTGTGTATGATGGCATGCTTTAACAAATAAATAGTTGACCAAAAGCTACATTTAAATTGTAATTTAGTCAAATGTAGGAGGTATGTTGACATATCATGCAGATGAAGATTAAAATATGGCTTTAGGCCAGAAGTAGTGTCACAAGTTTTGAAGGATTTAAAAAAGTATATCTGTATTTGACACGATTCCAATAATGTTTCTGTTCTGCAGCTCTTTGAATTGTAACGTATGTTCAAGCCTGTTCTGTTCTGAAAAAAATACCCCATGTATTTAACTTCTAGAGAAAATTACAAGTTTATGACATTGCGATTTCTCTGACATTAAAATCACTGTCTTGAGAAATACTGTATGTTGCAAACTGGATTCCTTTTTACTCAATCTATAATGAAATATCTGTGGAAGATGAAGATTATACAGCAGCAGTTACAGTGGGGCAAAAAAGTATTTAGTCAGCCACCAATTGTGCAAGTTCTCCCACTTAAAAAGATGAGAGAGGCCTGTAATTTTCATCATAGGTACACTTCAACTATGACAGACAAAATGAGGGGAAAAAAATCTAGAAAATCACATTGTAGGATTTTTAATTCATTTATTTGCAAATTATGGTGGAAAATAAGTTTTTGGTCAATAACAAAAGTTTATCTCAATACTTTGTTATATACCCTTTGTTGGCAATGACAGAGGTCAAACGTTTTCTGTAAGTCTTCACAAGGTTTTCACACACTGTTGCTGGTATTTTGGCCCATTCCTCCATGCAGATCTCCTCTAGAGAAGTGATGTTTTGGGGCTGTTGCTGGGCAACACAGACTTTCAACTCCCTCCAAAGATTTTCTATGAGGTTGAGATCTGGAGACTGGCTAGGCCACTCCAGGACCTTGAAATGCTTCTTACCTACTGTGAAGCATGGGGGTGGAAACATCATGCTTTGGGGCTGTTTTTCTGCAAAGGGACCAGGACGACTGATCCGTGTAAAGGAAAGAATGAATGGGGCCATGTATGGTGAGATTTTGAGGGAAAACCTCCTTCCATCAGCAAGGGCATTGAAGATGAAACGTGGCTGGGTCTTTCAGCATGACAATGATCCCAAACACACCGCCCGGGCAACAAAAGAGTGGCTTCATAAGAAGCATTTCAAGGTCCTGGAGTGGCCTAGCCAGTCTCCAGATCTCAACCTCATAGAAAATCTTTGGAGGGAGTTGAAAGTCCGTGTTGCCCAGCAACAGCCCCAAAACATCACTGCTCTAGAGGAGATCTGCATGGAGGAATGGGCCAAAATACCAGCAACAGTGTGTGAAGACTTACAGAAAACGTTTGACCTCTGTCATTGCCAACAAAGGGTATATAACAAAGTATTGAGATAAACTTTTGTTATTGACCAAATACTTATTTTCCACCATAATTTGCAAATAAATTCATTATAAATCCTACAATGTGATTTTCTGGATTTTTTTTCTCATTTTGTCTGTCATAGTTGAAGTGTACCGATGATGAAAATTACAGGCCTCTCTCATCTTTTTAAGTGGGAGAACTTGCACAATTGGTGGCTGACTAAATACTTTTTTGCCCCACTGTATATTGAATACATTCTGAATAATGCCTTGGACTCTCAACAATTCTCATAGATCAGCAATATATTTTCTAGCTTTTTATCTCCATCTGTGATGCTGTATAGAATGCTTTATAGAATGGTTTGGCACTTGTTAGCCTTAAGACATTTGCTTTCATGCTTTAAATGGGGTTCGGGGATTAACCACTAGCAATTGGCACCTAAACAATTACAAGGGGGATGTCAGGCCATTTGGATAGTGTATAATAGCCATTTGCCAAGCCATAGTCAAGTTATTGTATTAGCAGATAATTATAAAACTATCCGTTAGCTTGAGTTTTTACGAGCCCCTTTTTCTTCTTCATACAGTTATGAGCTGTATGTGTTAAAGGCAATACATTCTGATTAACAATACTGATAAATTCATGATTTTGGACAGTTATTTAACACCTTTTTCCTATACTGTCTGTCAGAACTCTAGATTGCAGGAGAGGGTCAGTATCAGTACAGTACAGATTTCATGTCACAGAGGATTGTGTGACGTTAGACTCGGGGGTGACTGTAATGGTTAGTGACTGCAAGTCCACCGTGCCAGTCC
Source organism: Oncorhynchus clarkii lewisi (assembly GCF_045791955.1). Taxonomy (NCBI): domain Eukaryota; kingdom Metazoa; phylum Chordata; class Actinopteri; order Salmoniformes; family Salmonidae; genus Oncorhynchus; species Oncorhynchus clarkii. The sequence goes on from NC_092174.1 coordinate 28,596,729, forward strand.
TCCACATGACCTGACCACATAAATCTCCCCCACTGCAGTGGCCTGACTGAGAGCAGCTTGACTGTCTTGTGGCTGAGCATCACATTCACTGCAGGGTAGACCGCCCATATCGTTGTGGACTGGACATCACACACACATACAAGTAGTGTACACACACACCACATAACCTCAGTATGGGAGAGCTCAATGTCAGCATAACCACAAACATTTCCTTTGTTAAATGTATTCATGCATTCTCTCTGCTGTATTTGTTTATAGATCCCAACTCAAGATGATAGGTTTACATAAACAATGGATATATATTCTCAGCAGAAAAAAGGGTAAATGGTATCCCAAAAGATGAGGAAGAAAACAAAGAAATATCCCATTCCTGAATATTTCCTTTACTGTAAATAACACTGGTGTTGAACTATACACCAGCATGGTCATCTCACTAACAGCATATTAACTCATTAAAGCAACCTAAATATACAAAGGAAATATCTACTGGAGGAGTACACAGGAAAAATGTCAGCAATGTCTTGAGTCCATATTTTGGTATGATTTACACATCATGGAGTCACTACTGTACAATTTATCATTTGTCTGTTCATTTGTGCTGATGCTGGGAAGAAACCAGCTTTGAAAGGGTGCTTTGGGAAGACCTGGTGGAGGATCTCTTCTCCCTGATGGACTGAATCTCAATGATCTTTCCTTGATTCTTTGCGTCCTCGCCATCCTGGATCTTCCCCTCTGGTGTGATTTGAGAAGGAGCTAAAGTGGGAATCAAGGAAAAATTTTAAATTCTTGACGAATCAAGGAAATCCGATTAAAGATTCACCCCGTCTTGTTACATACTGTAGCTTCAGCCCTTCTATAATAAATCAGCTGTGACATCATCATCCCCTAGAGGGAGCTATATACCTGTGAGATAATACTACTGGGTGATCTAGCTGTGGTTTCTGCTCTAGGGGCCATGACGGTTCTAAAAGGCAGGGGCAGCAGCGTGATGCTGCTTAGGTTTGTCTCCAGGGCCTCCATTGCTGCATGTTTACATTACTCTTAAGAAAGAGACATGCTTTAGACTGAACTGATTGCCAAAGGGAAGTATGATTGCACTAGCTACTCGTGTTGTGCAGTGCAGCCAGCCTGTTAGCCAGCAGTCACTGTGTGTCCTCCTCATTGTGTCTTTGAATTGGTGTCCAAAGCACAAGCTATAAATTATTAATTGATGGGATTAAGTCATCATTCTGGACACCCGCAAGTGATTATTTGGTAACACTTTATTTGGATAGTCCACCTGTAGATGCTCTACAGACTGCCAGTAACATTTCAACTAACTATTTACTAGCTCTAACCTTAACCCTTATCCTAACCTTAACCCTTACCCTGACCTTTATTCTAAACCTAACCGTAACCTTAGCAAGTAGTTGCTTATCCACAGATAGTTTGTTGAAAGTATGGCCATCTGGCACATCTAAAGATGGCAAAATCAGGACTATCCAAATAAAGTATGACTGATTATTTATCTCAAAAGATGTCCTCGTGGAGACTGAAATGCAACCAGATAGAGAACACTATTATTCCATCATTTTGTCAGAAGGCTTTGAATGTACAGTACCAGTCAAAAGTTTGGACACACCTACTCATTCAAGGGTTTTTCTTTATTTTTACTATTTTCTACATTGTAGAATAATAGTGAAGACATCAAAACTATGAAATAACACATGGAATCATGTAGTATCCAAAAAACTGTTAAATAATCAAAATAAATTATTGTCATTCTCTCAACCAGCTTCATGAGGTAGTCACCTGGAATGCATTTAAAATAACAGGTGTGCCTTGTTAAAAGTTCATTTGTGGAATTTCTTTCCTTAATGCGTTTGAGCAAATCAGTTGTGTTGTGACAAGGTAGGGGTGGTATACAGAAGATAGCCCTATTTGGTAAAATACCAAGTCCATATTATGGCAAGAATTCCTCAAATAAGCAAAGAGAAAAGATAGTCCATCATTACTTTAAGACGTGAAGGTCAGTCAATCTGGAAAATCTCAAGAACTTTGAAAGTTTCTTCAAGTGCAGTCCCAAAATCCATCAGGTGCTATGATGAAACTGGCTCTCATGAGGACCGTCACAGGAAAGGAAGACCCAGAGTTACCTCTGCTGCAGATAAGTTCATTCGAGTTACCAGCCTCAGAAATTGCAGCCCAAATAAATGCTTCAGAGTTCAAGTAATAGACACAGCTCAACATCAACTGTTCAGAGGAGACTTTGTGAATCAGGTCTTCATGGTCGAATTGCTGCAAAGAAACCATTACTAAAGGACACCAATAAGAAGAAGACTTGCTTGGGCCAAGAAATATTCCATCTAATTGACATTAGACCGATGGAAATCTGTCCTTTGGTCTGATGAGTCCAAATTTGAGATTTTTGGTTCCAACCGCCGTGTCTTTGTGAGACGGATAATCTCTGCATGTGTGGTTCCCACCATGAAGCATGGAGGAAAGAGGTGTGATAATGCAGGGGTGCTTTGCTGATTACACTGTCTGATTTATTTATAATTCAAGGCACACTTAACCAGCATGGCTACCACAGCATTCTGCAGTGATTCGCCATCCCATCTATCTATCATTTGTTTTTCAACAGGACAATGACCTAAAACATACCTCCAGGCTGTATAAGGACTATTTGACCAAGGAGAGTGATGTAGTGCTGCATCAGATGACCTGGCCTCCACAATCACCCGACCTCAACCAAATTGAGATGGTTTGGGATGTGTTGGGCCGCAGAGTGAAAGAAAAGCAGCCAACAAGTGTTCAGCATATGTGGGAACTCCTTCAAGACTTTTGGAAAAGCATTCCTCATGAAACTGGTTGACAGAATGCCAAGCGTCTGCAAAGCTGTCAAGGCAAAGGGTGGCTACTTTGAAGAATCCAAATATATTTTGATTTGTTTAACACTTTTTTGGATACTACATGATTCCATATGTGTCATTCCATAGATTTTTAGATTACAATGTAGAAAATAGTAAAAATTTAGAAAAACCCTTGAATGAGTAGGTGTGTCCAAACCTTTGACTGGTACTGTAGTTTTGGTCCGTGTGCTGATATATTTCTATTTACCAGGTTTTGTGTCCATAGAGGGTGTGATGGTTGCAATGGGAAATGAGGGAAGTATAGTACAATAGTATTAAAGGGATGGTAACCTACTGAAAGTATTGATAGTATAATGTCTGACCTGATGTGACATGCTGGTTGTGGAGTGGTTGACAGTACTCTGAGGGAAGTCCCAGGCCAGTAGCACTATGAGTAATTTGAAACACAACCAAAACACACTGCAAATGCCCATTCAACTAGTTTTTTGCTTTATGTAGTCATTGAATGCAAGAAATATGGGATCAAATATTAAATGTTTGACTACTCTAATACACTATAAGTGAAGTTTTACCAAATACTTATGACTTCTTCAAATGGGGGGGACACTAGATACATAAAGTGCTTTAATTTCTAAACGGTAAAACAGAAAGTGACATTCTGTACTGTCACGCCTCATATGAAACATTTGATCTCAAATCCAAAATGCTATAGATTATAGAGCCACATTTTAAAATGTTTGCTTCACGGTCCAAATACATATGGAGGTGAGTGCATATGCTGTTGGTTGGTATATGGATTAGCAATCACTGGAACAGAGTAAGGTCAACATGTATTTTTACTAGTAATTTTCCATTACAATACAATGCTATTTATACTTTATTCAAACATGCTATAAATAATTTTCTGTCTGGACAAGTACAGTGTGTGCTGCTGAGGCTGGATGACTAGATGCTCCTTTTTCAAATATACTAGTGGGAGGTAGGGACAAGCAGCATACTTTTATTATAAGTCATTCATCTGAAGTCTTCACTGTAACTGATTACTCAACCCAAATCTGAAGAGCTTTCCACCAATTCCCAGTTTTTACACATACAGGCATATATTTATGCATACTATTCACCATAAAAATAATGTTTTATTGTCACATACACAGGATAGGTGCAGTGAAATGTGTTGATTTACAGAGGTGATATTCAAAGTCGAGTTCGCCAATATACAATAAAAAAATATATAATTTTTTTGGAACAAAAAATTAAGAGTACAGATTATATGGTACATTATACAATTCCTTTTGAGAAAGATTATTTGAAAAATATAATTTTACTGAGTAAATGTATTTATTGGTTTCATTTTGATAAGAGATGAAAATGCAATGAATTGAAAGTTATTTATTGATGTAAAAATCTAAATTTGCCGATTTCAAGGTTGTGCCCTTAAATTTGGGGAACTTTGGGGGTACAGTATAAATGGGGTCCCCAGAAATTCTGGGGTAAAAAATGGCATCCCCGCTGAGATAGCTGTGGCACAGCAGCAGTTTGAAGATAATGAGCACTGTATTTACCATTTAACCTGTCGTACAATGAGCTTTCCATATAACAAAGTATTTAACCTAAGAGAGATTCATCTTAATAATAGGAACCGCAAATCCACACTTGACTCTTTAACCATTCTAATCTGAATTTTAGCTCTGAACAGCTGAACAAAGACATCAATTTAATCCATTTTCTTATTTTCTCAAGGCTCTTTCTCTCTGCAAGAATCTCAAATGGAGGCTTATACTGAGATTATTTCACTTTTTACACCCACGGTGTCTCTGTCCTCTCAGTCTCAGCTCTCCAGCCATGCAGTCAGGCAACCAGTATCTCACCGTTCAAAAGCGTGTGAAATTAGTCAATCTTGGTTTGGGTTTGAGTGACTGATTTCAATGCAGCCTGAGAGTGTTTCAGTGATCTAAGTTGGGAAGGAATGTGGTGAGGAGGACATGAGGCTAGTCTACAGACTGGCTGCTGGAGCCAGCCCTCCTTAGTGGGTTCCCAGAGATCTCACCTTCTGCCCCCCAGGGCCAAAAGGTCACGTCTTCCGTCTGTCAGTACTGTAAAAAGCTTTGGCTCTTTTACAGCCCACAGGATAGGAGGAATGAATGGAAATGGAGAATGTCTGTCTATCAGAAGCACATTTTTGTATACATTTCACAGGATTTACCCATGATTGTCTGAGGCTGAGTTTGTGCAAATTGAGTCTGAACATATAATAGGCCTAGTTGAAGTGAATAAACAAACAAAAATATAAATTTAAAAAAAATAAAGATAATTTACTTGTTCTGAGCTTGAAGCAATTTGAGGCCCATTTTCAAAGAATGTATGCACAGACTGTATTTGTTACAACAATGGCAACGTGGAACAACAGATAACATGATATTTCCCAGTATTAGGGTAATTGTTTATCTATTTTTTGGATGTGAAAAAATGATGTTGATGATAACAAAAAATGGCATTGTTTACTCCCAATGGGGGAATTGCTCACATATAAAATGTGTGGTGCTGTGAAAACAAGGAAGGTCTGTTGTGTGTTTTAAGTGCTGTATTTACAGTGAGCTAATACATGAATTGCCTCTTCTCACTGTGAGAAAAGGGACAGATTAGAACCACATGTCTGCTTGCACTCTTGGCTCCCTGGGCAATTGACATGCACTTCACAGACAGAGTGCAATAATCATGCAGATAGCTAGGCTTCAGTCAGCTTGTGTATACTCTGACCCATTGTGCTTACCGCTCACGGCTATTGGAATCCATAGAACGATATATCAGCTAGTCAAAGGGAAGTTCTCTATCTCATGGCCAATGTTGTACTATGATAATAAACATACTGTCTGAAACATCAATTAAAATTGCCTATTTATTGTCACTTAATATGTGGCTAATGTGATATTAAAGAGGGCCTCACATCAACTGACAGAATTTTGAAAAAGGGGGTAAGATAAAAAATATATATTAGCAAATGAGCTGTGTTCTTATTGCATTTCAAGCTATTTATACGGATGGAAGAAAAGTCACTAGACTTCATGTCTCTACTCTGCGGGAACTATTAAATTACAGCTGGATGTTTCTAATTACCTCACTATAAATGTTGGAACACAACACTTCTCAAGTGTTAGAGGGCCCATATATTGTCTCCTCACATGTTTAGGGAAACACTGGCTCATGGTGCTCCCTGTATGTGTGTTTCTGGCATTGGAATTGTGGCTTAGTGAGAGAAAAGTGAGCATTCCTTCTGCTGGCGCAAGGGGAAAGGAAATGGGTAATAAAACCCAGAAAAAGAAAAACTCCCTCGCTCCGCTGCGCGCTGGAGCCAGTGATTCTGACTGGTATCCACTTAATTGCTTTTAAATGAAAAATATGTTTGACTTCCCATTTTGCTGTGTTTAAGAAAGTCAAGTCAAATCCCATATGTATAGCAGCCAAAGCAGGGAGCGCTGTGGCCGGCCACTCTCATCCAGCAGTATAAAGACTAATCCTGCTCTCTCAGCGCGGTGCCATCAGTAATATTATTATTAATATTGAGAGGAGGACTGTGTGCAACGGTAACCAAAGTCTGGAGGAGTCAGACTGACTGTCCAGCCTCCTTTTCTCTTAGCCCTACCGCCACATGGAATGTGCAACATGTTGAGATGGTTCAGTCCATCATGTCATTTCCCCCAGTGTTTTATATAATGTAGCTTATGTTTAAAATGTTTGTTATTCTATATCCGCATTGATCGGTGCCATATTTTTTTTAAGGACATTTATAAGGGGAGCACATTTTGTTAATATTCAGCACCAAATGATGTAATAGTATGTGGCCACTTGTACATACTGCGTGATAAACAGTTTGTCTTCATAGTACTGTAGACCTGTCAACTAGAGTCCATCATGACTATAATGTTACGTTAGACTTTCATGTCGTGTCAGGCGTTTTGCTTTGTAGTGTAGTTAATTGTTGAGGAAAAGAAGTGTGTCACATCCCCAACAGTCATTGGTTACATCCCATCAAGCTGAGCTGACTGCTGCTGTCTGTCCCCGTGGTCCCCCCCCCCCCCCATGCCCAGGGCCTACTGGTTGGTTGGTTGGTGCTATTGTGGCATGCAGCGTCCACAGGGCCACAGAGGGAACCTGGCCCTGCAGGATGTCAGACAATGCTGGGAAGGAAGAGGAAGGAATCCTGGGCTTTGTGTTGGATGGAAGCTAGTGATCATCATCAGTCCTGTTTGTCTTGATGAAAAGAGCCTTCCCCCCCCTATGACTCCTTACTCACTGTCGCCCTGGGCTTGTCTTGAAGAGAAGAGTGAAGAAAGGATACGAGGAGAAGAGCTTTCCACCATGAATGACTCTTCACTGTCCCTCGGGGCTTGGCTTGAGTTAGCTTGGTCATCATTCTGCCTGTCTCGTTGCGTGCTCTGTGAATGATAATAAAGGCTTCTCTGTCTCTGGTACCTCCCAATGTCTTTGATTTAATGTTTCATGATTTGTTGTTCCTTTATTCTTTTCAAGAGACTATTCCAAAGCATTGACACAGAGCTGACACAACATCACAACATTAAGCTGTCGTTGTTCTCTTCAATGAAATTCACCTGTTATTTAGTAACAGGCCCATATCTGTCATATCAAAGAACATTTTATTTTGTCACATACAACTGTTTATCAGATGTTATTGCGGGTGTAGCAAATAGCTTGTGTTTCCAGCTCCAACGGTGCAGTAATATCTAACAAGTAATATCTAAAGTAAAGGAATTTAATTAAGAATATTTAAATATTTGGACAGGCAATGTCAGACTAAGATACAGTAGAATAGGATAGAATACAGTATATACATATTTTTTTATTTCACCTTTATTTAACCAAGTAGGCCAGTTGAGAGCAAGTTCTCATTTACAACTGCGACCTGGCCAAGATAAAGAGTTACACATGGGATAAACAAACGTACAGTCAATAACACAATAGAAAAATCTGTATACAGTGTGTGCAAATGAAGTAAGGAGGTAAGACAATAAATAGGCCAATAGTGGCAAAGTAATTACAATTTAGCAATTTACACTGGAGTGATACATGTACAGATGAGGATGTGCAAGTAGAAATATGTGTGTGCAAAAGAGCAGAAAAACAAATGTGGGGATGGGGTAGGTAGTTGGTTTGATGGGCTATTTACTAATGGGCTATGTACAGCTGCAGCAACCGTTAAGCTGCTTTGACAACTGACGCTTAAAGTTTGTGAGGGAGCTATAAGTCTCCAACAACAGTGATTTTTGCAATTCGTTCCAGTCATTGGCAGCAGAGAACTGGAAGGAAAGGTGGCCAAAGAGGTGTTGTCTTTGGGGGTGACCAGTGAAATATACCTGCTGGAGCGAGTGCTACGGGTGGGTGTTGCTATGGTGACCAGTGAGCTGAGATAAGGCGGAGCTATATCTAGCAAAGACTCATAGATGACCTGGAACCAGTGGGTTTGGCGACGAATATGTAGCGAGGACCAGCCAACAAGAGCATACAGGTCACAGTGGTGGGTAGTATATGGGGCTTTGGTGACATAACGGATGGCACTGTGATAGACTGCATCCAATTTGCTGAGTAGAGTATTGGAGGCTAATTTGTAAATGACATCGCCAAAGTCAAGGATCGGTAGGATAGTCAGTTTTACGAGGGTAAGTTTGGCAGCATGAGTGAAGGAGGCTTTGTTGTGAAGTAGGAAGCCGATTCTATATTTAATTATGGATTGGAGATGCTTAATGTGAGTCTGGAAGGAGAGTTTACAGTCTAGCCAGACACCTAGGTATTTATAGTTGTCCACATATTCTAAGTCAGAACCGTTCAGAGTAGTGATGCTAGTCGGGCGGCCTGTGCAGGCACTGATCGGTTGAAGAGCATGCATTTAGTTTTACTAGCATTTAAGAGCAGTTGGAGGCCACGGAAGGAGTGTTGTATGGCGTTGAAGCTCGTTTGGAGGGTTGTTAACACAGTGTCTAAAGAAGGACCAGATGTATACAGAATGGTGTCGTCTGCGTAGAGGTGGATCAAAGAATCACCAGCAGAAAGAGCGACATCATTGATATATACAGAGAAAAGAGTCGGCCCGAGAATTGAACCCTGTGGCACCTCCATAGAGACTGCCAGAGGTCCGGACAACAGGCCCTCCGATTTTACACACTGAACTCTATTTGAGAAGTAGTTAGTGAACCAGGCGAGGCAGTCATTAGAGAAACCAAGGTTGTTGAGTCTGCCGATAAGAATGTGGTGATTGACAGAGTCGAAAGCCCTGGCCAGGTCGATGAAGACGGCTGCACAGTACTGTCTTTTATCGATGGGGATTATGATTTTGTTTAGGATCTTGAGCGTGGCTGAGGTGCACCCATGACCAGCTCTGAAACCAGATTGCGTAGGGGAGAAGGCACAGTGGTATTCAAAATAGTAGGTGATCTGTTTGTTCACTTGGCTTTCGAAGACTTTAGAAAGGCAGGGCAGGATGGATATAAGTCTCTATCAGTTGGCCACTTTAAGAGTGAGATGAGTAATGCAAATATGTAAAGTGTTAGTGTTCCATTATTAAAGTGGCCAGTGATTTCAAGTCTATGCATATAGGGCAGCAGCCTCTAATGTGCTAGTGATGGCTATTTAACAGTCTGATGGCCTTGAGATCGAAGCTGTTTTTCAGTCTCTCGATCCCAGCTTAGATGCACCGGTACTGACCTCGCCTTCTGGATGATAGCGGGGTGAACAGGCAGTGGCTCGGGTGGTTGTTGTCCTTGATGTTCTTTTTGGCCTTCCTATGACATCGGGTGCTGTAGGTGTCCTGGAGGGCAGGTAGCTTTCCCCCGGTGATGCGTTAGGCAGACCGCACCACCCTCTCGAGAGCCCTGCGGTTGCGGGCGGTGCTGTTGCCGTACCAGGTGGTGATACAACCCAACAGGATGCTCTCAATTCTATAATAGTTTATGAGGGTTATAGGTGCCAAGATACATTTCTTCAGCCTCCTGAGGTTTAAGAGGCGCTATTGTGCCTTCTTCACCAAACTGTCTGTGTGGGTGGATAATTTCAGTTTGTCAGTGATGTGTACTCTGAGGAACTTTAAACTTTCTACCTTCTCCATTGTGGTCCTGTTGGTGTGGATACGGTAGTGCTCACTCTGCTGTTTCCTGAAGTCCACTATCAGCTCCTTAGTTTTGTTGACGTTGGGTGAGAGGTTATTTTCCTGGCAACACACTCCCATGGCCCTCATCTCCTCCCTGTAGGCTGTCTCGTCATTGTTGGTAATCAGGCCTACTACTGTTGTGTCATCTGCAAACTTGATGATTGAGTTGGAGGCATGCGTGGCCATGCAATCATGGGTGAACAGGGAGTACAGGAGGGGGCTGAGCATGCATCCTTGTGGGGCCTCAGTGTTGAGGATAAGCAAAGTGGAGGTTGTTTCCTACCTTCACCACCTGGGGGTCCAGGACCCAGTTGCACAGGGCGGGGTTCAGACCCAGGGCCTTGAGCTTAATGATGAACTTGGAGGGTACTATGGTGTTGAATGATGAGCTATAGTCAATTAACAGTATTCTTACATAGGTATTCCACTTGCCCAGATAGGATTGGGCAGTGTGCAGTGTGATGACGATTGCATCATATGTGGATCTATTTGGGCGGTAAGGGTCTAAGGTGTCAGGTAAGATATAGGTGGTATGATCCTTGACTAGACTGTCAAAGCACTTCATGATGACAGAAGTGAGTGCTACAGGGAGATAGTCATTTAGTTCAGTTATCTTTGCTTTCTTGGGTACAGGAACAATGGTGGGCTTCTTGAAGCATGTGGGGACAACAGACTGGGATAGGGAGAGATTGAATATGTCCGTAAACACTCCAGTCAGCTGGTCTGCGCATGCTCTGAAGATGTGGCTAGGGATGCCGTCTGAGCCGGCAGCCCTGCGAGGGTTAACACGCTTAAATGTCTTACTCATGTCGGCCACGGAGAAGGACAGCCCACAGACCTTAGTAGCGGGCCGCGTCGATGGCACTGTGTTATCCTCAAAGCGGGCGAAGAAGGTGTTTAGCTTGTCCGGAGACAAGACACCGGTGTCCGCGACGTGGCTGGTTTTCCCTTTGTAGTCCATGATTGTCTGTAGACCCTGCCACATACGTCTTGTGCCTGAGCCATTGAATTGCGACTTCACATTGTCTCTATACTGATGTTTTGCCTGTCTGATTGCCTTACGTCGGGAATAACTACACCGATTGTATTTGGCCATATTCCCAGTCACCTTGCCATGGTTAAATGAGATGGTTCACGCTTTCAGGTTTGCGCGAATGCTGCCATCTATCCACGGTTTCTGGTTAGGGTAGGTTTTAATTGTCTCCGTGGGTACAACATCTCCTATACACTTCCCGATAAACTCAGTCACTGTATCAGTGTATTTGTCTATGTTGTTCTCAGAGGCCTGGAACACCTGGAACACATCCCAGACCGCGTGATCAAAACAATCTTGAAGCGTGGATTCCGATTGGTCAGACCAGCGTTGGATAGTCCTTAGCACAGGTACTTCCTGTATGAGTTTCTGCCTATAGGAGGGGAGGATCTAAATGGAGTCGTGATCAGATTTTCCTAAGGGAGGGCGTGGGAGTGCTTTGTAGGCATCCTGGAAGTTGGAGTAGCAGTGGTCGAGTGTTTTAGCAGCGCGAGTACTACAGTCAATGTGTTGATAGAACTTCGGTAAACGTTTTCCTCATATTTCCTTTGTTCAAATCCCCAGCTACAATAAATGCGGCCTCAGGATATGTGGTTTACAGTTTGCATAAAGTCCAGTGAAGTTCTTTGAGGGCTGTCGCGGTATCGGCTTGAAGGGGAATATACACGGCTGTGACTAACCGTAGAGAATTCTCTTGGGAGGTAATATGGTCGGCATTTGATTGTAAGGTATTCTAGGTCGGGTGAACAAAAGGACTTGAGTTCCTGTATGTCATCACAATTACACCATGAGTAGTTAATCATGAAACATACACTCCCGACCTTCTTCTTCCCGGAGAGATATTTATTCCTGTCTGTGTGATGAACTGAGAACCCAACTGAGTGTACGGACAGTATATCCCGAGAGAGCCATGTTTCAGTGAAACAGAATATGTTACAATTGCTGATGTCTCTCTGGAAGGAAATCCTTGCTGTCACGTTCTGACCTTAGTTCCTTTGTTTTGTCTTTGTTTTAGTATGGTCAGGACGTGAGTTGGGGTGGGCAGTCTATGTTTGTGTTTCTATGTTGGTTTTTGAGTTTGGCCTGGTATGGTTCTCAATCAGAGGCAGGTGTCGTTAGTTGTCTCTGATTGAGAATCATCTTAGGTAGCCTTTTTCCACCTGTGTTTCGTGGGTGTTTATTTTCTGTTTTGTGTGTCATCACTAGACAGGACTGTTTCGTTTGTTCGTTCTTCCTAGTTGTTATTTTGTTTAGTGTTCAGTTTTGATTATATTAAAAATCATGAACACTTACCACGCTGCACCTTGGTCCTCACCTTCTTCCACTGACGACAGCCGTTACACTTGCCCTGAGCTCGTCAACTTTATTATCCAGACACTGAAAATTAGCGAGTAATATACTCGGAAGCGGTGGTTGGTGTTCGCGCCTCCTGAGTCAGACTAAAAGTCCAAAGAGTACCTCTTGTCTGCCTGCGGTGTTTTTGAACATGCTCTCGAATCAGTTAAATTGCCCAGGAGGGTACAAACAAAGGATCTGATTCGGGAAAGGTGTATTCCTGGTCGTAATGCTGGTGAGTTACCGCCGCTCTGATATCCAGAAGTTCTTCCCGGCTGTATGTAATAACACAAAACAATTTCTTGGCTAATTATGTAAGAAATCAGACAGAAAAGAAATACTGCAAAGTTTCGCAAGAGCTAGAAGCATGGCAGCAATGGCCGTTGGTGCCATTTTCCAGTTTCTTTTTATCTGCAGCCTTAGTCACATTAGTTAGTCACATTGATTAGTCACATTGCTAAGGAAATGAAACCTACATGGATGCACTGATTTTCATGGTGCCTCTCATGTGCTCAGAGGAGTGGTGTGCCCGGCCAGACTAAACCCCATCTGCCACAGAACGGGGCAAAGTGGATTATGTCAATGTAATTCTCATGTTTTCATAACCATTTCTAGCGGTAGTCTCTACACACTAGAAAACACCAAACAAGGTCAATCGGTGACCTTTTACAACTAGCTGCCAAACAGACGCTATGTTTACAGTTTGCAGCTCCTTACTGTTGTTTCATTGTGCAACATTATGGTATATGCTGAATCAATGTTCATTATTGACAGTTATGAAAGGACATGGTATCATGATTGATTGGAGAGTTTGTAATCATACAGACATATGGGTCGACCTTATGGGACAATGGGTCAAATTTTTAGTGGTTCAAATGCAATGTCATAAGACAAAAACACGAGACCAAACTTCTGCCTCCCTCGAGCCACATGAAAACGCCTCTAAACCATAAAAGATGATGCAGTTGGTATCATCGCAGACGAGCAGAGGGAGCGAAAAAATATGTCCAAATATTTCCATGGCTCCTGTGGCCTTCTGCTAGCATATTTCTGGCATGAGCTCATGTGTGCTGTGGCTAGTTTGAGCACTCTCAGCACTGTTCCCTTCCCAGTCTCTTGAAGTACTAGTGCCTGAGTTCAACTAGGCATTTACATTGTCATTCAAGATGCTTTTCTCCCCTACACCCTTGGGAGAGTGGTTCCACTGAGAACCGAGGGTGGGGATTTTTAGCGAGAGGGCCTATATGCAGTAGTTGTTCCATTACACTGAAACTGAACATGTGCAGCCAGAGTATCAGCTTTATCTCAATATTCATTCAAAATTAGGTTTCTAAACTTTGGTTCTCAGAGTACAGTGATCCTCAAGGGTTCAGTAGTCCTTATGGTTATTATAATATAAAACTTGGAGTCAACTGTTTCAATAAACTGTCTGCACTTTTACTGCCTGTAATTGACAATAAGTAGGCTATGAAACACTTATTCTTTTAATTCTTCCAGCAGTTATTTTCATGAGCCCTGCATGATCCAAATGGGGGAAAAGTTGTTTGAAAATGTGACTGAAGCTTTTTGTTTTTCAGGGGCAGGGGCTTAAGGTTTTTCTTCTCAACTGGATCGAGAGAAAATCTCAATAAAAAAGTATGTGGTATTAACCGATCATAAATTGACATGACATGTATTCCTAATAATGCAAACATTGGGAACAGAGGAGCCAGAAATAACCCTCATGTAAGATGTGTAAAAGATTGGGACTGAACCAAGCAGCAAGCAAGTGGAGGCGGGGGGTTAGAGAGAGAGGTGGAAAGAGTTAGGGGTAGAGGGGCGTCTGTGGAGGGGTAGAGAGAGAGGTGGAAGGAGTTAGGGGTAGAGGGGTGTCTGTGGAGGGGTAGAGAGAGAGGTGGAAGGAGTTAGGGGTAGAGGGGTGTCTGTGGAGGGGTAGAGAGAGAGAGGTGGAAGGAGTTAGGGGTAGAGGGGTGTCTGTGGAGGGGTAGAGAGAGAGGTGGAAGGAGTTAGGGGTAGAGGGGTGTCTGTGGAGGGGTAGAGAGAGAGGTGGAAGGAGTTATGGGTAGAAAGAGGGGTGTATGTGGAGGGGTAGAGAGAGAGGTGGAAGGAGTTAGGGGTAGAGGGGTGTCTGTGGAGGGGTAGAGAGAGAGGTGGAAGGAGTTAGGGGTATAGGGGTGTCTGTGGAGGGGTAGAGAGAGAGGTGGAAGGAGTTAGGGGTAGAGGGGTGTCTGTGGAGTGGAGGGGTAGAGAGAGAGGTGGAAGGAGTTAGGGGTAGAGGGGTGTCTGTGGAGGGGTAGAGAGAGAGGTGGAAGGAGTTAGGGGTAGAGGGGTGTCTGTGGAGGGGTAGAGAGAGAGGTGGAAGGAGTTAGGGGTAGAGGGTGTCTCTGGAGGGGTAGAGAGAGAGGTGGAAGGAGTTAGGGGTAGAGGGGTGTCTGTGGAGGGGTAGAGAGAGAGGTGGAAGGAGTTAGGGGTAGAAGGGTGTCTGTGGAGGGGTAGAAAGAGAGGTGGAAGGAGTTAGGGGTAGAAGGGCATCTGTGGAGGGGTAGAGAGAGAGGTGGAAGGAGTTAGGTGTAGAGGGGCATCTGTGGAGGGTTAGAGAGAGAGTGAGTTGGTGAGAGGAGTGGAGGGGGTGGCCCTGTGTAAAGGAACTCATAAAAGTCACATTTGTTGGTGATGCATGAGGAAGTGAAGCCAGCTTTGGCACATGTGTCTGTGGTGCTACATTAACTGTTAACACAAATAATCAAAGTGCAGGGCCCATTGAGCGCTGGCGCCAGTGAAATGAGGGGGAGAGGCTGGCTTTGCAGGCACCTCCCTCCCTCTCTCCTTCCCTCTCTCCCTGGGCCTAGCTAGCAGGTGGAGGTCTACCAGGGGCTTTCACAGGATGGAAGTGCTTACAAAACAGGCGGGCCAGCCCACTGGCAGAGGAAAGCACCGCCACACTCCTGCTTTCCAGCTATTGTGTAGAAGTGTGCTTCTCTTTTTAGAACCTCGCCTTTGTACTGTTAAGCACCGACACAGCTCTGGGAGCCGGAAGAGACATGGCACCGGCGGTAACTACGTCACCTACTGTAGCTACATGCTTGCCTCAAGCTAATTAACATGTCACTGTTGTGACCTTGACTTTATTATTATTTTTTTTTTACCATTTTAGCTGTAGATGGTACAGTCAAATCACTGCCCTAATTCACTGGAACAGAAAGCTTTGCTGTATTATCAGTGATAATTTGAAGGGTACCTTGGACTTCATAACACATTCATAACCTATACATAACACATTCATAACCTATACATAACACATTCATAGGCTGTTTAAAATGTAATTTACGCTTATGTCAACAACTGCAATGTGTATAATATGGGGAGGACTGTTGTCTGCTAGAGGTAGTTTGGGGGCAAACTGTGACCACAGAGCTGTTTCCTGTGTTGAAAAAGCCCCTCCAAACTCTTGTTGCCAACGGGCTGTAAAGAGAGGCTCCACAAACACATTGATTTTTGGAAAGTCAGACTTAATAAAAAATCATTCTGCAGTCATCAGGGTCTGATAAAATCTAAGTTTGTTACCCGTAATCATAGAAAATAAATAGCTATTGTCAAATGTATTTACTTTCTATTCTTATTCTTATTGTTTTAAAGACAATACACAACATTAGTATTCAAATAGATGATGAAATGTTGGGAATAATGGGTTTTAAACTATTTTAAAAATGAATGTTTTATGGTTTTATATATATTTATTACCCTATGACACTGTTTCCATTGTTCAGATACTGTCTGGATTTTGGTTGGAAAATAAACAAAGAGAAGATGTATCATCAGAGAAGCTGTTGTACTTATGCTTTCCATTACAGATTTAGAAAGCTTTTCTATCAGATTGAATTAGCAAAAGTATTATGCTGCTGCTACTCTTTCTTTTTACAAGACCATTTGAGTTGAGCTGAGTTCTGTTCTCTTCCAAAAACAGTCAGTCCAAGTCATGCGGGGAAAATAAATATCACAATTTGGAAAAAGTAATGCCTTGTAGCCTCTATGCTATGTGACATCGGCACAAAGGAAGCATGGCCTGGGCCCCCGATGCTCCCCACTTCCCATGCAGCCCAGGCAGCAGCCCACAACTGGGCCCTAGACCGAGGTTCCCTGGCGCCACAGTCATCATGTGTGTCAGTCACTTGCAAAACTCTCTTTTTTCCTTAGAGGATGAGCTAAGATCCTTCTTTAGCACTAGCGATTTATTTTAGACTCAGAGTCCAGAGACCCCTTTCTTGAAAATCTTTCGTTTATCTTTGCCATGTTGTTTCAATACGAACCAATCAGCTTAGCCTTCACTGGAATGTCCCCGGAGACCCAGCTTTGGTTTCCCAATAGGCCCATTCATTTTGAGGACACAAGTTTAACATCTGGTTCGTATTAGCAGCTCTTACAATAGCTCTCATCTAGGGGCTCCCTCCGCTGGCATTGCTCACTGGGACGAGAGGGCAATCATTCCCTCCAGAAACATTATTTGATACTAAATCTTAAAGCAGAAATGATTGACTATTCCCTATTTATGCTCACATAACAGTCTGTGTTTTTGTTTTACTTGTTAACTGTTCCAGCTTACTAGATGTCAAATTAGTGGACTAATTTGACATCTAGATATTTGCCATTTGCTACAATATGTGCTGAAATACTTAGACAAGTCAGATAGATGATAGATCATACCAATGTTGTGATGAAACTGTCACATGGGGGAAATAAACCAATGAATATACACACAAGCAGTAAATGATGTTTAAATAGTATAGAACCACAGTGAGAGCATTTGAGTTAATATCTTTGAGGAGGTCCATAACATGAGCATTCGGAAGTACACTCTTAGAAATAAGGGTTCCAAAAGGGTTCTACAGCTGTCCAAATAGGCAAACCCCTTTTGGTTCCACGTAGAACCCTTTTTGGTTCCTGGTAGAACTATTTTGGCTTCCATGTAGAACCCTCTGGAACTCAAAAGGTTTCTACCTGAAACCAAAAAGGGTTCTTCAAAGGGTTATCCTATTGGGACAGCTGAAGAACCCTTTTAGGTTCTAGATAGCACCTTTTTTTCTAAGTGTGTACCTGAATGATAGGTGACTCGCCACTGAAGATGGGGGAATCAAATCCCTAGTATGATGTGAACTAAATCCAACTTCTCTGTGTATTTATTATGTATTTACATGGTGAGTGATTTGTAATCACTCTTTTCAATCTTAGTGTTATTGCCATTCAAGGTGCCTGGATGGGCAGCCGTTCAGTTCAATGAGAACTCGCTGATCCAGCAGGTGTGTGTTTCATGTAATCTCTGCTCCCAGCCATGCACTGATAAGATGCTGTCTCATCCTCTCCCTCTCTCTATCCCCTCTTTCTCTCGCTCTCTTTCTCTCACTCTCTCTCCCCTCTTTCTCTCACGCTCTCTCTCCCTCTTTTTCTCGCTCTCTCCTCTCTTTCTCTCTCCCCTCTTTCTCTCGCTCTCTCTCCCCTCTCTCACGTCACTCTAGCAGTCAAGGTCTGGGCCTAATGTTCTTTTACTTTGCTGCTAGATCATCATCATCCCTCTCTTATCCTGCAGACCACACTGGAGAGAGAGGCACACTGAGGTGCTTGCCAGAGTCTGCTGCTTGCCAAATGATTAAAAAGGAAGTTGAGAGGGAAAGCTTGCTAAGTTTCTTATCTATGCGTCTGTCTGTGGAATTTCATTTATAAAACGTTATAGGGAACGTCAGATTAATGTATTGCTTCATTTAGGCATTGATCAGTGCAGCTTTTCTGTTGAAAAAGTCTGTAGAACTTTATTATAATGGTATTTAAACACATTTTCTCATGAAGCATTTTCTCTTATCAAGTCTGCATCTCAGACACACACACACAGTGGCTATTGTGCTTCCCATTATTTGAAATTCCCCTGTCGGCCATAATTCCCGTTGAAGTCATTCTGGCTTTTCTATTTTGGATAACATGGATGGGATCATTCACCATCTATCATTTTTAAATTAGAAATTTTAAACCTTTATTTAATTAGGCAAGTCAGTTAAGAACTAATTCTTATTTTACAATGATGGCCTACTGCTGTCTCAGACTAAATTCTTGTGGTTTCCAATTCATACACTTGGACTGGCATGTTGTTGATGTCCAATTATTTTCTATTTGTTCTACAGTTTCTGGCAGTTGTTATTGGTCTAATTTTAGAACAGATTGAGACTTTGATCACTACAGTACAGTAGGCCTACAGGCTCGAGTCTAGAATTTATCTTTATGCTGTACCATTCCATCAACACCTACCATGGCTGGGCCCACAGAACAGGAATGAGATTCTATTTCTATGGCAGCTGCACTTGTCTTGTCTGGCTTTACATGTGACTACCTGAGTTAACCTCCACCTATCTCCCTTTGCCACACTCTGTAATCTAGCATTTGCCCACTTGCCTCCCTTATATTGATACAATTTAATTGACTCTTTTCTTTCAGTAATTTCACAAATTATAGACTTGCATGGTCCCAACCAAGAAAGCATAGGACTAAATAAACATCAATTCAGTAAGTTGAGTTCACATTACAGTATGTGAAACACAACACAGTTGTAATAAGTTTAGGACCAAAAAACAGATTAAATTAAATCCATAAACTAACCCAGGTTAGATACGTAGAATGTCAACATAAACATCACAGATGGCATACATTCAAACATCATCTCTGTTAGATGGAACATAACTAAGAATCCTAACTGACAACTGTAACTCACCAACAGCATTACATCATTGGGTGTCATTATGAAGTCGGGGCACTAGTATTCCTTCCAGCCCTTTCAGTGGTCATGGTTTTAAATTTCATGAACAAATGAGTTTGTTATTATCATTCCATACTGTAAATTTGAGTTAGTCTGACAACAACAATCCACATCAGACTTTAGATTATTCCTTATCATCTCTGTGCTTTCTCCGCTTTCTGTTACGTCGTGTGTTTCCGTACGTGTGTGTGTCTGTTTGTTATGTGTTTTTGCCTTTGTGTGTGTTTAGTGTGTGTGTTTCCTGAGAATGGAACTCCCTGGTGGCCGAGGTTGGGGCTGGGGAGAGGTCATTGGCGGTAACTATGTGTCAGGATTCATTGTAAATCCTGGCCATGCTTCACCCATTGGCGTCTCTCTGAAGCCCGAACATTTCAACCTTTGACCCCCAGGGGAGGTTTGGTTTACAGCCAACGTTAACAACCTTGATAGCCTGCTGAGAACCTGCCCATTTGATCCAAGGGACAGAGACCCTATTTACAATGATTCTCATTGGACACTGGGACCATTTTGTTGACCTGGTTAGAGAATGTCTTTTTTTTCTTCACATGATTGACTGTATTTGTATTTATTGGCTCTTAACCAACCGTGCTATTTTGATAGTTTTTTCGCATTGTTTGTAACTTGTTTTGTACATAATGTTGCTGCTACCGTCTTTAATGACCGAAAAGAGCATCTGGACATCAGAACAACGATTACTCACCTTGAATTGGATGAAGAGTTTTTCTTTAATGAGTCGGACGGGAAGGATATACTCCAAACACCCGAACAGGCCCTCATCCCCGTCATTCGCTAGAGAAGGAAACTGAAATTTAACGGAAAGAGATCATGGTGCCTTGTGAGGATCAGGTGACGAGTGGCTAATCTGCCTTTGCCCTCCGTACTGATAGCTAACGTTAAATCGCAAGAAAATAAATGGGACGAACTCAAGGAAGAAATATCCTTACCAACGGGACATTAAAAACTGTAATATCTTATGTTTCACCGAGTCGTGGCTGAACGACGACATTAATAATATACAGCTGGTGGGTTATACACTCCATCGGCAGGACAGAACAGCAGCCTCTGGTAAGAAACGGGGCGGGGGCCTATGCATATTTGTAAACAACAGCTGGTGAATGATATCTAAGGAAGCCTCGAGGTTTTGCTCGCCTGAGGTAGAGTATTTCATGATAAGCTGCAGACCACACTATCTACCCAGAGTGTTTTCATCTGTACTTTTCGTAGCTGTCTACAGTTTCTGGCAATTGTTATTGGTCTAATTTTAGAACAGATTTGAGACTTTGATCACTACAGTACAGTAGGCCTACAGGCTCGAGTCTAGAATTTCTCTTTATGCTGTACCATTCCATCAACACCTACCATGGCTGGGCCCACAGAACAGGAATGAGATTCTATTTCTATGGCAGCTGCACTTGTCTTGTCTGGCTTTACATGTGACTACCTGAGTTAACCTCCACCTATCTCCCTTTGTCACACAAACACAACACAGCTCGATAAGGGTAGGACCAAAAAACAGATTAAATTAAATCCATAAACTAACCCAGGTGAGATACATAGAATGTCAACATAAACATCACAGATGGCATACATTCAAACATCATCTCTGTTACATACCACCACAGACCATTGCTGGCACTAAAACTGCACTCAATGAGCTGTATATCTAACCTGGAAGCTTATAAGAAATGTTGCTATGCCCTCCGACAAACCGTCAAACATGCAAAGCATCAATACAGGACTAAGATCAAATCGTACAACACCGGCTCCGACACTCGTCGGATGTGGCAGGGCTTGCAAACTATTACAGACTACAAAGGGAAGCACAGCTGAGAGCTGCCCAGTGACACGAGCCTTCCAGACGAGCCAAATAACTTCTATGCTCGCTTCGAGGCAAGGAACACTGAAGCATGCCTGAGAGCATCAGCTATTCCGGACGACTGTGTGATCACGCTCTCCGCAGCCGATGTGAGTAAGACCTTTGAACAGGTCAACATTCACAAGGCCGCAGGACCAGACGGATTACCAGGACGTGTACTCCGAGCATGCACTGAACAACTGGCAAGTGTCTTCATTGACATTTTCAACCTCTCCCTGTCTGAGTCTGTAATACCAACATGTTTCAAGCAGACCACCATAGTCCCAATGCCCAAGAACACAAAGGTAACCTGCCTAAATGACTACCTACCCGTAGCACTCACGTCTGTAGCCATGAAATGCTTTGAAAGGCTGGTCATGGCTCACATCAACACCATTATCCCAGAAACCCGAAACCCACTCCAATTTGCATACCGCACCAACAGATCCACAGATGATGCAATCTCTATTGCGCATCACACCTGGACAAAAGGAACACCTATGTGAGAATTCTATTCATTGACTACAGCTCAGCGTTCAACACCATAGTGCCCTCAAAGCTCATCACTAAGCTAAGGACCATGGGACTAAACACCTCCCTCTGCAACTGTATCCTGGACTTCCTGACGGGTCGTTCCCAGGTGGTAAAGGTTGGTAACAACACATCCGCCACGCTGATCCTCAATACGGGGGCCCCTCAGGGGTGCGTGTTCAGTCCTCTCCTATACTCCCTGTTCACTCATGACTGCACGGCCAGGCACAACTCCAACACCATCATTAAGTTTGCAGATGACACAAGAGTTGTAGGCCTGATCACTGACAACAATGAGACAGCCTATAGGGAGGAGGTCAGAGACCTGACCATGTGGTGCAAGGACAACAACCTCTTCCTCAGCGTGATCAAAACAAAGGAGATGAATGTGGACTACAGGAAAAGGAGGACCGAGCATGCCCCCATTCTCATCGACGGGGCTGTAGTGAAGCAGGTTGAGAGCTTCAAGTTTCTTGGCGTCCACATCACCAAAAAACTAATATGGTCCAAGACAGTTGTGAAGAGGTCACAACAAAACCTATTCCTCCTCAGGAGACTGAAAAGATTTGGCATAGGTCCTCATTTCCTCAAAAAGTTTTATAGCTGCACCATTGAGAGCATCCTGACAGGTTTCATAACTGACTGGTATGGCAACTACAGAGGGTAGTGTGTATGGTCCAGTACATCACTGGGGCCAAGCTTCCTGCTGTTCAGGACCTCTATACCAGGCGGTGTCAGAGGAAACCCCTAAAAATGGTCAAAGACTCCAGCCACCCTAGTCATAGACTGTTTTCTCTGCTACCGCACGGAAAGTGGAACCAAGAGACTTCTAAAGTGGTACCAAGAGACTTCTAAAGTGGTACCAAGAGGCTTCGCCAAGTCTAGGTCCAAGAGTCTTCTGAACAGCTTCTACCCCCAAGCCATAAGACTCCTGAACAGCTAATCAAATGGATACCCAGACTATTTGCATTGCCCCCCCACCCCCCTTCCACTACGCTGCTTCTACTTTCTGTTATTATCGTTGCGTAGTCACTTTAACTCTACCTACATATACATATTACCTCAACTAACCGGTGCCCCCGCACATTGAATCTGTACCGGCACCCCCTGCATATAGCCCCACTATTGTTACTTTACTGTTGCTCTTTACTTATTTGTATTTTTTTAAACTGCATTGTTGGTTTAAGGACTTAAGTAAGCATTTCACTGTAACCTTATGTTTTCAGCGTATGTGTCACGACTCCTACCGAAGGTGGCTCCCCTTCCTGTTCGGGTGGCGCTCGGCGGTCGTCGTCACCGGCCTACTAGCTGCCACTGATCCCTTTTCCCCTTTCTGTCTATTGGTTTCACCTGTTTTGTGTGTAGGCTGATTAGGCCCGCCTGCTCTGTGTGCGGGATTGTTTTGTATTGCTCTGAGCACGTTCGATGTTGACGTGTTTCGTTCATGGGTTTTTCTCCGGACTGTTTGAGTCCCTGTGTTTCGGGCATTTGTTTTGTGTGCGCCCTGTGTTTCGTGGGGTGTCTTATGTTCGCCGTGTGTGCAATAAATAGCACTACCCTGTACTCTCTGCTTCCTATGCCTGACTTCGCACCCACTACGCCCAGAGCGTTACAGAATACCGCACCTTGCCAATGGAGTCAGCAGGAGGAGCTGCCAACCCCCTACCATCGATGGAGGACCGTGTCCTCCATCATACCACCATCCTCCATCGGATAGGATCGGCTATGGATCAGATGATGGAGAGAATGGACCAATGGGAGAGGAGTGGTCTCCTCTCTTCACCTCTGGTTCCTCCGACGAGTCCACCTCCTCCTCCTCCCGCGTCCGGCTCCGGCGCCCTTCGTCTTGCGCTCCCGAGGGAGTACGATGGAGCGGCGGCTGGGTGCCAGGGGTGCCAGCGCACACAAGGTCCCCCTGCTCAAGCCAGCGCATGTCCAGGCCCGTCTGAAGTTTGCCAATGACCATCTGGATGATCCAGAGGAGGAATGGGAGAAAGTCATGTGGTCTGATGAGACAAAAATAGAGCTTTTTGTCTAAACTCCACGCGCCGTGTTTGGAGGAAAAAGAAGGATGAGTACAACCCCAAGAACACCATCCCAACCTTGAAGCATGGAGGTGGAAACATCATTCTTTGGGGATGATTTTCTGCAAAGGGGACAGGACGACTGTACTGTATTGAGGGGAGGATGGATGGGGCCATGTATCGCGAGATCTTAGCCAACAACCTCCTTCCCTCAGTAAGAGCATTGAAGATGGGTCGTGGCTGGCTCTTCCAGCATGACAACGACCCAAAACATATGGCCAGGGCAACTAAGGAGTGGCTCCGTAAGAAGTATCTCAAGGTCCTGGTATGGCCTAGCCAGTCTCCAGACCTGAACCCAATAGAAAATCTTGAAGGATCTGGAGAAGGTCTGTATGGAGGAGTGGGCCAAAATCCCTGCTGCAGTGTGTGCAAACCTGGTCAAGAACTACAGGAAACGTATGATCTCTGTAATTGCAAACAAAGGTTTCTGTACCAAATATTAAGTTCTGCTTTTCTGATGTATCAAATACTTATGTCATGCAATAAAATGCAAATTAATTACAAAAAAATTATACAATGTGATTTTCTGGATCTTTGTTTTAGATTCCGTCTCTCACAGTTGAAGTGTACCTATGATAAAAATGACAGACCTCTACATGTTTTGTAAGTATGAAAACCTGCAAAATCGGAATCTCTGGGACAGGGGTACATTCGGCCCTCCATCTCACCCGTCTCCTCGAGTTTCTTTGTCTGTGTCTGTGCATTGATTATAGAGGTCTAAATGCCATCACGGTGGGGTTTAGTTACCCGCTACCTCTCATCGCTACGGCGTTGGAATCATTTCACGGAGCACAGTTTTTCACAAAACGAGACCTCAGGAGCGCGTATAATCTGGTACGTATTCTGGATGGAGACGAGTGGAAAACCGCGTTTAGTACCACATCAGGTCATTATGAGTACCTCGTCATGCCGTATGGGTTAAAGAATGCTCCCGCTCGTCTATCCTTTGTAGACGAGATTCTCAGAGACCTGCACGGGCAGGGCGTGGTTGTCTATATCGGTGATATTCTGATCTATTCTGCCACCCGCGCCACGCATGTGTCTCTGGTGCGCAGGGTGCTTGGTAGACTGCTGGAGCATGACCTATACATCAAGGCTGAGAAGTGTGTGTTCTCCAAACGAGCCGTCTCCTTCCTGGGCTTTCACATTTCCACCTTGGGGGTGGTGATGGAGTGTGACCGCGTTAAGGCCGCGCGTAATTGGCCGATTCCAACCACGGTGAAGGAAGTGCAGCGGTTCTTAGGGTTTGCCAATTACTACCGGGGTTTTGGCCAGGTAGCGGCCCCCATTACCTCACTGCTGAAGGGGTGGGCAGTGCGTTTGCGGTGGTCGGCAAAGGTTGACAGAGCCTTCAATAGGTTGAAGGCGCTGTTCACCGATGCACCCGTGTTGGCGCACCCGGACCCCTCTTTAGCTTTCATAGTGAAGGTGGACGCGTCCGAGGCTGGGGTGGGTGCCGTGCTATCACAGCGCTCGGGTACGCCACCGAAACTCCGCCCCTGCGCTTTCTTTTCGAGGATGCTCAGTCTGGCGGAGCGTAACTATGATGTGGGGGACCGGGAGTTGTTAGCGGTGGTAAGGGCCCTGCAGGTGTGGAGACACTGGCTTGAGGGGGCGAGGCACCCTTTTCTCATCTGGACCGACCACCAGAATCTGGAGTATATCCGGGCAGCTAGGAGACTGAATCCGCGTCAGGCAAGGTGGGCCACGTTCTTCACCCGATTCAGGTTCACCATTTCTTATAGACCAGGCTCCCTGAACACGAAGGCTGACGCGCTGTCCTGACTCTATGACATGGAGGATCGGCCCATCGATCCGACTCCCAGCCTCTAGGCTGGTGGCACCGGTGGTATGGGAGGTGGACTCGGACATTGAGCGGGCGTTACGGGTGGAACCTGCGCCTCCTCAGTGTCCGACAGGTCGCAAGTACGTGCTTCTTGGTGTTTGTGATCAATTGATTCGGTGGGCTCACACACTACCCTCTTAGGGTCATCCTTGTGTGGCGAGGACAGTGTAGGGTCTCAGGGGGAAGTACTATCAAATCAAATCAAATGTATTTATATAGCCCTTCGTACATCAGCTGATGTCTCAAAGTGCTGTACAGAAACCCAGCCTAAAACCCCAAACAGCAAGCAATGCAGGTGTAGAAGCACGGTGGCTAGGAAAATCTCCCTAGAAAGGCCAAAACCTAGGAAGAAACCTAGAGAGGAACCAGGCTATGAGGGGTGGCCAGTCCTCTTCTGGCCACTTCTGGCCATTCACACAGGACACCGGATAAGACAGGAGAAGTACTCCAGATATAACAAACTGACCCTAGCCCCCCAACACATAAACTACTGCAGCATAAATACTGGAGGCTGAGACAGGAGGGATCAGGAGACACTGTGGCCCCATCCGATGATACCCCCGGACAGGGCCAAACAGGAAGGATATAACCCCACCCACTTTGCCAAAGCACAGCCCCCACACCACTAGAGGGATATCTTCAACCACCAACTTACCATCCTGAGACAAGGTCGAGTATAGCCCACAAAGATCTCTGCCACGACACAACCCAAGGGGGGAGGGGGCGCCAACCCAGACAGGAAGATCACATCAGTGACTCAAACCACTCAAGTGACGCACCCATCCTAGGGACGGCATGAAAGAGCACCAGTAAGCCAGTGACTCAGCCCCTGTAATAGGGTTAGTGGCAGAGAATCCCAGTGGAAAGAGGGGAACCGGCCAGGCAGAGACAGCAAGGTTGGTTCGTTGCTCCAGAGCCTTTCCGTTCACCTTCACACTCCTGGGCCAGACTACACTCAATCATATGACCTACTGGGGAGATGAGTCTTCAGTAAAGACTTAAAGGTTGAGACAGAGTTTACGTCTCTCACATGGGTAGGCAGACCATTCCATAAAAATGGAGCTCTATAGTAGAAAGCCCTGCCTCCAGCTGTTTGCTTAGAAATTCTAGGGACAATTAGGAGGCCTGCGTCTTGTGAATGTAGTATACGTGTAGGTATGTACGGCAGGACCAAATCAGAGAGATAAGTAGGAGCAAGTCCATGTAATGCTTTGTAGGTTAGCAGTAAAACCTTGAAATCAGCCCTTGCCTTGACAGGAAGCCTGTGTAGGAAGGCTAGCACTGGAGTAATATGATCAAATTTTTTGGTTCTAGTCAGGATTCTAGCAGCCATATTTAGCACTAACTGAAGTTTATTTAGTGCTTTACCCGGGTAGCTGGAAAGTAGAGCATTGCAGTAGTCTAACCTAGAACTAACAAAAGCATGGATTCATTTTTCTGCATCATTTTTGGAGAGAAAGTTTCTGATTTTTGCAATGTTACGTAGATGTAAAAGCTGTCCTTGAAACAGTCTTGATATGTTTGTCAAAAGAGAGATCAGGGTCCAGAGTAACGACGAGGTCCTTCACAGTTTTATTTGAGACGACTGTACAACCATTCAGATTAATTGTCAGATTCAACAGAAGATCTCTTTGTTTCTTGGGACCTAGAACAAGCATCTCTGTTTTGTCCGATTTTAAAAGTAGAACATTTGCAGCCTTCCACTTCCTTATGTCTGAAACACAGGCTTCCAGCAAGGGCAATTTTGGGGCTTTTACAGTTGATTTGTCAGAGGACAAACATTCACAGAGACAAAATGATATCTTTCCAACAGATAAGATCTAAACCAGGCCAGAACTTGTCTGTGTAGATCAATTCGGGTTTCCAATCTCTCCAAAAGAATGTGGTGATCGATGGTATCAAAAGCAGCACTAAGGTCTAGGAGCATGAGGACAGATGCAAAGCCTCGGTCTGATGCCATTAAAAGGTAATTTACCACCTTCAAAAGTGCAGTCTCAGTGCTATGATGGGGTCTAAAATCAGACTGAAGCATTTCGTATACATTGTTTGTCTTCAGGAAGGCAGTGAATTGCTGCGCAACATACTTTTCTAAAAATGTTGAGAGGAATGGAAGATCCGATATAGGCCGATGGTTTTTTATATTTTCTGGATCAAGGTTTGGCTTTTTCAAGAGAGGCTTTATTACTGCCACTTTTAGTGAGTTTGGTACACATGCGGTGGATAGAGAGCCGTTTATTATGTTCAACATAGGAGGGCCAAGCACGATTTTCTGGAAGCTTGCTTCAGAGCTAGGGTATTTTCTGTATACCAGGGAGCTAGTTTCTTATGAGAAATGTTATTAGTTTTTAGGGGTGCAACTGCATCTAGGGTATTGCGCAAGGTTAAATTGAGTTCCTCAGTTAGGTGGTTAACTGATTTTTGTCCTCTGGCGTCCTTGGGTAGACAGAGGGAGTCTGGAAGGACATCAAGGAATATTTGTGTTGTCTGTGAATTTATAGCACGACTTTTGATGTTCTTTGGTTGGGGTCTGAGCAGATTATATGTTGCAATTGCAAACATAATACAATGGTGGTCCGATAGTCCAGGATTATGAGGAAAAACATTAAGATCCACAACATTTATTCCATGGGACAAAACTAGGTCCTGAGTGTGACTTTGGCAGTGAGTAGGTCCAGAGACATGTTGGACAAAACCCACTGAGTCGATGATAGCTCCGAAAGCCTTTTGGAGTGGGTCTGTGTACTTTTCCATGTGAATATTAAAGTCACCAAAAATTTTAATATTATCTGCTATGACTACAAGGTCCGATAGGAATTCAGGGAACTCAATGAGGAACGCTGTATATGGCCCAGGAGGCCTGTAAACAGTAGCTATAAAAAGTGATTGAGTAGGATAGATTTCATGACTAGAAGCTCAAAAGACGAAAACGTCATTTTTTTGTTTGTAAATTGAAATTTGCTGTCGTAAATGTTAGCAACACCTCCGCCTTTGCGGGATGCACGGGGGATATGGTCACTGGTGTAGCCAGGAGGTGAGGCCTCATTTAACACAGTAAATTCATCAGGCTTAAGCCATGTTTCAGTCAGGCCAATCACATCAAGATTATGATCAGTGATCATTGACTATAACTGCCTTTGAAGTAAGGGATCTAACATTAAGTAGCCCTATTTTTAGATGTGAGGTATCACAATCTCTTTCAATAATGACAGGGATGGACGAGGTCTTTATCCTAGTGAGATTGCTAAGGCGAACACCGCCATGTTTAGTTTTGCCCAACCTAGGTCGAGGCACAGACACAGACAGTCTCAATGGGGATAGCTGAGCTGACTACACTGACTACGCTATCAGCCTGCTGCCTGGCCTGCACCCTATTTCATTGTGGAGCTAGAGGAGTTAGAGCCCTGTCTATGTTGGTAGAGAAGATGAGAGCACCCCTCCAGCTAGGATGGAGTCCATCACTCCTCAGCAGGTCAGGCTTGGTCCTGTTTGTGGGTGAGCTCCAGAAAGAGGGCCAATTATCTACAAATTCTATCTTTTGGGAGGGGCAGAAAAAAGTTTTCAACCAGCAATTGAGTTGTGAGACTGCTGTAGAGCTCATCACTCCCCCTAACTGGGAGGGGGCCAGAGACAGTTACTCGATGCCAACACATCTTTCTAGCATATTTACACGCTGAAGCTATGTTGCGCTTGGTGACCTCTGACTGTTTCATCCTAACATCGTTGGTGCCGACGTGGATAACAATATCTCTATACTCTCTACACTCGCCAGTTTTAGCTTTGGCCAGCACCATCTTCAGATTAGCCTTAACGTCGGTAGCCCTGCCCCCTGGTAAACAGTGTATGATCGCTGGATGATTCGTTTTAAGTCTAATGCTGCGGGTAATGGAGTCGCCAATGACTAAAGTTTTCAATTTGTCAGAGCTACTGGTGGGAAGCTTCGGCGTCTCAGACCCCGTAACGGAAGTAGTAGAGACGAGAAGGCTCGGCCTCTGACTCCAACTCGTTGCTTAATGGGGAAAACCGGTTGAAAGTTTCTGTTGGCTGAATGAGCGACACCGGTTGAGCATTCCTACAGCATTTCCCTCCAGAAACAGTGAGAAAGTTGTCCGGTTGCGGGGACCGTGTGAGGGGATTTATGCTAACGTTACTATCTGTACTTACTGGTGGCCCACCTTGGCTAAGGACGTTAGGTTTTATGTCTCTTCCTGTTCGGTGTGCGCCCAGAGTAAGGCTCCCCGTTCCACGGCCATGGTCTCACCTGTCAGTGGATTTCCTGACCGATCTCCCCCGTCTCAGGGGAACACTACGATCCTGGTTGTTGTGGATCGGTTTTCTAAGTCCTGCCGTCTCCTCCCATTGCCTGGTCTCCCTACAGCCCTACAGACTGCAGAGGCGCTATTTACTCACGTCTTCCGGCACTACGGGGTGCCGGAGGACATCGTCTCTGATCGAGGCCCCCAGTTCACGTCCCGGGTATGGAGGGCATTTATGGAGCGTCTGGGGGTCTCGGTCAGCTTGACCTCTGGTTATCACCCCAAGAGTAATGGGCAGGTGGAGAGAGTGAACCAGGAGGTGGGTAGGTTTCTGCGGTCGTATTGCCAGAACCGGCCAGGGGAGTGGTCTAGGTACGTCCCATGGGCGGAGTTGGCCCAGAACTCACTCCGTCACTCCTCTACGAACCTATCACCATATCAGTTTGTGTTGGGCTACCAGCCAGTCCTGGCACCATGGCATCAGTCAGACCGAGGCTCCTGCGGTGGAGGAGTGGGTGCAGCACTCCAAGGAGACCTGGAGAGCCGTCCAGGAATCCCTCAAGCAAGCCAGTGGACGGCAGAAGAGGAGTGCTGACCGCCACCGCAGTGAGGCCCCCGTGTTCGTACCGGGGGACAGGGTCTGGCTCTCGACCCGAAACCTGCCCCTCCGCTTGCCCTGCCGGAAGCTGGGGCCGCAGTGTGTGGGGCCCTTCAAAGTCCTGAGGAGGATAAACGAGGTGTGATATAGATTATAACTCCCTTCCTATTATCGCATTAACCCCTCGTTACATGTGTCTCTCCTCAGGCCGGTGGTAGCTGGTCCCCTGCAAGACATCGAGGGGTCCCCGGCGTACACTATACGTGCCATTCTGGACTTGAGACGCCGGGTGAGGGGCCTGTAGTACCTCTTGGACTGGGAGGGGTACGGCCCGGAGGGGAGGTGCTGGGTACCGGTGGCGGACGTCTTGGACCCGTCACTGTTGAGGGATTTCCATCGCCTCCATCCGGATCGTCCTGCGCCTCGCCCTCCGGGTCGCCCTAAGGCCTGTGTCGGCGCACTGCGGGAGCCGCGCTTCAGGGGGGGGGGTACTGTCACGACTCTTACCGAAGGTGGCTCCCCTTCCTGTTCGGGTGGCGCTCGGCGGTCGTCGTCACCGGCCTACTAGCTGCCACTGATCCCTTTTCCTCTTTCTGTTTATTGGTTTGACCTGTTTTGTGTGTAGGCTGATTAGTCGGGCTATGTTAGCCAGTAGACCCGCCTGCTCTGTGTGCGGGATTGTTTTGTGTTGCTCTGAGCACGTTCGATGTTGACGTGTTTCGTTCATGGGTTTTTCTCCGGACTGTTTGAGTCCCTGTGTTTGGGGCATATGTTTTGTGTGCGCCCTGTGTTTTGTGGGGTGGCTTATGTTTGCCGTGTGTGCAATAAATAGCACTACCCTGTACTCTCTGCTTCCTGCGTCGGACTTCTCACCCACTACGCCCAGAGCTTTACAGTATGTGACAAATAAAAGGTCCTTTGATTTGTGCTGTATTGGTAAAGGCACATTTTGGCAGTCAAACAGAACACACCAATAATGGTGTTGAACAACCTATGCGTAGTGTTTAATTTGTAATATTTCAAAAAGGTCCAAAACTTTTTATTTTTCTACCGAACAATGTCTGTGTGAGAAACATGAACATTAAGTGACCATTTAAGGCCCCACATTAAAACCACCTATTTATTTCACACCTTTATTACCCAATTAGCAGTACCTAGTCCTCTGAATGGCTAGCGGAGAGAGCGGGGGGAGAGAGGGGGGGGGGAGACTAAAGTGCTAGCTGGCCACTTGGAGTTCGAGCTACAATTAGATTAGCATTGTGAAGTCTTTAGGGCCTGGTCTACTCCTGTGGGGGATAGTGTTTTATTTGTCACCTGGGAGCACTGCTCAGAGGGCCAGGTCACAGTTCCACACAGCAGGGACCTTGTAAATTGCCTGTTGCTGCCGCCTAGGCTGACATGCAACAGGGCTGCCATTCAACCATCCTGCTGTAGGAATGTCTCCCACACCGGGAGTGGGGGGGTCGGTGGGGGGGTTGGACGGAAGTCAGATCTGGTTTAAAGAGAACAGACAGAAGGATGGGATGGGCCTCGTGTGCAGACAGTGGTTACTTTGAAAAAAGCACTCAAAGAATCCTTTGATAGACAGGGTCTTCCCTGTGTCTTTTTAGTCATGTTTTTATCTGTTGGTTAACTGAAATGCGTTTAACTGTAAAAGCCCCCAGCACCCACCATGCAAGATCATCTGTCTTGTAAATTAGGTCAACCCTACCCTATTGTGGATTATCTGCAAAAGTAGACAAATGCTGAATACATAAATAGGCAACTGATACATTTATGCTTTGATTTCTTGCTATTGAAATCAGACCTGGGTTCAAATACTATTTCTAATATCTAAATTACTTTCACATACATTTCAAAGTAAGTATTCAGATATGTTTTATTTCAGACAAGTAGAATATTGGAATGTAACTTGGAACTTGGAAAGTATTGGCATGTATTTGAAAATACTCAAATACATTGACTCAAATACACTATCATGCATGTAACCTAGGTATTTGAAGATAGTATTTCAAATAAGTATTTTAAAATACTTTCAAATTGTAGGCTATTTATAGGAAATTATTTGAAAATACTTTCAAATACTTCCAATTGAAGTAGTTGATTCGGGCCACATTATTTGAAAAACACATTTATACTTAACAAAAATATAAACACAACATGTAAAGTGTTGGTCCCATCTTTCATGAGCTGAAACAAAAGAACCTGGGAATGTTCCATACGTACAAAAAGCTTATTTCTCTCAAATGTTGTTCACAAATTAGTTTACAGCCCTTGTTAGTGAGCATTTCTCCTTTGACAAGATATCCATCCACCTGACAGGTGTGGCATATCAAGAAACTGATTAACCAGCATCATCATTACACAGGTGCACCTTGTGCTAGGGACAATAGAAGGCCACTCTAAAATGTGCAGTTTGTCACCCAACACAATGCCACAGATGTCTCAAGTTTTGAGGGAGTGTGCAATTGACATGCTGACTGCAGGAATGTCCACCAGAGCTGTTGCCAGAGAATTGAATGTTCATTTCTCTACCATAAGCCTTCTCTAACGTTGTTTTAGAGAATTTGGCAGTACGTCCAACCGGCCTCGCAACAGCAGACCACGTGTAACCACGCCAGCCCACATCCAGCTTCTTCACCTGCGGGATCGTCTGATACCAGCCGCACCGACAGCTGATGAAACGTTGGGTTTGCACAAGCAAAGAATTTCTGCACAAACTGTCCGAAACCGTCTCAGGGAACCTCATCTGCGTGCTCGTCCTCCTCACCAGGCTCTTGACCTGACTGCAGTTCGGCGTTGTAAACGACTTCAGTGGGCAAATGCTCATCTTCGATGGCCACTGGCACTCTGGAGGTGTGCTCTTCACAGATAAATCCTGGTTTCTACTGTACCGGGCAGATGGCAGACGTGTACAGCGTTGTGTGGGCGAGCGGTTTGCTGATGTCAATGTTGTGAACAGAATGCCCCATAGTGCGGTGGGGTTTATGTTATGGACAGGCATAAGCTACAGACAACGAACACAATTGCATTTTTATCGATGTCAATTTAAATGCACAGAGAAACCGTGAGGAGATCCTGAGGCCCATTGTCGTGTCATTCATCCGCCGCCATCACCATGTTTCATGATAATGCACAGCCCCATGTCGCAAGGATCTGTACACAATTCCTGGAAGCTGAAAATGTCCCAGTTCTTCCATGGCCTGCATACTCACCAGACATGTCACCCATTGAGCACGTTTGGGATTCTCCGGATTGATGTGTACGACAGGATGTTTCAGTTCTTGCCGATATCCAGCAACTTTGCACAGCCATTGAAGAGGAGTGGGATAACATTCTACAGGCCACAATCAAAAGCCTGATCAACTCTATGTGAAGGAGATGTGTCGCTCTTCATGAGGGAAATGGTGGTCACACCAGATACTGACTTGTTTTTTGATCCACGGCCCTACCTTTTTTTTAAGGTATCTGTATTCCCCATCATGTGAAATCCATAGAATATCCTATTTTTGTACTGAGGGAAAGTCTCAGAGAGTGAGAGGCCGTGGGTCACTCCAGGGTAGACTCCTGGCTGAGCATGTCCATGGAAAGGGATGTGAGACACACAGACTAACTCCTGCCAAGAGCACCAAGATTTGTGCGTCATCAAATTACCAAAAAAAGTGCTGCCAATTGCAATTGCTGGGTAACGTAATGACTGTGCTTTCGCTGTAATAGGGAATGATTACATTTTTAACGGGGCGGCGTGTTTTTCTCAACTACTGCATATTGTTAATTTATCTTTTGTTTCCCCACTGACACACAATACTGTCTAGTTTGGTTTATTATTGGGGAGGAGTTTTTATAAGTCTTGAAGAAGTACGAGGATAGTATTGCCATGCGACATCGATGCTGAGTAAAATTGATACCTTATAGAGGCAATCAGCAATTGATATGTACCCATTGATTCTAGAAGAATATAACTTAGAAATGCCTCATGAGCTTAATTCAACTGTCTTGCCCCATTATAACCCAAAATATAAGCTTGTTTTACTGCAATGTTTGTAATTAAAATAAATGCAAACAAACACTATATAGCCTGAAAAGATTGTTCAAACTATAATGTTGATATCATTGATGGTCACTCCTTGCATCTATAGCTCTGAATTTGAGAGTGATTACATTTCTCCAGCACTCCGCTTTTTACCTAAACAGTGGTGGGGGAACACTTTGTTATTGTTTCAACTGCTGTTTGGCACTTTAAAGTGGCCTCTGTAGAATTCTTATAACATAGATGCTATCTAAAATGTTCAATCATTCAGCATGAATGTGTACAATTAGCTGTAACAGCAGAGGGCAAACCTTAACCATTTTGCTTGCCATAAAGGGTGTTGTTATACCATTATGATGGTTATAAGTGGTTCCCTGTACATGGCAATAAGTAGCATGTCTATTTTGCATCTAAAATCTAAAACTGTAAGGTGTTAGTCCATTCCCAGTAATTTTGTTTGTTTTTCAAAAAACTATTTCCTGGCTCCAAGGAGGACCTTGGCTGGTCCTGAGAGCAGCAAATGGTTTGCAAGTCCCCTATGTAGGCTATGTATTGGCAGAGGCAGAGGTGGAAACATTGGTGTTGAGGAACAGATCAATTGTGACTTCAAGAAGTTAAACTTGTACCAGACAATCTACCCTGGGTAGCTAGCACTCTGGGAAAATGAAATGTTTAGCAATAGGAAAAAGTTCAATGGAAAGGTTTCATTCTGGGGCTTAATTCTTGTGCAAGGCTACAGCTTAGCTTTCCCAATCTTTCCTGTTTGGCATCACTTTCTTAGCACTTTGTTGTCATCAATTTGACTTTTTTTGTAGGCAGATGGGATGTGTGATCTCTCTGCCATATAACCCACTGATACACTGTTTACTTTTGGAGGACGTTGTTATCTCCTCATCGATATTTTGGCGACATCTCCGGTCTTTGTGATAGATACATTTCACTCATATCTCAGAATCTGCCAATATGATGTGTCAGGTGTAGGATGGATTTCTCTTGTAAACATTTAGCTGGAGAACATTAGGATCATAGCAACCTGCCAGTAACATCTTGGATACAAACTGAGTGTCCTGTTTTCCTGTCCAGTATGTCAGTTTGTGGTGGGCTTAGCACTTAGCCTAGCCAGTGTGTGTTGCCTGGGTAAAATCAGGCCAGTCAGGCCGTGAAAGGGTGAAAGGGTGAGGGAGGTGGAGGTGGACAAAGCAGTGGTATGGAGGATAGACCCGCAGTGTTTATGGAAAGAGGCCGGCCAGCCAGCTCTGCTTCGGGGGGCTGAGGCCGGGGGCTGAGGGGGCTCGACGGGGCTCGGGGAGGGAGGGAGAGAGGGAGAGAGGGCTGTAGACCAGAGACTGTAACTCATTGTAGCCTGACTCTGCTGGCTTGGGTGGCAAAGATCGGGAAGTTCTGGACATTCATCAACCTGCCGAGGAGGGCCGCCTGACTGGAGCCAGGGCCTGTTTTCTTCCCCCCTTCCTCTCCTCTCTCACTTTCCCTTCACCCTTCCTTCCCCCTCTCTCTCTCTCTCTCTCTCTCTCTCTCTCTCTCTCTCTCTCTCTCGCTCTCCCTCCTTCTCTTTCCCTTGCTCCATGTCAATGTGATCCAATGCAACTGTGTCCTGGCCGAGGCTAGCCGCCTGGCCCTGAGGAGACAGACCTGGGTCAGTGCAAATAATCAGGTCTCAGACGCCTTGGCTTGTTACTGGCAGGGGGGGTGGGGGAGGAGAGGGATGCCCAGTAGGCTGCACAGCAGAGGGGATCCCACAGGAAACCTACTCTCCCGGTGATAGCCTGTCAGCCAGGGGAGGAGAAGGTTAAGGCGTGGCTCTGCCGACTGACTGTCCTCGCTGGGTAAAACATGCACACATGGGGAGTGCTAGAGAGCAGGAATCCTTTCTAACCCTAAATTATCATTAAAGTAAGGATATAGTTAAACCCTCCATCAACAGCTGACTCTGAGATGACTAGTGTGATAGTTTACTGAATGACACATCTAACATTAAAAAAATATATGATTTATTAATTAAATACATGGATATCATCATCTTTATCATTCTTTGGAATTATATATGGGAGCCACAATATCATCATGGTTGACCTTTGATTTAAAGAATGCCTCTGGTGGGAAGATACAATGAAAATATAAAAACTTGTAGACTAGTATTGGCTTCACACTGTAAGTCATCAATGGCTTGTTTCCTATGACATGGTCTCAGTGATAGCTTAACCATGCTGAGTCAGACCCTTTGCAGTTAGCATGGGAAAATCCGTAGGCTTGGAATGTGTGGGGGAAAGTCTGTCTGAACTGAAGACACTCCAGAGTCTGCTCAGCATCCTTTTTTAAATCAGAGCTCATCTCTCTTTTTTTTCACAACATTTTGGGCTTTCACAACAATGTTCATCATCATCATCGTGCCTGGCTACTTGCCACCTCCCTTTAGATTTTTTGTTGACATTGGCACCAATTGTCCGTTAGACGTATTGCAGTGGACTGAGAACCATGTATTTGATGATTTGTAAAATAAAATTTAGATTCGTTTTATTTCAGTATACATGGCAGCTAAAAGCTAAATTACATATACAGGAAATTCAACATAGTAAATCAGGCTATTTGAATTGTTTGCAGACAATATTGTGTTAGTGTTACTGTTGTATTTCTATTGTATTTACTGTTTGTCTGATCATTGTGACAGTGAGCTAATTTTAGCTGGCTTTCTTGGGAGAGAGGCCATTGAGATGGAGTATGATGTGTTTTATTGTGTTTGGAAGTTGGATTGATTTAAAACATGCTCCAACAAAGTTCCACTTCCGCAGCTTCACTTTCAAGTTAAAACATGAATACATTTTCCTGTGTAAATTTTTCAACTCTTTTAACACTATCTGATCGAGCCAACAGATCACCCCCCCCCCCCCCCCCCCCCACCACCACCACCACCACAACCACCACCATCACCTCCCCTAAGACTCATAGGACCTCGGCAGTACAAATGTCCATTTATGCCAGTGGCTGGGGCTGACGACACCGCAGCGCTCTGCCCCACAGATTGACAAGGCCTCAGATGCTGATTTACTGTACATGACAGCCACTCTGGAGCCTCCGCACATCTGGAGTGGAGTATGCTGACCGAAAAACAGGGGCCAGCCTTGGCCCAGCAAGTGTAGCAGAGCACAACCGATGAAAGGCGCCCTCTCCCCCCTCCTCCTCGGCTCCTAATCCCCCAAGCTCTCTCTCTCTCTCTCTCTCTCTCTCTATTTCTCTCTCTCTCTCCTTTCTAGTCTCAAGCCATTACAAAGACCATGGGAGTACTCAGTTCTGTAAACAAAAACTTGAAAACTATACATTTTAGGAAGGAGGCTGCAGGCTAATGATGTGATTGTGCTGCTGCGAATGTCTTCAGAGGGCTTGCTACTGAAATCTTCACCTTGTGTGTGTGTGTGTCATGGTAAATGCTTTCCAGGATTGCAACAGCAGACTTATACTTATATTGAAATATTAATAGAGGTCGAATGCAGTCCACTGAATATATTTAAATCATGTATTTAAAAAAAACAACAATCTGTCCACATTTCATCTGGATTCCAATCTTATCAAATTTAGTTCATGTGCACAATTAAATGATTGAAGCATTCTAAAATCACAAGTTAAATGTGTAATCTATCAGTCAATACTAGTCAGTTGGTTGCAAATTTATCAAGGAAATACACAATCATGCACTCTAATACATATTTCTTTAGAGTGAAAAATCTTCAATCAAAATGAGCTGAATTGGTTTTAGAACATGCAATAAATGTCTGATCTATGCTTTCAAATGTATTAAAAGCTAACTGGACAGAATATCCTCTGAGCTGCTCCTTGGTAGTGTTAGCTCTGCTTGATGCATAGGAGAAGGGGGGAAAAGAGGGAGAGACGGCATCAGAATTATTTGTGTGTCAAAAGTGTGTGTAGGTTGGACAGAGAGAGCGTGAGAACGTGTGTGTGTGTGTGTGTGTGTGTGTGTGTGTGTGTGTGTGTGTGTGTGTGTGTGTGTGTGTGTGTGTGTGTGTGTGTGTGTGTGTGTGTGTGTGTGTGTGTGTGTGTGTGTGTGTGTGTGTGTGTGTTTGTGTGTGTGTGTGTGTGTGTGTATATGAGGAGGTAAAGTGTCAAGGAATTCATTGTCTGTTCTCCACCTGTTATTATTCTGGTCCCAATCAACCTGCTAGCCAGTCTGGAGCCAGTGGCCATCTGGAAACACTGCTCTGTTTATAAACTTGGCAAGGATCAGCACTCCGGGGCCCTGACCTCCCACACAAATCTGGAAACAATTAGAGCAAGACAGTCTGGCTGATTACTGCAAACGGGCCCAGTGTGGATCCCACTGACGGTTGTGGGGACGCCATGGTCTTGTTAGAGAAAAACGCAAACTCTGTTTTGTTTTACATACCCAGAATCACAGTCTAGAGTACACACAGAACTATTTGGTTACACGGTATACTCTTCTAGCTCTCTATCTCTGCTGTGTTCCATTTCCATGTATTATTTTTACTAGTCTCTAACCAACCAATCATTCGTGGTTGATTTTTTTGCTTTGTTGATACTGTAAAAAATACCCATGTTGTCTATTTAAGGAAGCAGAACCCAATAACCCCATCCACACAATGACTAACACTAGACTAACTGCCAACATACCACCCAACCAGTCTAAATATAGGAACTTCTCAACTCTTTCTATACATTCAGCACCTTGGGTGTGAGAAAAGAGCTTTACAAATGACATGAATTTGTTGGAATAATATTTTCCATACATTGGGTCTGAATACATACACATTATATGACCTACTTTGCTAGAACCCCTCGACCTTGTCACCATCTGTCTGTTTAATAGCAGTATGGATTTGGATCCAGTACTTGGGAGAGTTTCAGAGTACAGAACACACAGTCAAACACTTTCATGGAGTGGAGTTCCATGGAATTTGGAGAAGGGTTTTGACTGAGCAGCCAGAGAGGCTTCCCAATCAGTAATTACAGTTACCCATTATCTTACTGTCCTGTCTAGCTGCCTGTCTGCCTGCTCTCTGGATGGTCTCTGAATGTTGAGAAGTTTAAGCAAGCATTTTATTAATTTGAGATGTAATGCTTTTTTCCCCAGTGTAATTTGTGGGTCTCAAATGCATTCATGGCTAACAGAAATAAAAACAATGTCTTGAAAACAATTGTTCTCATAGCCAAATTATTCCCAAACAGTTATAATGAAATGGTCGTCTGACTGTGCTTTGATCCATTTACTAAATCAACACCCAAATCCTTAGGAATGAATAAACTAGACATCTTTCATAGCTGCTGCTGGTTTCTCATGCAGCAATGACACTGATCCTTACCCTTCAGAAAACCAATTTTAACTATCTGGATTGAGTAACAATATGACTAAGAATACACCCACATCCATTACTGCCAAATATGGACTGAGTCCACATATCTTGTCTCTTGCAATATAACACACCAAATCTGTGAATGGAAAGTACAGGAACATGGTAACCAACATATTGGTTTGTGAATAGTGGTCTCCAATTCGTTGTCTATGTAACCTGTAAATATACAAGAACTAAATCAAATATTAGTATTTGGATAGTTACTTTTGTCATTACAGCTAGGCTACTACTGAATAATCACTGCTACTGTACTGAAGCAACATTTTACAACACATACTTATCCCAATGCAAAACTACATTTACATTGACATTTTAGTCATTTAGCACAGGGTTTCCCAAACTCGGTCCTGGGGCCCCCCTGGGTGCATGTTTTGGTTTTCGTCCTAGAACTACCCTGCTACACACTAAGACAACTTTTCCTTTAACGAGTCGGACGAGAGAGATTTACTCCAGACACCAGACAAGGCCCTTATCCCCATCATTTGCAGGAGAAAAAGATGGAGATATTGAGGACGATGATTGGGGTGCCTTGTGAGGATCCAGCGGCGAGTGGGTAATTTGCCTTGGTCCTATTAGCCAATGTAAAATAATTGGACAATAAAATAGATGAACTACAAGCATGTATATCCTACGAACGGGACATTAAAACTGTAATATCTTATATTTAACAGAGTTGTGGCTGAACGATGACATGAATAACATACAGCTTGCAGATTCTACACAGTATGGGCAGGATAGAACAGTATGGGCAGGATAGAACAGTATGGGCAGGATAGAACAGTATGGGCAGGATAGAACAGTAGCCTCGGGTAAAACAAGGGGTGGCGGTTTTTGTATATTTGTAAATAACAGCTGGAGCACAATATCTAAGGAGGTCTCAAGGCTTTGCTCGCCTGAGGGAGAGTATCTCATGATTAGCTGTAGATCACACAATTTACCAAGAGAGTTTTCATCTATATTCTTCGTAGCTGTCTATTTACCACCACAAACCGGAGCTGGCACTAAGATCGCACTCAATGAGCTGTATAAGGCCATAAGCAAACAGGAAAACGCTAATCCAGAGGTGGCGCTCCTAGTGGCCGGGGATTTTAATGCAGGGAAACTTAAATCCATTTTACCTAATTTCTATCAGCATGTTAAATGTGCAACCAGAGGGGGGAAAAAACTCTAGACTACCTTTACTCCACACACAGAGACGCGTACAAAGCTCTCCCTCTCCCTCCATTTGGCAAATCTGACCATAATTCTATCCTCCTGATTTCTGCTTACAAGTAAAAACTAAAACAGGCAGCACCAGTGACTCGGTCAATGAAAAAGTGTTCAGATGAAGCAGATGCTAAGCTACAGGACTGTTTTGCTAGCACAGACTGGAATATGTTCCGGGATTTTTTCGATGGCATTGTGGAGTACACCACATCAGTCACTGGCTTCATCAATAAGTGCATCGATGACGTCGTCCCCACAGTGACTGTATGTACAGTACATACCCCAACCAGAACCCATGGATTACAGGCAGCATCCACACTGATCTAACAGGCAGCATCTGCACTGAAAGCTGCTGCTTTCACGGAGCGAGACTCTAACACGGAAACTTATAAGAAATCCCGCTATACCCTCCGACGAACCATCAAACAGGCAAAGAGTCAATACAGGACTAAGATCGAATCGTACAACACCGGCTCCGACGCTCGTTGGACGTGGCAGGTCTTGCAAACTATTACAGGCTACAAAGAGAAGCACAGCCGTCAGCTGCCCAGTGACATGAGCCTACCAGAAGAGCTAAATTATATTCTCGTTTTGAGACAAGTAACGCTGAAACATGCATGAGAGCATCAGCCATTCCGGACGACTGTGTGATCACGATCTCCGCAGCCGATGTGAGTAAGACCTTTAAACAGGTCAACATTCACAAGGCCGCAGGGCCAGACGGATTACCAGGACATATACTCTGAGCATGTTTTGACCAACTGGCAAGTGTCTTCACTGACATTTTCCACCTCTCCCTGTCTGAGTCTGTAATACCAACATGTTTCAAGCAGACCACAATAGTCCCTGTGCCCAAGAACACAAAGGTAACCTGCCTAAATGACTATTGACCCGTAGCGCTCACGTCTGTAGCCATGAAGTGCTTTGAAAGGCTGGTCATGGCCCACATCAACACCACTATTTTAGAAACCCGAAATCTCTATTGCACTCCACACTGCCCTTTCCCACCTGGACAAAAGGAACACCTATGTGAGAATGCTATTCATTGACTACAGTTCAGTGTTCAACACCATAGTGTCTTCAAAGCTCATCACTAAGCTAAGGACCCTAGGACTGAGCACCTCCCTCTTCAACTGGATCTAGGACTTCCTGACGGGCCATCCCTAGGTGGTAAGGGTCTGTAACAACACATCCGCCACGCTGATCCTCAACACGGGAGCCCCTCAGGGGTGCATGCTCAGTCCCCTCCTGTACTCCCTGTTCACTCATTACTGCACGGCCAGGCATGACTCCAACACCATCATTAAGTTAGCTGATGACACAACAGTGGTAGGCCTGATCACCGACAACGACTAGACAGCATATAGGGAGGAGAGACCTGGCTGGGTGGTGCCAGGACAACAACCTCTCCCTCATTGTGAACAAGACAAAGGAGATGATTGTGGACTGCAGGAAAAGGAGGACCGAGCACGCCCCCATTCTCATCGACAGTGGAGCAGGTTGAGAGCGTCAAGTTCATTGGTGTCCACATCAACAACAAACTCTCATGGTCCATACTCATGAAGACAGTCGTGAAGAGGGCACGTCAAAACCCATTTCCCCTCAGAAGACTGAAAAGATTTGTCATGGGTCCTCAGATCCTTAAAAAGTTCTACAGCTACACCATCGAGAGCATCCTTACTGGTTACATCACTGCCTGGTATGGTAACTGCTCGGCCTCCGACCGCAAGGCACTACAGAGGGTAGTGCGTATGGCCCAGTACATCACTGGGACCAAGCTTCCTGCCGTCCAGGAATTCTATACCAGGCGGTGTCAGAGGAAGGCCCTAAAAATTGTCAAAGATCCCAGCCACCTTAGTCATAGACTGTTCTCACTGCTACCGCATGACAAACGGTACCAGAGCTCCAAGTCTAGTTCCAAAAGGCTTCTCAACAGATTCTACCCCCAAGCCATAAGACTCCTGAACAGCAAATCAAATGGCTACCCAGACTATTTGCCCCCCCCCCCCCCCCCACCACCTCTTTTACGTGCTGCTGTTCTCTGTGTATTATCTTTGCATAGTCACTTTAATTCTACCTACATGTACATATTACCTCAATTACCTCGACTAACCAGTGCCCCTGTACATTGACTCTGTACAGGTACCCCCTGTATATAGCCTCGCTTTTGTTATTTTACTGCTGCTCTTTAATTACTTGTTCCTTTTATTTCTTCTTTTTTTTATTTTTCTATTTTTTACACACACGTATTTTTCTTAAAACTGCATTGTTGGTTAAGCGCCTGTAAGAAAGCATTTCACTGTAAGGTCTACTAAACCTGTTGTACACGGCAGATGTGACAAATAACATTTGATTTGATTCAAATAACCAACTCATCATCAAGCTTTGATTATTTGAATCAGCTGTGTAGTGCTAGGGCAAAAACCAAAACGTGCACCCAGTTCAGGAAACCCTGATTTAGCAGACACTCCTATCCATACCGATTTACAGAAGCAATTAGGGTTAAGCACCTTGCGCAAGGGGCACATCAACAGACTTTTCACCTAGTCAGCTCAGGGATTCGAACCAACAGCCTTTAAGGTACTGAACCAATGCTCTTAACCACTAGGCTACCTGCCACCCTACTACTGCCATTAGAAAAACAAATTAAAAGTTATCAATCCAAACGATAATAATGATGATTTGGATTTTTGTACCCAGTATTATTTTCTCCCTTATATAAGGCCTTGTGGTGAGTTGTGCAATGCATGTGAATGACTGAGGAAGGGCTGTTTGTAATAAGCAAAGATTATAGGAAATGGGACCAAAGCCCAATAGAACATTTCCAGCTGGAAGTCCATCCTCTCAGCTCAAAGCAGAGCAGAACACCAGCTCATAGGGGCTCAGCCCAAGGGAAAGAGAAGGCTGCTGCATTTACTCCAAATGTACTCTATCATACTGGGAACTTTCTTCAAGGCTGCATTACTACAGCAACCTAAAGTGCTGCATAACACATTAATTCCT
The DNA here is from genome assembly GCF_045791955.1 of Oncorhynchus clarkii lewisi. Lineage (NCBI taxonomy): Eukaryota > Metazoa > Chordata > Actinopteri > Salmoniformes > Salmonidae > Oncorhynchus > Oncorhynchus clarkii. The sequence goes on from NC_092174.1 coordinate 28,640,706, forward strand.
ATAGAAAATGAGACCTTACAGATTCTTCTGCTTTTTTCATAAAGTAATGTATAACTAGTAGACCTGTGTTCAAATAGTATTTGTTGTCTTTAAAATACTTTTAGTGTGATTGAGCTTGACTGGAGTTCAAGATGGGCAGGGTGGGCACTTTTGGGACTATTCTATTTCTGTAATCACTGGGTACTCTCCCCAAAACTGTATTTCTATACCGTACAGTTATTACCTGTATTATATTACTGTGAGTTTTTCCTACAGGCCTTGCTGTGGTCACACAAGATGCCCTTGCTTTAGTCATGACCAGACAGCTATCACCAATCCCAGATTCCAATTACAGTTGAAAGACATTGCAAAATATGCTGATTGTTGAGTCAAGTGACTTGATGACACATGATTCCTACTGTGACTTTGACGCAGCATGCCTACATACTGTAGCTATTGAAGTTTGAAATAAGACCAGGGTAAAGGGCAAGGTAATGAGTGTAATATTAATAACTTAAGGAATATCAAATACCCGCACTGAAGTCACTGATAGGAGGTGAAACGTGAGTTGATAAGTATTACTTTACACTCAGAAAACAACAAGAAAACCCCATGTAGTTGCTAATTATGCAAACAGGACAAGAAACATGAACACGACTAATTAAAATCATGTCGTTAGACATTATCATCCAGTAGTCATATCTATTATGACACTTTTGAAACCGCTCCATTCCCTAACTTCCGTTTTACCCCGGTCTTTCAGAGTTGCGCAAACCACCCTACATGGACAGCCAATGACAGAGAGAAAACAGGATCTTGTGCAGAACAGAGTACATTTTCAAGAGCTGCTGCCTGGTGGACAAGGTAAGGCAAGGCTGATGTATCTTTGAAGAGGCAGCAGAGGAAGAGCATAGGCCAGTTCCTGGCTCACTACAGCTTCCTGTAGCGAGCAGAGCCAATTGTTACAATTCATACTCACCTTCTATGCCTCTTATGCCATTGTTTCAACTGCCCTTTAGTCTTCTGACTGAGATTTCTTCCTTTGACTCGACAACCCAACCCTGTTGACTAACTCAGTGGTTTAGTCCTCCCTAGAGATAGATATGTTACTAACAACCAAGTGAATCACTGGTGTCTACTGTAGCATGCCCCCCATTAAGGGCACTCCCAGTCACCCCACCCCACAGGCTGCCATGCCATGACCAATATCCTGTAGGCCCAAGCAAAAGGGAAACTCAGACAAGAAGTCAATATTCTCTGAGTTATTTTGACACCAGGCACATATGTTAGGGTCCACCATTTGTAACTTCTGGTGTGAACTCTCTGAGCCAGCGTTTTTGCAGTATTATTGTTAGTGATCATTTCTACATACTGTAGGGTGACCTCTGAGAAACGTCCCACATTTTCTCTTACAACCATCTAATGGAGTGAAAACAACAAGGGTCCCAAAATTAGAACGTTCTGGAGTTATTTTTTCTCTTTAAGAAAGTAATTCATTACTTATTCTCCTCAGGCGTTGTACTACAGCACAGCTCCAGGTGGTGGCAATAAGACCTTATCTATCCAGGTACAGAACACACCATCACCTACTCTCAGGGGAGCTCTCCTGATTGTCTCCTAACTGACCCAATAGCTGTTGGTTTAACACTGTTTGTCAGGGTTTAAAATATGCTAAATATTTTCTTAACTTCTGTATCTCAAACATCAGAAATGAGTTGTAGCCTAATTCCAATCTCTTTTATCGACAGCCATCCCTAGTGGCGCCAAGAAGAGTGTGTTAATTATTTGGCACATTAGCGAAATATAAAGTGACAGAAAGAAAGCACATGACCAGATTATGATATCAACTGTCATTCTTATTGTTCAAGTCAAGCCAAATAGGATTCATATACAGATGCTGGGGTTTAAAAGCTAAACGTGTTGTGCAGTTGGTAAGCCACATAACAACAATCTTGTCTCTGTCATAGCTACAGTAGTATAAACCTGTAGAGGGAATCAGTTAGTATTATGATCCATTATTCCCTGGAACTGGAAGACAATTGACTGACCAATCATATTTCAGTAATCTGCCTCAATGATGCTCTCTCTGTCCCTCTCACTGTGAATATTACATGTTAAAAGTCTAGTCTGTCATTCAAATTATTATCACAGAGGTACAGCTAGAAGAGGAGTTGAGTAAATCTAAATGGACCCTGGATGCAGGTGGAATTGGATGCATTCTTACTATGATTATATTGGCTATGAGTTGAGGAAATCCTTATGTGGGATTAATATTCAGTTGGGCCACAGCTCAACACAGCCTTGAACAGAGCAGCTGGGCTGAACATGAAAAAAGGAGCACAGCTTGGCAAGGGATGAGGATTCCCGAATTTGGGAAATATTAGGAGGTATGTAAGATACTATAAACATTTATACTATTAGGTGTTTTGTGTCAGTTCAGTGGGGAAGTGTCATGGTAGTTCTGGTTTGAGTTAGCTCGATATTTCCTTAATCAAATAAGAATATGAGGTCGGTTTTCTTCCTCAGCCTAGACAGCTGGCGATGGACACCCTTGAGGAAGCAGGTGTTTTGAATTTGAATGACAGGTGGTATCTACCGTGCTTCCTGTATCTTGGTTGGTGTAGCTGGACTGTCTGTAATGTCTCTGGATCTTCCAAGTCTCCATAAAAAAAATGTTTTTAGAGCCAAAACTCATAGAAGATTTAGATAATAAACTAACAGAATAAAAAAACAATCTGAGGATACATTTTATTTACACTATTCAAAGAACTCTTCATGTTTGTGTATGTCATTAGTTAGAATTTACAATAATATAATAATCTGTCCGAAAGCATAGTTTACAAATTAAAATAGTATCAATCTTCAGCAAATTTTGAATACATCTAATAGACAGACTTTATTAACGATGCTATGCCAGATCTTCAGCAGGTGTACCACTTTTCCATTGAATTCAAAAACTTCTGGGAAACCGAACCCATCTTTGTGTCCTACAGCAATGCCTCTGTCCCAAACACCACTAACTATACAAATATTTACTAAAACAGTGATGGTGCTTAGTGCAGCGTGTTTTAACTTGCTGTGGGTGCTACTCAGAATCACAGCCTGGAATGTAGGGCTTTTCTTCTGGTTAGGGGTAGTGCTACCTGCCTCTCCTCTCCTCCTCTCCTGCCTTTGTCTATCATTATGATTACAGGAGTCACACAGTTATGTGGGTGTGAAGCACTTGGAAAAATGTCCTACTCAGGATGATATAGTTACAGTAGGCTACCTCACACCACGCGCCTGTGCTTACAATAAACTCAGACCTTATGTTGTTTTATACTCTCAAAAGAGCTGATCAAATAATTACACTAATCAAAATGTGGGGGAATGTACTCTGAAGATTTGAACAATAACACTTTATTCTAGCAAGTCAAAAGCTGACCTCAAACCACTGTGAGTGCACGTGTGCATTTGTGTGTGATCAAGTGTGTAAAGCCTTGACATTATCATTTTGACTGAAGAGGATCTAGGTTGTGGGTCGTAAGGTGAGGTGACAGGGGGCTAATGCCATTCTCCCTCCAGGACAGGTAATCCCAGGTTCAGGTCATCACCTCTGGATTTAAACCACTTCTCAACAAGAGCTACCAGGCAGCTCCGACATCCTCCGGTCTCCCCTTTCCACATTCCATCTAGGTAGTGCTTCACATTACTGCAGGGAAGTGATAATAACATGGTAATAGCCTGTTGCTAATATAAAGATATAAAGTGCTAACCTCTCTATGAAGTAGGAAGACTAGGGACAGGGAATGAGGTGATAATATACTTAATCATTTTCATAAATGGCCCTATAAGTGAATCAGAACATAGCTAGGGGGGTATAGTGAAGGTACTGCAGCCAGCTATTGGTTATATGGTCCTATTTATGTTATGGGGACATTACAATATGCCCACATGGACAAGCTACTTTTTATGTCATACATGTTCAATGTTTCTACTTACAAGGTTTTCTCATATAGAAGTATAAAGACTGTTACAAGGTAAATAGTGATAAAATAACATTGTAAGCTACTGTATATGAACTTTTCACCTGCCTTGGGCACTTCACAAAATTACTTCCTGTTGTTGTTGTCTTTGTCACCCTGTTTGAAAACTCTTCGAGGCTTTTGAAAATAAGCCACCCTTTCTCTCCGCCACAGGCTATGATTCTAAAACGCTAACGCTAGATAGCCAGGGGCTACATTAAGATGCCTTCCAGATAGGAGCTGGTTTAACCTGTCTATACTCAAGACAGATTTATTCAACAGGGGACAAGACAGCATCAGAGAAGGGCTAATTATTTGATCAAATGTATAAAGCATTACAGTATGGCTGAGTGGAAACCATGTGCATTGGACTAGTAATGTCACTCAATGCAATTGCGTGGGCTAGGTTAGAGCCAGTGTTATGATTATTTAAGGTTAGTGTTAAAGCTAGGGCTAGGAGTTAAGTTGATATCAGGATAATTGACCAAGTTTGATCTAAACTATGAAGTGTAAGATCCAGAAGTTGTTTGGGCCTGTGATGATAAAACCTGAGAGATGTACTGGGAGATTTCTAACCCTCATGCTGCTTTTGAAATTCAAAGATAAAATGAAAACCAACCGACATGCAATCACATGAATATAAATATACCTTCAAGCAATATTATTTTCTCTGCCTGCAAGGCACCTGTGGGGAACTTGTTCGTTTTAACTAGTAGGCCTGCCATTGATGTCTTTACAGCTCTATTCTTAAAAAGGCAACAGAAAAAAGCAACAACAAAAAAATTCACACATGCTCTAATGTAAATTTAGGGATCCTTGTTGTTAAATAAATACTCCAGAAATAAAGGAATATCAAAGACTGAAGAGTGTGCTCTCCCTTCTGCTTCCCTTGTTCTGTTGACTTAGGGTCAATGAATAGCAGATCCACCCCCATGGTGGTGTCAGAAGAAATTAGCAGCACAGTCCATCTTCCAGGTTTCAACAAACAAAACACTGTTTAAAGCAGGGGATGTCACTCAATCTCTCAGGAGACATGTACCTGTACGGATTACTGAAGCACTCTGACAGCTGGAAACTACCTGCACAAATAGACTAGAGGAAGTTTGAAAACTGACAACCAAATATTTGTATCAAAGTTATAACACATTTATAAGAAATGTATAGGTAACTATGTTGACTTTTCATTTAGACAAAATAAAAATAAAGTTCCACCTTAACCCTAGCTTCATGTCTACACCCCGGCACAGCCCCAGCCATAACCCTTACCCTAACCCTAGCTTCATGTCCACACCCCGGCACAACCCCAGCAATAACCATAACCCTTACCCTAACCCTAGCTTCATGTCCACACCCCGGCACAACCCCAGCAATAACCATAACCCTTACCCTAACCCTAGCTTCATGTCCACACCCCGGCACAACCCCAGCAATAACCATAACCCTTACCCTAACCCTAGCTTCATGTCCACACCCCGGCACAACCCCAGCCATAGCCATAACCCTTACCCTAACCCTAGCTTCATGTCCACACCCCGGCAATAACCATAACCCTTACCCTAACCCTAGCTTCATGTCCACACCCTGGCACAACCCCAGCCATAGCCATAACCCTTACCCTAACCCCAGCTTCATGTCCACATCCCGGCACAACCCCAGCCATAGCCCTTACCCTAACCCTAGCTTCATGTCCACACCCCGGCACAACCCCAGCAATAACCATAACCCTTACCCTAACCCTAGCTTCATGTCCACACTCCGGCACACCCCCAGCAATAACCAAAACCCTTACCCTAACCCTAGCTTCATGTCCACACCCCGGCACAACCCCAGCAATAACCATAACCCTTACCCTAACCCTAGCTTCATGTCCACACCCCGGCACAACCCCAGCAATAACCATAACCCTTACCCTAACCCTAGCTTCATGTCCACACCCCGGCACAACCCCAGCAATAACCATAACCCTTACCCTAACCCTAGCTTCATGTCCACACCCCGGCACACCCCCAGCAATAACCATAACCCTTACCCTAACCCTAGCTTCATGTCCACACCCCGGCACAACCCCAGCCATAGCCATAACCCTTACCCTAACCCTAGCTTCATGTCCACACCCCGGCACAGCCCCAGCCATAGCCATAACCCTTACCCTAACCATAGCTTCATGTCCACACCCCAGCTCAACTCTAGCCATAGTCATAGCCATAACCCAGGGTTCCAAACTAACATTTTCCCCACTTTTCAGTTGGTGTCTCAGCCTGGTCACACCAACAACAAAAAACGTTCTCTAAATATAACACCTGTTGTACCCATGTATTAATCTAACAGTAAATGTGGTGTCCTAATAAACCTTTGCATCAGTAGTAGACCTATAACCCAATGAGGCCTAGTGATCTCGCTATGGCCTATTCGCATTTTGTGCACTCCTTATTTCAAAGCCATATCTCGATTGTAAATCAGTGTGTTTTGAACTCAATATTGAGAATTGAGAAAAAAATATATATACTTACAGAAAGCTGAGATCCTCCTCTCTTTAACATGGACAACAGTAGTTGCTTCCAAAGTTGTGTTTTTTCCTGCAATTGAGGATTGCTCATTACAGCTGCCGGGCCCAGGCACAGCAGCAGGGCAGACACTTTCATTACAGGAATCATGAGGATAATGCAGTTGATCAAATCAGGATTTTATCTGGCCAAAAAAATAGGATGCTTTGATTGAGGTGACATTGTAAGATGTGCAACTTGCACCGGTGCGACCAAATAAATGTTTCACTCGCACAGCCATGTCAATGGGTCTCAAAATGTTACTAAATGGTTGCAGTCAGTCTGGAGCCCTGACATAAACCAAACCCAACCCTAGCCCTAGCTTCATGTCCACACATAGGCTCAACCCTAGCCATAGCTAACCCTAACCCAAAAACAACTAGGCTACGGGCCTGTGAAAGACAGGGTGACAATAGCTTTGTAACCCAAAGTCCATCCCACAGCACTTAAAAATAACAAGACACTATTATGAATTGTGAGTATACAGTAACACCTTATGAATCACATCACTGCTTCTTCTAAAATATTATTTAACTACAAACATTGCTCTTGTTTAACCTTTTCACTCTTGTTTTCCCCCTCAGAGTCAGCTCCATAAAGATCATTACTGTCAGGCTGTGATTAGAGGAATCCCTCCCAACACGATGGGACATGCTTGCTTACATAGCTTTGAGGTTTACTGCACCGTACAGGTACAGGTGCCTGCCTTTCACAGCACAGTAACTACAGAGAGATGGCAACAATATTTTAATTGTTTCTTTATTACATGTTGGGTATTCAAAGTCAGCTGAATGGCACATTAGATTTAGGTGAATAGAATGGGTATATTATAGTGACCACTGATGAGAACATGTGGGTTGAAGTACAGTGGACCAACTAAGCTACAGTGGCCCTTGCGTGAACTGGATCAGTGAAGGTCATGAAGGTACTCTTCCTGCTTTGTTGTTGGACTATTGTCTTAATTTGTTTAGTATCCAAAAGTTTTATATATAATTTTGGCAAATGACTAGATGACACAAAATAAGTAAGATACTACTTTTCCCCACTGTTGGAGAGTGCATTGTAAAAGCATTCCCAGACAATGTAATAACTATGTGTTATTTACTCACATTACATGACAAGCATTTTGCTACACCTTCAATAGCATCTGCTAAACACGTGTATGTGACAAATAACATTTTATTTGATATCAAATAAAAGAAACCTTCAAGTGTTTGGTAAAGTTAAACATCCTGGGATTTTCCCATTGTTATTGCTGAAGCTTGGAAGTGCAAGTGGCCTTTTATTGAACCGGGTGGTTGCTGACTGAGTTTCTAACTTGTCCTGACAATTCCACATGTTGGGTACCTCTTAATAGGAACAGCTCAGCGGCTCAGCTTCGTCATGTCTGCTCCCTGCACCTGCCACAGGCAAGTGCTTCAGCCTTTACAAAGGCATAACTTAATGCCGGAGCAGGTCTCAGCCTGTGTCCTCAGTCACTCCATCCTCTTACTCAGCCCTAGCTTGTTGTTCCTTCAGTGTTCCATTGTCAACAGGCTAGGGTATAGAAAATAGCCTACTTGACCCTGTTTTTGGGGCGTTTTCATGGTATTGCAATGGCTTTCAGGGAAAATATGGGTATTGCCCCTGGACTGGAAAAAATAGGGGGCGTTTCCAAGAAGACAAGTTTGGTTGAGAAGTTATTATGAGAAATCTTACTTCAAGCTCAGCTGATGCTAACGAGTGAATGAGGAATGGCGGATAATGCACTCTATGCCCAGTACATAGTGTTTCTGCTGTATTAGCATATCCAGTTCATTTTTTACATTTCCTTGCATGAGCCACGATCAGCTGGAGATAATACAAAATCTTTCTAAAAAAAAACAACTATTTTGCCGTAGCAAGCCTCCATATTAGAACCAAGTTAAACTCTGATTTCCCCAACACACCCTAGGCCACAGTATAATATATTATGTACATTTTTGGGGGCATTGAAGCTTAGAGCTAGATGTCTTAGAAGAGTCCTCTTGCCCCTCCTGTCCTGACAACTCCATGGTACATGTATGCCAAACAGATATTATTTAGCGTTCCTCTTTCTTTATCTCCATCTTCCTCTCCATCTGCTGCCAATTACATCATCAAAATGCCGCAGTTCCTGTGATTTCCTCCTTCAATGGCTGAGTAAACAGCACGGTGGGGAAATGCTTGAATCTATTGAGGCAGAAATGGAGGAGGAGGTGTATGAATGAACTAAGCTAAAAAGAAAAAGAGGCAGATTTCTGCCTAGAAGTTATGCTTCTCATCTACTTGTCATCTGAGCCAGCGAAATAACCTTATCTTGCTTGGGATGGTTGATTAAATTAAATTCAGATCTATGCAATTGGTCGGATAAAATGTTATTTTTTTAAATGACACATGCTTTCATGCCTGCCTTTATGCCTATCCCATTGGAGATTTCAGAGTCGAAGGGCCTAACTGGGGAAGTCAGACCGCATACTGCATAGGGCAATTGTGGATTTATTTGAAATGTGATAGGATGGTTACTACACACAGTAGCCTGATGAAAATGCTCAACACACTGTGTACAACACATACAATATCAATCTTGAATGAGCACTCTTGCAAATACAAATGAATGGAGAAAAAAAAGTAATTAACAAAAGCAACAAAAAAAAAGAAGCTGCCTCTGGCTGTTCTTTTCCACCTCGCTCCTTGAGGTTGCAAGGTCATTTGTCATCCTCTCTTTTCTTCTCAATGATTAGCCATAGTGTTCTTCCACTCCACCAAGCTACGCCCAGTCGTCTACCTCTGGTGAAGCAGCAGAGAGTCAGAGAAAAGGAGGGCAGGTACACCTGCGGATGGCTGGCTGAACAAGTGTATCAGTGTCTTTGGGGTGCTGTGTCTCAGCTTGTTTGGCCCTCTCGTCTGGAATGTGCAGATGAGACAATCAGGTGCAGGAGGCGTGTGACAGCTTGCTGCTGGAGGAGATAACCTGCTCTGAGACACGGGTGGGGAGGGAGTGCCGGACGATTCATAAACCAACTATTTATCGCCCCAATCAACTCGCTATGCAAACTCAGAGAAGACATGCAGAGATCAGTGCAGGTGACACACCTCTTGCGAAGGTGTTGATTTCACAACATTGTATTATATATATTTTTATGATGGTAGGACTGTACAGTATACAGTACCTTCAGAAAGTATTCACACCCCTTGACTTTTTTTCACATTTTGTTGTTTTACAGCCTACATGTCAAATGGATACACACAACCCCATAATGTCAAAGTGGAATTATGTTTTTAGACATTTTTACAAATTCATAAAAAATGAAAAGCTGAAATGTCAATAAGTATTCAATCCCTTTGTTATGGCATGCCTAAATACGTTCAGGAGTAGAAATTTGCTTAACAAGTCACATAATAACTTGCATGGACTCACTGTGTGCAATAAAAGTTTTTAACAGGATTTTGAATGACTAGCTAATCTCTGTACCCCACACATAAAAAATAATTAAGGTCCCTCAGTCGAGCAGTGAATAAAGCACAGAATAAAAACATTCCAAAACATGCATCCTGTTTTTACAATGTCCTAAAGTAATACTGCAAAAAATGTGTAAAAGCATTTTACTTTTTGTCCTGAATATAAAGCGTTATGTTGTGGGCAAATCCAATAAACTTACTCATTTTCCAGTATAGTGGTGGCTGCATCATGTTATGGGTATGCTTGTAATCATTAAGGACTAGGGAGTTTTTCAGGGTAAAAAAAATGTATGCAATGGATATTAGCACAGGCAGTCCTAGAGGAAAACCTGGTTCAGTCTGCTTCCACCAGACACTGGGAGACTAATTCACCTTTCAGCAATAATATAAAACACAAGGCCAAATATACACTGGAGTTGCTTACTAAGAAGACAATGAATGTTCCTGAGTGGCTGAGTTAAATCTGCTTGAAAATCTATGGCATGACTTGAAAAATGCAATGATCAGCAACCAATTTGACAAAGCTTGAAGAATTTTGAAAAGAATAATGGGCAAATATTGTACAAACCAGGTGTGCAATGGATAGAGACTTACCCAGAAAGACTCACAGCTGTAATCGCAATAGTTATGTGAATTATATATTTCTGTATCTCATTTTCAATACATTTGCAAACATTTCTAAAAATACGTTTTCACTTTGACATTATGGGGTATTGTGTGTAGATGGGTGAATTTTTATTTATTTAATCCATTTTGAATTCAGGCTGTAACACAACAAAATGTGGAATAAGTCAAGTGGTAGGAATACTTTCTGAAGGCAATGTACTCTTAGAAAAACGGATTTAAGTTCTACCTATGTAGAATCCTCTGTGGAAAGGGTTCTACATGGAACCCAAAAAGGTTCTTCAAAGGGCTATCCTATGGGGACAGCAAAGAACCCTCTTATGTTCTGGATAGCATCTTTTTGTTACCCACATTTCTTTCTAAAAATGTAGGAACATACTGTGCGTTTATGCTGGAGTGACTCACCCTGTTATTGAGAATAAGGTGGAGTTTGGGAAGACTTTGTTTAGCTTCAGGGGATGAATTCATCGCTCTTGAAAAAAATGTAATGAGCCATGTTTCAGCTTGACAGGAAACAGCAGCAACACACATGATTGGAGAACTCATTTTTTTGTAACACCCAGCCACGTTTTTGGTCAATTTCAACAACACACCAAAATGGAAGGGAATCAACTATTGCTCACAAACTTCAACTGCTATACCTATATTGACCTTTCCGAAATGTTTCTTTATCTTTTTATCTGTACAATTCTACTTCTCAATTTTCTTACAATTCTCTTTGAGTTGTTGTTTTAGTGACATGTTTCCTACCATTATTTGACTGTGCTGTGGTCTTCAGTTGGTATTTCCTCATGCAAGCCATAGCTAGCTAACCCCCCATAGTTAAAGTGCATATGTCTGGGGACACTATGTGGTTATGTGGTTCCTTTCGTAATACCAAAACATTTATTTTATCAAGGCATACCATGACATCACAACCGATCACCTCTGGTCGTGAACCTAGATTAATTGGTTATTAACAACATGGTCATATGTTATCTGCAGACATATTTCTCTGAAATTCCCCAATGTTACTCTTTCTAAAGGGGGAATATTATTTACCACTGAAACCCAAACCAAAGCACACTTTGAGGAGAAACGGGCCCTTCTTAAATTCTCAAATGTTCATTTTTCCAGAATGTGTGTGTTTTTGTTGTCTTAAGTTTTCCTTGGTGGCAGGGAACAAAGCGTTCTACTGTGAAGTAGTGGAGTCGATCGCAGACACAGTGTCTGTACTGGGAGTTCCTGTCCCTGGACCAAAACCCACAGACCCACAGCAGAGAAGGACAAGGTCAGCTATTGCCTTTCTGCTGCTGCTACTTTCTCCTGACATCAACGCACAGGAGATTTACCTTTCTCTAAAAGCCCAATTGCTAATGTTGTGTTTATTTATAAGTTTATACTTTTGCTTTCATTATGGAATATTAAAGTCGTAAAACACATCAAAAATATATATTTTTTCTGCTTCTTTTTTTCAACGAACTTCTGTAAACTACATGCCACACATCACTTTTTTGCAGTGAATATTTTATACTCCACACATTTCTGTCTGTTTGTTTAACTCTTTCCTCACATCACATTACTGACAAATACATTTATCAGCTGTTGGAATTCCAGACGGTGTTGCACATGATAAGGGGAGATCAGCAATTGCGGGAGATTAAAGCAGAAACACTCACAAATGAAAACAGCACAAGTCTTATCAGATTGACATTATGGCTTTGATGATTACTCCCTTGTCACTGGGATCCCTTTGAAATCCATTTCACTGTCACTTTTACAAGCTCTGGTTTATATTGTTGTTCATCAGGCATTGTTTGAAGGGAATTCACAATCCTTTGTTCTTTTCTAAATGGCAAAAAAATATAATGTAAAGTTCTCTTGACGGTAGTTCATTTTACATTTAAAATGTATGTTCTACAGTGTGGTGGTATCAAAATGTACGGAATTATTATTTGGCAACACATTAGTCAAAGAACAAAATAAGAATACTAAAGCCAATGAAAATGTAGTTTGCAAAGCAAAGTGACACTAGATTGCGTTTAGACCAGGTCTCTCTTGAAATAGATTTTATCTCAATGATAAAAACCTGTATAAATAAAGGTTAAATAAAATAAATGTAACGTGGCACCAAAAAAATATGTTAAAACGACTGACAAGAATACAGAATCCACAATTGGAAATGAATGCTTGGTATTAGCATAAATAACTCAAATATACCATCAGATGAGATGACCCTCAACATCTAGATATGCCTCAACAGCTCAGACCCATGACAGAGGCCATCCTAAAGTATATGTACACTTGGTTTCCTTATTCTTACCTCATTTGCACACACTGTATATAGACTTTTTCTACTGTATTATTGACTGTATGTTTGTTTTTTCCATGTGTAACTGTGTTGTTGTATGTGTCGAACTGCTTTGCTTTATCTTGGCCAGGTCGCAGTTGTAAATGAGAATGTGTTCTCAACTAGCCTAACTGGTTAAATAAAGGTGAAATATATATATTTTTAAATAAATAAATACATTCTTGGTACCCAACTCGCTGAGGGCTTGCAGCACGTCTGCAATAGCAACTGAAGTGAACAAGGATTGGAGGGTTTCTATGGTTCTATCTGGCCTTTGCGGTGCAAGAACGTCCAGACCCCTAGATGACATCACTAGAGATTACAGGGTCCATTCGTTGCGCTGGTATCTGGGGGGGGGGGTGCGTTCACAAGGCCTAATGACCAGGACGGGATGATGTGGAATCTGACCCTTGACCTCAGACTAGCTGTCTGACATCATCAAGCCTGTGTCCAAACTGAAGCTATAAGAAATATGAAGCCTTCTCATTCAATTTAACACCAATGTTATTGTTGTTAATGATGGAATTATATCAAGGTATGTAAATATAAAGCACTGACATTCAATCATTTAAAATAATTAAATTGCAGTCTCAAGGCTACATGTTTCCTGCATTCCCCAGGCGACAACAAAAATACTACATTTTGGCTACTGAGAAGGGGGGAAATCTCAATATCAACCCTCACTAGGGATATTATGCCTTCTGCTATAGGAGTAAAGTGGATATAATTACTTGTTTTATCATATTGCCTTCATTATACAGAATGTTTCAAATGCTAACCTATTTACCATGAGTAGCTAATCATTCTCATATTGGATAATGGAATAGGACATGTTCTATTGACAGCAAAATACATACGAATGAAAAGGATTGTTTAGTCTATATCGTTGACACAATAGAGTACAGTTGCCAGGTAGAGTTTCAGTATTCAATGTTGCCTTCTTAACATTGATATCATTGAATGTAGTGGTGGTAACTGCCTTTTTATGAATCATGTCCACCTAGGCAACACTCCCCCATGTGAACTCCCCTGCCTGTCTATCTGTCTCCACCACATCCTAGTGAGTAAGAGGAGCTCCAGTCAGTACTCATCACAACCCTGCCTGGTCCTAGGCCCGTGTTCACAAAATAGTAGGAGTTCTGATCTAGCATCAGGTCTCTCCTGTCCAGGTAATTTGATTCATTATGACCTAAAAAACAAAACTTGGTCCTAAATCAGTACTCCTGTTTTGAGGCGCTTTATAAATATGGGCCCTGGTCTCTCCTATCCTTTCCTCCTGTCCTACCTCAGCATGTCATCATCATACTACAGACAGCCACAGCCAGGGCCACTCTACCCCTCTGCCTTTATCAGCTCACCCTTCCTGACACACAACAACAAGAGGATGCCTTACTTGTCTGCCTTCATGCCTTCAAGTAAACACAGTCCAGATTTTGGCCTTCACTTGTTCACTTCAAAGCTGCAGCATGCTGATAACAAAGCAGTGGCCTGGAGTGTCCCTCTCCTCCCCCTCCTCCCCCCTCCTGCAGTGAGGATGGCTGGTGGCTAGGACAGATACACACAGGGGTGTGAGCAGGAGAAGGCAAGGGAGTGGGGGGAAGGGAGGTGTGAAGGGCCTTTTGACAGCCACAGCACCTGCTGCTTCACCACCACCAGCCGTAGAAGACACAGCCATTTGTCTTGGCTGACCAGAGAAGATAGCCCAGACCTGGGATTAGTAGGAGGACTCAGTGGGGAGGCGTGGAGGTTTGGGCGTTGATGGGTCAGGAGAAGGTGTTTCCTCTCCTGTGTTCAGCCTGCCCTGCCAGTCCCTCTGTCGTCTTAGTGGAACATTCCTGTTATCTGTGGCAAGTAGTGCGACTGTTGTGGGATGATGACGTGTCCCCAGTTTCTACAAGCCCTTGTGTGTCTATCGTCTCCACTTCTGTACTCATTGTAGTGACACAGTGGAAGAAAAATCATGTCTAATTGATAAAGATCTCCAATGATCCCTGGTTACAGACAGGGAAACGAACAGGCTCAGTTAAGAGGCTTAAATTATTCATCAGAAAGTCATTACCTTTATCTCTTAATACATTCCAAATGGCACTTGTTGTTGGCTATAAAGCCAAAGTTTATTCTACATCAATGTCTTCCCCAAATCCCTTATCAGAGTCTGTTTTCTCTGCAGCTCACGACACAGCTTGATCAGGTTCCGTTCGGGTCAGGGCAGTGGAATGAGAGAGCAGTGGAGCAGAGACAGCAGACCAGGCCAGACCACGTCATCTCTTCTCAAATCCTCAAAGGTTGTGGTAGGCCCAGGAATGCAGCAATGACAAGAGAATATTTATGGCAGTCGAGATTGTGACCACTAACTGAAAAGACAAACTATTTCTTGGAAGATTCTTGCAAAATGCCATTGTAATGTTGATGCACTGTTTATAAGTGTTGTAATTGCAACATATCCACTTGTAGAACAGAAATATGTAACCCCCCACCCCCTTTAGTTTGTTATCGTAGAAACATAAGAGTGCTGCAACTCTCCACTTTTCTTAGGAAACAGGATAATAGCAATTACAGTAAAAGCTCTGCTCTCTAGTAATACTAATATTATTAGGTCTAATTAAGTTTCTCTGTAGAGGCATCTGCCTAATATGTTTAACCTGATTAATAACTTGTTGTACTGCGTTATATGTGTTACATTTATTCAGATATTCTATTTGTTATGCATGTCCTTGTAACCCTTTTGAAAAACAATTAATGACTAACTCATTCTGAGTGAAGTATTTGTTGCAATTGAAAAAGTTTGATGTAATGGAAAATATAAAAATAAGTTAACAGGATCATGTCTCCTTGAATGTGAAAACGCACAGTTCACAATCAAAGAAACTTAAAGACGTGTATCTACATCTACAATTGCATTATACTATACCATGTACACTATCCTATAGCATCTAATTGCTTTCCAAGTAAAAATCACCTTGAATGCATGATGAGTTGTGTTGTCATGTGCTGCTGCCTTGCTATGTCCTTGTCTTATAGGTCTCTCTTTGTGTAGTGTTGTCTCTTTGTCGTGATGTGTGTTTTGTCCTATAAATACATATATATTATTTTTATTCGTAATTATTTTTTCTTTTTTATAATTTATGTAGGTATTTTGCTTTTTGGTAGGACGTCATTGTAAACAATAATTAGTTCTTAACTGACTTGCCTAGTTAAATAAAGGTTAAATAAAATAAAATACACATTACCTGTGATTATGTTGTTCCTGAAGAAGTGTGACCATCTGGTTCATGGTGCATGAATCCTGCGAAGCCAAGCCCCACTAGAAGCAGCTTCTCAGGAGGTATCTGTCCTGTTGGGACTTGTCTGCTCAACACAATGCCCAGAGTCTGTATAATAGTAGTAGTATTTAGTATTTATTGGGATCTGTTGGGTGTAACCCTAGATAGCAAGCTGTCATGGTCAAAACATAGACTAAATGGTTGATCAAATGGGACGAGGTCTGTCCATGAGAAGGCGTTGCTCTGATTTCTTGATATCTCAGTCGACCAGGCAGGTCGTACAGGCCCTATTTCTGTCGCACCTGGACTACTGCCCAGTAGTGTGGTCATATGCGGCAAAGAGGGATGTAGATAACTTGCAGTTGGTCCAGAGGAGAGCAACACATATTGCACTAAGAATGTCAGTAACCAGCCTGGTCTCATAGACTAGACGTAACATAGTAAATGTATGTCCACGACACCCAAATTAGTATGAGATGTTACCTTTGGTATGGTTACATAAGGCAGATGGTTACTTAAAGCAAAATGAAAGTAGTGGTTAGTCGGGATGTCTGGGTGGGTGTATAACGCAAACGTCTAGCAACCTGAGGCTTGCAAGTTCGAATCTCATCATGGGCAACTTTAGCATTTTAGCTAATTAGAAAATGTTAAATTACTTACTACTTTTTAGCTACTTTGCAACTACTTAGCATGTCAGCTAACCCTTCCCTGAACCCTAACCTTAACCCTTTAACCTAACTCCTAAACTTAACCCTAACCATAACCCATAGCCTAGCTAACGTTAGCCAGCGAGCCACCTAGATAGAATTCCTAACATATCATAGGTTTTACAAATTCGTGACATTATTCATTTTGTAAATATGTTACATACAGTGCATAAAGGTGAAATAAAAAACAAAAAATCAAAACATTTGTTACGTTATGGCCTAAATTGTTGTTGTTTTTTTTGCAAATGTTTTAAAAATAAAAAAAATGAAATATCACATTTACAAAAGTATTCAGACCCTTAGCAGTATTTAGCACCTTTAGCAGCGATTACAGCCTCAAGCCTTCTTGGGTATGACTCTACAAGCTTGCACACCTGTATTTGGGGAGTTTCTCCCATTCTTCTCTGCAGATCATCTCAAGCTCTGTCAGGTTGGATGGGGAGCTGCTGCACAGCTATTTTCAGGTCTCTCCAGAGATGTTCAATCGGGTTCAAGTCCGGGCTCTGGCTGGGCCACTCAAGAGCATTCAGAGACTTGTCCCAAAGCCACTCCTGCGTTGCCTTGACTGTGTGCTTCGGGGTTGTTGTCCTGTTTGAAGGGGAACCTTCGCCCCAGTCTGAGGTCCTGAGTGCTCTGGAGTAGGTTTTCATTAAGGATCTCTCTGTACTTTGCCCCGTTCATCTTTCCCTATATCCTCCCAGGCTCTGATGCTGAAAAACATCCTCACACCATGATGCTGCCACCACCATGCTTCACCGCAGGGACGGTATTGGCCAAGTGATGAGCAGTGCCTGTTTTCCTCCAGACGACATGACGCTTTGCATTAAGGCCAAAGAGTTCAATCTTGTTTACATCAGACCAGAGAATCATGTTTCTCAGTTTGTCCGGGTGGCCAGCTTTAGTTACAAACTTCTTCCACTTAAGAATGATGAAGGCAGTGACAGGGGTACAGGAGTGTAGCTGGGGTACGGTCTTGGGGACCTTAAATGCTGCAGAAATCCTGTCTTGGTGCTCTACGGACAATTCCTTTGACTTCATGGCTTGTTTTTTTTTAATTTTAATTAATTTTTTTACCCCCTTTTTCTCCCCAATTTCGTGGTGTCCAATTGTTGTAGTAGCTACTATCTTGTCTCATCGCTACAACTCCCGTACGGACTCGGGAGAGACGAAGGTTGACGAAGGTTGAAAGTCATGCGTCCTCCGATACACAACCCAACCTAGCCGCACTGCTTCTTAACACAGCGCGCATCCAACCCGGAAGCCAGCTGCACCAATGTGCCGGAGGAAACACCGTGTACCTGGCAACCTTGCGCCCGGCCCGCCACAGGAGTCGCTGGTGCGCGATGAGACAAGGACATCCCTACCGACCAAGCCCTCCCTAACCCGGACAACGCTAGACCAATTGTGCGTCGCCCCATGGACCTCCCGGTCGCGGCCGGTTACGACAGAGCCTGGGCGCGAACCCAGAGTCTCTGATGGCACAGCTGGCGCCCTTAACCACTGCGCCACGGAGGCCCCATGGCTTGGTTTTTGCTCTGACATGCACTGTCAACTGAGGGGCCTTATATAGACAGGTCCCACAGTTGACCAATCAATTGAATTTACCACAGGTGGACTCCAATCAAGTTGTAGAAACATCTCAAGGATGATCAATGGAAACAGGATGCACCTGAGCTCTAACATTAATGGCACCTGATCCAATTCTGAGGTCCAATGATTTCATGCTGGTCTCCAGGGCTGGCGATTCTCAAGCCCCTGCCACATTCTGTTTCACTATTTACCCATTCAGTCAAGAGAGGTCATGCTGTAATATTGTTGTCTCTGAACAGATGTTCTTTGATGTTGGTACCTTGGAATTGGCCGGGAAGCCGGGGACTGGGAACTATTCCCAGGGGACCTCCCCTGGGGTTTGATCCTGTTACTTCTATAGACTAGCAAGCGTCAATCTGCCAAACTCTATTTCCGTCAGGGAATTTTATCCATATCCAAATGTCTACTTAAACAATTATAAATTACCCACCGTTCATATGCTATGCTGTGTTTGAAAAGCTTTAGGAACTGTTTAGCCTAGCTATGATAGCTTATGACATTCAGTTACCTTTTGCAAACAAATATCTCAAGGTAACATTAGCTAAATCTGAATCAAAATCTAAACACATTTTTGCTGCCCAATGTTTTGTAAATTGTAGTTGTGCATTCTGTTGCTGTGGAATGGAAAGGAAAACCACTTACTAAGCGGCTAGTGGCCAGGCAGCCAGGCATCCAGGCAGTTCTGATTCATTATAATTAGATCACTGGCTCGGCCTCCCTCCCCTCCCTCCCTGGGGATGCTCTCACACACTCCACCGTACCCCAGCTACACTCCTGTACCCCTGTCACTGTATGACCAGGTTTGTGTTCAAGCAGCTACCCACATAATCAGCGCTAAAAAATAATGATGATGGACGCAGAGATGTTTTTTATTTGTATTTATTTATTTCACCTTTATTTAACCAGGTAGGCCAGTTGAGAACAAGTTCTCATTTACAACTGCGACCTGGCCAAGATAAAGCAAAGCAGTGCGACACATACAACAACACAGAGTTAAACATGGAATAAACAAATGTACAGTCAATTACAAAATATAAAAAATCTATATACTGTGTGTGCAAATGGGGTAAGATTAGGGAGGTAAGGCAAGAAATAGGCCATAGTGGCAAAGTAATTACAATTTAGTAATTAAACACTGGAGTGATAGATGTGCAGAAGATGAATTTGCAAGTGGAGATACTACGTTCAATGTGCTCGGAAATAATGTGTATTGCTTCACCGCAGTGGCAGACGGATGTAAACACTTCAAGAATAGTTTTTCACAAAATTCTTGTTCACATTGGCAGTTTGAAGTGACTCCAATCAATTTTTTCTTCAGATCTGATTACAATCTGTTATTTTGCCTGCAGTCTGAACAGCCAAAAAGCAACATGGAATCAGATATTTCATGCCACATTTCAAACCACCTCCGTAGGTGGTTGTCAGACTGTTGACAGTTTGACAAGAACATGTGGTAGCTAACTAGCTTGTTCCATTGTTTACAAACAAATTAGATAATGTGCTAGAAAGCTAAACCGCTACCTAGATAGATAGTTGACTGCTGTGGTTAGACAAAAATAACTCATTTTGAAAGTTGGATCATCTTATCTGTTAAGGCTTTAAAAGTGTTCTTATACTTTGATTTTGAACATTCAAAGCAAATGGGAAACGTCCATGGCAGGCATTGTTGTCACCTTAGCTTGCAACATAACTTCTGAGTTGAGGAAGCACAAGCACCAACACCAATCAGCTTACACCACTGCGCACACACCTGTCGTTACATTGCCAACTAGCGTGGCCATGTCAGCAAATAACTGCTGCCTGAACACACACAAATCCAATTTGTCACTTGTAACTTGTTATTTAGTTGACTGCTGTGGCTAAAACGGATCTGAAAAGAAAAACTGATTTAAGCATTAAGGCCTATAGAGTAAACAAGGCTTGAATAACCTGAAATCTTTTCATAAGAAAGAGCAGAAGTAGTCTATAAACAATATAGCATATGTATTGAGAGTAACATGGTTTATTTCTCACAATTTGTTTTCATTTCCCGTTTGAACATGAACTGATGCAATTATAGGGGTACAAGTCACAGCGGCTGGTGGTATCTCTGTGAGATCTGAACTGGCAAACACACATTTAACAGGCATACTGTATCACCTATCTGTGGAGAACACATTATTGTGAAGCACCATGTAGCTAATGGGTCTGTGTGTCAGTATTCTAATAGTAGAGGTATACTGTGGAATGGCCTCACTGCCAAACACCTTGATTGAAGTTGAATGAAGTTCACCTTGAAAGATCCCAGAATACACATTTCTGTGTGTCTTTTAATCTAAAAGTAAACTTTATTAACTAAACACAATGAATAGTAATGAATCAGCTGCTCTGGGTATTTTGTGCAGTTAGGATTTACTGTTGAGAGGGGATGGTAGCTGCTATACTGCAGTCGAAGAACATGTCATTCTGATGAGATTCACTCTAATTAGTTAAGTGACATGTGATTCGGGTTGTCACAGTCACATGATCACATGATGGATCAGACCAATTTGTCAAGGTTGGGGGGGGGGGGGGGGTTACTGATGTTTGGCAAGTCTGTCTCACTGTAAGATATCAAACTCAGCACAGAAGCAGTGCAGGTTAAAAGATGGAAGCAGTCAGAACTTTTGTAATGAATGATTTAACAGTATTGTCAGATACATAATTCATTATGACATTTACCGTTTTGTCACCCTTTATTTAGCATAACTTTGTTCTGAATTATTTCTGAATCATCTACATATGTCTCATAAAATGGCTATAAAGGCTTCAATAAGCCTTAATTAATAGTTGTAGTCTGTCTACGTTCAACCTGTTTAACATATAGAACTAAAATAGATGTAATAATCATTCACAATCAATATCATTATTCAAACGCCACTACCAATCTAATCAATAGGCCTACAACATTGAAGAACAAGTCTTGGTTAACTTAGGGCATGTTTCAGCTCTGCCAAACACTCCCAGGCCACAGGGACATGTTGTTTACTGAAATGTTCTCTTTTCTTGCTGTAGTCATGAGATTTTGCGACTTGCACATCGAGGAGGAAATACAATCAACTAAGTATGATCACAGGACCTTCGACAGTTGACCTCTGTTCGAATGAAACTGCATCTGGGAAATATCAGAGTAGCCTCCTATTGAATGGAACAACATAGCATTGTTCATCATCACTTCCAACTCTTCTTAGAGCTTCTGTAACGACATGTTGACCTAAATTATTCCTTGACCTGGTTGTAAGGGCATCACTCCACTTTCACAATCATGGATGCACACATCAAGTTAAATGCAGATTAAATGTGTTTGTTTGTTTGTTTCCCAAGTGTTTAGACACTCAGAGAAATTGCTCATTCAGCCAAAATGCATAATAAGATTTTAAATGTTTTCACCTATTTGACAGCACTAACTTGATGTGTATGTGCACATTGAATAAAACTCTTTAACACCTAGCCTGCTACATTGCTGGAAGTTGAAGAGTCTGAGGCACCAAGGCTGTGTTTACACAGGCAGCCCAATTCGAGTCTTTTGACCAATCAGATTAGCCCTGAAAAATAACTGATGTGAAAAGATCTGAAGTGATTGATCAAAAGACCCACAGAGCCCAAATATTATTTACATTTTTTCCAATAGTGGAAAAAATGTAAATAATAATTGGGCTCTGTGTAAACATAGCCCAAGACACGTTGACCACTTTCAGCAGAAATAATTTAAAACATGTATTGAAAAAAGCTATCCATACAGTCAGTTGGAAGTAATAGTGCAATTTGATATGAAAGGGGGGCTGAATATAGTGATTTAGCCTCAGTTTTAATAGTTCTCATTAGAAAATGCAACTGAGAACGAGATTTGGGTCTTGGAGTTGTGCTTTGATTGTGTGTGTTTTCGTACGTCGGACACATTTGTACATTCACTCTGCCAAAACAATACACAGTTTCAGTCACTCACCCTTCTAGATAACAGTCTAACCAGGTCTAACCAGGTCCTGTGTCTGGAAATAGCCTAGGCTTGCTATCAAGCTAGCCAACTTACTTAGCCAATTAGCTTCAACTGGCCGGTGTGCGACCATGACAAAGCTGGTTTGATATTGGATAGCGTATCCGTGGGACTAGTTAGGGACCGTCAATATATTACACAATTTAAATGGGACAGTATTTTCATTTTGCACACCTTTCAGTTCTCTCATTAAAGGGATACTTCAGGATTTTGGTAATGAGGCCATTTATTTACTTCCCCAGAGTCAGATGAACCCGTGGATACCATTTTTATGTCTCTGTGTCCAGTTTGAAGGAAGTTGAAGGTAGTTTCGTGAGCCAATGCTTACTAGCGTTTGGGCAATGACTGGAAGTCTATGGGTATAGATTTTCAGTCATTATGCTAACACTAGTTAACAATTGCTATAAGGCTAGTTGGTAACTCCCTTCAAACTGCACGCATAGGCATAAAAATAATATCCACGAGTTCATCTGACTCTGGGGAAGTAGATAAAGGGCCTCACTGACAAAACCAGAAGTATCCCTTGAAATTATTTCAATATTTATATACACTGAATAAAAATATAAATGCAACATGCAACAATTTCAAATATGTTACCGAGATACAGTTAATATAAAGAAATCAGTCAGTTGAAAACATTTACTAATCTATGGATTTCACATGACTGAGAAGACACAGGTCACAGATACCTTTAAAAAAAGGTTGAGACATGGTTCCGAAAACCAGTCAGTACCAATTGCGATACTCATGCAGCACGACACATCTCCTTCACATAGAGTCGCCTTTGATTGTAGATTGTAGCCTGTGGAATGTTGTCCCACTCCTCTTCAATGTCTTTGCAAAGTTGCTGGATATTGGTGGGAACTGGAATACGCTGTCGTACACGTTGATCCAGAGCATCTCAAAGATGCTCAATGGGTGACATGTATAGCGATGCAGGCCAAGAACTGGGACATTTTCAACTTCCAGGAGTTGTGTACAGATCCATGCGACATAGGGCTGTGCCTTATCATGCTGAAACATGACGTGATGGCGCCAGATGAATGGCACAACAATGGGCCTCACGGTGTGTCTGCATTCAAATTGCTAACGATAAAATGCAATTGTGTTCGTTGTCCGTAGCTTATACCTGCCCATACCATAATCCCACTGCCAATTGCACTCTCCCTCAAAACTTGAGATGTGTGGCTTTGTGTTGTGTGACAAAAATGCACATTTTAAAGTGCCCTTTTATTGTCCCCAGCACAAAGTGCACCTGTGTAATGATCATGCTGTTTAATCAACTTGTTGATATGCCACTCCTGTCAGGTGGATGGATTACTTTGGCAAAGGAGAAATGTTCACTAACGGATGTAAACTAATTTGTGCACAAAATTTGAGAGAAATAATTGTTTTGTGTGTATGTGTCACGTCTACTCCCGCTCCTCCCCTCTAGCGTTCAACATTGCCAGTTTACTGACCACCGGTCCTGGCATTCATCATTATGTGCACCTGCGCTTTGTCATTAGGCTTACCTGGACTCCATCACTTCACTGATTACCTCCCCTATATCTGTCACTCCCTTAGTTCCATTCCCCAGTCAGTATTGACTATGTGTTTCATGTCTGTATGCTACTCGTGTTTCTTGTTTTGGTGCATGTTCCATTTATTATTAAACTCACCACCTGCACTTGCTTCCCGACTCCCAGCGTCCACGTTACAGTATGGAACATTTTTGGGATCTTTTATTTCAGGTCATGAAACTTAGGACTCTTTACATGTGGATTTACATGTGGATTTCATACTTTTTTCAGTATATGAATTTCTCTCATTTACAGTTGGCTTGAGGTGGAAATTTATGTCATTGAAATTTGTAGCTATTGAAATGTAAAATATTGTCCCATGTACATTGTGTAATTTTCTGATGGTCCCTAACTAAGGCCCATCAGGATATCCCAAGGCAAACCAAATTTAACATGGTCAGTGTGCTGGGTATGCAGCTGTGCTCTGAACTGATGATTACTTGGTTGCTGCCAGCTTTGGGCATGTGGACAGTACTGACATAAACCCAACCCAAGGAAAATTGTTACAATCCCTTCGTTCCGAGACGTAACCTTTTTTCCTAATAATATTTCAAATCTCAGTATTGAACGAGACTGACATTGTAACCAAAATTATCCTATTTACACATTGTAGTCCATTTTGACAATAGAATAAATGCTTCTGACTCATATCGATGCCACATAGGCTGTTTTCAACTAGATCCGTTTTTTTTGTTTGTTGCTCTTTAACAAGATGTGTGCGGTCTTTAAACAGGCCAGGGTAGCATCCCTGCAGGCGGGCGTAGGGAGTAACAGAGAATACACAATCAGGTCATTCTTCTGAGCCAGGGTTTGGAGAGGAGCTGGTAGATCATGCTGTGGCTGGCTGGACAATCAGGCCTCAGAGGACACCCTTAACTTTATTTGTTCCACTTGACGGTCACAGAGGAACCATACTCCTCAGTCACTATTAAGTCAGCAGGTTTCAAAGAATGTGCCCCCCTCACATCTCTCTGACCATCCCAAGCAGTCAGTGCCCTATGTTTGTGTCAGTGCTCTAGTTCTTGTGTCAGACATTCTGTGGTGTTTATATAGAGCATATGTTATAGGACAATGACATGGATTTGAATTGGGTAACCATATACTAGAACAAACAAATAATAGTCCTGAATTTATTTTGAAAGCACCTAAAATCAAATGGATTCAACCTTGTCATGCAGAGCATGTCATTGTTTAAATCTTCAGGTTTGGTAATTATAGGGGAGAGTGGGGTAACTTGAGCCATTTTTTACATTCAGCATCACTCCATATTCTTTCTAACAAAGATATCTACATATATTTCAGGATGTTGTGTGTCCCTGGAAATAATCAGAATTCATGTAAACATTACAGTTTTGAAAACATAGCTTGTCTAAGAGTGGTCTCTTGGCACTGCTTATTGTTCTGTACTGAATTAAATAATACTGCTAGCTTTTTAAAACCATGTCCAACTTTATTACCAAAAAGCTTTTTTTGTGTTTTAATAATTTTAAGCATCTTTTAACCCAGGCGTAACACCTAACAAACTCTTTGTACTTTTTTAAAACACTTTTAACATCGGACAGGCACTGTTGTTACCTCATATCATGTCAATAATGCCTTGCATGGGAAGAAAACATTTCAATTTGCTCAACTTACCCCGAGGCAAATATTTTGACTATATTAGCAACCACAGCTACAAGGATGGTTGCCACTCAGGTTATGGATGTGTCACTGCAACCTTAAAGGTATTCAATGATGTCACCATTGCACTTGATTCTAAGCAATGTTGTGCTGCTATTTTTATTGACTTGGCCAAAGCTTTTGATACAGTAGACCATTCCATTCTTGTGGGCAGGCTAAGGAGTATTGGTGTCACTGAGGGGTCTTTGGCCTGGTTTACTAACTACCTCTCTCAAAGAGTGCAGTGTATAAAGTCAGAACATCTGCTGCCTCAGCCACTGCCTGTCCCCAAGGGTATACCACAAGGCTCAATCCTAGGCCCCACTCTCTTCTCAATTTACATCAACAACATAGCTCAGGCAGCAGTAAGCTCTCTCAAGCATTTACAGTGCCTTGCGAAAGTATTCGGCCCCCTTGAACTTTGCGACCTTTTGCCACATTTCAGGCTTCAAACATAAAGATATAAAACTGCATTTTTTTGTGAAGAATCAACAACAAGTGGGACACAATCATGAAGTGGAACGACATTTATTGGATATTTCAAACTTTTTTAACAAATCAAAAACTGAAAAATTGGGCGTGCAAAATTATTCAGCCCCTTTACTTTCAGTGCAGCAAACTCTCTCCAGAAGTTCAGTGAGGATCTCTGAATGATCCAATGTTGACCTAAATGACTAATGATGATAAATACAATCCACCTGTGTGTAATCAAGTCTCCGTATAAATGCACCTGCACTGTGATCTCAGAGGTCCGAGGTCCGTTAAAAGCGCAAAGAGCATCATGAAGAACAAGGAACACACCAGGCAGGTCCGAGATACTGTTGTGAAGAAGTTTAAAGCCGGATTTGGATACAAAAAGATTTCCCAAGCTTTAAACATCCCAAGGAGCACTGTGCAAGCGATAATATTGAAATGGAAGGAGTATCAGACCACTGCAAATCTACCAAGACCTGGCCGTCCCTCTAAACTTTCAGCTCATACAAGGAGAAGACTGATCAGAGATGCAGCCAAGAGGCCCATGATCACTCTGGATGAACTGCAGAGATCTACAGCTGAGGTGGGAGACTCTGTCCATAGGACAACAATCAGTCGTATATTGCACAAATCTGGCCTTTATGGAAGAGTGGCAAGAAGAAAGCCATTTCTTAAAGATATCCATAAAAAGTGTTGTTTAAAGTTTGCCACAAGCCACCTGGGAGACACACCAAACATGTGGAAGAAGGTGCTCTGGTCAGATGAAACCAAAATTTAACTTTTTGGCAACAATGCAAAACGTTATGTTTGGCGTAAAAGCAACACAGCTGAACACACCATCCCCACTGTCAAACATGGTGGTGGCAGCATCATGGTTTGGGCCTGCTTTTCTTCAGCAGGGACAGGGAAGATGGTTAAAATTGATGGGAAGATGGATGGAGCCAAATACAGGACCATTCTGGAAGAAAACCTGATGGAGTCTGCAAAAGACCTGAGACTGGGACGGAGATTTGTCTTCCAACAAGACAATGATCCAAAACATAAAGCAAAATCTACAATGGAATGGTTAAAAAATAAACATATCCAGGTGTTAGAATGGCCAAGTCAAAGTCCAGACCTGAATCCAATCGAGAATCTGTGGAAATAACTGAAAACTGCTGTTCACAAATGCTCTCCATCCAACCTCACTGAGCTCGAGCTGTTTTGCAAGGAGGAATGGGAAAAAATGTCAGTCTCTCGATGTGCAAAACTGATAGAGACATACCCCAAGCTACTTACAGCTGTAATCGCAGCAAAAGGTGGCGCTACAAAGTAATAACTTAAGGGGGCTGAATAATTTTGCACGCCCAATTTTTCAGTTTTTGATTTGTTAAAACAGTTTGAAATATCCAATAAATGTCGTTCCACTTCATGATTGTGTCCCACTTGTTGTTGATTCTTCACAAAAAAATACAGTTTTATATCTTTATGTTTGAAGCCTGAAATGTGGCAAAAGGTCGCAAAGTTCAAGGGGGCCGAATACTTTCGCAAGGCACTGTATATGCAGATGAAACAGTCTTATACTCAGCTGGCCCCTCCCCAGATAGATTTTGTGTTAAACGCTCTACAACACAACTTTCTTAGTGTCCAACAAGCTTTCTCTAACCTTAAATTGGTTTTGAACACGTCCAAAACAAAGGTCATGTGGTTTGGTAAGAAGAATGCCCCTCTCCCCACAGGTGTGATTACTACCTCTGAGAGTTTAGAGCTTGAGGTAGTCAGTCACCTCTTACAAGTACTTGGGAGTATGGGTAGACGGTACACTGTCCTTCTCTCAGCACATATCAAAGCTGCAGGCTAAAGTTAAATGTAGACTTGGTTTCCTCTATCGTAATTGCTCCTCTTTCACCCCAGCTGCCAAACTAACCCTGATTCAGATGACCATTGTACCCGTGCTAGATTATGGAGACGTAATTTATAGATCGGCAGGTAAGGGTGATCTCGAGTTGCTAGATGTTCTTTACCATACAGCCATCAGATTTGCCAACAATGCTCCTTATAGGACACGTCACTGCACTCTATACTCCTCTGTAAACTGGTCATCTCTGTACACCCGTCGCAAGACCCACTGGTTGCTGCTTATTTATTAAACCCTCTTAGGCCTCACTCACCCCTATCTAAGATATCTACTGTTGCCCTCATCCTCAACACCCATTCTGACAGTCACATTCTGTTAAAGGTCCCCAAAGCACACACATCCCTGGGTCGCTCGTCTTTTCTGTTAGCTGCAGCTAGCGACTGGAATGAGCTGCAACAAACACACTGGACAGTTTTATCTCTTCATTCAAAGACTCAATCATGGACACTCTTACTGACAGTTGTGGCTGCTTTGCGTGATGTATTGTTGTCTCTACCTTCTTGCTCTTTGTGCTGTTGTCTGTGCCCAATAATGTTTGTACCATGTTTTGTGCTGCTACCACATTGTGCTGCTACCACGTTGTGCTGCTGCCATGTTGTGTTGCTACCATGCTGTGTTGTCATGTGTTGCTGCCATGCTATGTTGTCGTCTAAGGTCTCTTTTAATGTAGTGTTGTGTTGTCTCTTTTGTTGTGATGTGTGGTTTGTCCTATATTTTAATTGAATTTATTTTTCATCCCAGCCCCCGTCCCCGCAGGAGGCCTTTGCCTTTTTTAAATCCGTCATTGTAAATAAGAATTTGTGCTTAATTAACTGACCTTCCTAGTTAAATAAAGGTTAAATAAAAATACATAAAAATAAAAGGATGCACTATCATGCTAGGTTGAGGATCTCAAAATGAAGACCCCAAATGATGTATCGAACAATCTTAAAATGATCTACTTTGGTTTAGATACATTCATCATGAATCCTGTAACACAATAAAATCATAGACTTGGTGAAAATATATTTTTTTACCTAAATTGCTTACCACCTTTTCCATGTGGTTTCTTTTTTCACAGACTCCATGAAATGATGACCCCACCTACATCTTTGGTCAAATCATTAATTTTGTGTATGGTTCCCTAGCAACAAGGGTGGCTCAGCTTACCCCACTCTCCCCTACACAACAGGATAATTACCGACATTAACAGTTTCCACCCCCCACAAATATTTGATTTCACACGTTACCATAATAGCCATATGCTGCAAACCTCTTCTTCTCCTCCTCCTACCACCACCACAGCTGCTACATTAAATATTCATGCCAGGATGAAAAGCATTGCATGTCCTTTTCACAGATGATAAATCAGCCAGGCTATTAATAATCATTGTAATAAAAATAAATGGTAGGCCCTATTTCACAAGAGAAGGAGATAGCAAGTTATGGAAATATTACATTGAAAATACAACATTGTACAATGCAGTGTGCATTAAGTAGAAAGAAACCATGCTTTTATCTTATGGTGGCATTTCGAGTATACCCAAGAGCAGCTGATTAATTAGTATTCCTTGGGGACATATTCCTCGTATTCTCTCATACACACTATGTTACTGATATTTCAACATGAAATCAGGACTGTATTCCCCATAGCTATAAGATAATATTATGTGGTGTATGTCAGTGCCTGCACCTGCTTCTCTCACAGAGAGGTCTGACATAAAAGCCTGGAGCCACCTGGTTGGTACCTGATCCAATCAGAGGAGCCCAGGATAGCACCTGGAATAGCTTGATGATGACTCATAGTGTATGTATGGATTTAGAATCTACCTACAGGAAAGACCAGCTCATCAGCCCTTCAAAATTACCCAGGAAGGAGCACAAGTGTCTGTTTGTCAAGTCAGATCACTCGGGTCAGCAGCTTTTGGGAATTACAGAACACTGAAAAAGTCTGGCTTGTTAGAGAGAGTTCAGTGCAAATGGTATCCTTTTAGGTATTGTACTACTTAGCCTGGTTCCTCTCTAGGTTTCTCCCTAGGTTCCTGCCTTTCTAGGGAGTTTTTTCTTGCCACCATGCTTCTACATCTGCATTGCTTGCTGTTTGGGGGTTTAGGTTGGGTTTCTGTATAGCACTTTATGACATCTGCTGATGTAAAAGGGCTTTATAAATACATTTGATAGATTGATTGACTGTAAAAGATGTAGCCCGAGGAATTTGTTGGTGGCACACATCCCAGAATCCTTGGAGGTTGTCAAAGCAATAATGCAAATCTGGGAATTAAACTATTCAAGTGTCTCTGCAGTGATTGCTGTGAATTAAGCATTCAGTATTAGACATCAGTTTATGCATTAGCAGGAAGACAGATTCAATCAACACACTGGCTGAGAGCATTCACCACATGGTCAGACAGAGACAGACAGAACCCTGAGGGGTCCAGTTGATTGGCCAATTAGAATTACAATAGATAGCTGTCCACAAGACATCAGCTCTTCCATTTAAAAAGTCAAAATGGTTGCAGGCAGGAAAATGAAGGGCCGTGGGCCCTCAAAGGGTGTAACAAGTGAGTGTTGATCAATATAGCCAGCATGTGTTAAATTTCAAGTTTGTTTGGACAGGTTCACAAGGAGCAGGTCCAGCCTTGAGTCTGGGTTGAGTCACCCTTCGTTCTTTCTACACCTCCACCATGGAATGAAAGCATGAAAGCAGACTGGAGCAGGAACCTGACTTCTGCTGTTGTATGTTTATCTTTGAAGCAGTTGGAAAGTTACCATATAAAGTTGTCTATGACTCCACAAAAAGGTTGTTACCATAGTAATGTCAGGCTTGTAGTTTCAGAGAAAGTAATACAAATATTTAAACTTGTATACTGATAAAAATCTAAGGTATAGACATCGTACATGATGTGATACATGTGATTTAGTATATTTCTTTGACTACTAATCTCATAAAGTTAAATTAAGAAGACATTTTATAACACATTTTCTAGAATATCCAGCAAGTGCATGGCACGATGCCACGATGGATCCCTGATAACAAACTATTCACAGTCCTTGCACAGAAAAAGAATACCAAGCATTACAAACATTTCACGAACCTTTATTTTAAAAAGCATCTTAAAAAGAATCAAATCATTCATTCAGTATCACAATTCACACTGTCAAAAATACAATCATCTTATTCACACTTACATTCAAATATATAAAAATATAAATGCAACATATTTTTTTTAGAAAAACGACATAATTGCCAAGGCGAAGTGAGTCACTTGATAAAAGTATTGCTATCTTGAGCAAAACAGTTGCTGTGTCATGATTGTGCAGGAATTGTAATACTTTCACCCTAAAAATACATCTTTGCACTTGTTCACTAAGTTATGATGGCTTGTAATATTTCATTGGCTGTGCACTGCTCTGTCTCTATCGTTTGTTTCCATAAACCATGTCCACTTGGAATAACTATGTGGTTTCTTAAGAAAATAAAAAGAATATGACATAAGCAGAAACATATCCTCTAAGAGAGATTGGTCAGAACATCAAAATCTTTGAGAAGGCACATTATTTCATATCTCTCCACTTCCCAAATGCATGGGCGCAACTTTCCCTGGGGACGGGGGAACATGCAGTTTTGTGATACAAAACGAGGCAACAGTGTGCTTATGGACCATGCAGACGCCTCCAAACGGTCGGGTAGGCTGTTTGGGGTGTTTATCCGACCGGATAAAAAATATTGATAATTATGTCCCCCCCACTTCTAAAAACAAAGTTGCGCCCTGCCCAAAAGTACATGAAATGTACAGACAGAATGGCACATGGTATAACTAACATACTGTATAGTTCAACACTGATTGCAATAAGAGAAAAAAAAACTGTTTAAAATGAAAAGCACATGACAGAGAGTATTTGATTTTACACTGAAATTAAATGGATTGTCATTCCGGCAGTCAGTCAAAGAAAGTCTTGCATATTTGGTAACAAAGCCTCAGTATGTAATATCCCCTGAACAGTTTTTGAGGACTGAAAAGTACCAGAGGTCTCTGGCGGTGACACTGTCTCCCATTCCAGCAGTCTCAATGTACTACACAACAACCAGATTCCTCATGCTTGTGCAGAAGAGACATTCTGGAGAAGGTTTTGGAACAGTTCTTGCATTGGTATTTTTTCACATCCGAATGGGTTTGTAGGTGTGCCCTGAGGTTGGACCTGTCCGCAAAAGCCCTACTGCAATGGGGGCAGGAGAAGGGCTTCTCTCCTGTCAGAGGGGAAAGGAGAAGAAATGTGTCAGTATTCACAGGCAGATAAGATATACAAAACAAACACAACTATCCACTCCACTAAACTGACATAGGCCTAATACTGTATGAACTATTTGCTCCATAATCAACTGTAATAACTTAACTAGAGCATGGACTTATACAGTTACACTTATAGTGCACTGTAAAAGTTAGGAATCACTAGAGGAAAGCCACATTCCTTCTTCCCTGACTTTATGTCAAGCATGAGATATGGCTTGACATAGGAGTAGGAATCTTTTAGGCTACTTAGTGAAGAGTATGAACCAGAACATGGAACAACACAAGCATGTCCCAAGTCTTGTAAAGTGGTGTGAAAACCCCTTCTTTAACATGAGTTACCACTTATCACATAACTGTTTTGACAGGCACATAGGGAATTTCAGCATTGCAATACACTTTGCAATATGTATATGATAAATACATGTACAGTCTGTTAAAACCCATTATCATAAATAATATATCCCATAAATTGCAGTTATCCTAAATTGGAATAGCCCACCAAGCAGCTATCTTCAATATTTCCAAGTATAGGCTACAGTACAGTATGGCACTCAATCTTTAGTCACTCACCAGTGTGCGTTCTGATGTGTCCCTGAAGCAACCACGGTCTTGAGAAAGCTTTGCCACATATTTTACAGACACAAGGCAAAGTGTGAGTTCTGATGTGCATTTTTAGCGCTCCAAGACTGACGTACTCCTTTTCGCAGTATTTACAACTGAATGATTTCCTCGTCTGAGCGTCACAGTGCAGTTGCTTATGCTTCAGCAGTCCAGAATAAGTAGAATAGGACTTTTTACACAAACTACATTGGAATTTCTCTGCCTCCACTCCATGAGGGTCTGTTAGTTTGGTAAGCATCCGCTCGTCTTCATCGCTCCTGGGACTCTCAGAGCCGCTGTGGTCTTTGGATGAGGTGTCAGAGAGCGATGAGGGGTATCCAGAGATGGGAGACAGGTCACTTGAAAGCGGGGATAACGGCAAGCTGCTCGTAGTCCATACGGTGATAGGGTTGTAAACCACGGAGCTAAGGATCTCCGGTTGAGGGATGACTGGCAATGGAAGGCCCTTGTAGAGATACGGTGAAATAAATACTGAAAATGGAAATAAAGAAAACATTCATTTAGGTGATTAAAAGTCATTTTTACCTCACAGTAATAATAATATGTCAATTTATAATTTCCTTCAAAAAGAGCTGAATAACATCGCCTCACTGAATTGCACGGATTAGAAAGTTACAAAGTAACACTAACTTTGACATAGAGATACAATGAAACTACATATCAGGATAATAGCCTGACCGCAGTCAATTTGTAAACTTTGTAGCATGTCAGTGTAACCCATATATCGGTTGAGCGATTAATTTAGAAAAGGTTGTTGCTTACCTATAGGGCTTTCCAGCTCGCTATAATTTGGCTTCTTAGATGAGTTGAAATGTTTCTTGACAAGAAACGAGCGTGGCATCTTGGAAAAATAAATAGGACTGAAAATGTGGTATAAAACTTTTTTCGTAAATATAACGGTCCCCTCAGGGCGCGACAAATCACTGCAGAGACGGAAATCCTTATTGCATAGTCCAGTGAAGTGTCATCGTGTAGTGCAGAGAGCGCTGTTGTAACAGTACAGCAGGCAGCAGTAAAGAGCTGTAAATACTCCCTATCAGGTGCATGGGAGGAGTCTCACAAAACGAATTTACATAGCAGGGGTCTTCAAACCAATTAAAAACATTTTTATACGTACATTTGTAATGGGCGGAGTCAAGACCCACCCATCTTGCTAAACACTAAACAGGTGTTTTTATGTGTGGAGTGGGGAGGTGTGTGGACTAGTGGTGGTGGTGGTGTTTGGGCGTGTAACTAAGCACAGCTCTGATCTAAGGATGCATACCAGTGCAATCATCGGAATGTGCAGATTGTTGGTAATGAGCGTTGTGTGTTGCATAGCTCAGAAGGCATGGAAATGGATATACGGTGCAATGACATGGAGGACTCATTTCATTTAATAAGGGATAGAATTGTAAAAACATCTGCATGGCATTACATTATATTGATCCCAATGTGCTACAGCATACACACGTTTGATTTTCTATTTATTTAGGCCTATAAAATATATGTTTCCCATTTCCCCAATACAATAATGACATGTAGGTAAATACAAGCAGTAAAAGGTGAAAACAAACTCTGTTCACATTGTCATTGAATGTGATTGTCCTCAGGGAAGCGTCCTCTGACGTCGGTGTGTATGCAGGCAGAAAGTCATACATTTCCTTTCCAATAATCCAATAAGGTATTCTTCCTTAAAATGTCAATCTAACTTCAGTTGGTTTTCAAGGTCAATCTCAACAACATAATCACATTTACCTCTTCCGAGTCTGCTGAGACTGAGGAGGGGAAGGGAACGTATCACCCTACGCCCTCTTGTGTCCAGTTAACTCTTGGCAATGGCTTTATTTGGCAAAAATAATAAAACAAAGGAGGAATATTAATAGTTAGCATAAGAATTAAGATTGGCAAATTCATCCGATTTGTTTTATCTTATTTTGGTGCTAACTTAAAGTGAATTGTGAACTAGTTATATTATCTTCAAAACCTAATTGGAGACAAATAATTTCACTTTGTTACTGGCTAAATGATATATTATACATAATTAGTTGGATAGCTCAATATTTGGTCAATGTGATCACCGACCTAATGTTCCAGCATGTTGGATGAAGCTGTCTTGAACAACATTTGTCTGACAACATACTGTAAATGGATGTACGGCTCCATATGTTTATTTATGTTTGTATTTTTGTATGTTTGAATGTTGGTGAGTGTTATGTTGTACTTTCTGATATATAGTTTTTTCTAAATAAAAAACGACAACAACAACAAAAACACAAAGTAAACTTGCCTACTTTTTACAAGGTAAGAAAGCAACAATGTTTCACAAAGGGATTTTGGATGAACTATTCTGCACTTAAAACAAAGCTTTATTGAGAAAACACAAGTCCAAACTGCAGGTTTCAACATATACATCAACATGGATACCCAATATACAGCTGTTACTGTAACAGTATTGCTTCCGTCCCTCTCCTCGCCCCTAACTGGGCTTGGACCAGGGACCTTCTGCACACATCGACAACTGCCTCCCAAGAAGCATCAAAAGCTGCAGCCCTTGCAGAGCAAGGGGAACAACTACTTCAAGGTCTCAGAGCGAGTGACATCACCGACTGAAACGCTATTAGTGCGCACCACGCTAACTAGCTAGCCATTTCACACCGGTTACACTCAACCCCCTTTTGACCTACTTCTTTTCCACAGCAACCAGTGATCCAGGTCACGGCACCAATGTAACAGTATTGCTTCCGTCCCTCTCCTCACCCCTACCTGGGCTCAAACCAGGGACCCTCTGCACATATCAACAACTGCCTCCCACGAAGCATCGCTCCACAAAAGCTGCGACCCTTGCGGGGCAAGGTCTCAGAGCGAGTGATGTCACCGATTGAAACACTATTAGCACGCACCCCACTAACTAGCTAGCCATTTCACACTAGTTACATTACTCACAGGTTGTACTGTAGGGGGATGTGATGCTTAAGCATATTGGTGTGCGTCCTCTTCAATCTAATCAGGTCATGTTCAGGGCAGAAAAGTGATATTTTCTATAAATAAATATTATCAACAATCATTTTGAAAATCACCTGAAATGACAAGAACTAATTTGTGAAAAGAGAATCAAGCACTTACCTGTGAGATGACATCATGACTAGGAAGGCTTGCTATGTGGAGCATAAAATTAATAGCGTTCACATTCACATAAGGGTCATTTTAACTCTCAGGTCTATGATCCTCAAATTGGTTCCACTTTATATCAAGTGTGTATAAAACTGATAATTAGAATGGCAATACACTTACAAAGCTGAATGCAATTACATGGTAACACAATACACTTACAAAGCTGAATGCAATTACATGGTAACACTTACAAAGGTGAGTGCAAGTTTTATGTAACAACACCTTTATTTAACTAGGCAAGTCAGTTAAGAACAAATTCTTATTTTCAATGATGGCCTAGGAACAGTGGGTTAACTGCCTGTTCAGTGTGTTGTGCAGAACAAAACAGAGACACTATTGCAATCATCTAGGCCTACATATTGGGCTGTAATCTATATGGCTACAGCCTAGATAGCTCTGATTGCATGACACCTGCAACTGGAAAACCTGCACAGTTGCTTACGCAATAAGGGCTGCAGGGTAAAGGATCTCAAGGCACTGAAAACAGCTGTCAATGTACTGAGGAGCTCCAAGTGAGATTCCTGATCTGCTGTGAGATACACACTGAATCCTGAATAGCCTACCTTCTCTGAGTAGCAGAGAAGGTAGGCATACTGAGAGGGAGACCATATCTAGCCCTGATAACGGGTTAGGAATACATGTTCTTGATATGTATTCCAAGCTAATATATTGCACAATAGACTACTTTAAAAATCACAGTTTTGAAGAAAAAGATGTTGGAACTGGTTCATTTGAATCTGCTTTTGCATCAATTCGCCTTCACTGCAGGCTGATAGCAGCCCAGGGTCCCATTCAACAAAACCATACCGCAGTGCTCGCCGATAATTTCCTTTAAAAGCGCTCCTTGCACCGGAGACCTTTAGGTTGGATGTATCTTAGGCTATGTACATAGTAGATGCTCTTATTCAACAGTGAAAGTAATTTCACATCGGGAGAGATGTAAGAGCTCCGCGAGTATCCTAAACGAATAACTGAGGCGATTGACGTGAGTTGAAACAAATCTCATGTGATTTTCAGCCAGTCATTTTGGCACCAGAGCGCACAGTAAGGAAACATGTGAAACAGTATTCCATGCCATGCTGGAAATTACTGTCGACGAAAAGGATGCCGTGTCTTGTTTCTGCATGACTAATATGGAAAAATACACGTTTTTCGTGTAAGTGTGGGATGTTTAACGGTTTTTGTACATTGCCTCAGTGTATTGGATATCGTGGGCGACGGTGCCAGGAAACGTGATTTTGCAGAGATTCTTTTGAATCTGTAGCCATCACTGAATAAATAAACACATTTCAGGACAGATTGATGTGAGGAGCAGACTGGAACCAATATTACATCACACCTGTTACCAGAAAATCAGGTAAGCTAGACATTCTAGTCAAACACTAATTTGTATGTTGTATAATAGCCTACAATGCAATTTACATGTAAGATAATGATGGTTATTCACAGTAGTGTGCTATCGTGTAGCCTATGATACCTCGAAAAACGTTCACTTTTATTCATACGCCATTTGTAGCCTATCGCTACTATATAGGTTAATTTCAGTATAATAGTCTCATGATCTATCATCTAATATCTAATAAGTAGACTAACAATATATCATCATTGGCTCTCACATTGCGTAATGCACAATGGGGAACAGTTCATTCAGATTATGATAAAGGACCTATTAAGTGTAAAATATGCAATTACTTCAGGTTTCAGCATGCAGTAGCCCTTCATACTGCCTCCGAGGCTCCGACGTGTCCAAATGTATAGGCACCCGCAGTTCCCCCAGCTAAGTGCGGTGTCAGTCCTCTTTCTGTCCACAATGATGTAAAGCAAGGTTGAAGTACAGAGGCTATACACTGCCCATATCGACATTGTCAGTTTTAAATAGACTGGTAGATGAGGGAATGCTGCTGTTGCAGTGAAATTATTGTTGGTATTAATACCATTCCAATGTTCTACATGGTAATAGCCTGCTGGTTGTTAGTCTTCTGCACCTAATAATGTGGAATGCATGCAATCAAACCAGCCGGGCATAATATGACCAGTCCCATGGCAACCCAACTATCGTCTGCATTCTGGTTTTAATACTTTTTAAGACGTTATCTAGATTACTTGAATAGCCCTTTGGAATATATCTGATCCGTTATAGAATAGATATTTACAATTTCCACTCTTCTTACAGTAGTAACGTTTGATAAAGACAGGGCAAGTCAACTTAATAACTTGAGGGGTCAGAAACAGTGGGTATCAGAAGTATTCACACCCCTCAGAATGCTTTCACATTTTGTTGTTTCAAAGTGGGATGGAAATATAATTAATTGTGATTTTTTTTTGTCATTTATCTACACAAAACAACTCCATAATGTCAAAGTGAAAATAACATTCTAAAAATATTTACAAATTAATAACAATGAAATAACTATAATATAGTTGTTGCAAGCCTAAATTAGTTCAGGAGTCAAATTTGGCTTAACAAATCACAAAAGTTACATGGACTCAATTTGTGTGAAATAATAGGGGTTGACATGATTTTTAAAATGACTACCCCTTCCTCTGCCCCCATACATAATACAACATTTGTAAGTCCCTCAGTCAAGTGTTAAATTTCAAGCACAGATTCAACCACAAAGACCTGGGAGCTTTTCAAAAGCCTTATAAAGAAAGGCAGTGATTGGTAAATAGCTAACAATAACAAATCAGACACTGAATATCTCTTTAAGCATGGTCAAGTTAATAATTATACTGTGGATTATGTATTAAACCACCCAGACACATCAAATATACAGTTGTCCTTCTTAACTGAGCTGCAGGACAGGAAGGAAACTGCCCAGGGATGTCACCATTGATTTTAAAACAGCTACAGAGTTCATTGGCTGTGATGGGAGAAAACTTAGGATGGATCAACATCCACAGTAATGACCTAAATGACAGAGT
The DNA here is from genome assembly GCF_045791955.1 of Oncorhynchus clarkii lewisi. NCBI lineage: Eukaryota > Metazoa > Chordata > Actinopteri > Salmoniformes > Salmonidae > Oncorhynchus > Oncorhynchus clarkii. The sequence continues at coordinate 28,679,778 of NC_092174.1, forward strand.
GAAAAGAAGAAAACAAATATACAGAATACAAATATTCCAAAACATGCATCCTGTAGGTACTAAAGTACTACTGCAAAAAAACGGGAAATGAATAAAATGTTTGGCCTAAATGCAAAGCCGTATGTTTATGGAAAATCCAACAAAACACATCTCTGAGTAACTACCTCCTTAATTTCAAGAATAGTGGTGCCTGCATCATGGTATTTGTATGCTTAACATCGGCAAAGATAAAAAATAAACGGAATGGCTCTAATCGCAGGCAAAATCCTAGAGGATTTTTTTTTTTTCAGTCTTTACAGCAGACACTGGGAGAGGAATTCACCTTTCAGCAGGACAATAACCTACAACACAAGTCAAATCTACACTGAAGTTGCTTACCTAGAAGACAATGAAAGTTCCTGAGTGGCCAAGTTACGGTTTTGACTTAAATCTGCTTGACAATCTATGGCAAGACTTGAAAATTGCTATCTAGCCATGATTCCCAACACCTGGACAGAGCTTGAAGATTTTTGAATAGAATAATGGGCAAATAATCCAGGTGTGAAAAGGGGGGGGGGGTGAATACTTGTCTTAATAAAGGTATATTAGCGTTGTCTTTCATTCATCTAAAAAAAAAATTAAAATGTTCGAGTGTATTGTGTAGATCATTGACAAAAAAATACAATTTAATCAGATTTAATCCCACTTTGTAACATAATTAAATGTGAAGAAATCCAAGGGGACGAATACTTATGATACCCACTGTATCTTGTTACTATCCATTGGCTTTGAAGTGGATATTAAGACTCTAGGTTTGATCGTCACTCTCTCATAAGTAGTATTCAAGGTAAGCTGCTCGCTGAGTTCAATGAGCCTAACAGCTACACCTGTTAGGGCTGTATCAAGGCTTTATCATCAATATTCTGTAATTGTTACAAATTCTTGTGAAAGGAGTATTGAGCAGTGCAGGTCAATGGTCAAAGGTAGCAATCTAGTTGATGTATTGAGTCAGATCCCAGTTTCTATTAAATGAAAAGGTGTTGACATATCATTGACATGTTTATGCTCCGACTATACCCCCTCTACCCCATACAGCTAATACCATAAATCAAAGATCTGTAGGTCAAGTTAAGAATGTCTTTGTCAAGAAAACCAAGGCTTGAGGGAAATTTGCCAATAAGGTCCTGTGACAAGATGTCAACCAGCCTACATTATGACTAGCTCTCTCCTACCTACAGTGCCACATTGTATACCATGAAGTTGGAAGGAGTATGATAGATTAACACATGCACATAACATAAAGCAGGGTTCCCCAACTGGTGGTACGCGGGTTATTTTATGTGGCTGCCCATTGTTGGACATAAAAGACTGTAAAACACCAGCAAATATAGCTCCAAGTGATTTTAATTTTGGAAATCTGTTCCAAAGTTTTCCCACATTTAATAGAGAGATATACAGTATGTGATCGTATATCTGTTTTTGTCAAATATTATATATGTTTGGGATTCTTGCAGTCAATTTGCAGTCTACAATTGATTTGTAATTATGTTACCAAAGACAGTACAGTTTGAAGATAGGCAGAAACTGCTTCTCCAGTAGAAATCCTTGAAAATTCTTGTAGGCGATGTCATGGTGACATTGGCTAGCTAAGCTAATGCACAAAAACATGGAATCGCGCCGAATTGCGCATCTGGCGTCAAATCAACAGCACTCCTTTGATATAAAGTCGTTTTTGACAGAAATGTAAGTTTGTCACTTTCGAGGTTGGAGTAAAAACATGTTCAGTTAGACATTGGCTTGAATCTATGTAGGTTGTCTCTTTAGAAATCGAGAAAATGAACAACTAAGGAGGAATTTTTCACTTCTCTCATTGACTTCTCAAACCCCAAACCCTGACCTGGTACGCTGAGTCTGCTTCACAAGTGTTCACGGAAGTCTTGCGATGTTGCGCCTCTGGGTTTAGAAACTGTGCTATTACCATTATTAGGCTACAGCTATTATTTGATTAGCCAACTATTGGCACTACTACCACCCTTATCATCTCTTTAACATTTGATTCACACATGTTGGTTTACGATACTAACTTGGCCTTTTGGGTGCATCAATGTTGCCTTTGAAAGTTATAAGTAAAACATTAAAACTGCTAAATGTTCTCTCAGCCTCATGGCAAAATGTGAACAATAGCATGTGATGAGCAATAAAGCAGCACATTTTTCTCTCTGACCCATGGCAAAAAAAGTGTAGAATTGCAGGAAATTAGCTTTTAAACTGCAATATTTTATCTTAGCGTCATGACAACATGTGTAGAATAGCATTCTAAAACTGCTAAATGTTTAACAAATGTGTTGAATTGCAGAAAGGTAGCTATTTTCACAAAAGGAAATCTGCCCCCCCCCCCCCCCCCCCCCCCCCCCTAAAAAATACATGTAAAAAAAAGATTGTTGCCCCAGGTTCCCAAATGCGGTAGTCGGTCCCTGAATGAAAGCCAATTCCACTGTGAAAAGACAAATTAGAAGCACTGATCCTGATGTTGCCCTTTAGCTATGGCTGCTGCCTCTGAAGGAAACATGTAGAGGGTAAAGAGAGGCTATATGTCAAGGAGAGGCTGTAAGTCTCTCTGGATGAGAGCATCTGCTAAATAACTAAAATGTAAATGTAAGGTGAGGTTGTGGCCTTGGTCATCTTCATCACAATTTACTGCAGTTCCAGAGCTGAGCAGGGGAAAGAAAGGGACTATCACACCTCATATTTCTCTGGGGGGCCGATTCGGTCGACCATCCATCCGTATGAATTGTCCCAGATGTTGACTGGATTTTACTGAGAACGAATGCTACAGTAGAAGTCGGAAGTTTACATACTCCTTAGCCAAATACATTTAAACTCAGTTTTTCACAATTCCTGACATTTAATCCTATTAAAAAGTCCCTGACTTAGGTCAGTTAGGATCACCACTTTATTTTTTATAATGTGAAATGTCAGAATAATAGTAGAGAGAATGATTGATTTCAGCTTTTATTTCTTTTATCACATTCCCAGTGGCTCAGAAGTTTACATACACTCAATTAGTATTTGGTAGCATTGCCTTTAAATTGTTGAACTTCGGTCAAACATTTCGGGTAGCCTTCCACAAGCTTCCCACAATAAGTTGGGGGAATTTTGGCCCATTCCTCCTGATAGAGCTGGTGTAACTGAGTCAGGTTTGTTGGCCTCCTTTCTCACACACGCTTTTTCAGTTCTGCCCACAAATTCTCTCTATGATTTAGGTCAGGGCTTTGTGATGGCCACTCCAATACCTTCTTTTTGTTGTCCTTTTACCAACACCTTCTTTTTGTTGTCCAATACCTTCTTTTTGTTGCCATTTTGCTACAACTTTGGAAGTATGCTTGGGGTCATTGTCCATTTAGAAGACCCATTTGCGACCAAGCTTTAACTTCCTGACTGATGTCTTGAGATGTTTCTTCAATATATCCAAATAATTTCCTACCTCATGATGCCATCTATTTTGTGAAGTGCACCAGTCCCACCTGCAGCAAAGCACCCCAACACCATGATGCTTCCACCCCCGTACTTCACAGTTGGGATTGTGTTCTTCGGCTTGCAAGCCTCCCCTTTTTCCCTACAAACATAACGATGTTCATTATGTCCCCATGTGCAGTTGCAAACCGTAGTCTGTTTTTTTTATGGCGGTTTTGGAGCAGTGGCGTCTTCCTTGCTGAGCGGCCTTTCAAGTTATGTCGATATAGGACTCGTTTTACTGTGGATATAGATACTTTTGTACCTGTTTCCTCCAGCATCTTCACAAGGTGGTCCTTTGCTGTTGTTCTGGGATTGATTTGCACTTTTTGCATCAAAGTACATTCATCTCTAGGAGACAGAACTCGTCTCCTTCCTGAGCGTTATGATGGATGTGTGATCTCATGGTGTTTATACTTGCTTACTATTGTTTGTACAGATGAACGTGGTACCTTCAGGCATTTGGAAATTGCTCCCAAGGATGAACCAGACTTGTGGAGGTCTGCAATTTGTTTTTCTGAGGTCTTGGCTGATTTCTTTTGATTTTCCCATGATGTCAAGCACAGAGGCACTGAGTTTGAAGGCAGGCCTTGAAATACATCCACAGGTACACCTCCAATTGACTCAAATGATGTCAAGTAGCCTATCAGAAGCTTTTAAAGCCATGCCATAATTTTCTGGAATTTTCCAAGCTTTTTAAAGGCACACTCAACTTAGTGTATGTAAACTTCTGACCCACTGGAATTGTGGCACAGTGAATTATCAGTGAAATAATCTGTCTGTAAACGATTGTTGGAAAAATTACTTGTGTCAAAGTTACAAATTACTTGCACAAAGTAGACTTCCCAAAGCTATAGTTTGTTAACAAGAAATGTGTGGAGTGGTTGAAAAATGTGTTTTAATGACTCCAACCTAAGTGTATGTAAACTTTCAACTTCAACTGTATAAGGGTTTGTGTGATCAATAAACAATAGCACAAACAGATTTGACTGTAGATGCTTCAGTCAGTCTGTCAGTCAGTGTACGTCAGAGTGTTATGTCTCTCTGTTTGCTACAGAGTCGCTGTTGTACAAAAATACAATTGTTTGTCCTCTAGCCCAGGCAGCGCAGAGCGATGAGTAAATTAGTCAATCCTCACAAACTCTCATAGCTCAAAACACACAACACTAATAGTGCTATTTTTGTTTCTTAATTACTTTTGTTCTGTATTGCAACTCAAAAATAGAGATAGATTTCAGCTAATGTTAGCCCAGTGGTGTTATTCATTGTGTAATATCAATGTGGGAATGAGTTAAAATGCACATTGTTTAGTTAGAGCACGTACAGCACATTGACTCAAGTTATGATGTTATTTGCTTATTACAGATAAGTAGGTTGTGACTTTATAAGTTTGCTTAAAGGGCAAGTATGTCAGTTATATATTAGACACCAGGTAAATGCCATACAGAGTCTTGATGCATTGTTTGTTGATTGTTCATTGCTTCATTTGTGATATATGTTTTCAAATCATTCATGAAATAGCAAAATGTCTAGGAGTACTATTTTGGAACAACTCCACATAATTACACAATTCATCTGGGAGGTATAAATGTACAGAATTAGAGTTCTGTCAGATTTAGCTCAAACTAAAATGAGAAGTTTCTTATTTTCCCCTATGACGTACATTGAATGTAGGCTATTATAAGACCATTATTTCTGGTAATGTGCTATACATCCTTCAGACAGTATACCCCCATTTGACAAATTTGTCACTTGTCAAACAAATAGCTTTTTGTGCACAACCATGTCCCTTAGCATTTCAAGTCCTTTGCTGATTTAATAGAGGATACAGTCCTCTATTTCAGAAAATAATAGGCTACGTCATCTGACAGTGCAAAGTTGTTTCTATCAGGCCGATGCTCACTGCAATGCACTTAGGTTATTCATATTTCATGTTTGTGTATCCTCACAGCATGATACCCCCCCCCCCCCCCCCCCACCCCCTCCCACCCCCCATGTAGGACTGGCTTGTTACACTGCTAATGGCTGCTACTTGAATTTCATGTTGTACTTCATGTTATTCTCATTTTTAAAATTAGTTAGGGGGAATGAACTATCTATTATAAGAGGCACTGTAATGTGCATGAATACCTATGAGTTAAATTAATGCGTTAATGTTAATTGAGACAACAATGTCCGATTATTTGCTTCACTTCACTCAAGCCATTGGCTTATATGTTAGTATATTATCCTGTGTTGTTAATGGGACAATTTATTCATTTTAATTAAGAAACTCACTGGAGAAAAGTATATAAAACCCACCAGATGGTAAACGCTTGAACTCTAAATAAAATGTACCCCTCTTTAAAGCCACAATCTGGAGTTTGTGTTTTAGCCCCGCCACTTGGTTTGGTATAAATCTGAGAGATGGGGCTGGGGAAACGTAACCAACCCTCTCAAATTCATAAACAGAGCCATGGACACAAGCACCGACAGTCCATGAGTTCAACGTTATAGTTTTAAACACATTTTGAAGCTATAAATAAACCGTATATTCACATAACACCATTTGGTCATAATGAACCATTCCTGGATATTCAGTGCTATAATGGGCCAGCACCAGTTTGTGAAATGCTCCGGTTGGATTTAAGTTGGCACCCACTTGATAGTTGTAGGCTATGCCATGCCAAGAACCATTCATCACAATCAGGAAGGTCAGGAAGCGGGTCCATAAATGTGTCTGTCACTAATTTACCTCTGCTCCCTCACTCTCACTGCTGAATGGATCTGGTACAGAGCGAGCGTAATAGCACTGACCATATTGGTATAGAGAGATTGAGCACACATACGGTTGTGGCTCAGGTATTAGTTAACTTGAAAATCTCAAGAAGTAATAGCAATCTCTTCATCTCCCTATATACTTGACAGAATGAAGAAAGTTACGGGGGTAATGCGGGGAGCAGTTTGACAGTCCCTTTTTCAAATGATGCAAAATAGTAGACAAGGACTCAGGAACTTGCAGAATATACAAAAGCCACACACACACACACACACACACACACACACACACACACACACACACACACACACACACACACACACACACACACACACACACACACACACACACACACACACACAATCACAGTCATGCATAGGCCTACTGTAAGGAGCATTTGAAAACAGTACACTAATTAGGGTGCTCTTGAATCTGACGGATGCTCTGTAAATACTGAGAAAATAATTGGTTGCTTTCTGAGGTTAGCCTTTGGAGAGCGACGATCAAGCACTGTTGACTTGTTTTTCTTATTCTTTCTGTCATGCAAAAACTATCAGGAGAAATCGAGCACAGACAGGATAAGAACATAAACACTATTTATTATAATGAAACCTCATGGTAAGTGCTATGGAATGCAATGAGATAGACTTCAACTATTTAATTGGAGAGTCAGCTCACTGTTTCATAGGACTACTCATGGTTATTTTGTCACCAATTCATTTAAGTAGATTTTTTCCCAATGAACCAAATTTGTGCGTTTGGTTATTATCCCATTTTTCTGATGACTGTGCAGGTATGGACATATGGTTGAGAAATGGAAAATACTGTAGTTACTTTGGTTTGGATATGGCCTCGGGTCGGTTTGGCTCCAGATCAAGGACCGAGGTAGAGAAGAACTCATAGAGAATATCTAGTAGTTTTCATCTCATATTATCTCTATGGAAGAATCCGCCAAGAGAGAAGAAGGAAGGGAGATGGGCATTGCTGGAGGTGGGATGCAGAAATCAGCCAGCACACCATTGTGATGTATGTCACTGTTTATATACTGTGTAGGCAGAAGGGTAGACAGAGTTGTAAATTGATCCTGTCATCTGATTGATTTAATTTTTCCTCCTGAACCTGTGTTAATTTCAACTAATCAACAATAATGGGAATTTCACCTGGGTCATTAGTGCATTGAAACCAAGGAAAAGCTGTCTTTGCTAAAAGCTTTAAGCTCACATACCAGACTTTACAGATAGGCGTAAATGTACAGTATGTTGGGGTATACTCCATATCCAGAGGCACACTCGTCTGGTTACATAAGACTACTAAGGGCTCGGTCCGTATCCGTATCACGTCAGATCTGTGGTATGGTCAGATTGTCATTTCAAGGTCATTTTCGATTGAGCCGACATATGCAGCATTTACCGTGAATGCAGTCTCCGCGAGCATGGGTAACATTGCCTTTACATTTCTGTCACGCTATACTACAGATCTTCTACGATACGTATTGAATCGAGCCCTAAAGCTTAAGCCTCGAGCTACTATAGTCATCTCCCTTAGATTCAGGTCACGGTACCAAGGTAACAGGTCGAATAAATGGCTGGTCTCTTCCTCGAGGGCCGACACCTGCTGTCTTCAGGTCCTAGGCAAGGCGATGTCTCTATCAGCCAACACCTTCCAAGCAAATTAAGCAAAACTACTCCTCTCCACTCAACGCTAACTTTCTACTGCTATTGTGTCGGCGCCAGGAGTGCTATTTGAGAAACACTGTGCAGTGATTTGGGGAAAATATCTGTGCCTGTGAGTTACGCTGACTCAACTTAAATTGCACATAAGGTTCAGCTCAGTCTATCTGACTGGGATTCTGGCAGTGAAGTGAACTGCTTGCATTTGTCAGTATGTTCTCGAGGGCCCCTGCTGGAAGCAGGCCTGCATTCGTGGACAAACAGCCAGGCTGCATACAGTATATGAAACATTTCCTTTTTTAGATGCACATTTTAGGACAGATGTAGACATTCATTTTTAAAGAAGGTCTAAAAGAGCGTCGGAATGCATCACTCAATGAGTTGGCAGGCTCCAGATGGAATGAGTTGGCAGGCTCCAGATGGAATGAGTTGGCAGGCTCCAGATGGAATGAGTTGGCAGGCTCCAGATGGAATGAGTTGGCAGGCTACAGATGGAATGAGTTGGCAGGCTCCAGATGGAATGAGTTGGCAGGCTCCAGATGGAATGAGTTGGCAGGCTCCAGATGGAATGAGTTGGCAGGCTACAGATGGAATGAGTTGGCAGGCTCCAGATGGAATGAGTTGGCAGGCTCCAGATGGAATGAGTTGGCAGGCTCCAGATGGAATGAGTTGGCAGGCTCCAGATGGATTGAGTTGGCAGGCTCCAGATGGAATGAGTTGGCAGGCTCCAGATGGAATGCCACGATACTGAGAGACATTGCAAAGGCTGTGTTTAAATAAAGGTTTAAACAAAAAAAAGTATTTTAGCATACTCTTGGACGCAGAGAGAAAAGATTTCCGTAACATGATGATGTATAGTTTCAAATGTGAATGAAAAGTGAGTTGAAAAGGTGCCTTAAAACAATGATCACAGAGGCAGCTTGCCAATACAGCTTCACAGATATGTGATATCGTGTCAACAAATGTGCACTAACGAGAATAAATTCTCCTGAGGTTTCAATTGCAACACAACAAAACACCTTGGCAGAAATGTTTGCGCTTGGCATACAAACAACAAGGACACTGAAGAATACGTGTTAATTGCCGTTAGGTATCTATATTTTTGGACCCACAGGTGCCTTCAACCTGCAGCAGTTGAGACTTTTCACCGCGTTGTAACAAACTGCTCTCTGAAATTCACCCTCTGCGCTTGTCAAACAAATTGCCTCTGTGCCTTCCCATAAACTGGTTTGAAAACCATCACACCCGGAGTTATTCTGTCAAGTCATCAGTCTTTTTGCACTGGGAAATATTTCTGTGTGATGATTGGGAGCTCTGTAAATATGAAACATCATTGCATCCGGTTAAAGTGGTATGGGCTGTTACTGTTGTGCCATAATTTGTTGGCATTAGCCCTTTATAGCCTCATGGTTTAGTTCCCACTACCTCACAAACGAACTAATGTTATGTTTTGATCTCAACTCAGCTCAATCTGGATCTGAGTGGAACTGCTCCTGAGTCTACCATCGGACACCCTCCGTAACCACTGTTGGAACTGTGGCAGCACATACACCAGGTCAGCCACTGCCCAGAGCCAACACCAAGCCCACCGCAGGCCAGGCTTTGCCACCAGCTCCAGGGGAGGGCATGCGTCCCCCCACAGCCATGCCCAGGGAAGCTCCTCTGCCACGGGTAGGATCAGTGCTCACCTGCCTGCTTCATGGCTAGACCTCTACAGACGAAGAGCCGGGGGCCTTTCTACTGAGGTGAGCCTTGAATATATACTGCAACATATACCCCTCGAGCACAATGTTGTTATAGTGTAACTATTTCCTTCTCAAGGACAGCAGTTTTTTTCACCACAAAGTTGAGAGGTCAAGGGAAGCATATGTTCTATATCTATTCTCATCCCCATCCAGAGCCATGTATTTATTGCTCTGTACTACTCCTTCATCTGATACTTGTTTTCAAAAGCTTCAATGATTAGCCCTGCTGTAACTCCGTAACAGATAGTGTAACACGGTCAGTCAGGTGACGGGAGCAATAGATTCCATATTGAAACATTTATCAGGATAGATACTTAGGTTCCCACCTTCAGTTTATGAATTATTCATAGACATTTAATGGTCTCTGGTTTCCCCCCTGATTAGTTCTGCACAGGATTCTGCTTGAAAGAAGTGAAATTGCAATGAAAATCTATTACTCTGGATTGATATTGCTGGTCCCACAAGGATGACATGACAGAAAATAGGCAGACCATGCTAGTGGGTTTTGTGTTTATATTAAGTGGTGCACAATCATACTACTTGAGTAATCTGTGTTATTACTACAAGTGAGAATAACCATGTCACTGACTAACTGCTAGGTAATCTGTGTTATTACTACAAGTGAGAAGAACCATGTCACTGACTAACTGCTAGGTAATCTGTGTTATTACTACAAGTGAGAAGAACCATGTCACTGACTAACTGCTAGGTAATCTGTGTTATTACTACAAGTGAGAAGAACCATGTCACTGACTAACTGCTAGGTAATCTGTGTTATTACTACAAGTGAGAATAACCATGTCACTGACTAACTGCTAGGTAATCTGTGTTATTACTACAAGTGAGAAGAACCATGTCACTGACTAACTGCTAGGTAATCTGTGTTATTACTACAAGTGAGAAGAACCATGTCACTGACTAACTGCTAGGTAATCTGTGTTATTACTACAAGTGAGAAGAACCATGTCACAGACTAACTGCTAGGTAATCTGTGTTATTACTACAAGTGAGAAGAACCATGTCACAGACTAACTGCTAGGTAATCTGTGTTATTACTACCAGTGAGAAGAACCATGTCACAGACTAACTGCTAGGTAATCTGTGTTATTACTACAAGTGAGAAGAACCATGTCACAGACTAACTGCTAGGTAATCTGTGTTATTACTACCAGTGAGAAGAACCATGTCACTGACTAACTGCTAGGTATTTTGTTCAAGAAGCTAATGCAATTCCCTCTTCTGTCTTTTTCCAGGGCAGATTCCCTCACTGTACCATAGCACATGGATTTCAGGACTTCAAATGAAGAGGTAGGTAGAATTTCAGTTGAATAGATTTCAATCCCTCAGCATTTTGCAAAGATAATTGGAGCAAATTGGTCTGCCACGGCAAATAGCATTTTGTCTTTTTACTTGACAGCGTACTCAATTGCTGACACATGTTAACCTTTGCACCACCACAAGTGTCATTGAATGATCATATCTCTACAATGCATGATTGGCTTAGGTAGATGAAAATGTGACTGTCCTTGTTGCATACCTGGTGCCAACCGCCTGTGGTGTAAATTGTGAATGTACACAGACGACAGTGTCTGACTGGAGTTGATGATGTAGCTAGATAAAGATGGAGAGGATTAGGATGAGAAGGTAATGATGAAACACAAGATGGGATCAGAGATAAGGGTAATTACATACATGCTCTACAGCAGGTCAAACAATGCTCAGCCGAGTAGAGAGAGACAGAGAGAGTAGAGGCTGCTTCTGATCTACCCAGTGATAGATATATCAGCACCGTAGCACTGATTCAGCTCGGCTAACGAGAATGACTGCCTTCAACATCTCTCTCTCTCTCTCTCTCTCTCTCTCTCTCTCTCTCTCTCTCTCTCTCTCTCTCTCAACACACGCACACACAAACTCACACGTGTGAGTCATACACACACCGTGGATATAGTGTGCAAGGCAACTCACTGTAAAAACACTTTCACATTGAGATGCTGCTGTTGATATTAATACACACCCAGGCTGATTTTGTTATGGTTTCTTTACACAGTTCTAGATACTGTACAAGTAAATGTAATTCTTTGAGTTGCCATACCTACCATGTCACCTTATTTTTTAAACTGGTATCCTTTAGTGACACTACTGCGTTTGTCATCAAGGATGCATAGTGACATTGGTGTGCTTGGCTTTACATGAATAATTAAAATAAAAACAATGAACCTTTTAACTAGGCAACTAGGCAAGTCAGTTAAGAACAAATTCTTATTTACAATGATGGCCTACACTGGCCAATCCCGGATGACGCTGGGCCAATTGTGCACCGCCCTATGGGACTCCCAATCACGGGCGGTTGTGATACAGCTTGGAATCAAACCAGGGTGTCTGTAGTGACGCCTCAAACACTGAGATGCAGTGCCTTAGACCGCTGCGCCACTCGGGAGCACCTAAATCATGTAATCATGTCAGGTGAAGGTGGTTTTATTATTTAGACTTAACCGTAGTTTCAAGGACAGGACATGCATTCCAATTAGTTGGTGGGGAATTGGCTATACAGAATGCAAATGTATGCAGATCAGCTTGTTTTAAATGGATCACGGGATATGATGATGATTTCTCTCATTCCTTTCAGACAAATGCATATCTGGTGACTGAGCATCATTTATTCAAACTTTTTAATTCCACAAGACCTTAGATGGATAGACAAAATTAAGATTGATTATTTAATTGGAGATTTATTAAATTAGATGATTGTAAATCATTTTTTTCTGCTGCCTGTGATTAAGAGGCGTATCGTTGCAGTTATCTGGTTTTGGAAAATTATCAAATAAGGATTTTTATTTTCAGGGCCAAGACAACAATATATTTTAGTCTGATTAATGTTATAGCACAGTGCATAGAAAATACATGTAATTCAAACCAATTAGTGAAAATTATTTACTGAGAACTAACCTAATTAGCTTAACTATATTTCTACTGTCTCCTATTATCAAACATAATTGCAACATAATATTGAAGATGTATGCAATATAAACACTAGTGGAATTGTTTTCCCCCTGATGTGATCACGAATAATAACTATTTCCGAAACCTATTAGATACAATGTAATTGAAATGGTTTCTTGGTTACTCGCTTTCTGAAAGTAGAATTCACATAATGTATGGGGCATTGTTTTACATGTCACCATTTTGAAATTAACAGGCTAAGAAGAATTATCATTATCATACATGTCACTCTGTCAAGTCTCTTCAATGTCTTTACAATTTGATGACATTTCATTTGATTTAATTTCATGGCCAGTTAATTTGGACAAAGAAGAACGATACATGATTTTCCCACTTTGATTTACTTTGCAGACAAAGACTGGGGTTTATCTGCTGCAAGATGGTAACGAGGAGCCTTTCAATATTCGACTGCACTTGGCTAAAGACATTCTGACCATTCAAGAGCAAGATGTCATCTGCGTGTCAGGAGAACCATTTTATTCCAGTGTAAGTAACCTGCCCTGCATGTCAAATTAAATACCTTGGGAAAGGATGTTTCAATTACCAGAAAAAGATATCATGTCGGGCAGACGATACATTTGAAACCATGAGAGTGAAGTGTGAACATGACTGGAGAGAAAATACCTTTTAAAATGGGCCTTTCCTTTGTCAGCTTTGTTATACTTGTATTATCTACGGTAAACTTTTATACTCGTAAGTATGTCCACAATAAACACCTCTTTATTCCATCTGATTCCTTGTAGGAGAGAACTGTAACGATCAGAAGACAGACGATTGGAGGTTTTGGCTTGAGCATTAAGGTCATTTAGATCTCCATTGATTAGACTCTTTCTGCCTATTTTATCATTGAATTTACTGTTACCTAATGCCATTGATCTTTTGAAGCCACAATTGATATATCAACAGTAGACTAATGGAGTATCGTATTGGGGAAGACACAACAGTTTTTCTATTTTTTCCCCCTGTTTCTTTCCTTCAAATGTTTGTGCAACAAACTACATAACTATATAATTCACCCCCTAGGGAGGCGCAGAACACAAAATCCCCGTTGTAATATCAAAAATATCAAAAGAGCAAAAAGGTAAGCTTTCCTTTTTTTGTTTCCATTTCACTATGAGTTATGAATCGCGGTTTATTTACCCAAACGTAATAATATCTAATACATTGTCTGCAGCTGAACTGTCTGGGCTGCTGTTTATTGGAGACGGGATCCTCCAGGTAAGGGATAATGATGAGTATTTTGACAGTTTCTTCTGTCTTGGGTTATTCAGTATTTGTACTACAGGTATGTCTGATCAAATTCCAACTCCTTCACACTTTGCAGATGGATCACAATACGATATATTAGTTCACTGAGCCACCTCATATCATGCATATCATCAATTTAATGGATTGGATATTATTGTCACTAACAATAAGACTGTTTGTTTTTAGATAAATGGAATAAATGTTCGAAGCTATCGCCACGAGGAAGCGGTAAGCAGCTGCCAACTTAATATTTTATATTTCCCTGAAGCTGCAAACACTTGTAACACCACTTTATCTTGTTTAACGTTTTGGACCTTATCTTTGGGGCATGTAAGATGAGTTTTACACCTTTTCCGATTTGTGTGTATCAACCTCCTAAATGTGTGAGGCTGCATAAATCTCCCAGGTTTTTAGCCGATATCTAATCTACTTGTTCTAAGAAGGGAATTTGTACTACATCCATCATCCAAGTACGTGGTTGAGATGAGTAACAGACTTAGAAGTCCTATGGCAGTATTGTAAATTCACCAAATATTTCTTTACAGGTGCAGGTTTTGCGAAATGCCGGAGAGGAAGTCACTCTGACTGTGTCTTTCTTGAAGAAGACACCTGCTTTTCTGAAACTGCCCCTCTGTGAAGACTGCACATGTACGCGCATCTTAGAAACCTCCAAAGAAATATAAGAGCTGAAATTGTATGTTATTTTCAGTAAGGATATGATGAGAGAAAATAAAACAAGATTGGAGAAAAAAACTCCATCTGCACATGGATTACATGATGATTCGTGCATTGACTATTATTTGTCTCTGGTATAATTATCTCTGAAAAAGAGCTGGAAAGAAAAGTTTATTTAAATATAGTTTTTACCTGAAATAGAGCTAGACATAAAAGTTCTGGATATTGTACCAAGGCTAAAGAAGATATGATATGACTTCCAAATGACTGAATAAATAACTTCTGAATGTCATTCTCCTCCCAGGTGTTCCAAGTGACCAGAGCAGTGGAACGTCCTCCCCTCTGTGCGACAGTGGCTTACACCTGAACTACCATCCTAACAATACGGTACAGTTTAGCATTCTTAACCCACCCCATTTTGAGACTGATCTCCTTTCTGTACAAGTCTCAGCCATATATGTCTCTCTGCAACTCTTGTAACAATGCCAGTAGGCTGTTGTTATTCCGCAGTGGCATTCACAGGCAGACGGTGACAGTCCAGGTGCTCTAACTCTTTCTCTGGGCCAGAGGAAAAAACAACGTATTCAGTAGTTGAACTATGGCTTGCACATATACAGCTTCTGCTGCATCTACATCTACCTGTATGAATCATGAACAAGCCTGGGCTATTGACGTATTAGAAAAATGATGGGAGATACTATATGAAGAACTAAACTAAGAGGTGTTCTCTTCTTTCTGTGTGTATAAACCCCTCTAGGACTCACTGTCCTGCTCATCTTGGCCCACGTCCCCTGGGCTCCGCTGGGAGAAGAGATGGGTGGACCTGCGCCTTATTCCTCTCCTCCACTCCCGTCTGTCACAGCACATCCCGGGCTCTGACGTCTGCAGGTAAGCTCAGCGCTGGGCTGCAGCCGGGGGACCGGGGAATGTTTGTTGTCAAAACACAGCCAGGGGCCATTCTCTGTCACTACTGCTGAAGGTTCAGTGGCCCCTGTGCCTCGTCTATTTGAGAGGGGTCTGCTGGCGAGGGACTTTGGGGGCTAGGTGCTAGGATGACTTGTCTCCTGTAAAGAGACTATTCAAATGGAGAGGTCAGCCACTGGCAGTTACAGTGCCTTCGGAAAGTATTCAGACCCCTTGCCTTTTTCACATTTTCTTCTAAAATTGATTCAATAGTTTTTTCCCCACTCAAATCTACACACAATACCACATAATAACAAAGCAAAACTTGGTTTGCTGCACAGCTATTTTCAGGTCTCTCCAGAGATGTTCGATCTGGTTCAAGTCCGGGCTCTGGCTGGGCCACTCAAGGACATTCAGAGACTAGTCCCGAAGCCACTCCTGTGTTGTCATGGCTGTGTGCTTACGGTCGTTTTCCTGTTGGAAGGTGAACCTTCGCCCCAACCTGAGGTCCTGAGCGCTCTGGAGCAGGTTTTCATCAAGAATCTCTTTGTACTTTGCTCCGTTAATCTTTGCCTCAATCCTGACTAGTCTCCCAGTCCCTGCCACTGAAAAACATCCCCACAGCGTGATACTGCCACCACCATGCTTCACCGTAGGGATGGTGCCAGGTTTCCTCCATACTTGACGCTTGGCATTCAGGCCAAATAGTTCAATATTGGTTTCATCAGACCAGAGAATCTTGTTTCTCATGGTTTGAGAGTCCTTTGGGTGCCTTTTGGCAAACTCCAAGCGAGCTATCACGTGCCTTTTACTGAG
This sequence comes from Oncorhynchus clarkii lewisi, assembly GCF_045791955.1. Taxonomy (NCBI): domain Eukaryota; kingdom Metazoa; phylum Chordata; class Actinopteri; order Salmoniformes; family Salmonidae; genus Oncorhynchus; species Oncorhynchus clarkii. Next base: position 28,696,085 of record NC_092174.1, read on the forward strand.
GAGTGGCTTCCGTCTGGCCACTCTACCATAAAGGCCTGATTGACGGAGTGCTGCAGAGATGTTTGTCCCTCTGGAAGGTTCTCCCATCTCCCCAGAGGAACTCACAAGGCGGTTCTCCCCTGATTGCTCAGTTTGGCCGGGCAGCCAGCTATAGGAACAGTCTTGGGGGATCCAAACCTTTTCCATTTAAGAATGATGGAATGATGGAGTACCTTCAATGCTGCAGAAGTGTTTTGGTACCCTTCCCCAGATGTGTGCCTCGACACAATCCAGTCTCGGAGCTCTACGGACAATTCCTTTGACCTCATGGCTTGGTTTCTGCTCTGACATGTACTGTCAAACTGTGAGACCTTATATAGACAGGCGTGTGCCTTTCCAAATCATGTACAATTAATTTAATTTACTACAGGTGGACTCAAATCAAGTTGTAGAAACATCTCAAGGGTGATCAATGGAAACAGGATGCACCTGAGCTCAATTTTGAGACTCATAGCAAAGGGTCTGAATACTTTTGTAAATAAGGTATTTCTGTTTTTTGTTTTTAATAAATGTGCACAAATGTCTAAAAACCTGTTTTCGCTTTGTCATAATGGGGTATAGTGTGTAGGTTGCTGATTAAATTGTTTAATCCATTTTAGAATAAGGCTGTCGCGTAACAAAATGTGGAAAAAGTCAAGGGGTCTGAATAATTTCCAAAGGCACTATAAGACAGTGATTCCTCCATTTGCTGCAAAGCTTGCTTGGCTGTTACTTATTTCTCTTGAATAGAAATTGAGACGGCATGGGTTATGATTAATATATGGACAGACAAGCTGTTTGCCTGACTAAGGATAAAACATTTTTGAGATATGCCTTGTTCATATTGATATCGATGTTAATATCATACTGAATTGGCGCCAACCACTACTAAAAAGTATATTTGTCTGATTCTGATTTCTAAAGGAAACATGCATTTCAAGTCATAGCTGTGGATGGGGTTTGCAGTGGGGTTATCACGTGCCCCACTGCTGAAGATTGCCTAGATTGGCTCCAAGCAATAGCAGCCAATATATCAGCTCTCACCAAGCACAATGTGAGTACAATCAAACTAAATTGATGTGCTTCTTAGGCAAAAACATGAGTAAGATAGATTCGATTTTAGGTTGATTTTCCATAGTCTTAAACAGCCACGGGTTCGGTTTTGATGAAAAATGTAATAGAACACTGTATTACTACACTCATATGGATTGAGGATGGCTGTTAAGGTGATTGAGTATCTACACACAGTAGTTAACCAGAACAGTTTATGATCTTGTCAATGTTCATTAAGGTTTCACACAGCTAACTATCATTAAATGTGTCAGATGTATCATATAAGTCATATACTTATGAATGTCTTTTCATGCTATGGGACATGAAACATCCACATTCTTGGAGGCGTAAGTCACAAAATCAGTGTTGGTGTTTGGAGGCAGTCACTACATACACTTACATCCCCCATGCTAACCAATACACTTGTATTAGCTATAATTCATAATAATGCATTATGTAATAATAATCATCCCGAGAGGTGGTAAGCAAATTAAAAGTAACTCAGGAGATAGCGACTGTGTACTATGCTCCATTTCTCTGTTTGAATGTCTTTGAAAAAGCTTTCTCTGGCTGGATGTGTTAAACAGGTTAGTGCTTTGTGTTACTTCCAGATGGATAGTGCTCAACAAACAGGGGAAGGCAGTTCTGTATCTTACTGCATGGACCATCCTCAATTTGTATCCTCCAGACAGAAAGCAAATATACGTTTTGTTTTTTAGTGTTGCTATCTCTTAGCAGCACAGTTGATTTTTTCCAAATACATAACAGGTTGGCCATTAGTGTTTAATGATTAAGTGGACCTGGCAAAGACCAGGTCAGGAAGTAGAGCTAAAAGCTAGCCTGGCTGTCGCTCGCTAACTCTAAGTCCCACTCAGATAAATCTTCATTCTGGACTCGGTGGGTGGTTGGAGCACTGCTGAGAGAGGGGTTAGGAATGTAGCTAGTAAAGAGCATCTCAACACCTAGCATAGTATTAGCAACCTCTGAGAAATGTAATTATAATGCAGCCTGAGGGCAGTGTGAGGGAGACCAGCGTCTCTTGGGGGCGAATGTGGAGTGGAATAAGTGAGGGGTCACATTGAGCATAATAATGATGAGTCACTGTCAATACTGTACTGTGTGGATGAGAGGGTTTTCTGGCTGTCGCCACCTCGCTCATCTCTTACTGTACCAAAGTGCATGAAAGAGGTTGTAACCCAGATATGATTACGGTGCATTCGAAAAGTATTCAGTCCCCTTGACTTTTTCCACATTTTGTTACTGTTACAGCCTTATTCTAAAAATGATTCATTTTATTTAAAAAATGTTCATCAATCTACACACAGTACCCCATAATGCCAAAGCCAAAACAGATTTTAAGAAATTTTAGCAACAATAAAAAACAACAACAACTGAAATTTAAATATCACATTTACATAAGTATTCAGACCCTTTACTCAGTACTTTGTTGATGCACCTTTGGCAGCCATTACAGCCTTGAGTCTTCTTGGGTAGGACGCTATAAGCTGGGCACACCTGTATTTGGGGAGTTTCTCCCAATCTTAGGTGCATATCCGCTCATATCTGCCCATCCATCAGGTTGGATGGGCAGCGTCGCTGCACAGCTATTTTCAGGTCTCACCAGAAATGTTCGATCGTGTTCAAGTCCGGGCTCTGACTTGGCCGCTCAATGCTATTTAGAGACTTGTCCCGAAGCCACTCCTGCATTTTCTTGGCTCTGCATTTTCTTGGCAGTGTGCTTAGGGTCGTTGTCCTGTTTGAAGGTGAACCTTCGGCCAGGTCTGAGGTCCTGGGTGCTCTAGAGCAGGTTTTCATCAAGGATCTCTCTATACTTTGATCTGTTCATCTTTCCATCGATCCTGACTAATCTCCCGGTCCCTGCAGATGAAAAGCATCCCCACACCATGCTTCACCGTAGGGATGGTGCCATGTTTCCTCCAGATGTGACGCTTGGCATTCAGGCCAAAAAGTTAAATCTTGGTTTTATCAGACCAGATAATATTTTTTCTAATGTTCTGAGACTTTTTTAGGTGCCTTTTGGAAAACACCAAGCAGGCTGTAATGTGCCTTTTACTGAAGAGTGGTTTCCGTCTGACCACTCTACCATAAAGGCCTGATTGGTGGGGTGCTGCAGAGATGGTTGTCCTTCTGGAAGGTTCGCCCATCTCCACAGAGGAACTCTGGTGCTCTGTCAGAGTGACCATCAGGTTCTTGGTCACTTCCCTGACCAAGACCCTTCTCCCCCGATTGCTCAGTTTGGCCGGGCGGCCAGCTCTAGGAAGAGTGTTAGTGGTTCCAAAATTCTTCCATTTAAGAATGATGGAGGCCACTGTGTTCTTGGGGACCTTCAATGTTGCAGAAATGTTTTCGTTCCCTTCCCCAGATCTGTGCCTCAACATAATCCTGTCTTGGAGCTCTAAGGACAATTCCTTCCACCTCATGGCTTGGTTTCTGCTCTGACATGCACTGTCAACTCTGGGACCTTATGTAGACAGGTGTGTGCCTTTCCAAATCATGTCTAATCAATTGAATTTACCACAGGTGGACTCTCATCAAGTTGTAGAAACATCTCAATGATGATCAATGGAAACAGGATGCACCTGAGCTCAATTTTGAGGCTCATAACAAAGGGTCTGAATGATTATGTAAATAAGGTATTTGAGTGTGTTTTTTTTAACAAATTTGCCACATTTCAAAAAAAACCTCAGACTGGGGGGAAGGTTCACCTTCCAACAGGACAACGACCCCAAGCACACAGCCAAGACAATGCAAGAGTGGCTTCGGGATAAGTCTCTGAATCCCCTTGAATGGCCCAGCCAGAGCCCGGACTTGAACCCGATCGAAAATCTCTGGAGAGACCTGAAAATAGCTGTGCAACAACGCTCCCCATCCAACCTGACAGAGCTTGAGAGGATCTGCAGAGAAGAATGAGGGAAACTTCCCAAATACAGGTGTGCCAAGCTTGTAGCGTCATACCCAAGAAGACTCAAGGGTATAATTGCTGGCAAAGGTGCATCAACAAGGTACTGAGTGAAGGGTCTGAATACTTGTAATGTAAATGTGATATTTCATTTTTTTTTTAAATTATATATATATATATATATATATATATATATATATATATATATATATATATATATACATTAGCTTCAATTTCTAATAACCAGTTTTTGCGGCGTTTTAATTATGTGGTATTGTGTGTAGACAATGTGTGATGACAATTTTAGAATAAGGCTGTAAGGTAACAAAATGTGTAAAAGGGGAAGGGGTTTGAATACTTTCCGAATGAACTGTATGTGGTATTCTGACCCAGAACCCAGCTCATGTATAGTCCGGTAATAAAAGGCTTCTTTCCATAACATTGAAAAAATAAACATTGGGCCCTCTACTGGATCACTGTTAAATTGTACACTTTTGAAAATGGGACGCTGTGAAAATGTAAATGTAATAGCTACAATTTGGTATAATTTGGTTCTCTCTCTATTCCTGTGAGAGGGTTCTACTTATAGCGCGGTGTGAATTTGGCGGTGCTGATACCTGGGTTCAAATACTATTCCAAACCATTGCAAATGCGTTATCTGTGCTTGATTGAGCTTGCCTGGCTTCATGGGCCAATAGACTAGTCCCAAAACTTGAAATCCCACCTATCTGGCGCTCTAGGCAGGCTAGAGCAAACACTCAAAGTATTGGAAAGATTTTAAATACTATTTGAAACCCGTTCCGAGCTGCTGATACCTGTAATCTTGCAGAATGTTTCATTTGAAGCCTCAATGCTGTCTCTGTCTCTCAATTCAATTCCATTTCAATTTAAGGGTCTTTACATATGTTTACAGTGCAAGGCAAGTGAAATTGATAATAAACAAAAGTGAAATAAACAATAAAAAATTAACACTAAGCATTACACTCACAAAAGTTCAAAAATAATAAAGACATTTCAAATGTCATATTATGTATATACAGTGTTGTAATGATGTGCAAATAGTTAAAGTACAAAAGGAAAATAAATAAACATGTGTTTGTTCTTCACTGGCTGCCCTTTTCTTGTGGCAACAGGTCACAAATCTTGCTGCTGTGATGGCACACTGTGGTATTTCACCCAATAGATATGGGAGTTTATCAAACATGGATTTGTTTTCAAAGTCTTTGTGGGTCTGTGTAATCTGAGGGAAATATGTGTCTCTAATAGGGTCATACATTTGGCAGGAGGTTAGGAAGTGCAGCTCAGTTTCCACCTCATTTTGTGGGCAGTGTGCACATAACCCCTCTTCTCTTGAGAGCCAGGTCTGCCTTCGGGGGCCTTTCTCAATAGCAAGGCTATGCTCACAGAGTCTGTACATAGGATTTCCTTAAGTTTGGGTCAGTCACAGTGGTCAGGTATTCTGCCACTGTGTATGTACTCTCTGTTTAGGGCCAAATAGCATTTTAGTTTGCTCTGTTATTTTGTAAATTCTTTCCAATGTACCGGGGACATTTATTTTTCAGCAAACATTAGCTATGTCGTCTTCAGTCGCATCGCCTCCCCATTCAGTTAAAGTAAACTCACCCCATTCCGTACAAATGTGCGCAACCGCAACATTCAAACGAGGCTACAAAGAAAACTAATGGGACTGTAGCGACTGTGTTGACTTCAAAATCGGGGGTGTGAACTAGGTTTCTATTCAAGCGTTGATCGACATGGTAATGGCTCTATAGTATTGGAGAAAAGTTGAAAAAAACTGACCCTCCGTTACATCGTGGCGTGTCATGTCGTAACGTACAGCACGCATAAAGCAACTATTTCTGTCTTATAATCTCTCTCCACCAGGTGTAGCACTTCTCTCATCCTTTAGAAACAAGAAATGGACAGTGACGAGGGTAAGGGGGGATACCTAGTCATTTTTTTCATCATCATTGCATGCGATCATCATTCTCAAAGCCGCTGTTTACTTCTAAGATCACTTTAGCACCGCCCTAAAAACCCGAATCAAATTGGACACAAACCTTCAAATAGGTATGTAATGACACATTATATAAACTCTTTATAGTGTTTTATTTACACTTTAGAGGAGATAAGGTGATACGTTGAACAGATCGAGTGAAAAAAAGCAATTTTCCCACACGACATCTCTCCTTCTCACTATCACGCATTAGTTTCACTTCACCACCTGCCATTTTTAAAAAGACCTGACGGGGCTCATTGCCTGCTTGAATTATGCAGAAACGGGCAGCGTTTAGGTCATGCCATTTATTTTGTTGGAAAGGGAAGAAATTGTGCTTTACAATGGTATTGACATTACAGTTGATCTGGAAGTATTACGTTTTTGGGGCGCTAAAATAAGGGCAATTGTACGGACCAAAGCGATGGTCGGTCGGTAACCCCTACACCATAACCCTCTACATTTTAAATGGAGGTGCAAGCAGAGGGCTTCAACGTTGGCCTATGACTCTTTTCCATTCGGAAACTCCCGGTTGTTGCATCGAAAGTGCCCTTCATTGCGAAGTCTACCTCCACAAAGTGCTGTCTGCAGATCCTGCTAGCTCGAGCTGGCACGTCCTTCATCTTTAGGACATGGAGCCACTTCTTCAAAAGTTGTGGGTCCTCGGGCAGGCGATTGGTAGCTTACAGAGGGATTTTTTTGAGCCAATTCCTACAGCCTGCCGCTATATAGTTCATATTTGAATTACTAATTGTTGTTGCCATCTTCGTTGTCCGCACCTAACATCACTCTCTTCGATTCACTCTCCGCTTGAAAACTCAATACCACAGACAATTTGATGATTCCTGCCAGTGACACATGGAAATTTAAAATGGCACTGACCATAGCTCAAATATATTTTGTTGACGATCAAAATACTAAAAATAGAGATGTCAGTTAAATGCACATGTTTAGTATTAGTGGATTGACTACATCTAGTAGCTTCGATTTAGTTCCTGAAGTGTTTCCATTCACCTTTAATGATAATGCAGAGAATTTTCCCAAGGTTGCTGTTGACGCATATTCCCCGGTAGTTATTGGGGTCGAATTGTCTCCCCTTTTGTGGATTGGGGTGATCAGTCCTTGGTTCCAAATATTGGGGAAGATGCCAGAGCTGAGGATGATGTTAAAAAGTTTAAGTATAGCCAATTGGAATTTGTGGTCTGTATGTGTAGGATACCATCAACCCCACTAGGCCTTTTTGGGTTGGAGGGTTTGTATTTTGTCCTGTAGTTCATTCAATGTAATTGGAGAATCCAGTGGGTCTGGTAGTCTTTAATAGTTTTTTTTAAAGATTTGTATTTGATCATGTACAGTTGAAGTCAGAAGTTTACATACACTTAGGTTTTAAAATATATATATATTTCACCTTTATTTAACCAGGTAGGCTAGTTGAGAACAAGTTCTCATATGCAACTGCGACCTGGCCAAGATAAAGCAAAGCAGTTCGACACATACAACAACACAAAGTTACACATGGAATAAATAAACATACAATCAATAATACAGTAGAAAAATCTATATACAGCATGTGCAAATGATGTAGGATAAGAGAGGTAAGGCAATAAATAGGCCATGGTGGCGATGTAATTACAATATAGCAATTAAACACTGGAATGGTAGAATGTGCAGAAGATGAATGTGCAAGTAGAGGTACTGGGGTGCAAAGGAGCAAGATAAATAAATAAATACAGTATGGGGATGGGGTAGATTGGATGGGCTATTTACAGATTTTTTTCAGTTCGTTCCAGTCATTGGCAACAGAGAACTGGAAGGAGATGCGGCCAAAGGAAGATTTGGCTTTGGGGGTGACCAGTGAGATATACCTGCTGGAGCACGTGCTACGGGTGGGTGCTGCTATGGTGACCAGTGAGCTGAGATAAGGCGGGGCTTTACCTAGCAGAGACTTGTAGATGACCTGGAGCCAGTGGGTTGGCGACGAGTATGAAGCGAGGGCCAGCCAACGAGAGCGTACAGGTCGCAATCGTGGATAGTATATGGAGCTTTGGTGACGAACGGATGGCACTGTGATAGATTTTATCCAATTTGTTGAGTAGAGTGTTGGAGGGTATTTTGGAAATGATATCGCCGAAGTTGAGGATCGGTAGGATGGTCAGTTTTACCAGGGTATGTTTGGCAGCATGAGTGAAGGATGCTTTTTTGCGAAATAGGAAGCTGATTCTAGATTTAATTTAGGATTGGAGATGTTTAATGTGAGTCTGGAAGGAGAGTATACAGTCTAGCCAGACACCTAGGTATTTGTAGTTGTCCACATATTCTAAGTCAGAACCGTCCAGAGTAGTGATGCTGGACGGACGGACAGGTGTGGGCAGAGATCGGTTGAAGAGCATGCATTTAGTTTTACTTGCATTTAAGAGCAGTTGGAGGCCACAGAAGGAGAGTTGTATGGCATTGAAGCTCGTCTGGAGGTTAGTTAACACAGTGTCCAAAGAAGGGCCAGAAGTATACAGAATGGTGTCGTCTGCATAGAGGTCGATCAAAGAATCACCAGCAGCAAGAGCGACATCATTGATGTATACAGAGAAGAGAGTCGGCCAGAGAATTGAACCCTGTGGCACCCCCATAGAGACAACCAGAGGTCTGGACAACAGGCCCTCCGATTTGACACACTGAACTCTATCAGAGAAGTAGTTGGTGAACCAGGTTGGAGTCATTAAAACTAGTTTTTCAACCACTCCACAAGTTTATTGTGAACAAACTATAGTTTTGGCAAGTCGGTTAGGACATCTACTTTGTGCGTGACGCAAGGAACTTTTCCAGCAATTGTTTACAGACAGATTATTTCACTGATAATTCACTGTATCACAATTCCAGTGGGTCAGAAGTTTACATAAACAAAGTTAACTGTGCCTTTAAACAGCTTGGAAAATTCCAGAAAATTATGTCATGGCTTTAGAAGCTTCCGATAGGCTAATTGACATGATTTGAGTCAAATCGAGGTGTACCTGTGGATGTATCTCAAGGCCTACCTTCAAACTCAGTGCCTCTGTGCTTGACATCATGGGAAAATCAAAATAAATCAGCCAAGATGTCAGAAAATAAATTGTAGACCTCCACAAGTCTGGTTCATCCCTGGGAGCAATTTCCAAATGCCTGAAGGTAC